>NC_091991.1:83587672-84210729 GCF_044704955.1 Pristiophorus japonicus | reverse complement strand
CTCCCCCCTTCCCTCCCCCTCCCTCCCCCTTCCCTCCCCCTCCCTCCCCCTTCCCTCCCCCTCCCTCCCTCTTCCCTCCCCCTCCCTCCCTTCTTCACTCCCCCGCCCTCCCCTCTTCCCCTCCCCGCCCTCCCCTCTTCCCTCCCCCGCCCTCCCTCTTCCCTCCCCCGCCCTCCCCTCTTCCCTCCCCCTCCCCTCTTCCCTCCCTCTTCCTCCCCTCTTCTCTTCCCTCCCCTCTTCCCTCCCTTCCCTCCCCCTCCCCTCCCTCCCCTCTTCCCTCCCCTCCCGCCCCTCTTCTCTCCCCTCCCTCCGCTCTTCCCTCCCCTCTCCGCTCTTCCTCCCCCTCCCTCCGCTCTTCCCTCCCCCTCCCTCCGCTCTTCCCTCCCCCTCACTCCGCTCTTCCCTCCCCCTCACTCCGCTCTTCCCTCCCCTCCCTCCCCTCCTCCCCCTCCCCCCTCCCCTCTTCCCTCCCCCTCCCTCCCCTCTTCCCTCCCCCTCCCTCCCTCTTCCCTCCCCTCCCTCCCCCTCCCCTCCCCTCCCCTCCTCCCTCCCCCTCCCTCCCCCTTCCCCCCCTCCCTCCCCTCTTCCCTCCCCCTCCCCCTTCCCGCCCCCTCTCCCCTCTCCCCCCTCCCTCTTCCCCCCTTCCCCCTCCCCTCTTCCCCCTTCCCTCCCCCCTTCCCTCCCCTTCCCTCCCCTCTTCCCTCCCCTCTTCCCTCCCCTCTTCCCTCCCCTCTTCCCTCCCCTCCTCCTCCTTCCCCTCCACCTCCCTCCCCTCCTTCCCCTCCACCTCCCTCCCCTCTCCCCTCCTCTTCCCTCCCCTCTTCGCTCCCCTCTTCCCTCCCCCTCACTCACCTCTTCCCTCCCCCTCCCTCCCCGCTTCCCTCCCCCTCCCTCCCCTCTTCCCCCCCTCCCTCCCCTCTTCCCCCCTCCCTCCCCTCTTCCCCCCTCCCTCTCCTCTTCCCCCCCTCCCTCTCCTCTTCCCCCCCTCCCTCTCCTCTTCCCCCCCTCCCTCCCCTCTTCCTCCCCTCCCTCCCCTCTTCCAACCCTCCTCCCTCCCCTCTTCCCTCCCTCTCCCTACCCTCTTCCCTGCCCCTCCCTCCCCTCTTCCCTGCCCTTCCCTCCGCTCTTCCCCCCTCCCTCCGCTCTTCCCCCCCCTCCCTCCCCTCTTCCCCCCCCTCCCTCCCCTCTTCCCCCCCTCCATCCCCTCTTTCCCTCTTCCCTCCCCCTCCCTCCCCTCTTCCCTCCCCCTCCCTCCCCTCTTCCCTTCCCCTCCCTCCCCTCTTCCCTCCCCCTCCCTCCCCTCTTCCCTCCCCCTCCCTCCCCTCTTCCCTCCCCCTCCCTCCCCTCTTCCCTCCCCCTCCCTCCCCTCTTCCCTCCCTCCCCTCTTCCCTCCCATTCCCTCCCCCTCCCTCCCCTCTTCCCTCCCCCTCCCTTCCCTCTTCCCTCCCTCTCCCTTCCCTCTTCCCTCCCTCTCCCTCCCCTCTTCCCTCTTCCCTCCCTCTCCCTCCCCTCTTCCCTCTCCCTCCCTCCCCTCTTCCCTCTCCCTCCCTCCCCTCTTCCCTCTCCCTCCCTCCCCTCTTCCCTCCCCTCTTCCCTCCCCTCTTCCCTCCCCTCTTCCCTCCCCTCTTCCCTCCCCTCCTCCCTCCGCTCCTCCCTCCGCTCCTCCCTCCCCTCCACCCCTCTCCCCTCCCTCCCTCTCTACCCTCCCTCTCTACCCTCCCCTCCCCTCTACCCTCCCCCTCTCCCCCTCCCTCTCTACCCTCCCCCTCCCTCTCTACCCTCCCCCTCCCTCTCTACCCTCCCCCTCCCTCTCTACCCTCCCCCTCCCTCTCTACCCTCCCCCTCCCTCTCGACCCTCCCCCTCCCTCTCGACCCTCCCCCTCCCTCTCTACCCTCCCCCTCCCTCTCTACCCTCCCCCTCCCTCTCTACCCTTCCCCTCCCTCTCTACCCTCTCCCTCCCTCTCTACCCTCCCCCTCTCTCACCCCCTCCCCTCTCTCACCCCCTCCCCTCTCTCACCCCCTCCCCTCTCTCACCCCCCCCCTCTCTCACCACCCCCCCCCACCCCCCTCACTCACCCCCCCCACCCCCCTGTCTCTCACCCCCCTGTCTCTCACCCCCCCCCCTCTCTCACCCCCCCTCTCTCACCAACCCCCCCCCATCTCTCACCCCCCTCTCTTCCCCCCCCCCCCTCATCCCCCTCCCCTCGCTGTCAGAAACACAGACAGACAGTGAGAGAGAGAGACACACACACAGACAGACAGAGATAGAGACACACTGCGGGGGCGGGGGTCCGGTCCGGTCCCGTCCCACTGTTGGAGGGCTCCCGGTGCTGCAGTCGGTAAGTAGAAAATGAATTTTTTTTATTGATTTATTGGTTGATTTATTGATGTATTTATCATTTATTATTTGTATTTGTAAAACTGAAGTGTTTAATGTTTGTAAACTTCCCTTTTAACCCCCCCCCCCCATTCCCTACGCCTGATTTGTAACCTACGCCTGATTTTCCAAGTGTAGACAAGGTTTTTCTGAGCGTACAAAAATCTACACTTACTCCATTCTAGGTTAGTTTGGGTAAGTTTTCACTGTCTAAACTTTCAAAACAGGTGTAAGTTGCCGGACAAGCCCCCTTTTGAAAAAAAAAAATCTGTTCCAAACTGAAACTGTTCTAACTGACTAGAACTGGAGCAAACTAAATGCTGCGAATTGCAATTTCTAAGATATTCCATTCTAAACCAGTTCTCCAAAAAAACAGGAGCAACTCAGGCCGAAACTTGGCCCCTCTACTAGTAGCGAGATCCACATTCTCTGGGTAAATAAGTTTCTTTTGTATTCCCTATTTGATATCTTGGTGATTATCTTGTATTGATGGCCTCTAGTTTTGCTCTTCCCCACAAGTGGAATCACTCTGTATCTACTCTATCATAATTTTAAAGGCCTCTAAAAGGTCACCCCTCAGCCTTCTCTTTTCAAGAGAAAAGAGACCCAACGTGTATACCCTGGCATTTCTGGTATCATCCTTGTAAATCGCTTTGGACCCTCTCCAGTGCCTCTATATCCTTTTTATAATATGATGAGCAGAATTGTACACCGTGCTCCAAGGGTGGTCTAACCAAGGTTTGACACAAGTTTACCATAACTTTCCACTTTTCAATTCTATCCCTCTAGAAATAAACCCTAGTGCTTGGTTTGCTTATTTTATGGCCTTGTTTATCTGGCGCAACTTTCAGTGATTTGTGTATCTATATTCCAAGAACCCTTTGCTCTTCTACCCCACTTAGATTCGTATTTTCCAAGTAATAGGTGACCACCTTATTTTTCTTAGCTCACATTTATCTCTGTTGAAATTCATTTGCCAATTATATGTCCATTCTGCAAGTTTCTTAGTGTCTTTTTGTAATTTGTTGCAGTCCTTCTCAGTATTGATTTGGTGCCATCCGCAAATTTAGAAATTGTGTCTTTGATTCCAAAGTCTAAATTGTTCATATAAATTGTGAACAACAGTGGTCCCAGTACTGATCCTTGTGGAACACCACTACCCTCCTTCTGCCACAGTGAATAACTATCTTTTACCCTTACTCTGCTTTTCTGACTTGAAGCCAGTTAGTTATCCATTCTGCTACTTGTCTCCTGACTCTGCATTCTCTAACCTTATTCATTATTCTATTCTCTGGTATCTTATCGAAGGCCTTTTGAAAATCTAGATAAATTACATTTTCTACATTACCATTGTCTACTCTCTCTTACCTCTTCAAAAAATTCAATGAGGTTGGTCACGCAAGACTTTCCCTTTTGAAATTCATGCGAACTATTCATTATATTCTAGGTTTCTAGATATTCTATTTTCTCCTTTTAGTAGGGATTCCATTGTTTTTCCTACCACCGATGTTAAGCCGACTGGTCTGTAATTCCATGGACATGTTCTCCCTCCCTTCTTGAATACAGGTATTACGTTAGCTCTCCGCCAGCCCTCTGGCACTACACCTTTTTTCAGCGAATTATTAAATATGTGTAGTAATGCCTCTGCTATCTCTTCCCTAGATTCTTTTAAAATGCGTGGATGTAATCTGTCTGGACCAGGGGTTTTATCCTCTTTGAATTTGATTAGTTTATTTAATATTTCTCCTTTTTATTTTAAATGCAATTAGCTCATTTCTGATTTCATTATCCAATGTCCCATCTACCTGTTCTGGCTCCCTGGTAAATACTAAAGCAAAGTATTTATTTAATGTATCTGCCATCTCTATCCCTGTCTGTGATATTATCCAGTCCATCCTTTAGTGGCTCTATTCCCATCCGACTTTCCCATTTTATTGATGTGTCTGTAAAATATTTTACTGTTTTGTTTTATCTTCCTTGATAATTTAATTTCTTAGTTTCTCTTTGCCTCATAATTGTTTTTTTGACTTCTCTCCTAATCTCTTCGTATTCTTTCTTGTCATGCTCTCCCTGCTGTCCATGTACTTAATGTATGCCTCTTTCCTTTCCCTCAATTTTCCCCTTATGGCTTTTACTCGCCCATGGTGTCTCATTAGTGTTTGGCTTGTTTTTGCTTTTTAGTGGAATATATTTTTCCTACATTTTGAATACCATTTTAAATGTTTCCCACTGCTGTTCTACATCATTTTTTGCCAATATTGTTTTATTTTCTCCAGTTCTATTCTCAGCCCCTCAAAATCGGCTTTTCTCCAATCTATTACCCTGGTCTTCGTCATATTTATGCCCTTCTCAATTATTTTCTTAAAACGTATTATATTATAGTCACTATTGCCTAGATGTTCCCCAATTTTTAGTTCTCTTATCTGCTCTGGTTCCTTCCCCATTACTAGATCCAATATTGAACCCTCCCTTGTTGGGCTTCTTATATATTGGGTTAGAAAGAAGTCCTGTACACATTGTAGGAACTGCATTCCCTTTTCCCTTTGCCTACGTCTTCTGGCCAATTAATATTGGGGTAGTTGAAATTCCCCATGATTATTATTCGATGTTTTTTACTCGTTTCCTTAATTTTGTTGCATATTTCTTCCTCTGCCTCCTTTCCACGATTAGGCTATAGACTGCCCCTATTAGTGTGATTGATCCTTTATTATCTTTTATCTCTATCCACATGGATTCTATTTCTGTCTTGCTGATAGCTCCGTCACTTTTTTTCTACTGCCACTATGTTATCCCTAATAAGTACAGCTACTTCACAGTCTCTCCCTTTCTCCTCTCTTCCTCCCCCCCCCCCCCCACCCCACCTTTTCTAAATACGTTATACCCTGCAGTGTTTAATTCCCAGTGCTGATTTTTCTGTAGCCACGTCTCAGTAATCCCTACTATGTATGGTTCCTCGCAACGTATCATTGCCTCCAGTTCCCCTGTTTTATTAGGGACACTGTGTGCATTGCTGTACTGACAGTTTAACTAATTTTTTAATAGCCATTCCTCTCACTTTATTTTGAACCATCTTTTTACACACCTGTTCTATAACTTTATTTATTCCCTGGCCATCAATGTCCTCCCTTACTTTATTCTTTCCTATGCTCTTCTTGCCTGTTTTGTTCATTTTTAGGCTGGTTACATTTCTTGTAGATCCCTGCTTCTTTTATCTCTGCCTCTCACCTTGGGTCCCCCTCTCTCTGCTGATCTCGGGCCTCGGAATACCGCTCCTTTTATCTCTGCCTCTCGCCTTGGGTTCCGCTCTCTCTGCTGATCTCGGGCCTCGGAATACCGCTCCTTTTATCTCTGCCTCTCGCCTTGGGTCCCGCTCTCTCTGCTGGGTGCTTAAGGGTCCCCAGCAGTCTTCCCTCCAATGATTTTTTTCCATGCACAGTCCCTTTACGTTTTAAACCGTGTTTGAAAGTGACTGAAATAAAGATGAGGAGGGCTAGTACACCACGGTCACGGTCACTTTTGACTTTGATTAGGGCTGAAACCTGATCGGAGAGGTTGAAACATGGAGTTTCTGTGAGGAGGCGCAAAACTAATTCTGTGGCCAGGCACAGGAGCAGCACAGTATCTAGTTCCCTGATTTAGGGCTAACCAAATGGACAAGCAAGTGAATGAAGTAACTGAGGTCTGGTAAGCCTGGTCTCACTCTCTAGAGAGTTGTATGACACCAATTTGTGCCTGTGTGAACCTGGAGTCACGCATGGCACACCATCAGCATGATCTGCAAAAAACTCCCACAAACTCCTGCCTGCTGGGGGAGTGAGGCCTCCACGCCAGGCCAATCCAACAATTGACTTTGTGGGCCCCTTCAAAGATGTGAACCTATGATCATGCGGGCTGCTATAGTCGTTTCTCTGAGGCTGAATTTGACAAATTCACAGCATTAGCCATTTTATATTATTGGAGCTGCAAGGTTGGTTCAGTGAGACGCATTTGATTCAGTGAGAACAGGTGAGGATTACGTCATTCCCAGTGATGTCACCAGCGGAGCTGTACCTTTTTAGCATACGCTGAGTGATGTCATTGGATGGCTCGACACATGTACAGAAGGAAGACATCACGGGTTGATTGAAAACTCGAAATACCCGTGCCATTGCTAATCACTCCGTCAAACTAAACACACTGGGATAGAGTTGCAGTGACTGATGGAGCATTGTGGGTCATGGATTGTTATCAGGTTTATTGGGTCGAGGGTGGGGTGGGGGGCCACATTTCACATTAAAAAGTGAATAGTGACAGTGTCCTAACTTCTGGATTTCGTCCAGGCTCCTGATTTCCACTGCCTCCATTACTATGTTCACTCGGGGCTCCTCATTCCTCCCTCCGCCCAGCCTCTGCTCCCTCCGGGCTCCTGATACTCTCACCCGCCTGCTTCCCCTTCTTCACCCCCCCCCCCCCCCTCCTCAACCGTGCTCTGCTCCCTCGGAGTACTTAATACACTCCACCTGCCTGCCCCCCCAACTGTGCTCTGCTCCATCTGGGCTCCTGCCTTCTACCCATCTCACCTCCTCGCAAGTAGCAACCAAAAGAAATGAAACCTTCCTATGAATTATAATACAGACTATGCAAAAACTTATTGTGTAGTGGTTTGACATTTTGTGAAGCTTGTAAATTGAATGACTTGCGACTGTTCACTGAGTTATTAATGTGATGCCGCTCTGAAATACGAACCTCTGATTGTGTGGCTTCCCGCAGGGTTAAAGGTTATTGCTTCGTCCTGTCCCCACTTGTCGGAAGTGTGTCTCGGAAGATGCCGGAATGTTTCGGATGAAGGGATTGTAGCCCTCGCACAACGATGTAGACTGCTGCAAATAGTGAACATTAGTGGCTGCTTGGCCATTACAGATGCCAGTTTACACGCATTGGGGAAGAACTGCAAGTTTTTGCACAGCGTCGATTTTTCAGCTACCAAGGTACAGTCTGAATATGGCTTTCACTGTCGATCTATCTTCTGCTTTTTACCCTCTGGCACTTCCTGTCCTGCAGATGGTGAGATGCTTTGGTTTAGTTCCACATAGTCCCCAAGTACCTGGTCCACGTGACTACTCTTTGGGCTAGATTTTCGTTTTTTGGCGAAAACAGTCTCTGTGCCACCGTTTTTAAGCCTAACTTTCGGCCTTTATGTTTGCGGTAAAGTCGGCATTGCATGAGGATTCGCGGCACAAATCGCGAGTTTCGGCATCTTTAGTCCAAGGCCGGTAGCATGTGAGAGGCCTTGGGAGGGAGGGGAAAACACACAAGAAATTGCAAAAAACATTCTCAAAACATTCAAAAAATCGCTGAAAAATAATAAAAAATAATAACTTTAACTTACCTTTTTGCAGGTCTTCATACTTACTGCTGCTGATAGAGCTGCACCGACAGGTTTGACCCTGTCGGTATTCTGGGCGTGGCGTTATGGTTGGGAGAGTGCTGAAAGTATGACGGTAACGCAATCCGTGGCATTGCATGTCGTTTCACGTCGGCGCACCTCTCCCCGCCGGTACGTGGAGGCGCCGCAACAAAGAGGTACCCGAAGATCCCGCCGACCGGGTTTTCGTCGCAGAAGGTCAATTCGCGGCGAAACCCCGCTCGCAAAATCGGCAAAAATCCAGCTGTAGGTCCCTGCACAGCATATGCCAGCGGGCAGTTCAGCCATTACAACTGTGCCCGTTGCTGCCCATGCAGCTCCTTTCACACAGGAGTAATGGGATGGCGATCAGGAATTCTGCTCTCCAGTCCAGGGATATCAAAGCCTGTCATTGGGCCTCAGCTGAAATTGGCTATCTCAGGAGAATTGAATATCGGGTGTGCACTAATGCAATTATGCACTGAGCCACAGAGGGCAATTGAATGGCTTATTTGATCTCATACTGTATTAAATTATATTTGTACTTATTTGCTCCACAGTTAAAATGTACAGTGTTGCTGATTTCTCTCTCCCCCTTCTTTCCCAAAGACATTGGCTTCTTATCGGCATATAGTTCGTTCCATGGGTGCTGGGTGTCCTCCAGTACTTTGTCAAATAGCCATTCCTCCACGTGTGATCCTAGATGGTGGCCATTAACTGGATATTCAACCATGTGGGGGGAGGTGGCTGATCAGTCTAGCCAAGCCTGAACCTACTATCACCCAATGTTCGCTGTACATGCAGTTTCTGCAGGGGTCACTGGATGGCAATCAGTAGCAGATCCTTGGGCAGTTGTTGCCCTCCCTAACTCTGAGGTGCTCGGGCCAATTGTAGCACCTCTCTGGCACTCCCACTGACTCGGTAGAGACCCAGGGACCTTCCTGCTTGTTATGGTTCCTGTAGTAACCTGCTGAGCCATCTGAGATTCCTCGTCAATCATTTGTTAGTCTGCAACCATTTAATTTGATAGTGTGGTGAATAAAGTTCACTTACTAGATCATCATTTAACAAATCAATATTCCACTAAACCACTTCAAAACAATATAACGCCTTAGAGGAATAAAATTCATAACATGTTCCTTAATTGAAGGCAAAGAAAAGTAATGAATAGATACCTACATGGTGCAGTTACCTCACCAAGTGAAGTTAAAGGCCCTACTTACAAATTAAAATGTTTTATTTTAATGTATAAAGTGTAACTTAGCAGGAATAAAATATACTGCAGTCACTACTTTATATTGGGTCACTGTTCTGGATAAATACCCCCTGCAGTCAGTTTCTCTAGGCCTGTAGGGTTGAACACAATCTGTTTTATTGCTGAATGAACTAATTAAAGTTTTGAAATAAAAACAGAAAATGCCGGAAATCTCAGCAGGTCAGGCAGCATCTGTGGTGAGAACCCTGGGACACAGACCTGAAACGTTAACTCTGCTTTCTCTCCACAGGTGCTGCCTGACCCGCTGAGATTTCCATCATTTTCTGTTTTTTTATTTCAGATTCCAGCATCCACAGTATTTTGTTTTTGTAATAAAAGTTTTGTCTTGATTTTTATGTTGCTATTTCCTGACGATCACATCATGTTTTGGAGGTTTTATTTCCCCTTTTATCTCCCCATTTTCCCCTTCCTATCCTGATTACTTGTACAATAGTCACTGCCTGGACTCAAACTGGTACAGCTAGGGTGAGTTATCAGAAAGTGACTGATGCATGTGGAACCGTACTAAAGGATGAGTCAGCAACTTCAGATGGGGAGAAAGTGAGGGGTTAGACATTAGTTACTATACTGCCTCTCCATTTCTATCCTGTAAGACCCTTCTTAATCTCTCCTTTCCAGATTTAGCACCAGTGAAGCACATTGGGGCATTTTACTTACATTATTAGCATTGTATAAAAATAGCTGCTGCTTGTGGCAGTCAGGTAACTTGATTCTAGCTCATCAAAAACAGCTCTTCACCTTCTACACATGGGTCATTTTTTGTTTCAAACTGACATCTTTGTAATTAGGAAATATAGTAGCCAGAAGTTACAAACATGTTTACAAATCTCCCTTAATTTCTCCACAAGCAGCAGTTTTCAATTGAAGATCCTCTGTTGTGAGATGTGTTTGTTCTGATGTACATTTTGACCATTCCTATTATGATATCAACACATATGCCTCTTAAAAATAATAACCTTCTGGAATACTTCAAGATAAATAAGTCCAGCAAAAGCAAATACTAGAATAAAATGTGCTGTCAAACAATAACTTTGCCTTTTGCAAACAAAATAATTAGGATGTCCCAGGAAACCCAGCACCACTCTCTCTCTCTCTCTCTCTCTCTCTCTCGATCAAGCTGTAACACGCGCTTCAGTTTGACAATCTATTATAATGAATAAAAATGTTAATCTGAAATCGTACAGGGTGTCCGGAATTTGATTCCTGGTTCTCAGCAGAGTTGAGGATGTGTTTCAAAATTTTTATTGCAGGATTTGTGGCAGCTCTTTGAGACTATTTCTGAGCCTTTATCCCACTTGTTCTTTCCTGTTTTCACCTAGCAGTTGTGGAGAAATTGTGCTAAGTGCTCTGGCACTACCATTTTATTAGTATGTCCATGATATTAGAATGGAAATTCCCCTTTTACTTAAGTATTTTTGGGACGAGGAGAAATGGAGGACTCACAGGCTACACCCGAGATAGACTGCACCCATTTGCCGTTAGCCCCTTGCCCACATTTATGGACAGATGCTCACCAACCTGGCAATGACTCTGTGGAACTAGCTACAGTTGGAACTAGTGGAACTAATGAGGTAATGGTTACAATGGGTCTCCAAAACTGAGATAGAATCATAGAAATTTACAGCACGGAAGGAGGCCATTTCGGCCCATCGTGTCCGCGCGGCCGACAAAGAGCTATCCAGCCTAATCCCACTTTCCAGCTCTTGGTCCATAGCCCTATAGGTTACGCCATTTCAAGTGCACATCCAAGTACTTTAGGTCTGATCTAGTTTACGTAACCTTCTTCAAACACCGTAGTAATTTGAAAGTTTCAGGTGGAAGATCCATTTCTGTGTCTGAGACATTCAAGCAATCATGAGTCCACCACTGTCTGCTTCATTGCTAGTTTTAGCCAGTTTCCCAGGAATGCCACTAAGTAATAGAAATTACATCACTGAGCAACAAATTGTGGTTAGTGAGCTTTTTTAAAAATACAGATTGAACTTCCCTCATCCAGAACCATTCCCTGCCACTGGGTGGCTCATGCGCAGAACTCTGACATGAACAAATTGAAGTCCTTCCTCGCTGCCGACTCCCGCAATCGCTGGTCTGACCCCGTAATCCACCGCCCCCGCCCAGCCAGCCCCGATATCCCCTTTGCTCAGTACCTGTACCATCCAATTTAATGTGACCTCCTCTCGTCCGGAAAAATCTTTTATCCAGAACAGGCCAGGTCCTGAGGGTCCCGGATAAGGGACGTTCAACATGTACTGCTCTGTGTTTCTCAACTTTCATTTTTTTCCTTCTCTTCCCCACCCCCCACCCGCACACTGTAAAGCTGCTGACTGTTGTTGGGATGTGGTTCTATGGGCACTGGCAGCCCTCTGGGAGTTCGCCCTAATCCGTGTGTGAGCCTAGACGGTTAGTATCAACAGGCTATTTGACTGTGGGTGAGACATCACAACTGAACTTGATCCTGTTCTGACCTGATCTTCATAAACATTAACTAGACTGAGATCCCCTCTTTCTGCACCCCTCCCAACATTTAGCCCGGGGGTGCTGAGGCCAGTTGCAGCTTTTGCCACAGGTATTGTATGATCTTGGAATTCAAGAAAATTAATCTGTTTCTAATGATGTATCCAGGGATGGATGCCTCAGGCAGTACCCCAGCCATGGGCCCCCGACTCTCATTCACATCCTGCAGTAAATCTGACATTAGTGAGCTAAGTCACAGGGCACTATACTGAGTTTGCATCACGTCAGGTGTGGTCGACATCTCTGGTTATGTTCCCATTGATACTATGACGACACTCATTTAATATTTTATTATGTTTCCAAACAATCAAACTGATAACTTGATGAAACCTTGTATAAACAGTAAACAACAATGCTTTAATTTTAAAAATCCTTACATTTTGAAACTAAATTGACAATGACAACAATTTAGAACAAGACAGCACAATTTGTTTGGAGGGCCATCATTTGTCATTTGCATTCCATTTTCTCCATAGAGGCAACAAACACATTGGCCTTTTCCTAGATTTTTGTCGGCTAAACTCATCAATGATTTTCGAGAAGTCAAGTCCTCTCAATACTTCGCTCTTGATGCTCATGATTGAAAGACTATTAAGTAGATCTTGTCTCATTCAGTTCCTGGCCTCATCCTTGATGTGTTTTAGTTTCGAGAAGGACTGCTTACCACTGCAATTTGATACCATCATCGACAGATCCATCTAAAGAGCTATTTCAATGTTAGAAAAGATTTGGGTGAGGGCGTGTGTATGGAGGAATTGGTACATTCTCAGCTCTGGTGACATAGTTTGTTTGACACAAATTGAGGTTTGAAGCTCTGTTGAGGATGTCACCTAGCTAGAAAACTGGATGAATTAACTTTCAATCATAGGTTCCAGATCTTTGGGATAGGAGCGGGCAAGATTTGCTGCGGCTTGCTTGATCTCATGAGTCGAGAGAGCGGCTAGCTTGGACAGGAATCCAAACTTACAGATGATTTCCTTGTATGCTTCAAGGCGGTGTTTCAAGGTACTGATTATGATCAATGATGACAAGGAACACTTCCGTTTTGAATTTCTCCTTTGGTGACAGCACAGTGTTTTCAGCATCTCCATTGTCATAGCGGCGGTTGCGTACCCGGACGCGCTTCTGAGCTGAATTTTACTCGTGGGCACACAGTTTAATCCCTAGGTCTTCAAAGTCCTCAAACTCTGTTAGCTGGGTCTTGACAAAATCGACATGGGACTCTAGTAAGGACACCATGACATTCAGATTCGAGCCGTCTCTTGAGGCAAGAGATTGGTCAGGTGAAAGCGCTTCAAGACTGTGTTCCAAATAACAATGAGAATAGCTGAATCCAGTTTGTCAAGGATCAACTGAGCTTTATTTCGGGTCAGTTGCCAGGGATTCCAACAATTTGCATATGGGAGTGTAACCTTTGAACAGACCTGACATTGCTTCAATACCTTGCTGACCATCGAGTAGCAGAAAGCTGTTTGACGACAGACAGCCCTAAAGGCTTTAGTTATTCATAAAGCAGTCGCCAGCGATACGTCGATGCAGAGAGAAAAGTGTACAATGTCAAAAAATCTGACGATCACTGGGCTGCATTCAGCATTGTTTTTCCCCACAAGGTTGAGTGAGTGTGCTGCGCATGGTATAAACGTCGCGTATGGGCATTGCTCTTTGATAATTTGGACACCAATGTATTTCCCACTCATATTTGAAGCATTATCATAAGATTGTATGTCGATCCTGTTCTCCAGAAAGGCCGGTATTATTTCTTGTCCTGTGTGACTGATTATCGGCAAGAACTCTAGGAACCTTTCATCGGGACCAGTCGGTAGAACATAGCGGACGACAAATGTCAGCTGATCTGAGTGTGTGACATCTGGCATTGAATCAACAGATATTGAATAGAACTTCGCTGATTTCAATTCCTAGATAATCGTCTCGAGTACTTTGCCACCCATCAGACTAATCAGTTCTTCACAAGTGGTGGAAGACAAGTATGAAGTATGCCCCTTGCCTTTGTTGGCGAACTGCTTGATGTGTTCAGCAAGAAATGCATCATAGTTTGTGAGAAGCTCCAACACACCCAGATAATTACCATTACTTGGAGACCCAACGATTTTGTCTCTGCCTCGCAATGAAAGACCTTGTTCACAGAGAAACGTTATCACACAGACAGCCCGCTCTAGCACCTTGCGCCAGTACTGCCATTAATTTTCAAACTGGAAGACAATATGACCATCCACACAACCAGTGCCTGCTTGTCTAGTGCACATTACTACCATGGCTTCTCTATGCTGGTGGCTGTTTTCATGAGGTGAAATCCTCCTATCTCCATGCTACCAGTCATTAAATCCATGAGTAAAGTGATTACTCGTTCGTGCTGTGACCTTGAAAGCAAAGCAGTATACTCTATCGTTTGAAGGTGAATAACAGAGTCACGTTCACTCCACACCGTCAGCGGGTGCACACATGTGAAGAACTACTTCGAGCAGTATCGGCGACAACCTTCCGTGGCATGAATCGCGTCGGAGTTTTGGAAGTCTTTCATTGCAGTTTCGGCAGTCCTCACTACATTTTGCAATCTAGTGGTTTTGCATGTCTTCTGAGATATTGTCTCCCCACAGCCCAATGTCACTCGTAAGTTGCACCTCTTTCAGCTCGTTATGCACCAGTTGGTTTTCATCTTCAACTTTTTGGACTTGGAGCTCCAACTGGGCCAACTCTGGTGCCACTAGTGGTTTCGTTGTTGAAGTTGACTGCACAGTGTCACCTTGGCCTTCATTTTCATCATCTTGAGTCTTTAGTTGGCAAAAATGATCTAGTTTAAGCAGTTTAGCTACTTCTCGTCGCTTTTGCTCCTCACGTAGCTGGTGCTCTTTCCTTTTTTTCACCCCCGATTTGTGTGTAGCATGCATCTCTAGAGTCTGTTTACATCAAGTCAAGAATAACATGCGCCTGAGCCCTCGCGGCTTCGCTCTGCTCTTGCTACGTCATTTCTGTCAATACTGTTTACCTTTACCCTTAATCCCATCCTGTATGGGCCCCACTCTAGACTTGGGTTCCGGGCGACTGCCCCATCTGTACACCCCCCGCCCCCCCCACCCACCCCAGTCCGTTCCTGGACGTATCTAATGTCGAGATAATGGAAATGATTTGGGAAGGAGTAATATTTAATTGTGTTTTAAAACAAAGTGAATTCGCACAGGTTTTTAAAAAATCACAGGCAGTGGACATTGAAAATGTGTATTAAAGCTAGATAAGCCAGTTTGTGGAATGTCACGGCTCACAGTCCATCTCAAATAGAGAAAACTGGTGTTAGTTGACTCATCCTAGATTCATTAAGGCAGGATGGGTCCTGTCCATTTTTGAGTATAGCAGAAGATGGTTTCTTTAATCCGACATCCCAAAGGGAGAGGAGAGAGATCCACTTTTATTGGCAGGCATACTGGCGAATCACTGATCAGGGAAGGAGTCAGGGGGATATCCCTCCCATTGGCTGAGAACGCAGAGAAAGAAGGACAAAGGGAAAAATGGGGAGTGAGTCAGCCAGCTGGGTCTGGGGAGTAAATCTGACCGAGAGAAGGAAAACTCATTCATTTGAAGCTCACAGCTGGTCAGAATCTGGCTGCAGATCATGGAAAAGTTGTGAGCCCACTATTGAGGCTAGTGTGGTGTATGTTTTTTTATTTTCTTGTTCTGGAGTCGGGTTCTGTAGTTAGTTTAATCTGGGTGAGAACTGATTATATCTGTCAATCATTTGCTGTCTACAATAAAACAGCTCAACATCTCATTAACTGTTTACCAGTCCAACTTCAAAAAGATTGGGAAAGCGACCTGCAAAACGCACAACGACAAATTCTGATCACAAGGGAATCCTACTGTCTGGTCCTACTGTCTGACCCCAGGCTCCGGGAGTGATCATCACCACGATCTGAATATTTAAAGCAGTTCCAAAACTTGTAACAGCAATATAGCAGAAAGTAGCGTGCGTCCATAAGCTCCATGGTCGTACACCTTTATGGAAAAACTTGCTGTGAAACGGTTAAAGCTGTGTTCTGAAATTCATTGAAAGGAAAGTTGTAACTTTGCAGCCTGTATGTTGAGTTCTTTCAATGGGAACAGCAGCTACGCTGGAAGGAGGAAACTGGCAAGAGCTGACAACAAAAGATTTTATAATTCTTAAGCTTGTGTTCAAATCTCTCCACGGCCTTGCCCCTCTGAGATCTCTGTTACCTCCTCCAGCCCTACAACCCACCGCGATCTCTATGCCACTCCAATTCTGGCCTCTTGTGCATCCCTGATTTTAATCGCTCCACGATTGGCAGCCATGCTTTTAGCTGCCTAGGCCCCAAGCTCTACAATTCCCACCCTAAACCTACCTCTCTACCTCTCCTCCTTTAAGATGCTCCTTCAAACAAACCTCTTTGACCAAGCTTTTGGTCACCTGTACTAGTATCTCTATATGACTCTGCGTCAAATTATGTTTGATAACGCTCCTGTGAAGCGCTTTAGAACATTTTACTATGCTATATAGATTCAACTGGAAGAGTCCAGTGGTTGATTCTAAAACATATTATATCACAAAAAACAGATTATCCGGCCATCAACAGTGACTATGTGAAGCGCTTCTGAGATCATGAAAGGCACTTTAGAAATATCAATTCTTTCTTTCTGTTTTAAACACAACTGTGACATTGTAGTCTGAAACGGAGTGACCCAAATTGGACATAGCTGCGGTATTGATATTTGCACAAGGAAAGCTAAGGGATTTTCAGCAAACATGTATAAATTCTCAAATTTAATTGAGTTTCATATATCCCTGGTATATGCTTTTTTTAAAAAAAATCTTAATTGCTGATAAGACATGTCATAGAGCCTTGCTCCCGCACCCCCCCCCCCTCACCCCCTCAGCCTTGTGATACTAGTAGAGGGTTCAACTCTGCATAAATGTTAATACTTCATTCTTTTCCAAATTGGTCCATTTGGCTGCTATGGTTGCAATCTTTTGATTAATTGCATACTGTAAGTATACAGCATATTTTGTGTCAATTGAGTAGTGTACAAAGAAGACAGTCCTGATGGTTAGGCATTGGTGATGCATTGGTCTATACGAGTGAATCTTTACTGGGGGAAAAAGCGGAGAGTGAGCTACATAGAGAAACAGGATGGTTAGAGGGTGGGCCAGCAAGTGGACAGCCAGAGAGTGGAGCCAAGGAGGTCGGGGGTCACAGGACAGTCTGGATCATGCTAGCATTGGAAGCAGGCGAGTGGACTGGAGACACCAGATGGCAGCTTGCTATTTCCCTACTTGACTGGAAAAGTACTTCTTTGGCTGTGAAGCACTTTGGGACGTCCTAGGTCCTGAAAGGCGCTATATAAATGCATTTTTTTCTGTTTTAGACATGCATGATGGGGGACCAACAAGTAGATGGATTAAATAAAATAAAATTTGGGCAAAGTAAATATAATATTCAGTTGCAATAAACATAAAATCCAATAAAGTTACATTTAAATATACTTTACTTGGCTCAGGGAATAAAATATAATTCCAAATTTACCTGCATCATCACCGAGAGAAATGGATTTGCGAGATGGAGCTTGGAGGAGCATCAGCATTGGGAGGGCTGAAGGTAAGTATACTGGTAAGTATACCTCCTTAAAAATAATACTAGGTTTGCCAACACTCCAGGATTGGTCTGGACTGTCCAGGAATTAAAGATTAATCTCCCGGATGTCATGTATGCTCACAAAATAGTTGTAGAGCTGTTGAATTGTGAGTGGCTTAGTCAGATATGTGATGTTCACAAGACTCAATAGTTGAGTTCAGGGGATCCACGATGAGGCAGGTGACCGTGAGCCTGGTGGAAGAACTGGTAATGTGTAATTGCTATTAAGAGCTAGCAAAGGTTTAGCAATGTGTTGCTATGAATTCTTAAGCAAAGAACCCGTGAAGCAAATACTTTACAGCGGATACTGCTGCGAGCAACCCCAGAAGAAAAATCATGGGGTATTAAAACAAAATTGTGGGGTTTTTTCCATGTTTGACACTTTTGTTCATTAGTTATAAAAATATCGTAGATGGAGAAAAAAGGCTGTTTGGCTGACAGTCAAGCATCATCGAATCACATGGCGTTGAGTCTGTTCACTTTCCAATTGCCCGAGGGAAGGCGGCGACACGCGAGGATGGGCGGGTCAGGTGACCAATAGCAGGAGCATGGGGGTGGGACTGTTGGAGTCGAACGGACATATGGTGAAACCAGAGTTGGCAGCTCTGAGTAATACTTATGCATGACAAAATTGTCACACAGGAAGTGAGTTTGACAAACAGGATGTTCCGTGCTCAATGCAAGATTTCTACTATCAATAGATTTATATATATATTATGACATTTTAATGGGTTTGAAATTGGGATATTGGATCGGCCAGTGACTCAACAAATTTATCAATAGAGTTGCTGAGCCAAACAAACCAGCAGAGGTCCCATGTTCAATCCTTTGTCTCAAAATAGAGTTAGCAGATCGGAGTTGAGCAGTGATCGGGATGCTACAAATTGCCCTGGGGTCCTTGGATAAGGGGGAGATAAAAATTCGACAAGCGTTCTCACTTCTGATTTGTGCCCAATGCTGAAAAGTGCTTGTGTGGACATCATTTGAGAACAGTACTGGGTTTGGCTGTGATAACTTCTTCTCTCACACTGCAGTCAAAAAGTCTGCCAATTCTCAAAAGATGTCAAAGCTCACACACAAATAATGGCAACTGAGTTAATGCACTGGAGGGTGACTGCTGCCAGTGGAACTGTACCCAATAAGGATTCGGTGCATTCAGAAAGAGCAGAAAAAAATTCAGTGATCATTCACATTTAATGACAGTGAGAACCACAATAGAGATTGATTTATGCAGTAATAAAATTACCATGCACCACAAAAGGGCATTGTAAGCAAGAGCATACAGAAGCAGTCTAATAAGCTATATAGAAGCACATGCGGACATGCAAATCAAAAGCAGTCGGCCTAAAGAAATTTGAAGATGAATAAACTATTAACAGCAATTAGTTTTCAGTCACATTTCTCAGGTTTATTTTGATACCTGTTTGATAATCTTTACTCTCTTTAACCCCATCAGGTTTCAGATGCTGGCGTTATTGGATTGGTGAATGGCGTGTGTTCCCATAATTTAAAAGTAAGTTTTGCTGTACTATTCCTGAACTCTGGTCCCTGTTTGAGTCTTGTCCATATCCGGGTTCTCTCCTACATTTGACAACTATGGGTTGAAAGACTGTGTAGAATATTGCTTTACAGCAATCCTGTGTTGCGATTGAACTAGCCATAATTACTCAAAAATGCAGTCAACCTTATTTTTGTTCTATCAATACTACTGTTGACATTGCTGCTTGGAACTTTCCTGCTCCTATCTCTTATGGTGCGAATGCCCCGTCCTCCATACTCTTCACCCTGTGTTGAAAAGAAGCTGCATTATGCTATCTCCTACTCTAACTCATTCTTCCCCAGCACCTGGAACTTAAATTCCTTCACTCCCTCAATCTATCTTTTCCTCTCTTCAGGGTTTTAAGACACAAGCTTGGTCACCTCAGACATGCCAACTATGAAAACCCGCAAAAGGTGACCAACACCAAAGGGAGACATGGGGAGGGGAGGGAGTGAGAGGGAGAAGCGGGGCGAGAGAGGGAGGAGCGGCACTCCTTCCAATATTTTAAAGCTCTGAATCATGTCATCCATTGTACCTTTTCTGCAGTTTATGTCATCTGAATTGTACCCAGCTCTTTTTGTAAGATAGTGATTTGAATCTAGGTTTCAGCCATGTTGTTATTGTTTAGGTCCTCCTGATATGAAAAGCATCTGTTTTTTCTGGGAGTAAGGTGAACCATATGTAAGTGCAACCTTACAATTGTGGTGTCAAATTTGCCACAATCACCGTCAAAAACAGACCGAGCTCACCACCAACGGTGAAGTTGGAATTTCTGCCCTTCCTGAACCCGAGTGAACAGGAGAAAGCGCCATTGTTTCATTTGAAAATATGAACTTTGTAATTCCTGTTTGTAAGAAAAGGTACTGAAAAACCTTTACTACCATAAGATGTTTGTGCTTGCTTGACTGATTTGGGGAATGTAGATGGTGATACATAACACATTGCTGTTTTGTTTAATGTCTGCTTAACAGTTTTCTTGCTGAGTCACAAATGTTGGGGTGCTACATTGTCAGAGGTGCCATCCTTCAGATGAGATGTTAAACAGAAGTGCTGTCCTCCTGATACTGTGGTTCAGATGGATACCCATGAACTATTTGAAGAACAGGACATTTTCTTTGGCCAACATTCCTCTCATGACAAAACCACCAAAAAGAGAAACCACAAAATCTGATTATTCATCTCATTGCTGTTTTTAAATCATGCTTTGTGCAAAAATGGCTGTTGCATATGTCTATATAACAATAACCATTGCATCTCAAAATAATTCATTATATGTGAAATGCTTTGAGATGTTGCTGGGGAAATGACCAGATGCTATATGAATGCAAGTCAGTCTTTTGTAATAGGACTTCATCGTTCCTAAGTAGTTTTAACATCAAATGCCTTTTCTTTAGGAAATTCATATGGACCGATGTGTGAGCCTAACTGATGAAGCAGTGGAAAGTGTACTCATTTTCTGTCCTCACATTTTCATTCTACTTTTCCATGGTTGCCCACTTATCACAGGTGAGTCAGCTTGCAGGATCAACCCTTCTGACTTGTGTATTCAATTTTGCTGCTGTTGTAAACTCAAAATGAAATAAGAAATAAGGATTCAAGGGTTTAGTGGGGACATGCCACATCCTGCACGGTACTGAGCTGTGCAGTTAAGTTCCAGGCCCTGGTCTGTGCTGAGCTGGGTGACCTCAGGTGTAGGCACGGTAGGCCTCAGCACCTCAGGGCAAGGGAAGGGAAAATCAACCGTGGTGTCCCCTCCAGGTTTCTATCCGCACTCCCTGCTGGAAATCGTATGTATGGAGGTCAGGGTATAAAGACAGGATGGGACACGGCTGTGTTGCCTGTGAACCTCTTGCCAAATGGTTATTCTTGATGTGTGAGCGAGCGCTAATCGGATAATCTACCATGGGGATATCACAGCCTGTTCTCAACTGAGATGAGGAGGAATTTCTTCTCTGAGGGTTGTAAATCTGTGGGATTCGCGGCCTCAGAGAGCTGTGGAAGCTGGGACATTGAATAAATTTAAGACAGATAGATAGTTTCTTAACCAATAAGGGGTTATGGGGAGCGGGCAGGGAAGTGGACCTGAGTCCATGATCAGATCAGCCATGATCGTATTAAATGGCGGAGCAGGCTCGAGGGGCCTACTCCTGCACCAAAATCTTATGTTCTTATGATCACGCATTCACAAGCGTACTTTCTAGCTACTGTCATTGGGTAGCAATCAGGAGTGGGAAACCTGGCTGACTTTAAAGCACTCTGGGGCAAAAACATGATCGAGTACGTCTGCGATGCCTCCCAAGATCGACAAACCCCGCCAGCACTCACAGCATAGGCTCATGTGAATAATGGCTCCTTATGCGAGGTACGAGAGGCCTACTGGCAGCTGTTGAATCATCAAGACTTGGTGTCTTTAAGAGAAGAGAATTCGGGAAAGGAATAAAACTCTGATAAATGTTCTCTTCAACTTGGCTATGCTTTTTTTCTATTTTGATAGATCGTTCAAGAGAAGCTCTGCAACAGTTAGTCGGCCCCAACCAAATGAAACAAGTGACGTGGACCGTCTACTAAATGTACTTTATTCAATTAACAACTAATGTTCTGTAATTTCCACACAATAGCAACAACTGTTCTGAGCAATTTGCAGTGAAATTTATGTGACCAGGTAATTATCAATTAAATGTTTCTTTTGATTCAATTCACTCACTGAGTACAGGATAGAATTTTTGTATATATGCAGTGTAGCACTTGGTTGTGTGTGATATATTAGTACCATCCCTATTATTATGTTTTGCTGTGATGTACAAATAAATATTGGTACAAATGAATTTAAGTGTCTGCTTGATAACAAAAAAAACTATTGCGTTCAACTGAATAGTAATTTGTTTTTAAATGCCAGGAAGGACACAGTAGTGTAGTGGTTTTGGTACTCAGCGAGCAACTTGCAACTCATGAGTTCAATCTTGCCGCAATAAATTTGTAATTTGTGGGTTGGCATCAGAAAAGAAAGACCATAGACTGCCCTACCATAGAACTCGAGGAAGCCACTGCTGTGACAGCATGTTACAGATTTGAAGCTTCCAGTTTCAATTCCAGGTCTTTGCTAGGCTAAAGTCAGTCAGAATTACCATGCCTGACAGGAAACGCCCAGTACTATCCCAGTTGTGTCCTATGACAAAAATCTCCAGACAGTGCTTGAGGTCAATCCATAATTCTCCTTCTTGGTAGTCTCGGGAAGCTCATACTCTATGACCTTCTGCAACAAGTTCTGTGCAATGTAACCTGTGAACTGTGCTCTTCCAGGATCCCCAATCAGAATCTCGGACCCGTGAAACCTCTTGTATTCTGTCAGCCAATCGTGAAGATCAGCAGAAAGTTCATCGGCATAAAACATGTCGCCTAAAAGAATCACATCCCATTTTTCGTCCATCTTTCCAATTAAGCTTTCCGTTGCCACTAGCAGTGGTGGTATTTTGTTAAGTTCACAGTTCATTCCTATCGACACTGCTGCAACTGTAAGAGAGCAAAATAAAACAATTTAACACACCACCTAAATATAGAAACATAGAAATTTACAGCGCAGAAGGAGGCCATTCCGGCCCATCGTGTCCATGCCGGCCGACAAAGAGCCGCACGGCCCTTGGTCAGCAGCCCTAAAGGTTACATATAAACCTATGAACAATAATGGAAAGGCAAAGAGCACCCAGCCCAACCAATCCGCCTCACCACAACTGCGACACCCCTTATACTGAAACATTCTACACTCCACCCCAACCGGAGCTATGTGATCTCCTGGGAGAGGCAAAAACCAGATAAAACCCTAGGCCAATTTAGGGAGAAAAATTCTGGGAAAATTCCTCTCCGACCCATCCAGGCGAGCAAAACTAGTCCAGAAGATCACCCTGTCCGTATTCTATTCCCTGTAGTACTTACCATTATATCTGCGCATCCAACAAAAGGTCAACCAGTCTAATTCCAATTACCAGCTCTAGGTCCGTAACCCTGCAGGTTACTGCATTTTAAGTGTCCATCCAACCATCTCTTAACTGTGGTGAGGGTTTCTACATCTACCACTCTTCCAGGCAGCAAGTTCCAGATCCCCACAACCCTCTGCATAAAGAACCCCCCCCCTCAAATCTCCTCTAAACCTTCCACCAACCACCTTAAAACTATGCCCCCTCGTAATAGATCCCTCCACCAATGGAAATAGACCCTTGCTATCCATTATGTCCAGGCCCCTCAATATTTTATACACCTCAATGAGGTCTCTCAAACTCCTCTGTTCCAATGAGAACAAACCCAGCCTATCCAATCTGTCCTCATAACTAAGATTCTCCATTCCAGGCAGCATCCTAGTAAATCTCCTCTGCACCCTCTCTTATGCAATCACGTCCTTCTTATAATATGACGACTAGAACTGCACGCAATACTCCAGTTGTGGCCTAACCAAAGTATTATACAATTTAAGCATAACCTCCTTGCTCTTATATTCTATGCCTCGGCCAATAAAGGCATTCCGTATGGCTTCTTAACCACCTTTTCCACCTGGCCTGTTACTTTCAGGGATCTGTGGACAAGCACTCCAAGGTCCCTTTGTTCATCTATACTATTAAGTGGCCTACCGCTTAATGTGTATACCCTTTCCTTATTAGCCCTCCCAAAGTGCATCACCTCACACTTCTCTGAATTAAGTTCCATTTGCCAATGCTCTGCCCACCTGACCAGTAGAGTGATATAGAAAAATAGGTGCAGGAGCAGGCCATTCGGCCCTTCTAGCCTGCACCGCCATTCAATGAGTTCATGGCTGAACATGCAACTTCAGTACCCCATTCCTGCTTTCTCACCATACCCCTTGATCCCCTTAGTAGTAAGGACTACATCTAACTCCTTTTTGAATATATTTAGTGAATTGGCCTCAATAACTTTCTGTGGTAGAGAATTCCACAGGTTCACCACTCTCTGGGTGAAGAAGTTCCTCCTCATCTCGGTCCTAAATGGCTTACCCCTTATCCCCAGACCGCGACCCCTGGCTCCGGACCCCCCCAACACCGGGAACACTCCTCCCGCATCCAACCCGTCCAAACCCATCAGAATTTTAAACGTTTCTATGAGATCCCCTCTCATTCCTCTGAACTCCAGTGAATACAAGCCCAGTCGATCCAGTCTTTCTTGATAGGTCAGTCCTGTCATCCCGGGAATCAGTCCGGTGAACCCTCGCTGCACCCCCCCCAACAGCAAGAATGTCCTCCTGCAGCTCATGACTTTCCTCTTCATTATCAACCACACAGGCCAATTTTAGTGTCGTCTGCAAACTTCTTAATCATACTCCCTATATTCAAATCTAAATCGTTGATATATACCATAAAAAGCAAGGGTCCCAGTACTGAGCCCTGCGGAACCCCACTGGAAACATCCAGTCACAAAAACATTTATACACTGTACCACACTTCATCCCCTATAAAGCCAAATTCTGTCCAAAATTTGAATATGCTCCCATATCTGTGACGGCTCTTTCAATACTTTCTCGAGCTTCTGGATGGAATACAAGAAAAAGCCATCTCGTGTGATTCCTCAATAGCCTCTAACCTCCCTCTCTCAATTGCAGCCTGTCTTGTTTTAATTTTATTTATTTTAAGTGCTCCTCTAAACTTTCCTTTCTTTTACTCCTAAACAATAAATGAGCCTCACTGGAAATCAAGACTTGTCACATCCTTTCCTACTCTGAACATATTTGCCTTTTGAAAGCTTGGAATCAGCCTTTTGGTATTGGGCTGATATTTCAGCTGAAATTATTTTACTTTTGTTGTCTTTCTAACCGCCTGGGATTGTCAATGGGCCACGCCTTTTGTGGAAGAGGTCCACGTGATTGGTGCTTAATGAGGCTCCGCTGATTAGCCTAATGAGGTGAAAATATAGAAACGGTCTCCATGTCTGTCCTCTGGCCTACTCGCTCTTGCCACACACTGACAGTCCCTTCTCACATGGCGGCTTGATCGGGTCGCAGAAGATGGAAAGATAGAGGCAGAAAGTGAAAAGAAAGACGGGCAAATCAAACTAGTAAATAAAATACTACAAGAGGAGAAAAATGGGAGGGAGGGGGGGGGGGCACAAGACTGAGAAATGAATGGGGAGAGAAAAGAGTTGAAAGAATAAACGAGACAAACCCCAGAAACGTAGAGGCAAAGAAGGACTGAAGGAATTTATGATGCTCGCTGTCTGAGGTTGGGTGCGTGCCAGTTCTAATCGTTCTGACAGAAGAAAAACTCCCATTGTCAAACCGGCAAATCCTTACTTTTTTTTTCTCTATGTGAAGTTTTGGATAAGCCAATATATTGTGAATTTGAAACACAACTATTTTCAGTTGCCTTTGCTGTGGGTGAGGGGGCGATTACACAAATAACTGGAAATACTTATTGTTGTCGAAGAGCTGGTGAATTACAAGTTGATTTGCGCCAACAGTTGAACCAGGTTAGGGAAATGTTCAATACAGGTATGGTTGCCAACGCTCCTTGATGGCAAGCTATTGGTTTTCAAGACACAGCTATTCGATATGTTAAGTTAGGCTGCTGACGGGAAGACAGGCCGGAATGATTGATCTGGTAATTAAGCAGATAATGAGGGCTGCTGTTCACACTGTACGGACCAGACACAAGGTGACGGACAATCGGGCACCAAGGGCCGGGCATTTAAAATGCGCTGGAAGGCAAAAGCTGCTCAAGAGTGTGAGCCTCATTTAACGGAGAAAATTCATGCAAACGAAATTTGGACTTTCCTGCCTCGCCTTTTCTGTTGGTTTGCAGCACTAACATAATTGTCATGGCTGTTTTTTATTTATTCACGGGGTGTGGGCATCACTGGCAAGGCTTGGTATTTGTAGCCCTTCTGGAGTTGCCCTTGAGGTGGTGGTGAACCACCTTAAACCGCTGCAGTCCGTGTGGTGAAGGTACTTCCTTCACCTGTGTGCCTGCTTAAATGAAGAGAAATGACTTTCTGGTCTCCGTAAAGGTGTACATCTTGTTTTTATTTTGCAGTTTTGGTTTGATTTTGTTATTTAAGTTTATTGCTTTTTATGCCTTTTACTTTTTTTCCAGTCACTTTCAAAGCTTTTTATCTTTGATTTATAACAGCCTCTGCTAATAGTATGGGCTTTCCTATTTGTAAAGTCCTTACACAATACCACATCCACACAAGGCACATTCTATGCACAAGGTCACTCCATGACCTGAACCTTTATTCACAGGACCAAGAAGTGATGACCCTGCGTGCGACCTCCCTTTATATACCTGGTTGACCAGGTGAGGATGTCTCCCACAAGTTCACCCCCTGTGGTCAAGGTGTGCATTTCTTACGTATATACAGTATTGCAGTGTTGTTACATAAAGGTTACATACATGACATCACCTTCCACTCAACATCTTATTGGGATCATAGGTTAAGTCTCTCAGATGGTCTGCGCTCTCTCATGGAGCGCCGCAGTTGAGGCTCTGGTTCTTGAGCCTTGTTATGCATGTTTGTCACCTGTAATGGTTCTGGGCTGACCGCAGGGACTGCGTGCTGCTGAATGTTCTTGTTGCTCGTTCACTGGCGGTGGTGTGAATACCATCTCATGATCTTCCTCAGGTTCCTCAGTGTCCATGCTGAATCTTTTTTTTTACTTGGTCCAGATGCTTGCGGCATATCTGCCCATTGTTAAGTTTAACCACTATGACCCTATTCCCCTCTTTGTCTATTACCGTACCCTCAAGCCATTTGGGCCCCAAAGCGTGATTGAGAACAAATACGGGGTCATCAATTTCGATACATCTCCCCCTTGAATTTCGATCATGGTACTCGTTTTGGGACTGGCACTTGCACTCAACAATGTCGGACAGGACTGGATGAATGAGGGACAGCCGAGTTTTGAGTGTTTGTTTCATGAGTAGCTCCGCGGGCGGGACCCCCGTGAGCGAGTGCGGTCGGGACCTATAGGCCAGCAGGAGGCGCAATAGGCGGCATTGAAGGGAGGGTCCTTGAATCCGGAGCATGCCTTGCTTTATGATTTGGACCGCACGTTCCGCCTGGCCATTGGAGGCCGGCTTGAACGTTGCTGTCCTGACATGGTTAATGCCATTACCCGACATGAACTCCCGGAATTCGTATCTTGTGAAACATGGGCCATTATCGCTAACAAGGATGTCCGGCAAGCCGTGGGTCGCAAAGACCGCGCGCAGACTCTCCACGGTGGTGAATGTCGTGCATGAATTCAAAATGATGCACTCGATCCATTTCGAGTATGCATCAACCACAATGAGAAACATTTTTCCCATGAACAGGCCCGCGTAGTCTATGTGAACACGTGACCATGGCCTGGTGGGCCAGGGCCACGGGTTGAGCGGCGCCTCCCTGGGGGCATTACCTAGCTGGACACACACCGTGCACCTGCGAACACAGTGTTCCAGGTCTGAATCAATCCCCGGCCACCACACATGTGACCGGGCAATGGCCGCCTTCAGCACGATGACCAGGTGCTCGCTGTGGAGTTCCCTGATGAATGCTTCCCTGCCCCTCTGGGGCATGACTACCCAGTTGCCCCATAGTAGGCAGTCGGCTTGGATGGAGAGCTCATCCATCTGTCTGTGAAACGATCTGACCTCCTCAGGGCATGCTCCGTGTGTGGGCGCCCAATCCCCAGTCAGGACACATTTCTTAATCAAGGATAGGAGGGGATCTCTGTTGGTCCAGATTTTAATCTGGGTGGGCTGTGATGGGGGAGCCTGCGCTGTCAAAGGCATCGACAGCCATGACCATCTCAGCGCTTTGCTCTGCTGCCCCCTCGGTGGTGGCCAGTGGAAGCCTGCTGAGCGCGTCAGCGCAATTTTCGGTGCCGGGCCGGTGCTGGATGGTGTAGTCATACGCAGCGAGCGTGAGAGCCCATCGCTGTATGCGAGCTGACGCATTGGCATTGACGGCCTTGCTGTCTGACAGCAGGGATGTTAACGGCTTGTGGTCCGTTTCTAATTCGAACCTCCTGCCAAAAAGGTACTGATGCCTCTTTTTCACCCCATAGACACATGCGAGTGCTTCCTTTTCAACCATCCCATAACCCCGTTCAGCTTGAGAGAGCGACCTGGAGGCATAAGCCACAGGTTGTAGTTGGCCCTCAGCGTTACCCTGCTGCAACACGCACCCAACCCCATAGGACGATGCATCACATGTCAGAACCAATTTCTTACGGGGGTCGAACAGGGTCAACAACTTATTTGAACAAAGTAGGTTCCGCGCCCAATTGAAAGCCCGTTCCTGACAGTCTCCCCAAAACCAATCACAACCCTTATGCAGGAGCATGTGTAGTGGCTCCAACAATGTGCTTAACTTCAGCAGAAAGTTCCCGAAATAGTTCAAGAGTCTTAGAAATGAACGCAACTCCGATGTGTTGCAGGGCCTGGGCACTCGTCGAATTGCCTCCGTTTTGGATTCGGTAGGCCGAATCCCGTCTCCAGCAACCCTCTTGCCCAGAAACTCAATCTCGGGAGCCAAAAACACACACTTAGACTTCTTGAGTCGCAGGCCTACCTGGTCCAGTCGGTGTAGCACCTCCTCCAGGTTGTGGATGTGTTCCTCGGTGTCATGACCGGTGATGAGGATGTCGTCCTGAAATACAATTGTTCCAGGAATGGATTTGAGCAGGCTTTCCATGTTTCTTTGAAAAATCGCGGCCGCTGATCGAATGCCACCTGTTGTAAACAAACAGTCCCTTGTGTGTGGTGATGGTGGTCAGTAGTTTTGATTCGTCGGCCAGTTCTTGGGTCATGTAGGCTGAAGTGAGGTCCAACTTGGTGAACAGCTTGCCGTCTGCCAGCGTGGCAAAAAGATCCTCCGCTCTCGGGAGCGGGTATTGGTCTTGTAGGGACACCCGGTTGATAGTGGCCTTGTAGTCGCCACAGATCCTGACCGAGCTATCCGCTTTTAGGACGGGAACGATGGGGCTTGCCCAGTCGCTGAATTTAACGGGCGAGATGATTCCCTCTCTCAGCAACCGGTCAAACTCGCTCTCAATTTTCTCCCGCATCACATAGGGCACAGCTCTGGCTTTGTGGTGCACTGGTCTGGCGTCCGGGGTGATAAGCGTATCACCACTTTGGTACCTTTAAACGTTGCAACGCCAGGTTGAAATAGTGACTCAAATTGCTGTAGGACCTGTGAGCATGAACTTCGCTCCACAGATGACATGGCGTGCACATTCCCCCATTTCCAGTTCATCTCAGCTAACCAGCTCCTCCCAAACAGTACGGGGCCATTGCCCGGGACAATCCAGAGTGGCAGCCAGTTCACCGATCCATTGTGTGTGACCGGCAACATTGCACTGCCTAGCACTGGAATGATTTCTTTGGTGTACGTCCGTAATTGCGTCTCAATGCATTCTAGTTTGGGTCTGCTGGCTTTGAGTGGCCACAGTATTTCGAATTGTTGAACACTCGAATGACTGGCTGGCCCCCGTGTCCAGCTCCATGCGTACAGGGATGCCATTTAATAGGACTTTCATCATCATAGGTAGCGTTTTGGTATATGAGCTGTGAATGTTTGCCACATGAACCTGCTGAACTTCAGCGTCCATTGATTTGCCCCAAGCGTCATCCTGCCTCGCAGACCCCTCATCTGGTTCATCCGTCTCGTATATTAGCCTGGTTACAGGCTTTCTGCACATTCTGGCTAAATGGCCACTGAGGTTACTGTAAAGTCCTGTCCCCTCAGTACAGATTCACACGAGACATGTAGTGAAGTCAAGGTCACTCTGGACCTGCACCTTTATTTCACAGCTCTGGAATGCTGCACTTGCCTGAGACCTGTCCTTATATACCTGTCTCTTGCAAGTGCACCCCTGGTGGTAAGGTATGCTGGTGGTTACAGGTCATATCTTATTACATTTATAGCATGTTAGGATACAGTTATATATAATAATGTAAGAATACATGACATCACCCTCCCCCAAGGTCGTATTGTCTTTATAGGTTCAGTCTCTCAGGTGGTCTACGCTCTCGCATGGAGCGTCTGAGTTGTGGTTCAGTTGTTTGCCTTGGTGTCTGTTTTTCTTTGGGTGTGGTTGCTGGTATCTCGCCTGGGCTGTCTGTTTCGATTGGTGTGATTGTTGTTGACTCGCCTGGGCTGTCTGTTGGGATTGCCCTTTCCTCAGGTTGTTCCCTCTGTCTATCCACCAGGTGTGATGCGAGTTCCACAATGTAGTCTGCCTCTGGTTCCGCAGTGTTGTTGGTAAATCTGCTTTTGACTTGGTCTACATGCCTCCGGCAGGTTTTGCCATTGTCCATTTGTACTGCCAGTAGCCTGTTTCCTTCCTTGTCCGTTACTGTCCCTGCAAGCCATTTGGGACCCCTGCCATAGTTTAGTACAAACACTTTGTCCCCTATCTCATTCCATCTCCCCCTCGAATTTCTGTCATGGTACTCAGTCAGCTTACGGCACTTTGCCTCAACGATTTCGTGCATGTCTGGGAGGATTAATGAGAGCCTTGTCTTTAAAGTCCTTTTCATCAACAGTTGCGCGGGAGGGGATCCCAGTCAATGAGTGCGGACGAGATCTGTATGCCAGCAGCAGTCGCGACAGATGACCCTGCAGCGTGGGACCTTGGATTTTAAGCATGCCTTGTTTAATGATTTGCACTGCTTTCTCCGCCTGGCCGTTGGAGGCCGGCTTGAACGGTGCCGTCTTGACGTGATTTATGCCGTGGTCAATTATAAAATCTTGGAATTCTGCGCTGGTGAAGCATGGACCATTGTCACTGACCAATATGTCAGGGATTCCGTGCGTTGCAAACATGATTGCGAGGCTCTCCACAGTGGTGGAGGTTGTGCTCGAGTTTAAAATGGTGCATTCGATCCACTTTGAAAATGCATCTACAACTACGAGGAACATTTTGCCCATGAATGGGCCCGCGTAGATTACGTGCACCCGCGACCACGGTTTGGCCAGGGGCTCAGGGGAGCTTCCCTGGGGGCATTGCTGAGTTGGGCACAAATGGTGCACCTTCGGACGCAGAGCTCCAAGTCCGCGTCAATACCAGGCCACCAGACGTGGGATCTGGCTATGGCCTTCATGAGAACGATCCCCGGGTGCTCGCGGTGGAGCCTACCTGATCCAACCGCTTTAGTACTTCCTCTAAATGACGGAGATGGGAGTTGGTGTCCTGCCTGTGATAAGTATGTCGTCTTGAAATACAACCGTCCCCGGGATGGACTTGAGCAGACTCTCCATGTTGCGCTGGAATATGGCAGCTGCCGACCTGATGCCGAATGGGCATCGATTGTACATGAAAAGGCCTCGATGTGTGTTGATGGTGGTGAGTAGCTTGGATTCCTCGGTCAATTCTTGCGGCATATACGCAGATGTGAGGTCTAATTTTGAGAAAAGTTTACCTCCAGCCAATGTGGCAAATAAGTCCTCCGCTCTGGGCAGCGGGTACTGGTCCTGTAGGGAGACTCTGTTTATGGTAGATTTGTAGTCCCCACAGATTCGTACGGATCCATCAGGCTTCATGACTGGGACGATGGGACTTGCCCAGTCGCTAAATTCCACAGGTGATATAATGCCTTTCTGCAGAAGCCTGTCTAGTTTGTGTTCAATCTTTTCCCTCATCACATAGGGTACAGCTTTCTGGCCTTGTGATGGACCGGTCTAGCATCCTGTGTGATGTAGATTTTGACTTTGGCCCCTTTGAAAGTGCCCACACCTGGCTGAAAGAGATGTTCAAATCGCTTTATAACTGTTGAGCAGGAGGTCCGTTCCTCTAATGACATGGCATGGACATCATCCCATTTCCAGTTTAGTTTTGCCAGCTAGCTTCTCCCCAGCAGTGCTGGGGGGTCTCCGGGGACAATCCACAGGGGAAGTCAGTTCACTGTCCCTTTGTGTGTGACAGAGAGCATGGCGCTGCCGAAGTCTGGTACGATTTCTTTGGTATAGGTCCTTAGTGTGGTGTCGACCCTTGTGAGTTTTGGTCTGTCTCTTTTATGTTGAGCGCCCATGAGAGATTGACTCGCTCCCGTATTCAGCTCCATGTTGACAGGTATCCCGTTGAGTCGGACTCTCATCATTATAGGAGGCGTCCTGTTGTAGGAACAGTGGCCATTGATCGTGTTGACCCGCTGTACATCGGTGTCCTGGGTACTGTCCCCACCGTCTTCTGGTCCGCTTTCCGACCCATCCGATTCGTATACCAGCCGAGCTGCCGTTTTTTTGCACATGCAGGCCAAATGTCCTGTATATTCACAGTTCCTGCAAACAGCCTGCTGAAATCGGCATCCCCTTGACGAATGCCCACCCCCACACCTTCAGCACAGACTGCTTGCAAAGAATGAGCTGCGTCTGGCTCATCTCTCTTGAGCTTCTCTCAGTTTGTAGTTGCTCGCATTATGGGTTGATGAGGTGTGAACTTGTGGCCCTTGATGGCTTCTGGCGCCACTGCCTGCTGTCGAGAGCCTGTTCTCCCGGTTTTGTCTGTGTGTGGGGGTAGCAGCTTGTTTAATGCTGTGAACTTCTTGTTCCGATATTTCGTTAGTTGTCGTACCTGCATTGTAAATCAATCTCGTTTCTTCTTCCCCTACCAAGAATGTCTGTGCAACCAGTGCTGCTGCCTCTAAGGTCAGGTTCTTGGCCTCTATGAGCTTTCGGAATATGCCTGCGTGGCCTATTCCTTCAATGAAAAAGTCTCTCAGCATTTCTCTCCTCAGTTCATCGGAGAACTCACATAAACTAGCCAACCTCCGAAGTTCCGCCACGAAGTTGGGTATGCTCTGGCCCACACAGCGTCTGTAGTTGCAGAACCTGTGTCTGGCCATGTGTAGGCTGCTCGCTGGCTTCAGGTGGTCTCTTACCAATGTGCTCAATTCTTCAAATGACTTGCTTGCTGGTTTCTCGGGTGCCAGCAGATCCTTCATTAAAGCGTATGTTTTCGAGCCACAGCTGGTCAAGAGATGGGCTCTTCTCTTGTCTGCTTTGTCGTCTCCTAACCAGTCTTTGGTTACAAAGCTTTGCTGGAGCCTTTCTATAAAGTCCTCCCAATTGTCTCCAGCATTGTACTTTTCATCTGATCCGTTGCTCGCCATTCTGTGGATTCTGTAATCCCGTAACTCGTCACCACTGTAAAGTCCTGTCCCCTCAGTACAGATGCACACGAGGCATGTAGTGAAGTCAAGGTCACTCTGCACCTGCACCTTTATTTCACAGCTCTGGAATGCTGCACTTGCCTGAGACCTGTCCTTATATACCTGTCTCTTGCAAGTGCACCCCTGGTGGTAAGGTATGCTGGTGGTTACAGGTTATATCTTATTACAGTCATGTATAGCATGTTAGGATACAGTTATATATAATAATGTAAGATACATGACAGTTACAATTTCTGCAGACGAACTGTTGAAACCTGCAAGTCCTGGCAGCATGTCTGCCCCCACACCTCCAGCATGAACTGAGATTCCCATTGTTGTGAACAAAAGAGCTGTTACCAGGCATTCCTCGCTGATTGTCACTTTGACTGCTCTTGAGCACCCTGTTGTGCGAGGCCCCTTGGGGAAGAGTGACCATAATATGGTGGAATTCTGCATTAGGATGGAGAATGAAACCGTTAATTCAGAGACCATGGTCCAGAACTTAAAGAAGGGTAACTCTGAAGGTATGAGGCGTGAATTGGCTAGGATAGATTGGCGAATGATACTGAAGGGGTTGACTGTGGATGGGCAATGGCAGACATTTAGAGACCGCATGGATGAATTACAACAATTGTACATTCCTGTCTGTCGTAAAAATAAAAAAGGGAAGGTGGCTCAACCGTGGCTATCAAGGGAAATCAGGGATAGCATTAAAGCCAAGGAAGTGGCATACAATTTGGCCAGAAATAGCAGCGAACCCGGGGACTGGGAGAAATTTAGAACTCCGCAGAGGAGGACAAAGGGTTTGATTAGGGCAGGGAAAATGGAGTACGAGAAGAAGCTTGCAGGGAACATTAAGACGGATTGCAAAAGTTTCTATAGATATGTAAAGAGAAAAAGGTTAGTAAAGACAAACGTAGGTCCCCTGCAGTCAGAATCAGGGGAAGTCATAACAGGGAACAAAGAAATGGCAGACCAATTGAACAAGTACTTTGGTTCGGTATTCACTGAGGAGGACACAAACAACCTTCCGGATATAAAAGGGGTCGGAGGGTCTAGTAAGGAGGAGGAACTGGGGGAAATCCTTATTAGTCGGGAAATTGTGTTGGGGAAATTGATGGGATTGAAGGCCGATAAATCCCCAGGGCCTGATGGACTGCATCCCAGAGTACTTAAGGAGGTGGCCTTGGAAATAGTGGATGCATTGACAGTCATTTTCCAACATTCCATTGACTCTGGATCAGTTCCTATGGAGTGGAGGGTAGCCAATGTAACCCCACTTTTTAAAAAGGGAGGGAGAGAGAAAACAGGGAATTATAGACCGGTCAGCCTGACATCGGTAGTGGGTAAAATGATGGAATTAATTATTAAGGATGTCATAGCAGTGCATTTGGAAAGAGGTAATATGATAGGTCCAAGTCAGCATGGATTTGTGAAAGGGAAATCATGCTTGACAAATCTTCTGGAATTTTTTGAGGATGTTTCCAGTAGAGTGGACAAGGGAGAACCAGTTGATGTGGTATATTTGGACTTTCAGAAGGCTTTCGACAAGGTCCCACACAAGAGATTAATGTGCAAAGTTAAAGCACATGGGATTGGGGGTAGTGTGCTGACATGGATTGAGAACTGGTTGTCAGACAGGAAGCAAAGAGTAGTAGTAAATGGGGACTTTTCAGAATGGCAGGCAGTGACTAGTGGGGTACCGCAAGGTTCTGTGCTGGGGTCCCAGCTGTTTACACTGTACATTAATGATTTAGACGAGGGGATTAAATGTAGTGTCTCCAAATTTGCGGATGACACTAAGTTGGGTGGCAGTGTGAGCTGCAAGGAGGATGCTATGAGGCTGCAGAGCGACTTGGATAGGTTAGGTGAGTGGGCAAATGCATGGCAGATGAAGTATAATGTGGATAAATGTGAGGTTATCCACTTTGGTGGTAAAAACAGAGAGACAGACTATTATCTGAATGGTGACAGATTAGGAAAAGGGGAGGTGCAAAGAGACCTGGGTTCATGGTACATCAGTCATTGAAGGTTGGCATGCAGGTACAGCAGGCGGTTAAGAAAGCAAATGGCATGTTGGCCTTCATAGCGAGGGGATTTGAGTACAGGGGCAGGGAGGTGTTGCTACAATTGTACAGGGCCTTGGTGAGGCCACACCTGGAGTATTGTGTACAGTTTTGGTCTCCTAACCTGAGGAAGGACATTCTTGCTATTGAGGGAGTGCAGCGAAAGTTCACCAGACTGATTCCCGGGATGGCGGGACTGACCTATCAAGAAAGACTGGATCAACTGGGCTTGTATTCACTGGAGTTCAGAAGAATGAGAGGGGACCTCATAGAAACGTTTAAAATTCTGACGGGGTTAGACAGGTTGGATGCAGGAAGAATGTTCCCAATGTTGGGGAAGTCCAGAACCAGGGGACACAGTCTAAGGATAAGGGGGAAGCCATTTAGGACCGAGATGAGGAGGAATTTCTTCACCCAGAGAGTGGTGAACCTGTGGAATTCTCTACCACAGAAAGTTGTTGAGGCCAATTCACTAATATATTCAAAAAGGAGTTAGATGAAGTCCTTACTACTAGGGGAATCAAGGGGTATGGTGAGAAAGCAGGAATGGGGTACTGAAGTTGCATGTTCAGCCATGAACTCATTGAATGGCGGTGCAGGCTAGAAGGGCCGAATGGCCTACTCCTGCACCTATTTTCTATGTTTCTATGTTTCTATGTCAATGACCCCATCCCAGGCCGCATTGTCCACTGGGGGGTGTAAATGTCCATTCAGCCTGCCATTGTCTCTGTTGGAGACTTACTTTTGGGTCTGTTGCTGCCTGGGGTGTCTCGAACTGCCCTTGCCTGCCTGCGGGGCTCTGTGTCGCGTTTATGATATTGACTCCCTGATCCATCACCACGTTGGAGGCAGAATTGCGCGCATATATTATCTTGGTTTCCTCCTCTCCCGCCATAAAAGTCTGAGTCATCAATGCCGCCGCTTCCAAGGTCAAGTCCTTGGTGATAGAGTATTCAAACAGGTTCATTTAGACAGGCTTTGAAAATTCACAGACCCCCAAGTCAAAGCTACTACGTGCTGCTCAGCATGTTGCATTAACTCATCAATCAACTTGACATTTTCGGATCTTGGGTAGCGAGCCAATAAAACGTTAAAAGACTTTCAATTGAGCCAATAAGGTCAAAGAAGGCGAGTTCTTTTTTCTGTAAATTGATCCAGGTATAAAGTACAGCCATTTTGACCATGTGTCTCAGTAAGACAAAGAAACTGGCAATCAGCCAGCAGTTTGTTGCTCTCTGCCAGTATTAAAAAGTTAAAACTACCATCGGAGTTCGTATTTCATTGGAAATTAAGAGATCTAACAATTTTGGCGCTGCGAACAGGGTCGCTGAGGAAAGAAACTGAATTTTGGACATCGGACCTACATATAGAGGTAAGGACTCCTCTTTTTTAAAAAAAGTCCTCGGTCAAAAGTCTAAATTCGCCTCTCCTTCTACACGATTCCGAAAGCCTCCGGTTTGCGAACCCTCCGGTTGGTAGTCGGCTCGAGGTCCCATAGACGTCTAAACTTCGGCGGTGTGTTTGTTAATTAATCACTGACCTATTGATCGGCTAGCAGGCCTACGACTCGAGACCCCAGTAAAGAACTCAGTAAAGAAATGGCAGCAGGAGAAAAGGGCAAAGAATTGCCTACAACTGTTAAAGGTGGACAGGCACCACCTGAAGTTTCGCTAGATTTAATTCTCAAACAGTTGAAAGAATACATAGAGCAACAATTCAACTCATCTAAAACCTGTATTATGATCGAACAAAAGTACGGAACCTCCAAAGGACAATGGTCCTTGGACGAGATTAAAAGGGTCTGGGGAAAAACGACCCGTATGAAAAATAAAGAGCGAACTAGATGGCCCCTAGCAGTTATGGGACAGATTCGAAACTGGAATGAAATTATAATGCGTTCCCAACATGATCGAGAACTGACCATTACAATCTAATCCTAACCCTAATGCACCCTTAACCTAACCCTAATGCACCCTAACCCTAATGTAGTGTCCCCAAACTGGCCCCCCTCCTCGCACTAATACAACAAAGGGGAGATGGGCTATATATAACTGTGAGGGTGGGCGATAAGGATGTGGACTGTCTTTTAGACACAGGGGTGGAATTAACATGCTTACCCCTACAGTATGGAGACTTTTTGCCGTTGGATGGTAGGGCACGTACAGCCTATGGAGTTGGAGGCCATAAAATGGAAATTAAAAGGACAACACCGGTACTTATAGGGCTGGGTCCACATGAACTAACCACGCCGGTCTGGATAGGCCCAGTAGATCAACCCCTTTTGGGAATGGACGTTCTAATCCAAGTAGATTCATCGTTGCATTTTGAGGATGGTCGGGTGACATGGTCAATTAGAACTTTGAAGAAAGAAGAATTGAACGAACACCATGGCCCCAGGCATTACCAATAGTGCTATGTAGCATTAGGGCAACCCCGAACAGAACTACAGGTCTAAGCCCATTTGAAATTATAACAGGAAGACCCATGTCGCTGCCAGGAACTATCGATTTACAGAACGCTGATGTTCACTTAATGAGTGACACTTTGTTATCATACTGTCAGAACTTAACCAATGCTATTAGTTCTGTTTCCCGACAGGTATCGGCAGCTTGGGGTAATCCACCCGAAGGAGGACATGACATCATCCCGGGAGTCTGGGTGTATGTGAAAAAGTTGCATAAAGAACCTTTGGGTACCAAGTGGGAGGGACCTTATCAAGTGTTATTGACCACCCAGGCAGCTGTTAAAGTCCAAGGAAAGAAAGCCTGGGTCCACGCTTCACACGTTAAACGAGCACCCGTAACTGAAGCTGAAATCTAATAAGGACAATTACTTTTTGCGAAAATGTATAAATTTACTGCATTATTGATTGTAGGTATTCTAGGCATAGGCCTACTTCTTACTAGCCGACCTTCTGCACCAAAGGGAAATAGTAGGGTAGCAAGGGAATTACATGTAAATACCTTTTTATATGTCATACATTTATGCCAAACAAGGTAACATTTCTAGTTGTTGGGTGTGTGCGCATATTCCTATTCACTCAAAGGGAGGGATTCCCTTGAGGCCAGTTCCCTTGAATATCTCCGAAATGGCTGAGTGGATAATTAATCAAAATAAAACAGGCAATGCGTTTCAGGATATGGAAAACTGGGCACGTAAATGGAAGTCAGCAGGTTATAATCTGACTACCTTTGAAGGGGGATACCAACCGTGGTACAATAATTTCAAACGGCCCCCATTTTTTGTTATCACTAATACAACGGGAATAGGAAGAACGGGGGAATTGGTCTGTCTGATTAGAAACATCAAAGGAGGCCAAAATATGGGGTATAGTAACTGCTCCCGGAATTATAATAATCAAGCCACGGAACCGTCCAAACTGGGCCGATGTGGGAATTTTTAACGTAACGGGGATTCTGAATAAAACAGATGGACAGGCCCCGGAGTGTTGCTGACAAAGAAACAGCTAACATTCATTGCATATAATGGCACCTATTGGGTGTGTGGCCACAAGGCCTACCCTTGGCTGCCCCAGAATTGTATGGGATCCTGCTATTTAGCCTACATTGTGCCTTATATGTATCATATAAAGTCACTGTCGGAACATTTACACCGTCCTAAGAGAGCTATCACAGAAACAGAGAGGTTCTTTGCCATTCTGATCCCTGGGTATGGGACCGCCAAACTGGCAAGGGAATCCATTAACATGGCATCCGTTGTGGAACGAGTAGCCAATGATACCTCAGAGGCCCTAGTTAAAATCAATGCAGAAATGGTAGCAATCCGCACAGTAGCCCTACAGAATAGACTGGCCCTTGACTACATCCTGGCTGAAAAGGGAGGTACTTGCGCCCTACTCGGAACTGAGTGTTGCACATATATCCCAGATAGCTCCAAAGAAATTACCCACTTAGCGGACCATATCCAAAAGGAGGTAGAAAAACTTAAGCAACCCCCATCGTTCACTTTGTGGAGTGGAGCCACTGAATGGCTAGGTTCAATAGGAACTTCATTGGTGGAAGGTTTAATTCTATTTGTTGTAATTATTTTATTTTATATTGTTTGTTTATGTTGATTAAATGTTGTTGCGACCAGGCGGCTGTAGCTGCTGTCCCGCAGGTGAGACACCTTGCAGGTCCCAGCAGACCGTCTGTACGTGGCACAGGGGTATGTTATGCTTCAGGAAAGGTTGTTTACTGGTTGAACTAAGATATTGATTTGGATTAAATTGGAATAAGGTTAATTAACCTATTAAAACCAGACTTCCATTGTGGCCACGATGGAACTCGGGTTGGTGTAAATTTGTGTGGAAGCTACTAGTCCGGACATGTGGCGAAACACATCAACAAATTTTGGAAGGAAACTCTATTAACATGTATGAAATTATTTTGTAGAATGTTTAACCAGTGATACCTGAAGTTTTATGATTCAGTTTGTGAAAGATCCAAAGGGGGGATTGATAGAGTATTCAAACAGGCTCATTTAGACAGGCTTTGAAAATTCACAGACCCCCAAGTCAAAGCTACTACGTGCTGCTCAGCATGTTGCATTAACTCATCAATCAACTTGACATTTTCGGACCTTGGGTAGCGAGCCAATAAAACGTTAAAAGACTTTCAATTGAGCCAATAAGGTCAAAGAAGGCAAGTTCTTTTCTGTAAATTGATCCAGGTATAAAGTACAGCCATTTTGACCATGTGTCTCAGTAAGACAAAGAAACTGGCAATCAGCTAGCAGTTTGTTGCTCTCTGCCAGTATTAAAAAGTTAAAACTACCATCGGAGTTCGTATTTCATTGGAAATTAAGAGATCTAACACTTGGTCTCAATTAGCTTTCTGAAAATCCCAGCATGACCGATGCTCTCAATGAAGAAATCCCTTAGCATCTCCCCGCTGCAGGCATCTGTGAACTTACAGAGGCTGGCCAAGCGCCGGAGGTCCGCAACAAAATGCTCTGTCCTTCCCAACGTCGGTGTGTATAGAATCTGTGTCGGGCTATGTGTACGCTGCTCGCCGGTTTGAGGTGCTCACCGATTAGTTTGCTGAGCTCTTCGACAGTTTTGTCCGCCGGCTTCTCGGGTGCTAGCAGGTCTTTCATGAGCGCGTAAGTCTTAGGTCCACAGCTGCTCAGCAGATGAACCCTTTGCTTGTCGGCCGCTGTGTCTCCCAGCCAGTCCTTCGTGACAAAACTCTGCTGGAGCCTCTCAATGAAATCGCCCCAGTCCTCACCAAGACAGTACCGTTCATCTGTGCTGCCGGTGGCCATTCTCGTGGGTCGTTGATTCCCATTTCTCGTCGCCAATGTAAAGTCCTTACACAATACCACAAATCCACACGAGGCACGTTCTATGGACAAGGTTACTCCATGACCTGAACCTTTATTCACAGGACCAAGAAGTGATGACTCTGCGTGGGACCTCCCTTTATATACCTGGGTGACCAGGTGAGGAGTGTCTCCCAAAAGTTCACCGCCTGTGGTCAAGATGTGCATTTCTTACGTATGTACAATATTGCAGTGTTATATAAAAGTTACATACATGACACTTGTGGAATCCCGCTTTCCCCCAGGAAGTTACAGGACAAGGAGGAATTCTGGAGGAATGGTCGATAAAAAGAAACAGAGTGGCTAAAGTAAATGTTGGTCCCTGAGAGCACGAGACCGGGGAATTAGTAATGGGGAATGTAGAGATGGCAGAAACTCTAAACAAGTATTTTGTATCAGTCTTTACGGTAGACGACACTAACAATATCCCAACAGTGGATAGTCATGGGGCTATGGGGGGGAGGAACTTAACACAATCACAATCACTGAGGTGGTGGTACTCAGTCAGATAATGGGACTAAAGGCAGATAAATCCCCTGGACCTGATGGCTTGCATCCTAGGGTCTTAAGAGAAGTAGCGGTAGGGATTGTGGATGCATTGGTTGTAATTTACCAAAATTCCTTGGATTCTGGGGAGGTCCCAGCAGATTGGAAAACTGCAATGGTAACGCCACTATTCAAAAAAGGAGGCAGACAAAAAGCAGGAAACTATAGACCAGTTAGCCTAACATCTGTGGTTGGGAAGATGTTGGAGTCCATTATTAAAGAAGCAGTAGTAGGACATTTGGAAAAGCAAAATTCGGTCAGGCAGAGTCAGCATGGATTTATGAAGGGGAAGTCACGTTTGACAAATTTGCTGGAATTCTTTGAGGATGTAACGAACAGGGTGGATAAAGGGGAACCAGTGGATGTGGTGTATTTGGACTTCCAGAAGGCATTTGACAAGGTGTTACACAGGTTACAGCAGAAGATAAAAGTTCACAGGGTTGGGGGTAATATATTAGCATGGATAGAAGATTGGCTAACAAACAGAAAACAGAGTCGGGATAAATGGTTCATTCTCTGGTTGGCAATCAGTAACGAGTGGGGTGCAACAGGGATCAGTGCTGGGACCCCAACTATTTACAATCTATATTAACGATTTGGAAGAAGGGACTGAGTGTAACGTAGCCAAGTTTGCTGACGATACAAAGATGGGAGGAAAAGCAATGTGTGAGGAGGACATAAAAAATCTGCAAAAGGACATAGACAGGCTAAGTGAGTGGGCAAAAATTTGGCAGATGGAGTATAATGTTGGAAAGTGTGAGGTCATGCACTTTGGCAGAAAAATCAAAGAGCAAGTTATTATTTAAATGGAGAAAGATTGCAAACTGCTGCAGTACAGTGGGACCTGGGGGTACTTGTGCATGAAACACAAGAAGATAGTATGCAGGTACAGCAAGTGATCAGGAAGGCCAATGGTATCTTGGCCTTTATTGCAAAGGGGATGGAGTATAAAAGCAGGGAAGTCTTGTTCCAGCTGTACAGGGTATTGGTGAGGCCACACCTGGAATACTGCGTGCAGTTTTGGTTTCCATATTTACGAAAGGATATACTTGCTTTGGAGGCAGTTCAGAGAAGGTTCACTAGGTTGATTCCGGGGATGAGGAGGTTGACTCATGAGGAAAGGTTGAGTAGGTTGGGTTTCTACTTATTGGAATTCAGAAGAATGAGAGGTGATCTTATTGAAACGTATAAGATTGAGGGGACTTGACAAGGTGGATGCAGAGAGAATGTTTCCACTGGTGGGAGAGACTAGAACTAGAGGGCATAATCTTAGAATAAGGGGCCGCCCATTTAGAACTGAGATGAGGAGAAATTTCTTCTCTCAGACGGTTGTGAATCTGTGGAATTCGCTGCCTCAGAAAGCTGAGGAAGCTGGGACATTAAATAAATTTAAGACAGAAATAGACAGTTTCTTAAACGATAAGGGGATAAGGGGTTATGGGGAGCGGGCGGGGAAGTGGAGCTGAGTCCATGATCAGATCAGCCATGATCTTATTGAATGGCAGAGCAAGCTCGAGCGACCGTATGGCCTACTCCTGCTCCTATTTCTTATGTTCTTATGGTCAGAGGGAAGTTTATCTTCCCTGAAGGTTGGTTGCACAGACTCATAATTATCTACGTATTGAGATCCAGAAACCCTGACAGCTCATCAGAGACAAAGGTGCCTTCACCTTGTGCTTGACCAGAGAACATAGGAACAGGAGTAGGCCATTCAGCCTTGAGCCTGTTCCGCCATTCAATTACATCATGGTTGATCTGTATCAACACCATCTACCATGCACTAAAGGGGAAGCTAGATAAGCACATCAGGGAGAAAGGAATAGAAGGTTATGCTGATAGTGTTAGGTGGAGTAAGGTGGGAGGACGCTCATGTGGAGCATAAACACAGACCAGTTGGGCCAATTTGCCTCTTTCTGTGCTATATATTCTATGTAATACCTGCCTTGGGCCCTAAGCTCTGTAACTCCCCCCCCCCCCCCCCCAAACCTCTCCACCTCTCTATCTCTCTTTCCTCCTTTAAGGCGCTTCTTAAAACCTACCTCTTTGACCAAGCTTTTGGTCATCTGCCATAATTTCTTATGTGGCTCGATGTCAAATTTATCTGTTTTGTCTTATAACATTCCTGTGAAGGGCCTTGGGACATTTTACTATGCTAAAGGTGCCAGATAAATAAAAGTTGGTAGTGTAACCCTCAATAGCCTTGTCTTACAAAAATCTATCAATCTCCGTTTTGAAATATTCAATTGACCTAGCCTCAACAGCTTTTGGGGAGTGTTTCAGATTTCCACTATGCTTTGTGTGAAGCAGTGCTTCCTGTTATCACTCCTGAATGGCCTAGCTCTAATTTTAAGGTAATGCCTCTTTGTTCTGGACTCCCCCACAAAGAAAATCGTTTTTCTCTCTCCTATCGACTCCTTTTATCATCTTAAACATCTCAGTTAGACCACCCCTTCATCTTCTAAAATAATAAGGGAAAACAAGGGATTGTGTGTTTGAAGATGGTTGTTGCCTACAATGGTAGCACTCTTGCCTCTGAGTCAGGGGCTGTAGACCCACTCCAGAGACTAAAGCACATAATCCATGCTGGCACTTCAGTGCATCAATAAAAGAGCACTGCACTGTCAGAATGCTGTCTTTTGGATGAGACGTTAAAGATCTCATGGTACTATCAGAGAAGAACAGGGGAGTTCTCTCCTGTGCCCTGGCCAACATTTATCCCTCAACCAACATCACTAAAACATATTATCTGGTCACTATCACATTGCAGTTTGTGGGAGCTTGCTGTGCGCAAATTGTTGCCACGTTTCCTTACAACAGAGATTAGACTTCACTGGCTGTAAAGCGCATTGGGATGTTCTGAGATTGTGAAAGGTGCTATATAAATATACATGTTTTTATCTTGTAGCAGTGAAAAAGTAGTCTTGAGATGCTGTGTTGAAGATTTGCTCAAACATTGGCAGATGAGCCTCAACAACAACTTGTATTTATATAGCATCTTTAACGTAGTGAAACGTCCCAAGGCGCTTCACAGGAGTATTACGCGATTAAAAATTTGACACCGAGCCATATAAGTATAAATTAGCGGAGGTGACCAAAAGCTTGGTCAAAGAGGTGGGTTTTAAGGAGCGTCTCGAAGGAGGAAAGAAAGGCGGCGAGGTTTAGGGAGGGAGTTCCAGAGCTTGGAGCCTAGGCAACAGAAGGCACGTCCATCAATGGTTGAGCGATTTATAATCGGGGATGCCTCAAATGCACTAGTAATGGAAAGTCTCCCCTCAATATAATTGCTAGTCCTAGGTGGAAAGAATTCCTCTGATCTTGTGTATTCTGCAATGGATAGGAATGGTATAAAAGGTGGGTTTTTCCCCATTTCAGTTTCCCTGCTTCAGCCATGTGCCCATATTGCCGTGGAGAGTTGTGACTTCATAGAGTGAAGAAACGCTAACAATACGCATGTCAAAGACTCAAATAAAAGATTCTGTAAAGGTCTTGAAAGATTGCAGCAGCGTGTAAATTGAACATTGGTACTGCTTTGCATGTTTCAAGAGGATAGAATGGCATGGTGGGCAGCTTGTGCAAAGCCTGGTGTGAAATATCTTGGTGATGGTTCATTTTTAATCCTGCGTCAAACTACTGTTCACAGCTGATATAACTGTTTGATTGTAGGAGGTACAGGTCTGCCTATTCAAACTGCATTTCAGTTAGAAACCTGAATAAAAGAAGTTGGAAGAGAGCCCCGCTTGTTGCTGCCCACCCTCACAACTTACATTTTTATTTATTCATTATCTTTATCCAATTTTACGTGGGTCTTCCTGTTGGACTTTTGGATGTGACGTTAAACCGAGGTCTGTCTGCCCTCTCAGGTGAATGTAAAAGATCCCATGGCGCTATTCGAAGAAGAGCAGGGGAGTTCTCCCCCGGTGTCCTGGCCAATATTTATCCCTCAAGCAACATCACTAAAACAGATTATCTGGTTATTAACACGTTGCTGTTTATGGGAGCTTACTGTGCCGCATTTCCTACATTACAACAATGACTACACTTCAAAAAAAGTACTGTGTGGCTGTAAAGCCACTGGGACGTTCTGAGGTCGTGAAAAATGCTGTATAAATGCAAGTCCTTTTTTTCGTTCTTTGGACAAGGCTACACCCTGTCTCAGGCCAACATCCCCAACACCGAAGCATTGACCACGCTCAATCAGCTCTGATGGGTGGGCCAAGTAGTCCGCATGCCTGATACATGACTCCCGAAACAGGCACTCTACTCCGAGCTCCATCACAGCAAGTGAGCCCCAGGAGGGCTAAGAAAACGCTTCAAGGACACGCTCAAAGCTTCCCTGAAAAAATTTAACATCCCCACTGACTCTTGAGAATCCCTGGCCCATGACCGTTCAAAGTGGAGAAGAAGCATCTGGGAAGGCGCCGAATACTTCAAGTCTCTTCATCGGGAGCACACTGTAGTCAAGTACAAACAGTGGAAGGAGCTCACGACAAACCAAGCACCTCACCCACCCGTCCCTCCAACCACCGCCTGTGACCGAGTCTGTACATCCGCATTGTACTCATCAGTCACCTTAGAACTCATGATAGTGTGTAAGCAAGTCATCCTCAACTCTGAGGGACTGCCTAAGAAGAAGAGACACTCTGTGCTTAGTTTTTGCCATCTTCTCAAAATATGGCAAAAGGGATTACTCCAGGATGAATCACTCACTCTCCCAATCCTCCTTCACTGACTCTTATGATCAAACTCTGGTCATTCCTCAAGATTGAATTATTTATTGACACTTCTTTTTCTCTAAGCTTGTTCACTAGGCTCATTAGCTGTTTAACTGCTTTTCTAGATTGCTTGGTCATAAATTAATTGTTCCCTCAGTTCTCCTGACATGATGAAGTATTTATCCTTAAGAAAGTGAAGTTGTCCTGCCATAATTAGGTTAGTTGTGTTTCTATGCTGTTGTTACAAATTGCTGAGTTTGTTTAATTGCTTGATGGCAGGATGCCCATTTATCTGTTACATTTTGTAATGTGTTTGTAATTTATACAGTCAGATCTGTTTAATCTGCATCTCATCAGTTCTTATGTCTGGAGGAGAGGTGTGGTATTTATATTCATTGTCACCCTAAACTATTGTTTTTGTACATGGTTGGCTTAAGCTCTGCTGCTGAGATGAAGACGAAACGACAGATTTCCGTTGGTTCAGCCTCTTTATTGTAATGGGCCAATTGGCACCTGTCGCCCGTGACTTGACTGGCGCTCACAATCACTCTGATGAATACTGGCATTTAATAGTTACTTGACTGTACGCAGCTGGCTCGATGCAAACTATCACTTTGATCAATTAAGGCAGTTTCCATAAGCAAAGACTCTTTGATCTGCAACATATGCCCATAAACATGCCATGGATTAGTTTGCATGCCCAGAGACAACAGTTACTCCTCAGCTGCAGTTTGCAGTTCATTGTAGATCATATGGAATGTCTTGCCTGTTCTCCCAAAAGGCAGAAAACGGCAAGCCATCAGACTAGTGGGTACAGGCTAAAACTATTAGTCAGATTTATGTACAACTTAATTAATACACAAAAGCCAAATTATATAAAATAATGAATCAGCACAGTAATTAAAAACAAGAAAATTAGAATCAGTCCGGAAGGGGTTAAAATACCTTCTTTAGAACCTGGTTATTACGGACTTCTGGATACACAATTAGGTCTACAAGAAGACAAACCCTTCACATGCAAAGTTATATGTAGACATATAATGAATCTTAGCCCATCATGGAGATTAGATTATCCACAAACTAAGAGCGGATTCTCCAGTACTTAATAAATCCAATAACTTCATAAATCAGAGAAGTCAGTCATCCATTATTAACAAGACAGTAATAAGAATTATAGCATAGAATGCTTATGAGCAAAGTGCTCATAGCTTCTGGTTTCTGAGTGACTGTAAATGCCTTGACCATGTGCAAATCAGCTAGCACCTTGAATAGTGCCCTTGTATTCTGACTAATTTGTTGATCTGTTAGCATGGTCTGCTTTTTCAGACAACTTGGCTCTGCCCTTTTCTGTGCTCTGGTAGGAAAAGATAGCTTTGATTTTCACTTCAGCTATTTCAAAACAATTGAACTAAAATACAGACGTCTCCTTTATTTGCTGAAATTTGCTTCTGAGCTGCTGCCAATGTATGTTCTATAAGAACGTTAGCATTGAACCATTTAGAAACATAGAAAATAGGTGCAGGAGTAGGCCATTCGGCCCTTCGAGCCTGCACCACCATTCAGTAAGATCATGGCTGATCATTCCTTCAGTACCCCTTTCCTGCTTTCTCTCCATACCGCTTGATCCCTTTAGCTGTAAGGGCCATATCTAACTCCCTCTTGAATATATCCAATGAACTGGCATCAACAACTCTCTGCGGCAGGGAATTCTACAGGTTAACAACTCTCTGAGTGAAGAAATTTCTCCTCATCTTAGTCCTAAATGGCCTGCCCCTTATCCTAAGACTGTTTCCCCTGGTTCTGGACTTACCCAACATCGGGAACATTCTTCTTGCATCTAACCTGTCCAGTCCCGTCAGAATCTTATATGTTTCAATGAGATCCCCTCTCATCCTTCTAAATTCCAGTGTATAAAGGCCCAGTTGATCCAGTCTCTCCTCATATGTCAGTCCAGCCATCCCTGGAATCAGTCTGGTGAACCTTCGCTGCACTCCCTCAATAGCAAGAACGTCCTTCCTCAGATTAGGAGACCAAAACTCAACACAATATTCCAGGTGGGGCCTCACCAAGGTCCTGTACAAGTGCAGTAAGACCTCCCTGCTCCTATACTCAAATCCCCTTGCTATGAAGGCCAAAATACCATTTGCCGCCTTCACCGCCTGCTGTACCTGCATGCCAACTTTCAATGACTGATGAACCATGACACCCAGGTCTCGCTGCACCTCCCCTTTTCTTAATCTGCCGCCATTCAGATAATATTCTGCCTTCGTGCTTTTGCCCCCAAAATGGATAACCTCACATTTATCCACATAATACTGCATCTGCCATGTATTTGCCCACTCGCCTAACCTGTCCAAGTCGCCCTGCAGCCTCTTAGCGTCCTCCTCATAGCTCACACCGCCACCCAGTTTAGTGTCATCTGCAAACTTGGAGATATTACACTCAATTCCATCATCTAAATCATTAATATATATTGCAAAGAGCTGGGATCCCAGCACTGAGCCCTGCGGCACTCCACTAGTCACTGCCTGCCATTCTAAAAAGGACCCGTTTATCCCGACTCTCTGCTTCCTGTCTGCCAACCAGTTCTCTATCCACGTCAGTACATTACCTCCAATACCATGTGCTTTAATTTTGCAGACCAATCTCTTGTGAGGGACCTTGTCAAAAGCCTTTTGAAAGTCCAAATACACCACATCCACTGGTTCTCCCTTGTCCACTCTGCTAGTTACATCCTCAAAAAATTCAGAAGATTTGTCAAGTATTATTTTCCCTTCATAAATCCATGCCGACTTGGATCAATCCTATCACTGCTTTCCAAATGCGCTGCTATGTCATCCTTAATGATTGATTCCAACATTTTCCCCACTACTGATATCAGGCTAACCGGTCTATAATTACCCGTTTTCTCTCTCCCTCCTTTTTTAAAAAGTGGTGTTACATTAGCAACCCTCAGTCCATAGGAACTGATCCAGAGTTGATAGACTGTTGGATAATGATCACCAATGCATCCACTATTTCTAGGGCCACTTCCTTAAGTACTCTGGGATGTAGACTATCAGGCCCTGGGGATTTATCGGCCTTCAATCCCGTCAATTTCCCTAACACAATTTCCCACCTAATAAGGATATCCTTCAGTTCCTCCTTCTCACTAGACCCTCGGTCCCCGAGTACATCCGGAAGGTTATTTGTGTGTTCCTTTGTGAAGACAGAACCGAAGTACTTGTTCAATTCGTCTACCATTTCTTTGTTTCCCATTATAAATTCACCCGAATCCGACTGCAAGGGAGGTACGTTTGTCTTCACTAATCTTTTTCTCTTCACATATCAATAGAAGCTTTTGCAGTCAGTTTTTATGTTTCCGGCAAGCTTCCTCTCGTACTCTATTTTCCCCCTCCTAATTAAACCCTTTGTCCTCCTCTGCTGAATTCTAAATTTCTCCCAGTCCTCCAGTTTGCTGCTTTTTCTGGCTAATTTGTATGCCTCTTCCTTGGATTTAACGCTGTCCTTAATTTCCCTTGTTAGCCACGGTTGAGCCACCTTCCCCGTTTTATTTTTACTCCAAACAGGGATGTACAATTGTTGAAGTTCATCCATGTGATCTTTAAAGGTTTGCCATTGCCTATCCACCGTCAACAAATATGATGTGATTGGGATTACGGAGACGTGGCTCCAGGATGATCAGGGCTGGGAACTCAACATCCAGGGGTATTCAACATTCAGGAAGGATAGAATAAAAGGAAAAGGAGATGGGGTAGCATTGAAACATAGAAACATAGAAACATAGAAAATAGGTGCAGGAGCAGGCCATTCAGCCCTTCTAGCCTGCACCGCCATTCAATGAGTTCATGGCTGAACATGAAACTTCAGTACCCACTTCCTGCTTTCACGCCATACCCCTTGATCCCCCGAGTAGTAAGGACTTCATCTAACTCCCTTTTGAATATATTTAGTGAATTGGCCTCAACTACTTCCTGTGGTAGAGAATTCCACAGGTTCACCACTCTCTGGGTGAAGAAGTTTCTCCTTATCTCGGTCCTAAATGGCTTACCCCTTATCCTTAGACTGTGACCCCTGGTTCTGGACTTCCCCAACATTGGGAACATTCTTCCTGCATCCAACCTGTCCAAACCCGTCAGAATTTTAAACGTTTCTATGAGGTCCCCTCTCACTCTTCTGAACTCCAGTGAATACAAGCCCAGTTGATCCAGTCTTTCTTGATAGGTCAGTCCCACCATCCCGGGAATCAGTCTGGTGAATCTTCGCTGCACTCCCTCAATAGCAAGTATGTCCTTCCTCAAGTTAGGAAACCAAAACTGTACACAATACTCCAGGTGTGGCCTCACCAAGGCCCTGTACAACTGTAGCAACACCTCCCTGCCCCTGTACTCAAATCCCCTCGCTATGAAGGCCAACATGCCATTTGCTTTCTTAACCGCCTGCTGTACCTGCATGCCAACCTTCAATGACTGATGTACCATGACACCCAGGTCTCGTTGCACCTTCCCTTTTCCTAATCTGTCACCATTCAGATAATAGTCTGTCTCTCTGTTTTTACCACCAAAGTGGATAACCTCACATTTATCCACATTATACTTCATCTGCCACGCATTTGCCCACTCACCTAACCTATCCAAGTCACTCTGCAGCCTAATAGCATCCTCCTCGCAGCTCACACTGCCACCCAACTTAGTGTCATCCGCAAATTTGGAGATACTACATTTAATCCCCTCGTCTAAATCATTAATGTACAATGTAAACAGCTGGGGCCCCAGCACAGAACCCTGCGGTACCCCACTAGTCACTGCCTGCCATTCCGAAAAGTACCCATTTACTCCTACTCTTTGCTTCCTGTCTGACAACCAGTTCTCAATCCACGTCAGCACACTACCCCCAATCCCATGTGCTTTAACTTTGCACATTAATCTCCTGTGTGGGACCTTGTCGAAAGCCTTCTGAAAGTCCAAATATACCACATCAACTGGTACTCCTTTGTCCACTTTATTGGAAACATCCTCAAAAAATTCCAGAAGATTTGTCAAGCATGATCTCCCTTTCACAAATCCATGCTGACTTGGACCTATCATGTCACCATTTTCCAAATGCGCTGCTATGACATCCTTAATAATTGATTCCATCATTTTACCCACTACTGAGGTCAGGCTGACCGGTCTATAATTCCCTGCTTTCTCTCTCCCTCCTTTTTTAAAAAGTGGGGTTACATTGGCTACCCTCCACTCGATAGGAACTGATCCAGAGTCAATGGAATGTTGGAAAATGACTGTCAATGCATCCGCTATTTCCAAGGCCACCTCCTTAAGTACTCTGGGATGCAGTCCATCAGGCCCTGGGGATTTATCGGCCTTCAATCCCATCAATTTCCCCAACACAATTTCCCGACTAATAAAGATTTCCCTCAGTTCCTCCTCCTTAATAGACCTTCTGACCCCTTTTATATCCGGAAGGTTGTTTGTGTCCTCCTTAGTGAATACTGAACCAAAGTACTTGTTCAATTGGTCTGCCATTTCTTTGTTCCCCGTTATGACTTCCCTGATTCTGACTGCAGGGGACCTACGTTTGTCTTTACTAACCTTTTTCTCTTTACATACCTATAGAAACTTTTGCAATCCGCCTTAATGTTCCCTGCAAGCTTCTTCTCGTACTCCATTTTCCCTGCACTAATCAAACCCTTTGTCCTCCTCTGCTGAGTTCTAAATTTCTCCCAGTCCCCAGGTTCGCTGCTATTTCTGGCCAATTTTTATGCCATTTCCTTGGCTTTAATACTATCCCTGATTTCCCTCGATAGCCACGGTTGAGCCACCTTCCCTTTTTTATTTTTACGCCAGACAGGAATGTACAATTGTTGTAATTCATCCATGCGGTCTCTAAATGTCTGCCATTGCCCATCCACAGTCAACCCCTTAAGTATCATTAGCCAATTTATCTTAGCCAATTCATGCCTCATACCTTCAAAGTTACCCTTCTTTAAGTTCTGGACCATGGTCTCTGAATTAACTGTTTCATTCTCCATCCTAATGCAGAATTCCACCATATTATGGTCACTCTTCCCCAAGGGGCCTCGCACAATGAGATTGCTAATTAATCCTCTCTCATTACACAACACCCAGTCTAAGATGGCCTCCTGGTTGAAGAGGAGATTAATGCAATAGTTAGGAAAGACATTAGCTTGGATGATGTGGAATCTATATGGGTAGAGCTGCAGAACACCAAAGGGCAAAAAACGTTAGTGGGAGTTGTGTACAGACCTCCAAACAGTAGTAGTGATGTTGGGGAGGGCATTAAACAGGAAATTAGGGGTGCATGCAATAAAGGTGCAGCAGTTATAATGGGTGACTTTAATATGCACATAGATTGGGCTAGCCAAACTGGAAGCAATACGGTGGAGGAGGATTTCCTGGAGTGCATAAGGGATGGTTTTCTAGACCAATATGTCGAGGAACCAACTAGGGGGGAGGCCATTTTAGACTGGGTGTTGTGTAATGAGAGAGGATTAATTAGCAATCTCATTGTGCGAGGCCCCTTGGGGAAGAGTGACCATAATATGGTGGAATTCTGCATTAGGATGGAGAATGAAACAGTTAATTCAGAGACCATGGTCCAGAACTTAAAGAAGGGTAACTTTGAAGGTATGAGGCGTGAATTGGCTAGGATAGATTGGCGAATGATACTTAAGGGGTTGACTGTGGATGGGCAATGGCAGACATTTAGAGACCGCATGGATGAATTACAACAATTGTACATTCCTGTCTGGCGTAAAAATACAAAAGGGAAGGTGGCTCAACCGTGGCTATCTAGGGAAATCAGGGATAGTATTAAAGCCAAGGAAGTGGCATACAAATTGGCCAGAAATAGCAGCGAACCCGGGGACTGGGAAAAATTTAGAACTCAGCAGAGGAGGACAAAGGGTTTGATTAGGGCAGGGAAAATGGAGTACGAGAAGAAGCTTGCAGGGAACATTAAGGCGGATTGCAAAAGTTTCTATAGATATGTAAAGAGAAAAAGGTTAATAAAGACAAACGTAGGTCCCCTGCAGTCAGAATCAGGGGAAGTCATAACGGGGAACAAAGAAATGGCAGACCAATTGAACAAGTACTTTGGTTTGGTATTCACTAAGGAGGACACAAACAACCTTCCAGATATAAAAGGGGTCAGAGGGTCTAGTAAGGAGGAGGAACTGAGGGAAATCTTTATTAGTCGGGAAATTGTGTTGGGGAAATTGATGGGATTGAAGGCCGATAAATCCCCAGGGCCTGATGGACTGCATCCCAGAGTACTTAAGGAGGTGGCCTTGGAAATAGCGGATGCATTGACAGTCATTTTCCAACATTCCATTGACTCTGGATCAGTTCCTATCGAGTGGAGGGTAGCCAATGAAACTCCACTTTTTAAAAAAGGAGGGAGAGAGAAAACAGGGAATTATAGACCGGTCAGCCTGACCTCAGTAGTGGGTAAAATGATGGAATCAATTATTAAGGATGTCATAGCAGCGCATTTGGAAAATGGTGATATGATAGGTCCAAGTCAGCATGGATTTGTGAAAGGGAAATCATGCTTGACAAATCTTCTGGAATTTTTTGAGGATGTTTCCAGTAAAGTGGACAAAGGAGAACCAGTTGATGTGGTATATTTGGACTTTCAGAAGGCTTTCGACAAGGTCCCACACAAGAGATTAATGTGCAAAGTTAAAGCACATGGGATTGGGGGTAGTGTGCTGACGTGGATTGAGAACTGGTTGTCAGACAGGAAGCAAAGAGTAGGAGTAAATGGGTACTTTTCAGAATGGCAGGCAGTGACTAGTGGGGTACCGCAAGGTTCTGTGCTGGGGCCCCAGCTGTTTACATTGTACATTAATGATTTAGACGAGGGGATTAAATGTAGTATCTCCAAATTTGCGGATGACACTAAGTTGGGTGGCAGTGTGAGCTGCGAGGAGGATGCTATTAGGCTGCAGAGTGACTTGGATAGGTTAGATGAGTGGGCAAATGAATGGCAGATGAAGTATAATGTGGATAAATGTGAGGTTATCCACTTTGGTGGTAAAAACAGAGAGGCAGACTATTATCTGAATGGTGACAGATTAGGAAAAGGGAAGGTGCAACGAGACCTGGGTGTCATGGTACATCAGTCATTGAAGGTTGGCATGCAGGTACAGCAGGCGGTTAAGAAAGCAAATGGCATGTTGGCCTTCATAGCGAGGGGATTTGAGTACGGGGGCAGGGAGGTGTTGCTACAGTTGTACAGGGCCTTGGTGAGGGCACACCTGGAGTATTGTGTACAGTTTTGGTCTCCTAACTTGAGGAAGGACATTCTTGCTATTGAGGGAGTGCAGCGAAGATTCACCGGACTGATTCCCGGGATGGTGGGACTGACCTATCAAGAAAGACTGGATCAACTGGGCTTGTATTCACTGGAGTTCAGAAGAATGAGAGGGGACCTCATAGAAACGTTTAAAATTCTGACGGGTTTAGACAGGTTAGATGCAGGATGAATGTTCCCAATGTTGGGGAAGTCCAGAACCAGGGGTCACAGTCTAAGGATAAGGGGTAAGCCATTTAGGACCGAGATGAGGAGAAACTTCTTCACCCAGAGAGTGGTGAACCTGTGGAATTCTCTACCACAGAAAGTAGTTGAGGCCAATTCACTAAATATATTCAAAAGGGAGTTAGGTGAAGTCCTTACTACTCGGGGGATCAAGGGGTATGGCGAGAAAGCAGGAAGGGGGTACTGAAGTTTCATGTTCAGCCATGAACTCATTGAATGGCGGTGCAGGCTAGAAGGGCTGAATGGCCTGCTCCTGCACCTATTTTCTATGTTTTCTATGTTTTCTATGTTAACCCTTTAAGTATCATTTGCCAGTCTATTTTAGCCAATTCACGCCTCAAACCATCGAAGTTACCTTTCCTTAAGTTCAAGACCCTAGTTTCTGAATTAACTGTGTCACTCTCCATCTTAATAAAGAATTCTACCATATTATGGTCACTCTTCCCCAAGGGGCCTCGCACAACAGGATTTCTAATTAGTCCCTTCTCATTTTTTTTTTTGATAGTACGGTTGGGAGGGCTTTAAACTAGCTTGGCAGGGGGATGGGAACCCAGGAGAGGGCTCTGAGCTAGTTAGGGTGGGTGAGAGCTCAGATGAACAGAACCCCAAGAAAGAATGCAAAAGGCAGGAGGCAACAGAGCAGAGTAGCACTGGGGTAAGTGTAAACCACAAGGTGATAGGAAGGGACAATATGTATGAATATAAAGGGGCTGCAGGAGGGGTCAAAACTAAAAATCATGGTTTAAAAACTAGTATTAAAACACTTTACCTAAACGCACGCAGCATTCAAAACAAAGTAAATGAGTTGACGGCACAAATCATTACAAATGGGTATGATTTGGTGGCCATTACTGAAACGTGGTTGCAGGGTGGCCAAGACTGGGAATTAAACATACTGGGGTATCTGACAATTCGGAAAGATAGACAAGAAGGGAAAGGAGGTGGGGTAGCTCTGTTATTAAAGGATGATATCAGGGCAGTTGTGAGAGACGATATTGGCTCTAATGAACAAAATGTTGAATCATTGTGGGTGGAGATTAGAGATAGTAGGGGGAAAAAGTCACTGGTGGGCATAGTTTATAGACCCCCAAATAATGACTTCACGGCGGGGCGGGCAATAATCAGGGGAATACTGGAGGCATGTGAAAAATGAACGGCAGTAATCATGGGGGATTTTAACCAACATATCGATCGGTCAAATCAAATCGCACGGGGTAGCTATGAGGAGGAATTCATAGAATGCATACGGGATTGTTTCTTCAAACAGTATGTCACAGAACCTACAAGAGAGCAAGCTATCTTAGATCTGGTCCTGTGTAATGAGACAGGAATAATAAACTATCTCCGAGTAAAACATCCTCTCGGAATGAGTGATCACAGTATGGTTGAATTTGTATTACAGATTGAGGGTGAGGAAGTAGTGTCTCAAACGAGCGTACTATGCTTAAACAAAGGGGATTACAGTGGGATGAGGACAGAATTGGCTAAAGTAGACTGGGAACACAGACTAAACGGTGGCACAATTGAGGAACAGTGGAGGACTTTTAAGGAGCACTTTCATAGTGCTCAACAAAAATATATTTCAGTGAAAAAGAAGGGCGGTAAGGGAAGGGATAACCAGCCGTGGATAACCAAGGAAATAAAGGAGAGTATCAAATTAAAAACCAATGCGTATAAGGTGGCCAAGGTTAGTGGGAAACTAGAGGATTGGGAAAATTTTAAACGACAGCAAAGAATGACTAAGAAAGCAATAAAGAAAGGAAAGATAGATTACGAAAGTAAACTTACGCAAAACATAAAAACAGATAGTAAAAGCTTTTACAGATATATAAAACGGAAAAGAGTCACTAAAGTAAATGTTGGTCCCTTAGAAGATGAGAAGGGGGATTTAATAATGGGAAATGTGGAAATGGCTGAGACCTTAAACAATTATTTTGCTTCGGTCTTCACAGTGGAAGACACAAAAACCATGCCAAAAATTGCTGGTCACAGGAATGTGGGAAGGGAGGACCTTGAGACAATCACTATCACTAGGGAGGTAGTGCTGGACAGGCTAATGGGACTCAAGGTAGACAAGTCCCCTGGTTCTGATGAAATGCATCGCAGGGTATTAAAAGAAATGGCGGAAGTTATAGCAGATGCATTCGTTATAATCTACCAAAATTCTCTGGACTCTGGGGAGGTACCATCGGATTGGAGAGCAGCTAATGTAACGCCTCTGTTTAAAAAAGGGGGCAGACAAAAGGCAAGTAACTATAGGCCGGTTAGTTTAACATCTGTCGTGGGGAGAATGCTTGAAGCTATCATTAAGGAATAGCGGGACACCTAGATAGGAATAGTGCAATCAAGCAGATGCAACATGGATTCATGAAGGGGAAATCATGTTTAACTAATTTACTGGAATTCTTTGAGGATATAACGAGCTTGGTGGATAGAGGTGTACCGATGGATGTGGTGTATTTAGATTTCCAAAAGGCATTCGATAAGGTGCCACACAAAAGGTTACTGCAGAAGATAAAGGTACGCGGAGTCAGAGGAAATGTATTAGCATAGATAGAGAATTGGCTGGCGAACAGAAAGCAGAGAGTCGGGATAAATGGGTCCTTTTCGGGTTGGAAATCGGTGGTTAGTGGTGTGCCACAGGGATCGGTGCTGGGACCACAACTGTGACCTGGAAGAGGGGACAGAGTGTAGTGTAACAAAATTTGCAGATGACACAAAGATTAGTGGGAAAGCGGATTGTGTAGAGGACACAGAGAGGCTGCAAAGAGATTTGAATAGGTTAAGCGAATGGGCTAAGGTTTGGCAGATGGAATACAATGTCGGAAAATGTGAGGTCATCCACCTTGGGGGAAAAAAACAGTAAAAGGGAATATTATTTGAATGGGGAGAAATTACAACATGCTGCGGTGCAGAGGGACCTGGGGGTCCTTGTGCATGAAACTCTTTTAGAGTCTACCTGTGAAAACATAAAACAATAACGGTGCCACCCAACCTGGGTGACACTCCAGACATTTACAAGGCCCTTTTTTTCCCCCCCTTTTTTTTGTTTTTTTTTGTGTTTTTCTTTTTTTGGTTTTTTTTTTTGGGCACTAAAATCACAATTTTCCCCAGTGCCCCCTATAAAAGGGAAGGGGGACACTAAAATCACCGGCAATTAAAACAAATTAAACTTAAAAAACGTAAAATCAAATTAAAATTTGGTTGCCGGGCGTGATGATGCACTCCAGTCCCTCCGGTGCCCACCTCTCGCGGAAGGCCGCGAGCGTACCGGTGGACACCGCGTGCTCCATCTCCAAGGACACCCTGGACCGGATGTAAGAGCGGAAGAGAGGCAGGCAGTCAGGTTGAACGACCCCCTCGACCGCCCGCTGCCTGGACCGGCTGATGGCACCCTTGGCCGTGCCCAGGAGCAGTCCTACGAGGAGGCCTTCGGACCTACCCGCTCCCCTCCGCACAGGGTGCCCAAAGATCAGGAGAGTGGGACTGAAGTGCAGCCAGAATTTCAGGAGCAGCCCCTTCAAATAGTGGAACAGGGGCTGCAACCTTGTGCACTCCATAAAAACATGGAACACGGACTCCTCCAGACCGCAGAAATTGCAGGCGGCCTGGGAGTCCGTGAACCGGCTTAAAAATTTGTTGCACGGCACTGCTCCGTGCACCACCCTCCAGGCCAAGTCCCCGATGAATAGTGGGAGGACCCCTGCGTAGAGTGCCCTCCATCGGGGACCCCCGCCTCCTCCGGACGGCAAGATGGTACGCCATGGCGTGTCCGGACGGCCGGCGAGGATGGCAAAGTTGAGGGTGTGCAGGAGCAGCCCGTACAGGAAACCCCTCCGCGCGGAACTGAAAGGCACGGAGGGGATTTCCCCGAGGCGGCTCAAGTTGTGAGGCGCCGGCCCCCGAGGGAGGTTCCGGGGTTTGGCGCCGATGAGGAATTCCGTCCGGACGGGGGTCAGTTCGGACGGGATCTCCCCACGTGCTTGAGCCTCCTCGATACACCTAACGGAGTCAGGGCCCAGAGCTGTTTTTAGCGACTCGATGGCATCGGCCGCGCGGCGGACGTTGGCAGAATTTAGGCGCCGCGCCAGCGTGACTGGCGCCATCCAGCCCGCTCCTCCGCCATCGAGCAGGTCCCTGACCCTGGTCACCTCACCAGCCACAGCCCTCTCTTCCGACCGCCACATAAAACCTCGGCCGTGGAGGTACGGATTCCCGAGCAGCGGCTCCTGCAGGACGGCCGCCACTCCAGCCGGTGGAGAGCTGCGCTTGGTGGAGACTTTGTTCCAGACCCTGATGAGTTCCCTGTAAAAGACAGGCAGCTCCCGGAGGGTGGTCCTGGCACCCCCCAAGTTCACAAACAGGAGCTGCGTGTCATAATTGAGGTCGAGCTGCTGGCGGAAGAAATACCTCGCCAGAGCACACCACCTAGGAGGGGGCTCGACGTAAAGGTATCTCTGCAGGGACTGAAGACGGAAAGTCGCGAGCTGGGCGCTGACGCACACCAACGACTGACCGCCCTCCTCAAGCGGGAGACTCAAGACCGCGGCAGAGACCCAGTGCTTCCTGTTGTTCCAGAAGAAGTCCACCAGCTTCTTCTGTATCTTGGCGACAAACGCAGGGGGAGGGGTCAAAGTGACCAGCCGGTACCACAGCATTGCGGCCACCAGCTGGTTTATGACTAGCGCTCGACCCCTGTAGGACAGCACTCGGAGCAGTCCTGTCCAGCGCCCTAGGCGAGCGGCGACCTTGGCCTCCAGCTCCTGCCAGTTCGCCGGCCAGGCTCCCTCGTCGGGGCTAAGGTAGACTCCCAGATAGAGGAGATGGGTCATGCTCCAGGCAAAAGGCCTGAGCTCCTCCGGCAGGGAGTCCACCCGCCACTGACCCACCAGGAGTCCGGAACATTTCTCCCAGTTGATCCTGGCGGAGGACGCGGCCGAGTAAATCTCCTGGCACTCACGCATCCTCCGCAGGTCAGCGGGATCCTCTATCGCGAGGAGCACGTCATCGGCGTAAGCCGAGAGGACGACCTCCACGCCCGGCCCTTGCAGAGCCAGTCCCGTCAACCTCGTCCGCAAGAGGCGCAGGAAAGGCTCCACGCAAACGGCGTATAACTGGCCGGACATGGGGCATCCCTGGCGCACCCCTCTCCTAAAGCGAAGGGGCGCCGTCAAGGACCCGTTAACCTTAATCAGACACTCCGCGGCGGCGTACAAAAGTCGGATCCGGGCGACGAAATGCGTCCCGAACCCGAAAGCGCGCAGAGTTCCGAGCAGATAGTCGTGATCCACCCTGTCGAACGCCTTCTCTTGGTCGAGGGATAGGAAGGTGACCGACAGACCAGCCTCCTGGGAGCAATGGATGAGGTCCCGGACCAGATGGATGTTGTCGTGGATCGTCCGGCCCGGGACCGTGTATGACTGGTCGGGGTGGATCATGTGGTCCAGCACGGCACCAAGGCGAGCAGACATCGCCCTGGCGAAAATTTTGTAGTCCGTGCTGAGGAGGGAGACCGGGCGCCAGTTCTTAAGGAGGCGGAGATCGCCCTTCTTAGGCAGCAGGACGATGACTGCCCTGCGCCAAGAGAGGGGCATCTCCCCGGTCGCCAGACTTTCCCCCAGGACCCGCGCGTAGTCGCTCCCCAGGACGTCCCAGAACGCCCTGTGGAACTCCACGGTCAGCCCGTCCAGCCCCGGGGATTTTCCCCTCGAGAGCCGGGCGAGGGCACCGGTCAGCTCCGCCAGGCTTAGCGGAGCTTCCAGATTTTCGGCGCCCTCCGGGCCGACCTTCGGCAGGTCCTCCCACAAAACTCTACGCGCTTCCTCGCTGGACGGATCCGGAGAGAACAGAGCCCCGTAATATTCACGGACCCTGTTGTTGACGCCCTCCGGATCCGAGACGAGAGAGCCGTCGTCGGCCAGCAGCGTCAAGAGCTGCTTACGGACACTTTGCCTTTTTTCCAGCGAGTAGAAGAAGGGGGAGCCGCGGTCCAGATCCCGCAGGAACCGGATCCGCGACCTCACGAACGCGCCTCGGGACCCGACGAGCTGCAGGTCCTTCAGCGCGGCCTTCTTCGCTTCGTACACCGTCCGCAGGGCCGGGTCCTGGACGACTTGACCGAGACGGGCTTCCAGGTCGAGCACCTCTTTTTCTAGGCGCCCGACTCTGGCCGCCCGCCTCTTGGTCGACCCCCTCGCGTACTCTTGACAGAAGACGCGGACGTGAGCCTTGCCCACGTCCCACCATAGCCTCAAGGAGGGGAAGCCCCCCTGCTTCCTTCTCCAGTCGGACCAGAATCGACGGAACGAGTCCTGGAACCGCACGTCCTCCAGCAGCCGGTTGTTAAAGTGCCAGTACGCGGACCCCGTCCCCGCGCGGAGCGAAGCGAGCTCCGCCCACACCAGGTGGTGGTCCGAACACGGCACCGGCCGCATGGAGGCCGCCGGGACGCAGGAAACGTACGCCCGAGACACGTAAAGGCGGTCGACTCTAGACCATCCAACTCCAGGCCTCACCCAAGTAAAGGCGCTGGAGTCGGGGTGGAGATTTCGCCAGACGTCCACCAAGTCGAAGGACCCGACCAGGTCCCTCAACTTCTCCATCGCCGTCATGCACTGCGGGGCACCGGAGCGGTCCCTCGCCTCGAGGGTGCAGTTAAAATCCCCCCCGAGGACAATGCAGTCGCCGACGTCGACGGAGCCAAGAAGAGCGGACACCTCTTCAAAGAAGCGCGTTTGCTGCGGGCCGGGATGAGGGGCGTACACGTTCACGAGATGGAGCGGCACGTCCCCCAGGCGAACCGTTACGTGCAGCAAGCGGCCTGGCACGGGCTCCTCGACCCCCAAGATCTCCGGCTGAAAATGCGGGCCCAGCAAGATGGCCACCCCACTAGAAATGGCGGTGAGGTGGCTCATGCGGACCTCTCCTTGCCATTCCAGGAGCCACGTGGCTTCGTCTCCCGGAACGGTGTGGGTTTCTTGCAGGAAGCACACCGCATATTTCCCCTCCCGCAGGAGCGAAAAATTGTCAAATCTACGGCGTGCCCCTCTGCCGCCGTTGATGTTGAGGCTGGCTATGGTTATCTTCATGGCAAAAGCATAGTGCAACCTCTACCTTAACCTATTGTGGGGGAGGGAGCGGAGTCTTTTGTTGAACTCCGCTCCCTCCGCAGCCCAGCGAGGAGTCCCTCGAGCTCGCGCAGCTCAAGGTGCTGCTCCTTTGTCAAGGGCCCGCCCGCGGCCAAGGTTTTAACGGCGGCGCGGACGGACCCCTTGATCAGCTCCGGCTCGGACCATTTATCCAGGGCCAGTCGGGCTTGGTCGCGGCGACCCCGGCTCTGGGCCAAAAAGTCCCGGAGTTCCTTTGCAGGAACGAGGAGGGCCTCAGCGGCGGCCGCGAGCAGATCCACCGCCTCACTGGCGGTGGTCTCTAGGTCTTCACCCGCGTCCCCCACCGAGTCCCCGTCCTCCTCCGGGAGGTGGCCGCCAGCAGCCGGCCCATCGACCGCACAAGGTACGGCAAATGAACCGGCCGCTCCAACCGGCCCTGGCACTGCCCCGATCCCACCCCCAGGATCGTCGGCAGAGGAGTCCCCACTGGGCTCTTTTAAAAATGGTGCCGGGTCGGGAAATGACAGCGGAAGGGGTTCCCCCTCCGCCCCAGGAACCGGAGAACAAGGAGAGACCCGGCCATAGGAAATCCCCAGGCCCTCCAAGTGCTCCAGCTCCAAAGTAAGGGGCGAGGGTGGGTGTTCCTCCCCCTCCCCGCTGCCACCCCCCGGCCCAGCATCTACAGTATCATTAAAATCAATTGTTTCATTCTCTGCCGGGTCGAGCAAATCCCGGGGTAAGTTGTGTATTGGCTGGGCGGGCTCAGGTTCGGCCTTTTCGGCCCCGCCCGCCTCGGTCCCCGGGACGCTCGACCCGGCGGCTACGCATTCTTCCACTGGCCCCACGCCCCCCACGACAGGCAGATCTTCCACGCCCTCCCCAGGAGGCAGCGGCTGGGCAGCCTCGACTGCCTCACCCTCCCCGGGGAAAGACTCCTCGCGCCTGCAGCGCAATTTGGGGGCGCTGGTGGGGGACGCGGGACACGCGGCGGGCACCGCCTCCTCCGCGGAGGGATGTTGTTCCCCCTCCGCCTCATTGGGGCGGTGCCTCTTTTTGTTCCTGGGGGCGCGCGGAGTCAGGGAGACCTCCATGTCTGCCGAGGCCTCCCGCTCCGCCCCCCCCTTTTCCTTTTCTTGCCCGCGCCTGGGCCCCTCTGTGGTGTTATTCAAGGGCCCGGGCACGGGCTCGGGGCACCCCGCGCTCGCCGGTGACTGGGTTGGGCTGAGCGCGGTGGTCAGACTTTCCGGCGCACCGAGGGGACCCGCCTCTAGATGTTTTTCCTTCTTCCGCGCCTTCTTTCCGCTCGGACGCTCTCCCTCCCCCCCGCCGGAGGCCCTGAAAACAAAGGCCTCCGACGATGCCCGCGCACCCATGGCTCCCGGCACGCGGACGCAACTAGGGGGAGGGGTGGCGGCGGCGCCAGCTATGGCCGCCTTCGGTGGTTTGGCGGCCTTGGAGGCGGGGCAGTTCTTGCGAACGTGCCCCACCTCCCTGCAGGCATGGCACCGCACGCCGTCCGACGTCCAGAAGACGCGGTAGGCAGTCCCCTCGTGCACCACATTAAAGTGCCCTTCTGTCAGGTCCTCCCGCGCCAGCCGGACAAAGAGCTGGCGGCGGAAGGAGAACACGTGGCGCAGGCTGTTCTCCCTGAGGCCGAGCGGTATGGGGTTGATCCCCGACCTTACCTCCCCCAGTTGGTGTAGGTGAGGGAGGAGGAGCTCAGCGGAAACAAAGGGCGGGACGTTTGACACGATGACCCTCTGCGCGGTGGCCTCGAGAGGGTCCACCGGCAGGAACGTCCCGCCCACCGTGAGCCCCTTTTCAAGGGCCAGGGACACCGCCCGCTCCGACCCCAGGAAGAACACGGCCTTCCCAGACATCTTGGAGGCTGCGACAATGGCCGAGGGGCCGACTACCCCAGCCATCGCCCGCACGCACTCCTCGATGGTCATTGTGGGGTGAGTGTAGCTCTTGACCCCGTGTTTTTTCGTAATTAACCTAAATGGTGGCAGGGCAGCGGGTGGCGCAGGAGGGGCCGTGGAAGCGGTTGCCACCTGCGCATACGTCCTTGCTGGCCCTGCCACCGGCGTGGATGGGGTCGCCATCACGGGGTCCCTTTAAGGGCTACACCCACCCCAAAGTCACAGGCCTTAATGGTCTTAATTGGCCTCTTGTATAATGACTGAGCAGAGGAGCCCTTAATGAGGCACACCTCTCCCCTAGTTGGCAATTGGGGAGGGGCCTTGCTCCCTCTGCTCAGTTGTCTTAAATTGTTTGTTTTTTAAATTAAATTTGGAAGGAAGGGCTCTCAGAGAGAGAGGGGAGAAACAGAGTAACAGAGAAAAGAGAGAGGGGGGTGGGAAGGGGGGGGGGCTGCGAGGGCAGGTCTCTCGTCGCAGCTGTGGGTGGGTGCACTCCCCAGATGGCAAAACACAAAAGTCTTTGAGGTGGTCTTCAGGTGGGGGGAGAAGATGTCTTCACCTGGGGTAGCTGGAGCCACCAGGCACTCCTAACGATCCTCAATTGGGTGATTAATGAAAATCTTCAGCCTGGTAGCTCCAGCCATCCCAGGCTAGGCAATTGGGGGTGGGGGGGGTTTCAATTGTGGGGGGGGCCTAGTTGTAAGCACAGCCCCCACGCACACTACCACACACACACACACACCCCCCGCGATGTTCCGGCCCTCAGTGGTCTTCTTTCCTCCCCCCACCGATACAACAAAGTCTGTTTGGGGAAATGCACCCACACCCACCTGTAGAAATGTTGAGTCTCCCTCCTTCCACACTGGATGTTGTTTGTCTTTTCCCCCTCTCTCCAACTCTTTGCAGAATGGTAAAGTTGATGAAAGATTTCTGCTTTCTCCTCCTCTCCCTCTGGATAGAAGTTGTAGTGAAGCCCCTTCCTTCCTTCTCCTCCTGGGCTGGTCTCAGGGCTCTCCAGGCTGGAGCTCAAGTTGCTAGCTGCTTCTCTCACTGCTCACAGCTGCAACTGAGCAGGACACGCCTCCACAGCTCCACAATTGGTCCTTGTGCATGAAACTCTTTTTGAGTTTATCTGTGAAAACATAAAACATTAAACGGTGCCACCCGACCTGGGTGACACTCCAGACATTTACAAGGCCCTTTTTTTTCCCCCCTTTTTTGTGTTTTTTTTTTTGTGTTTTTTCTTTTTTTTTTTTTGTTTTTTTTTTGGGCACTAAAATCACAATTTTTCCCCAGTGCCCCCTATAAAAGGGAAGGGGACACTAAAAGCACCGGCAATTAAAACAAATTAACTTTAAAACGTAAAATCAAATTAAAATTTGGTTGCCGGGCGTGATGATGCACTCCAGTCCCTCCGGTGCCCACCTCTCGCGGAAGGCCGCGAGCGTACCGGTGGACACCGCGTGCTCCATCTCCAAGGACACCCTGGACCGGATGTAAGAGCGGAAGAGAGGCAGGCAGTCAGGTTGAACGACCCCCTCGACCGCCCGCTGCCTGGACCGGCTGATGGCACCCTTGGCCGTGCCCAGGAGCAGTCCTACGAGGAGGCCTTCGGACCTACCCGCTCCCCTCCGCACAGGGTGCCCAAAGATCAGGAGAGTGGGACTGAAGTGCAGCCAGAATTTCAGGAGCAGCCCCTTCAAATAGTGGAACAGGGGCTGCAACCTCGTGCATTCAATAAAAACATGGAACACGGACTCCTCCAGACCGCAGAAATTGCAGGCGGCCTGGGAGTCCGTGAACCGGCTTAAAAATTTATTGCACGGCACTGCTCCGTGCACCACCCTCCAGGCCAAGTCCCCGATGAATAGTGGGAGGACCCCTGCGTAGAGTGCCCTCCATCGGGGACCCCCGCCTCCTCCGGACGGCAAGATGGTACGCCATGGCGTGTCCGGACGGCCGGCGAGGATGGCAAAGTTGAGGGTGTGCAGGAGCAGCCCGTACAGGAAACCCCTCCGCGCGGAACTGAAAGGCACGGAGGGGATTTCCCCGAGGCGGCTCAAGTTGTGAGGCGCCGGCCCCCGAGGGAGGTTCCGGGGTTTGGCGCCGATGAGGAATTCCGTCCGGACGGGGGTCAGTTCGGACGGGATCTCCCCACGTGCTTGAGCCTCCTCGATACACCTAACGGAGTCAGGGCCCAGAGCTGTTTTTAGCGACTCGATGGCATCGGCCGCGCGGCGGACGTTGGCAGAATTTAGGCGCCGCGCCAGCGTGACTGGCGCCATCCAGCCCGCTCCTCCGCCATCGAGCAGGTCCCTGACCCTGGTCACCTCACCAGCCACAGCCCTCTCTTCCGACCGCCACATAAAACCTCGGCCGTGGAGGTACGGATTCCCGAGCAGCGGCTCCTGCAGGACGGCCGCCACTCCAGCCGGTGGAGAGCTGCGCTTGGTGGAGACTTTGTTCCAGACCCTGATGAGTTCCCTGTAAAAGACAGGCAGCTCCCGGAGGGCGGTCCTGGCACCCCCCAAGTTCACAAACAGGAGCTGCGTGTCATAATTGAGGTCGAGCTGCTGGCGGAAGAAATACCTCGCCAGAGCACACCACCTAGGAGGGGGCTCGACGTAAAGGTATCTCTGCAGGGTCTGAAGACGGAAAGTCGCGAGCTGGGCGCTGACGCACACCAACGACTGACCGCCCTCCTCAAGCGGGAGACTCAAGACCGCGACAGAGACCCAGTGCTTCCTGTTGTTCCAGAAGAAGTCCACCAGCTTCTTCTGTATCTTGGCGACAAACGCAGGGGGAGGGGTCAAAGTGACCAGCCGGTACCACAGCATTGCGGCCACCAGCTGGTTTATGACTAGCGCTCGACCCCTGTAGGACAGCACTCGGAGCAGTCCTGTCCAGCGCCCTAGGCGAGCGGTGACCTTGGCCTCCAGCTCCTGCCAGTTCGCCGGCCAGGCTTCCTCGTCGGGGCTAAGGTAGACTCCCAGATAGAGGAGATGGGTCGTGCTCCAGGCAAAAGGCCTGAGCTCCTCCGGCAGGGAGTCCACCCGCCACTGACCCACCAGGAGTCCGGAACATTTCTCCCAGTTGATCCTGGCGGAGGACGCGGCCGAGTAAATCTCCTGGCACTCACGCATCCTCCGCAGGTCAGCGGGATCCTCTACCGCGAGGAGCACGTCATCGGCGTAAGCCGAGAGGACGACCTCCACGCCCGGCCCTTGCAGAGCCAGTCCCGTCAACCTCGTCCGCAAGAGGCGCAGGAAAGGCTCCACGCAAACGGCGTATAACTGGCCGGACATGGGGCATCCCTGGCGCACCCCTCTCCTAAAGCGAAGGGGCGCCGTCAAGGACCCGTTAACCTTAATCAGACACTCCGCGGCGGCGTACAAAAGTCGGATCCGGGCGACGAAATGCGTCCCGAACCCGAAAGCGCGCAGAGTTCCGAGCAGATAGTCGTGATCCACCCTGTCGAACGCCTTCTCTTGGTCGAGGGATAGGAAGGCGACCGACAGACCAGCCTCCTGGGAGCAATGGATGAGGTCCCGGACCAGATGGATGTTGTCGTGGATTGTCCGGCCCGGGACCGTGTAGGACTGGTCGGGGTGGATCATGTGGTCCAGCACGGCACCAAGGCGAGCAGACATCGCCCTGGCGAAGATTTTGTAGTCCGTGCTGAGGAGGGAGACCGGGCGCCAGTTCTTAAGGAGGCGGAGATCGCCCTTCTTAGGCAGCAGGACGATGACTGCCCTGCGCCAAGAGAGGGGCATCTCCCCGGTCGCCAGACTTTCCCCCAGGACCCGCGCGTAGTCGCTCCCCAGGACGTCCCAGAACGCCCTGTGGAACTCCACGGTCAGCCCGTCCAGCCCCGGGGATTTTCCCCTCGAGAGCCGGGCGAGGGCACCGGTCAGCTCCGCCAGGCTTAGCGGAGCTTCCAGATTTTCGGCGCCCTCCGGGCTGACCTTCGGCAGGTCCTCCCACAAAACTCTACGCGCTTCCTCGCTGGACGGATCCGGAGAGAACAGAGCCCCGTAATATTCACGGACCCTGTTGTTGACGCCCTCCGGATCCGAGACGAGAGAGCCGTCGTCGGCCAGCAGCGTCAAGAGCTGCTTACGGACACTCTGCCTTTTTTCCAGCGAGTAGAAGAAGGGGGAGCCGCGGTCCAGATCCCGCAGGAACCGGATCCGCGACCTCACGAACGCGCCTCGGGACCCGACGAGCTGCAGGTCCTTCAGCGCGGCCTTCTTCGCTTCGTACACCGTCCGCAGGGCCGGGTCCTGGACGACTTGACCGAGACGGGCTTCCAGGTCGAGCACCTCTTTTTCTAGGCGCCCGACTCTGGCCGCCCGCCTCTTGGTCGACCCCCTCGCGTACTCTTGACAGAAGACGCGGACGTGAGCCTTGCCCACGTCCCACCATAGCCTCAAGGAGGGGAAGCCCCCCTGCTTCCTTCTCCAGTCGGACCAGAATCGACGGAACGAGTCCTGGAACCGCACGTCCTCCAGCAGCCGGTTGTTAAAGTGCCAGTACGCGGACCCCGTCCTCGCGCGGAGCGAAGCGAGCTCCGCCCACACCAGGTGGTGGTCCGAACACGGCACCGGCCGCATGGAGGCCGCCGGGACGCAGGAAACGTACGCCCGAGACACGTAAAGGCGGTCGACTCTAGACCATCCAACTCCAGGCCTCACCCAAGTAAAGGCGCTGGAGTCGGGGTGGAGATTTCGCCAGACGTCCACCAAGTCGAAGGACCCGACCAGGTCCCTCAACTTCTCCATCGCCGTCATGCACTGCGGGGCACCGGAGCGGTCCCTCGCCTCGAGGGTGCAGTTAAAATCCCCCCCGAGGACAATGCAGTCGCCGACGTCGACGGAGCCAAGAAGAGCGGACACCTCTTCAAAGAAGCGCGTTTGCTGCGGGCCGGGATGAGGGGCGTACACGTTCACGAGATGGAGCGGCACGTCCCCCAGGCGAACCGTTACGTGCAGCAAGCGGCCTGGCACGGGCTCCTCGACCCTCAAGATCTCCGGCTGAAAATGCGGGCCCAGCAAGATGGCCACCCCACTAGAAATGGCGGTGAGGTGGCTCATGCGGACCTCTCCTTGCCATTCCAGGAGCCACGTGGCTTCGTCTCCCGGAACGGTGTGGGTTTCTTGCAGGAAGCACACCGCATATTTCCCCTCCCGCAGGAGCGAAAAATTGTCAAATCTACGGCGTGCCCCTCTGCCGCCGTTGATGTTGAGGCTGGCTATGGTTATCTTCATGACAAAAGCATAGTGCAACCTCTACCTTAACCTATTGTGGGGGAGGGAGCGGAGTCTTTTGTTGAACTCCGCTCCCTCCGCAGCCCAGCGAGGAGTCCCTCGAGCTCGCGCAGCTCAAGGTGCTGCTCCTTTGTCAAGGGCCCGCCCGCGGCCAAGGTTTTAACGGCGGCGCGGACGGACCCCTTGATCAGCTCCGGCTCGGACCATTTTTCCAGGGCCAGTCGGGCTTGGTCGCGGCGACCCCGGCTCTGGGCCAAAAAGTCCCGGAGTTCCTTTGCAGGAACGAGGAGGGCCTCAGCGGCGGCCGCGAGCAGATCCACCGCCTCCCTGGCGGTGGTCTCTAGGTCTTCACCCGCGTCCCCCACCGAGTCCCCGTCCTCCTCCGGGAGGTGGCCGCCAGCAGCCGGCCCATCGACCGCACAAGGTACGGCAAATGAACCGGCCGCTCCAACCGGCCCTGGCACTGCCCCGATCCCACCCCCAGGATCGTCGGCAGAGGAGTCCCCACTGGGCTCTTTTAAAAATGGTGCCGGGTCGGGAAATGACAGCGGAAGGGGTTCCCCCTCCGCCCCAGGAACCGGAGAACAAGGAGAGACCCGGCCATAGGAAATCCCCAGGCCCTCCAAGTGCTCCAGCTCCAAAGTAAGGGGCGAGGGTGGGTGTTCCTCCCCCTCCCCGCTGCCACCCCCCGGCCCAGCATCTACAGTGTCATAATTATTTGTTTCATTCTCTGCCGGGTCGAGCAAATCCCGGGGGAAGTTGGGTAATAGCTGGGCGGGCTCAGGTTCGGCCTTTTCGGCCTCGCCCGCCTCAGTCCCCGGGACGCCCGGCCCGGCGGCTACGCATTCCTCCGCGGTCCCCACGCCCCCCACGACAGGCAGATCTTCCACTCCATCCCCGGGAGGCAGAGGCTGGGCAGCCTCAACTGTCTCACCCTCCCCGGGGAAAGACTCCTCGCGCCTGCAGCGCAATTTGGGGGCGCTGGTGGGGGACGCGGGACACGCGGCGGGCACCGCCTCCTCCGCGGAGGGATGTTGTTCCCCCTCCGCCTCATTGGGGCGGTGCCTCTTTTTGTTCCTGGGGGCGCGCGGAGTCAGGGAGACCTCCATGTCTGCCGAGGCCTCCCGCTCCGCCCCCCCCTTTTCCTTTTCTTGCCCGCGCCTGGGCCCCTCTGTGGTGGTATTCAAGGGCCCGGGCACGGGCTCGGGGCACCCCGCGCTCGCCGGTGACTGGGTTGGGCTGAGCGCGGTGGTCAGACTTTCCGGCGCACCGAGGGGACCCGCCTCGAGATGTTTCGCCTTCTTCCGCGCCTTCTTTCCGGTCGAACGCTCTCCCTCCCCCCCGCCGGAGGCCCTGAAAACAAAGGCCTCCGACGATGCCCGCGCACCCATGGCTCCCGGCACGCGGACGCAACTAGGGGGAGGGGTGGCGGCGGTGCCAGCCTTGGCCGCCTTCGGTGGTTTGGCGGCCTTGGAGGCGGGGCAGTTCTTACGAACATGCCCCACCTCCCTACAGGCATGGCACCGCACGCCGTCCGACGTCCAGAAGACGCGGTAGGCAGTCCCCTCGTGCACCACATTAAAGTTCCCCTCCGTCGTCTCCTCCCGCGCCAGCCGGACAAAGAGCTGGCGGCGGAAGGAGAACACGTGGCGCAGGCTGTTCTCCCTGAGGCCGAGCGGTATGGGGTTGATCCCCGACCTTACCTCCCCCAGTTGGTGTAGGTGAGGGAGGAGGAGCTCAGCGGGAACAAAGGGCGGGACGTTTGAAATGATGACCCTCTGCGCGGTGGCCTCGAGAGGGTCCACCGGCAGGAACGTCCCGCCCACCGTGAGCCCCTTTTCAAGGGCCAGGGACACCGCCCGCTCCGACCCCAGGAAGAACACGGCCTTCCCAGACATCTTGGAGGCTGCGACAATGGCCGAGGGGCCGACTACCCCAGCCATCGCCCGCACGCACTCCTCGATGCTCATTGTGGGGTGAGTGTAGCTCTTGACCCCGTGTTTTTTTGTTATTAGTCTGAAAGGTGGCAGGGCAGCGGCTGGCGCAGGAGGTGCCGTGGATGTGGACACCGCCTGCGCATACGACCTTGCTGGCCCTGCCACCGGCGTGGATGGGGTCGCCATCACGGGGTCCCTTTAAGGGCTACACCCACCCCAAAGTCACAGGCCTTAATGGTCTTTATTAGGCCTCTTGTTGATTGACTGAGCAGAGGAGCCCTTAATGAGGTACCTCTCCCCTAGTTGGCAATTGGGGAGGGGCCTTGCTCCCTCTGCTCAGTTGTCTTAAATGTTTTTTTTTAAATTAAATTTGGAAGAAAGAGGCTCTCAGAGAGAGAGGGGAGAAACAGAGTAACAGAGAAAGAGAGAGGGGGGGTGGGAAGGGGGGGACTGCGAGGGCAGGTCTCCCCTCGTAGCTGTGGGTGGGTGCACTCCCCAGATGGCAAAACACAAAAGTCTTTGGGGTGGTCTTCAGGTGGGGGGAGAAGATGTCTTCACCTGGGGTAGCTGGAGCCACCAGGCACTCCTAACGATCTTTAATTGGGTGATTGATGACAATCTTCAGCCTGGTAGCTCCAGCTATCCCAGGCTAGGCAAATGTGGGGGGTGGGGGGGGTTCCAATTGTGGGGGGGGCCCAGTTGTAAGCACGGCCCCCACGCACACTACCACACACACACACACACACACACACACACCCCCCGCGATGTTCCGGCCCTCAGTGGTCTTCTTTCCTCCCCCCACCGAAACAACAAAGTCTTTTTGGGGAAATGCACCCACACCCACCTGTAGAATGTTGAGTCTCCCTCCTTCCACACTGGTTTGTTGTTGGTTTTTCCCCCTCTCTCCAACTCTTTGCAGAAATGATAAAGATGTTGTAAAGTTTTCTGTTTCCTCCTCCTCTCCCTCTGGATAGAAGTTGGTGTTGAAGCCCCTTCCCTCCTTCTCCTCCTGGGCTGGTCTCAGGGCTCTCCAGGCTGGAGCTCAAGTTGCTAGCTGCTCCTCTCACTGCTCACAGCTGCAACTGAGCAGGACACGCCTCCACAGCTCCACAATTGGTCCTTGTGCATGAAACTCTTTTGAGTTTATCTGTGAAAACATAAAACATTAAACGGTGCCACCCGACCTGGGTGACACTCCAGACATTTACAAGGCCCTTTTTTTTTCCCCCCCTTTTTTGTGTTTTTTTTTTTGTGTTTTTTCTTTTTTTTTGTTTTTTTTTTTTGGGCACTAAAATCACAATTTTTCCCCAGTGCCCCCTATAAAAGGGAAGGGGACACTAAAAGCACCGGCAATTAAAACAAATTAACTTTAAAACGTAAAATCAAATTAAAATTTGGTTGCCGGGCGTGATGATGCACTCCAGTCCCTCCGGTGCCCACCTCTCGCGGAAGGCCGCGAGCGTACCGGTGGACACCGCGTGCTCCATCTCCAAGGACACCCTGGACCGGATGTAAGAGCGGAAGAGAGGCAGGCAGTCAGGTTGAACGACCCCCTCGACCGCCCGCTGCCTGGACCGGCTGATGGCACCCTTGGCCGTGCCCAGGAGCAGTCCTACGAGGAGGCCTTCGGACCTACCCGCTCCCCTCCGCACAGGGTGCCCAAAGATCAGGAGAGTGGGACTGAAGTGCAGCCAGAATTTCAGGAGCAGCCCCTTCAAATAATGGAACAGGGGCTGCAACCTTGTGCACTCAATAAAAACATGGAACACGGACTCCTCCAGACCGCAGAAATTGCAGGCGGCCTGGGAGTCCGTGAACCGGCTTAAAAATTTGTTGCACGGCACTGCTCCGTGCACCACCCTCCAGGCCAAGTCCCCGATGAATAGTGGGAGGACCCCTGCGTAGAGTGCCCTCCATCGGGGACCCCCGCCTCCTCCGGACGGCAAGATGGTGCGCCATGGCGTGTCCGGACGGCCGGCGAGGATGGCAAAGTTGAGGGTGTGCAGGAGCAGCCCGTACAGGAAACCCCTCCGCGCGGAACTGAAAGGCACGGAGGGGATTTCCCCGAGGCGGCTCAAGTTGTGAGGCGCCGGCCCCCGAGGGAGGTTCCGGGGTTTGGCGCCGATGAGGAATTCCGTCCGGACGGGGGTCAGTTCGGACGGGATCTCCCCACGTGCTTGAGCCTCCTCGATACACCTAACGGAGTCAGGGCCCAGAGCTGTTTTTAGCGACTCGATGGCATCGGCCGCGCGGCGGACGTTGGCAGAATTTAGGCGCCGCGCCAGCGTGACTGGCGCCATCCAGCCCGCTCCTCCGCCATCGAGCAGGTCCCTGACCCTGGTCACCTCACCAGCCACAGCCCTCTCTTCCGACCGCCACATGAAGCCTCGGCCGTGGAGGTACGGATTCCCGAGCAGCGGCTCCTGCAGGACGGCCGCCACTCCAGCCGGCGGAGAGCTGCGCTTGGTGGAGACTTTGTTCCAGACCCTGATGAGTTCCCTGTAAAAGACAGGCAGCTCCCGGAGGGCGGTCCTGGCACCCCCCAAGTTCACAAACAGGAGCTGCGTGTCATAATTGAGGTCGAGCTGCTGGCGGAAGAAATACCTCGCCAGAGCACACCACCTAGGAGGGGGCTCGACGTAAAGGTATCTCTGCAGGGTCTGAAGACGGAAAGTCGCGAGCTGGGCGCTGACGCACACCAACGACTGACCGCCCTCCTCAAGCGGGAGACTCAAGACCGCGACAGAGACCCAGTGCTTCCTGTTGTTCCAGAAGAAGTCCACCAGCTTCTTCTGTATCTTGGCGACAAACGCAGGGGGAGGGGTCAAAGTGACCAGCCGGTACCACAGCATTGCGGCCACCAGCTGGTTTATGACTAGCGCTCGACCCCTGTAGGACAGCACTCGGAGCAGTCCTGTCCAGCGCCCTAGGCGAGCGGCGACCTTGGCCTCCAGCTCCTGCCAGTTCGCCGGCCAGGCTTCCTCGTCGGGGCTAAGGTAGACTCCCAGATAGAGGAGATGGGTTGTGCTCCAGGCAAAAGGCCTGAGCTCCTCCGGCAGGGAGTCCACCCGCCACTGACCCACCAGGAGTCCGGAACATTTCTCCCAGTTGATCCTGGCGGAGGACGCGGCCGAGTAAATCTCCTGGCACTCACGCATCCTCCGCAGGTCAGCGGGATCCTCTACCGCGAGGAGCACGTCATCGGCGTAAGCCGAGAGGACGACCTCCACGCCCGGCCCTTGCAGAGCCAGTCCCGTCAACCTCGTCCGCAAGAGGCGCAGGAAAGGCTCCACGCAAACGGCGTATAACTGGCCGGACATGGGGCATCCCTGGCGCACCCCTCTCCTAAAGCGAAGGGGCGCCGTCAAGGACCCGTTAACCTTAATCAGACACTCCGCGGCGGCGTACAAAAGTCGGATCCGGGCGACGAAATGCGTCCCGAACCCGAAAGCGCGCAGAGTTCCGAGCAGATAGTCGTGATCCACCCTGTCGAACGCCTTCTCTTGGTCGAGGGATAGGAAGGCGACCGACAGACCAGCCTCCTGGGAACAATGGATGAGGTCCCGGACCAGATGGATGTTATCGTGGATTGTCCGGCCCGGGACCGTGTATGACTGGTCGGGGTGGATCATGTGGTCCAGCACGGCACCAAGGCGAGCAGACATCGCCCTGGCGAAGATTTTGTAGTCCGTGCTGAGGAGGGAGACCGGGCGCCAGTTCTTAAGAAGGCGGAGATCGCCCTTCTTAGGCAGCAGGACGATGACTGCCCTGCGCCAAGAGAGGGGCATCTCCCCGGTCGCCAGACTTTCCCCCAGGACCCGCGCGTAGTCGCTCCCCAGGACGTCCCAGAACGCCCTGTGGAACTCCACGGTCAGCCCGTCCAGCCCCGGGGATTTTCCCCTCGAGAGCCGGGCGAGGGCACCGGTCAGCTCCGCCAGGCTTAGCGGAGCTTCCAGATTTTCGGCGCCCTCCGGGCTGACCTTCGGCAGGTCCTCCCACAAAACTCTACGCGCTTCCTCGCTGGACGGATCCGGAGAGAACAGAGCCCCGTAATATTCACGGACCCTGTTGTTGACGCCCTCCGGCCACCCCACTAGAAATGGCGGTGAGGTGGCTCATGCGGACCTCTCCTTGCCATTCCAGGAGCCACGTGGCTTCGTCTCCCGGAACGGTGTGGGTTTCTTGCAGGAAGCACACCGCATATTTCCCCTCCCGCAGGAGCGAAAAATTGTCAAATCTACGGCGTGCCCCTCTGCCGCCGTTGATGTTGAGGCTGGCTATGGTTATCTTCATGGCAAAAGCATAGTGCAACCTCTACCTTAACCTATTGTGGGGGAGGGAGCGGAGTCTTTTGTTGAACTCCGCTCCCTCCGCAGCCCAGCGAGGAGTCCCTCGAGCTCGCGCAGCTCAAGGTGCTGCTCCTTTGTCAAGGGCCCGCCCGCGGCCAAGGTTTTAACGGCGGCGCGGACGGACCCCTTGATCAGCTCCGGCTCGGACCATTTATCCAGGGCCAGTCGGGCTTGGTCGCGGCGACCCCGGCTCTGGGCCAAAAAGTCCCGGAGTTCCTTTGCAGGAACGAGGAGGGCCTCAGCGGCGGCCGCGAGCAGATCCACCGCCTCCCTGGCGGTGGTCTCTAGGTCTTCACCCGCGTCCCCCACCGAGTCCCCGTCCTCCTCCGGGAGGTGGCCGCCAGCAGCCGGCCCATCGACCGCACAAGGTACGGCAAATGAACCGGCCGCTCCAACCGGCCCTGGCACTGCCCCGATCCCACCCCCAGGATCGTCGGCAGAGGAGTCCCCACTGGGCTCTTTTAAAAATGGTGCCGAGTCGGGAAATGACAGCGGAAGGGGTTCCCCCTCCGCCCCAGGAACCGGAGAACAAGGAGAGACCCGGCCATAGGAAATCCCCAGGCCCTCCAAGTGCTCCAGCTCCAAAGTAAGGGGCGAGGGTGGGTGTTCCTCCCCCTCCCCGCTGCCACCCCCCGGCCCAGCATCTACAGTATCATTAAAATCAATTGTTTCATTCTCTGCCGGGTCGAGCAAATCCCGGGGTAAGTTGGGTATTGGCTGGGCGGGCTCAGGTTCGGCCTTTTCGGCCCCGCCCGCCTCGGTCCCCGGGACGCTCGACCCGGCGGCTACGCATTCTTCCACTGGCCCCACGCCCCCCACGACAGGCAGATCTTCCACGCCCTCCCCAGGAGGCAGCGGCTGGGCAGCCTCGACTGCCTCACCCTCCCCGGGGAAAGACTCCTCGCGCCTGCAGCGCAATTTGGGGGCGCTGGTGGGGGACGCGGGACACGCGGCGGGCACCGCCTCCTCCGCGGAGGGATGTTGTTCCCCCTCCGCCTCATTGGGGCGGTGCCTCTTTTTGTTCCTGGGGGCGCGCAGAGTCAGGGAGACCTCCATGTCTGCCGAGGCCTCCCGCTCCGCCCCCCCCTTTTCCTTTTCTTGCCCGCGCCTGGGCCCCTCTGTGGTGTTATTCAAGGGCCCGGGCACGGGCTCGGGGCACCCCGCGCTCGCCGGTGACTGGGTTGGGCTGAGCGCGGTGGTCAGACTTTCCGGCGCACCGAGGGGACCCGCCTCTAGATGTTTTTCCTTCTTCCGCGCCCTCTTTCCGCTCGGACGCTCTCCCTCCCCCCCGCCGGAGGCCCTGAAAACAAAGGCCTCCGACGATGCCCGCGCACCCATGGCTCCCGGCACGCGGACGCAACTAGGGGGAGGGGTGGCGGCGGCGCCAGCTATGGCCGCCTTCGGTGGTTTGGCGGCCTTGGAGGCGGGGCAGTTCTTGCGAACGTGCCCCACCTCCCTGCAGGCATGGCACCGCACGCCGTCCGACGTCCAGAAGACGCGGTAGGCAGTCCCCTCGTGCACCACATTAAAGTGCCCTTCTGTCAGGTCCTCCCGCGCCAGCCGGACAAAGAGCTGGCGGCGGAAGGAGAACACGTGGCGCAGGCTGTTCTCCCTGAGGCCGAGCGGTATGGGGTTGATCCCCGACCTTACCTCCCCCAGTTGGTGTAGGTGAGGGAGGAGGAGCTCAGCGGAAACAAAGGGCGGGACGTTTGACACGATGACCCTCTGCGCGGTGGCCTCGAGAGGGTCCACCGGCAGGAACGTCCCGCCCACCGTGAGCCCCTTTTCAAGGGCCAGGGACACCGCCCGCTCCGACCCCAGGAAGAACACGGCCTTCCCAGACATCTTGGAGGCTGCGACAATGGCCGAGGGGCCGACTACCCCAGCCATCGCCCGCACGCACTCCTCGATGGTCATTGTGGGGTGAGTGTAGCTCTTGACCCCGTGTTTTTTCGTAATTAACCTAAATGGTGGCAGGGCAGCGGGTGGCGCAGGAGGGGCCGTGGAAGCGGTTGCCACCTGCGCATACGTCCTTGCTGGCCCTGCCACCGGCGTGGATGGGGTCGCCATCACGGGGTCCCTTTAAGGGCTACACCCACCCCAAAGTCACAGGCCTTAATGGTCTTAATTGGCCTCTTGTATAATGACTGAGCAGAGGAGCCCTTAATGAGGCACACCTCTCCCCTAGTTGGCAATTGGGGAGGGGCCTTGCTCCCTCTGCTCAGTTGTCTTAGATTGTTTGTTTTTTAAATTAAATTTGGAAGGAAGGGCTCTCAGAGAGAGAGGGGAGAAACAGAGTAACAGAGAAAAGAGAGAGGGGGGTGGGAAGGGGGGGGGGCTGCGAGGGCAGGTCTCTCGTCGCAGCTGTGGGTGGGTGCACTCCCCAGATGGCAAAAACACAAAAGTCCTTGGGGTGGTCTTCAGGTGGGGGGAGAAGATGTCTTCACCTGGGGTAGCTGGAGCCACCAGGCACTCCTAACGATCTTTAATTGGGTGATTAATGAAAATCTTCAGCCTGGTAGCTCCAGCTATCCCAGGCTAGGCAATTGGGGGTGGGGGGGGTTTCAATTGTGGGGGGGGCCTAGTTGTAAGCACGGCCCCCACGCACACTACCACACACACACACACACACCCCCCGCGATGTTCCGGCCCTCAGTGGTCTTCTTTCCTCCCCCCACCGATACAACAAAGTCTGTTTTTGGGGAAATGCACCCACACCCACCTGTAGAGTAGTTGAGTCTCCCTCCTTCCACACTGGATGTTGTTGGTGGTTTTTCCCCCTCTCTCCAACTCTTTGCAGAAATGATAAAGATGTTGTAAAGTTTTCTGTTTCCTCCTCCTCTCCCTCTGGATAGAAGTTGGTGTTGAAGCCCCTTCCCTCCTTCTCCTCCTGGGCTGGTCTCAGGGCTCTCCAGGCTGGAGCTCAAGTTGCTAGCTGCTCCTCTCACTGCTCACAGCTGCAACTGAGCAGGACACGCCTCCACAGCTCCACAATTGGTCCTTGTGCATGAAACTCTTTTAGGAGTCTACCTGCATAAACAACATTAAACTGTGCCACCCGACCTGGGTGACACAGCAGACATTTTCAAGGCCCCTTTTTTTTTTTTTTTTTTTTTTTTTTTTTTTTTTTTTTTTTTTTTTGGGGCGCTAAAATCAAATTTTTCCAGTGCCCCCTATAAAAGGAGAGGGGGACACTAAAAACACCGGCAATTAAAACAAGTTAAACTTTAAAACGTAAAATCAAATTAAAATTTGGTTGCCGGGCGTGATGATGCACTCCAGTCCCTCCGGTGCCCACCTCTCGCGGAAGGCCGCGAGCGTACCGGTGGACACCGCGTGCTCCATCTCCAAGGACACCCTGGACCGGATGTAAGAGCGGAAGAGAGGCAGGCAGTCAGGTTGAACGACCCCCTCGACCGCCCGCTGCCTGGACCGGCTGATGGCACCCTTGGCCGTGCCCAGGAGCAGTCCTACGAGGAGGCCTTCGGACCTACCCGCTCCCCTCCGCACAGGGTGCCCAAAGATCAGGAGAGTGGGACTGAAGTGCAGCCAGAATTTCAGGAGCAGCCCCTTCAAATAATAAAACAGGGGCTGCAACCTCGTGCATTCCATAAAAACATGGAACACGGACTCCTCCAGACCGCAGAAATTGCAGGCGGCCTGGGAGTCCGTGAACCGGCTTAAAAATTTGTTGCACGGCACTGCTCCGTGCACCACCCTCCAGGCCAAGTCCCCGATGAATAGTGGGAGGACCCCTGCGTAGAGGGCCCTCCATCGGGGACCCCCGCCTCCTCCGGACGGCAAGATGGTACGCCATGGCGTGTCCGGACGGCCGGCGAGGATGGCAAAGTTGAGGGTGTGCAGGAGCAGCCCGTACAGGAAACCCCTCCGCGCGGAACTGAAAGGCACGGAGGGGATTTCCCCGAGGCGGCTCAAGTTGTGAGGCGCCGGCCCCCGAGGGAGGTTCCGGGGTTTGGCGCCGATGAGGAATTCCGTCCGGACGGGGGTCAGTTCGGACGGGATCTCCCCACGTGCTTGAGCCTCCTCGATACACCTAACGGAGTCAGGGCCCAGAGCTGTTTTTAGCGACTCGATGGCATCGGCCGCGCGGCGGACGTTGGCAGAATTTAGGCGCCGCGCCAGCGTGACTGGCGCCATCCAGCCCGCTCCTCCGCCATCGAGCAGGTCCCTGACCCTGGTCACCTCACCAGCCACAGCCCTCTCTTCCGACCGCCACATGAAGCCTCGGCCGTGGAGGTACGGATTCCCGAGCAGCGGTTCCTGCAGGACGGCCGCCACTCCAGCCGGCGGAGAGCTGCGCTTGGTGGAGACTTTGTTCCAGACCCTGATGAGTTCCCTGTAAAAGACAGGCAGCTCCCGGAGGGCGGTCCTGGCACCCCCCAAGTTCACAAACAGGAGCTGCGTGTCATAATTGAGGTCGAGCTGCTGGCGGAAGAAATACCTCGCCAGAGCACACCACCTAGGAGGGGGCTCGCCGTAAAGGTATCTCTGCAGGGTCTGAAGACGGAAAGTCGCGAGCTGGGCGCTGACGCACACCAACGACTGACCGCCCTCCTCAAGCGGGAGACTCAAGACCGCGACAGAGACCCAGTGCTTCCTGTTGTTCCAGAAGAAGTCCACCAGCTTCTTCTGTATCTTGGCGACAAACGCAGGGGGAGGGGTCAAAGTGACCAGCCGGTACCACAGCATTGCGGCCACCAGCTGGTTTATGACTAGCGCTCGACCCCTGTAGGACAGCACTCGGAGCAGTCCTGTCCAGCGCCCTAGGCGAGCGGCGACCTTGGCCTCCAGCTCCTGCCAGTTCGCCGGCCAGGCTTCCTCGTCGGGGCTAAGGTAGACTCCCAGATAGAGGAGATGGGTTGTGCTCCAGGCAAAAGGCCTGAGCTCCTCCGGCAGGGAGTCCACCCGCCACTGACCCACCAGGAGTCCGGAACATTTCTCCCAGTTGATCCTGGCGGAGGACGCGGCCGAGTAAATCTCCTGGCACTCACGCATCCTCCGCAGGTCAGCGGGATCCTCTACCGCGAGGAGCACGTCATCGGCGTAAGCCGAGAGGACGACCTCCACGCCCGGCCCTTGCAGAGCCAGTCCCGTCAACCTCGTCCGCAAGAGGCGCAGGAAAGGCTCCACGCAAACGGCGTATAACTGGCCGGACATGGGGCATCCCTGGCGCACCCCTCTCCTAAAGCGAAGGGGCGCCGTCAAGGACCCGTTAACCTTAATCAGACACTCCGCGGCGGCGTACAAAAGTCGGATCCGGGCGACGAAATGCGTCCCGAACCCGAAAGCGCGCAGAGTTCCGAGCAGATAGTCGTGATCCACCCTGTCGAACGCCTTCTCTTGGTCGAGGGATAGGAAGGCGACCGACAGACCAGCCTCCTGGGAGCAATGGATGAGGTCCCGGACCAGATGGATGTTGTCGTGGATTGTCCGGCCCGGGACCGTGTATGACTGGTCGGGGTGGATCATGTGGTCCAGCACGGCACCAAGGCGAGCAGACATCGCCCTGGCGAAGATTTTGTAGTCCGTGCTGAGGAGGGAGACCGGGCGCCAGTTCTTAAGGAGGCGGAGATCGCCCTTCTTAGGCAGCAGGACGATGACTGCCCTGCGCCAAGAGAGGGGCATCTCCCCGGTCGCCAGACTTTCCCCCAGGACCCGCGCGTAGTCGCCCCCCAGGACGTCCCAGAACGCCCTGTGGAACTCCACGGTCAGCCCGTCCAGCCCCGGGGATTTTCCCCTCGAGAGCCGGGCGAGGGCACCGGTCAGCTCCGCCAGGCTTAGCGGAGCTTCCAGATTTTCGGCGCCCTCCGGGCCGACCTTCGGCAGGTCCTCCCACAAAACTCTACGCGCTTCCTCGCTGGACGGATCCGGAGAGAACAGAGCCCCGTAATATTCACGGACCCTGTTGTTGACGCCCTCCGGATCCGAGACGAGAGAGCCGTCGTCGGCCAGCAGCGTCAAGAGCTGCTTACGGACACTCTGCCTTTTTTCCAGCGAGTAGAAGAAGGGGGAGCCGCGGTCCAGATCCCGCAGGAACCGGATCCGCGACCTCACGAACGCGCCTCGGGACCCGACGAGCTGCAGGTCCTTCAGCGCGGCCTTCTTCGCTTCGTACACCGTCCGCAGGGCCGGGTCCTGGACGACTTGACCGAGACGGGCTTCCAGGTCGAGCACCTCTTTTTCTAGGCGCCCGACTCTGGCCGCCCGCCTCTTGGTCGACCCCCTCGCGTACTCTTGACAGAAGACGCGGACGTGAGCCTTGCCCACGTCCCACCATAGCCTCAAGGAGGGGAAGCCCCCCTGCTTCCTTCTCCAGTCGGACCAGAATCGACGGAACGAGTCCTGGAACCGCACGTCCTCCAGCAGCCGGTTGTTAAAGTGCCAGTACGCGGACCCCGTCCTCGCGCGGAGCGAAGCGAGCTCCGCCCACACCAGGTGGTGGTCCGAGCACGGCACCGGCCGCATGGAGGCCGCCGGGACGCAGGAAACGTACGCCCGAGACACGTAAAGGCGGTCGACTCTAGACCATCCAACTCCAGGCCTCACCCAAGTAAAGGCGCTGGAGTCGGGGTGGAGATTTCGCCAGACGTCCACCAAGTCGAAGGACCCGACCAGGTCCCTCAACTTCTCCATCGCCGTCATGCACTGCGGGGCACCGGAGCGGTCCCTCGCCTCGAGGGTGCAGTTAAAATCCCCCCCGAGGACAATGCAGTCGCCGACGTCGACGGAGCCAAGAAGAGCGGACACCTCTTCAAAGAAGCGCGTCTGCTGCGGGCCGGGATGAGGGGCGTACACGTTCACGAGATGGAGCGGCACGTCCCCCAGGCGAACCGTTACGTGCAGCAAGCGGCCTGGCACGGGCTCCTCGACCCCCAAGATCTCCGGCTGAAAATGCGGGCCCAGCAAGATGGCCACCCCACTTGAAATGGCGGTGAGGTGGCTCATGCGGACCTCTCCTTGCCATTCCAGGAGCCACGTGGCTTCGTCTCCCGGAACGGTGTGGGTTTCTTGCAGGAAGCACACCGCATATTTCCCCTCCCGCAGGAGCGAAAAATTGTCAAATCTACGGCGTGCCCCTCTGCCGCCGTTGATGTTGAGGCTGGCTATGGTTATCTTCATGGCAAAAGCATAGTGCAACCTCTACCTTAACCTATTGTGGGGGAGGGAGCGAAGTCTTTTGTTGAACTCCGCTCCCTCCGCAGCCCAGCGAGGAGTCCCTCGAGCTCGCGCAGCTCAAGGTGCTGCTCCTTTGTCAAGGGCCCGCCCGCGGCCAAGGTTTTAACGGCGGCGCGGACGGACCCCTTGATCAGCTCCGGCTCGGACCATTTATCCAGGGCCAGTCGGGCTTGGTCGCGGCGACCCCGGCTCTGGGCCAAAAAGTCCCGGAGTTCCTTTGCAGGAACGAGGAGGGCCTCAGCGGCGGCCGCGAGCAGATCCACCGCCTCACTGGCGGTGGTCTCTAGGTCTTCACCCGCGTCCCCCACCGAGTCCCCGTCCTCCTCCGGGAGGTGGCCGCCAGCAGCCGGCCCATCGACCGCACAAGGTACGGCAAATGAACCGGCCGCTCCAACCGGCCCTGGCACTGCCCCGATCCCACCCCCAGGATCGTCGGCAGAGGAGTCCCCACTGGGCTCTTTTAAAAATGGTGCCGGGTCGGGAAATGACAGCGGAAGGGGTTCCCCCTCCGCCCCAGGAACCGGAGAACAAGGAGAGACCCGGCCATAGGAAATCCCCAGGCCCTCCAAGTGCTCCAGCTCCAAAGTAAGGGGCGAGGGTGGGTGTTCCTCCCCCTCCCCGCTGCCACCCCCCGGCCCAGCATCTACAGTATCATTAAAATCAATTGTTTCATTCTCTGCCGGGTCGAGCAAATCCCGGGGTAAGTTGTGTATTGGCTGGGCGGGCTCAGGTTCGGCCTTTTCGGCCCCGCCCGCCTCGGTCCCCGGGACGCTCGACCCGGCGGCTACGCATTCTTCCACTGGCCCCACGCCCCCCACGACAGGCAGATCTTCCACGCCCTCCCCAGGAGGCAGCGGCTGGGCAGCCTCGACTGCCTCACCCTCCCCGGGGAAAGACTCCTCGCGCCTGCAGCGCAATTTGGGGGCGCTGGTGGGGGACGCGGGACACGCGGCGGGCACCGCCTCCTCCGCGGAGGGATGTTGTTCCCCCTCCGCCTCATTGGGGCGGTGCCTCTTTTTGTTCCTGGGGGCGCGCGGAGTCAGGGAGACCTCCATGTCTGCCGAGGCCTCCCGCTCCGCCCCCCCCTTTTCCTTTTCTTGCCCGCGCCTGGGCCCCTCTGTGGTGTTATTCAAGGGCCCGGGCACGGGCTCGGGGCACCCCGCGCTCGCCGGTGACTGGGTTGGGCTGAGCGCGGTGGTCAGACTTTCCGGCGCACCGAGGGGACCCGCCTCTAGATGTTTTTCCTTCTTCCGCGCCCTCTTTCCGCTCGGACGCTCTCCCTCCCCCCCGCCGGAGGCCCTGAAAACAAAGGCCTCCGACGATGCCCGCGCACCCATGGCTCCCGGCACGCGGACGCAACTAGGGGGAGGGGTGGCGGCGGCGCCAGCTATGGCCGCCTTCGGTGGTTTGGCGGCCTTGGAGGCGGGGCAGTTCTTGCGAACGTGCCCCACCTCCCTGCAGGCATGGCACCGCACGCCGTCCGACGTCCAGAAGACGCGGTAGGCAGTCCCCTCGTGCACCACATTAAAGTGCCCTTCTGTCAGGTCCTCCCGCGCCAGCCGGACAAAGAGCTGGCGGCGGAAGGAGAACACGTGGCGCAGGCTGTTCTCCCTGAGGCCGAGCGGTATGGGGTTGATCCCCGACCTTACCTCCCCCAGTTGGTGTAGGTGAGGGAGGAGGAGCTCAGCGGAAACAAAGGGCGGGACGTTTGACACGATGACCCTCTGCGCGGTGGCCTCGAGAGGGTCCACCGGCAGGAACGTCCCGCCCACCGTGAGCCCCTTTTCAAGGGCCAGGGACACCGCCCGCTCCGACCCCAGGAAGAACACGGCCTTCCCAGACATCTTGGAGGCTGCGACAATGGCCGAGGGGCCGACTACCCCAGCCATCGCCCGCACGCACTCCTCGATGGTCATTGTGGGGTGAGTGTAGCTCTTGACCCCGTGTTTTTTCGTAATTAACCTAAATGGTGGCAGGGCAGCGGGTGGCGCAGGAGGGGCCGTGGAAGCGGTTGCCACCTGCGCATACGTCCTTGCTGGCCCTGCCACCGGCGTGGATGGGGTCGCCATCACGGGGTCCCTTTAAGGGCTACACCCACCCCAAAGTCACAGGCCTTAATGGTCTTAATTGGCCTCTTGTATAATGACTGAGCAGAGGAGCCCTTAATGAGGCACACCTCTCCCCTAGTTGGCAATTGGGGAGGGGCCTTGCTCCCTCTGCTCAGTTGTCTTAGATTGTTTGTTTTTTAAATTAAATTTGGAAGGAAGGGCTCTCAGAGAGAGAGGGGAGAAACAGAGTAACAGAGAAAAGAGAGAGGGGGGTGGGAAGGGGGGGGGGCTGCGAGGGCAGGTCTCTCGTCGCAGCTGTGGGTGGGTGCACTCCCCAGATGGCAAAAACACAAAAGTCCTTGGGGTGGTCTTCAGGTGGGGGGAGAAGATGTCTTCACCTGGGGTAGCTGGAGCCACCAGGCACTCCTAACGATCTTTAATTGGGTGATTAATGAAAATCTTCAGCCTGGTAGCTCCAGCTATCCCAGGCTAGGCAATTGGGGGTGGGGGGGGTTTCAATTGTGGGGGGGGCCTAGTTGTAAGCACGGCCCCCACGCACACTACCACACACACACACACACACCCCCCGCGATGTTCCGGCCCTCAGTGGTCTTCTTTCCTCCCCCCACCGATACAACAAAGTCTGTTTTTGGGGAAATGCACCCACACCCACCTGTAGAGTAGTTGAGTCTCCCTCCTTCCACACTGGATGTTGTTGGTGGTTTTTCCCCCTCTCTCCAACTCTTTGCAGAAATGATAAAGATGTTGTAAAGTTTTCTGTTTCCTCCTCCTCTCCCTCTGGATAGAAGTTGGTGTTGAAGCCCCTTCCCTCCTTCTCCTCCTGGGCTGGTCTCAGGGCTCTCCAGGCTGGAGCTCAAGTTGCTAGCTGCTCCTCTCACTGCTCACAGCTGCAACTGAGCAGGACACGCCTCCACAGCTCCACAATTGGTCCTTGTGCATGAAACTCTTTTAGGAGTCTACCTGCAAAACATAAACAACATTAAACTGTGCCACCCGACCTGGGTGACACAGCAGACATTTTCAAGCCCCTTTTTTTTTTTGGTTTTTGGTTTTTTTTTTTTTTTTTTTTTTTTTTTTTTTTTGGGCACTAAAATCACAATTTTTCCCCAGTGCCCCCTATAAAAGGGAAGGGGACACTAAAAGCACCGGCAATTAAAACAAATTAACTTTAAAACGTAATAAACTCTTTTGAGTTTATCTGTGAAAACATAAAACATTAAACGGTGCCACCCGACCTGGGTGACACTCCAGACATTTACAAGGCCCTTTTTTTTTCCCCCCTTTTTTGTGTTTTTTTTTGTGTTTTTTCTTTTTTTTTTTGTTTTTTTTTTGGGCACTAAAATCACAATTTTTCCCCAGTGCCCCCTATAAAAGGGAAGGGGACACTAAAAGCACCGGCAATTAAAACAAATTAACTTTAAAACGTAAAATCAAATTAAAATTTGGTTGCCGGGCGTGATGATGCACTCCAGTCCCTCCGGTGCCCACCTCTCGCGGAAGGCCGCGAGCGTACCGGTGGACACCGCGTGCTCCATCTCCAAGGACACCCTGGACCGGATGTAAGAGCGGAAGAGAGGCAGGCAGTCAGGTTGAACGACCCCCTCGACCGCCCGCTGCCTGGACCGGCTGATGGCACCCTTGGCCGTGCCCAGGAGCAGTCCTACGAGGAGGCCTTCGGACCTACCCGCTCCCCTCCGCACAGGGTGCCCAAAGATCAGGAGAGTGGGACTGAAGTGCAGCCAGAATTTCAGGAGCAGCCCCTTCAAATAATGGAACAGGGGCTGCAACCTTGTGCACTCCATAAAAACATGGAACACGGACTCCTCCAGACCGCAGAAATTGCAGGCGGCCTGGGAGTCCGTGAACCGGCTTAAAAATTTGTTGCACGGCACTGCTCCGTGCACCACCCTCCAGGCCAAGTCCCCGATGAATAGTGGGAGGACCCCTGCGTAGAGTGCCCTCCATCGGGGACCCCCGCCTCCTCCGGACGGCAAGATGGTGCGCCATGGCGTGTCCGGACGGCCGGCGAGGATGGCAAAGTTGAGGGTGTGCAGGAGCAGCCCGTACAGGAAACCCCTCCGCGCGGAACTGAAAGGCACGGAGGGGATTTCCCCGAGGCGGCTCAAGTTGTGAGGCGCCGGCCCCCGAGGGAGGTTCCGGGGTTTGGCGCCGATGAGGAATTCCGTCCGGACGGGGGTCAGTTCGGACGGGATCTCCCCACGTGCTTGAGCCTCCTCGATACACCTAACGGAGTCAGGGCCCAGAGCTGTTTTTAGCGACTCGATGGCATCGGCCGCGCGGCGGACGTTGGCAGAATTTAGGCGCCGCGCCAGCGTGACTGGCGCCATCCAGCCCGCTCCTCCGCCATCGAGCAGGTCCCTGACCCTGGTCACCTCACCAGCCACAGCCCTCTCCTCCGACCGCCACATGAAGCCTCGGCCGTGGAGGTACGGATTCCCGAGCAGCGGCTCCTGCAGGACGGCCGCCACTCCAGCCGGCGGAGAGCTGCGCTTGGTGGAGACTTTGTTCCAGACCCTGATGAGTTCCCTGTAAAAGACAGGCAGCTCCCGGAGGGCGGTCCTGGCACCCCCCAAGTTCACAAACAGGAGCTGCGTGTCATAATTGAGGTCGAGCTGCTGGCGGAAGAAATACCTCGCCAGAGCACACCACCTAGGAGGGGGCTCGACGTAAAGGTATCTCTGCAGGGTCTGAAGACGGAAAGTCGCGAGCTGGGCGCTGACGCACACCAACGACTGACCGCCCTCCTCAAGCGGGAGACTCAAGACCGCGACAGAGACCCAGTGCTTCCTGTTGTTCCAGAAGAAGTCCACCAGCTTCTTCTGTATCTTGGCGACAAACGCAGGGGGAGGGGTCAAAGTGACCAGCCGGTACCACAGCATTGCGGCCACCAGCTGGTTTATGACTAGCGCTCGACCCCTGTAGGACAGCACTCGGAGCAGTCCTGTCCAGCGCCCTAGGCGAGCGGCGACCTTGGCCTCCAGCTCCTGCCAGTTCGCCGGCCAGGCTTCCTCGTCGGGGCTAAGGTAGACTCCCAGATAGAGGAGATGGGTTGTGCTCCAGGCAAAAGGCCTGAGCTCCTCCGGCAGGGAGTCCACCCGCCACTGACCCACCAGGAGTCCGGAACATTTCTCCCAGTTGATCCTGGCGGAGGACGCGGCCGAGTAAATCTCCTGGCACTCACGCATCCTCCGCAGGTCAGCGGGATCCTCTACCGCGAGGAGCACGTCATCGGCGTAAGCCGAGAGGACGACCTCCACGCCCGGCCCTTGCAGAGCCAGTCCCGTCAACCTCGTCCGCAAGAGGCGCAGGAAAGGCTCCACGCAAACGGCGTATAACTGGCCGGACATGGGGCATCCCTGGCGCACCCCTCTCCTAAAGCGAAGGGGCGCCGTCAAGGACCCGTTAACCTTAATCAGACACTCCGCGGCGGCGTACAAAAGTCGGATCCGGGCGACGAAATGCGTCCCGAACCCGAAAGCGCGCAGAGTTCCGAGCAGATAGTCGTGATCCACCCTGTCGAACGCCTTCTCTTGGTCGAGGGATAGGAAGGCGACCGACAGACCAGCCTCCTGGGAACAATGGATGAGGTCCCGGACCAGATGGATGTTATCGTGGATTGTCCGGCCCGGGACCGTGTATGACTGGTCGGGGTGGATCATGTGGTCCAGCACGGCACCAAGGCGAGCAGACATCGCCCTGGCGAAGATTTTGTAGTCCGTGCTGAGGAGGGAGACCGGGCGCCAGTTCTTAAGAAGGCGGAGATCGCCCTTCTTAGGCAGCAGGACGATGACTGCCCTGCGCCAAGAGAGGGGCATCTCCCCGGTCGCCAGACTTTCCCCCAGGACCCGCGCGTAGTCGCTCCCCAGGACGTCCCAGAACGCCCTGTGGAACTCCACGGTCAGCCCGTCCAGCCCCGGGGATTTTCCCCTCGAGAGCCGGGCGAGGGCACCGGTCAGCTCCGCCAGGCTTAGCGGAGCTTCCAGATTTTCGGCGCCCTCCGGGCCGACCTTCGGCAGGTCCTCCCACAAAACTCTACGCGCTTCCTCGCTGGACGGATCCGGAGAGAACAGAGCCCCGTAATATTCACGGACCCTGTTGTTGACGCCCTCCGGATCCGAGACGAGAGAGCCGTCGTCGGCCAGCAGCGTCAAGAGCTGCTTACGGACACTCTGCCTTTTTTCCAGCGAGTAGAAGAAGGGGGAGCCGCGGTCCAGATCCCGCAGGAACCGGATCCGCGACCTCACGAACGCGCCTCGGGACCCGACGAGCTGCAGGTCCTTCAGCGCGGCCTTCTTCGCTTCGTACACCGTCCGCAGGGCCGGGTCCTGGACGACTTGACCGAGACGGGCTTCCAGGTCGAGCACCTCTTTTTCTAGGCGCCCGACTCTGGCCGCCCGCCTCTTGGTCGACCCCCTCGCGTACTCTTGACAGAAGACGCGGACGTGAGCCTTGCCCACGTCCCACCATAGCCTCAAGGAGGGGAAGCCCCCCTGCTTCCTTCTCCAGTCGGACCAGAATCGACGGAACGAGTCCTGGAACCGCACGTCCTCCAGCAGCCGGTTGTTAAAGTGCCAGTACGCGGACCCCGTCCTCGCGCGGAGCGAAGCGAGCTCCGCCCACACCAGGTGGTGGTCCGAACACGGCACCGGCCGCATGGAGGCCGCCGGGACGCAGGAAACGTACGCCCGAGACACGTAAAGGCGGTCGACTCTAGACCATCCAACTCCAGGCCTCACCCAAGTAAAGGCGCTGGAGTCGGGGTGGAGATTTCGCCAGACGTCCACCAAGTCGAAGGACCCGACCAGGTCCCTCAACTTCTCCATCGCCGTCATGCACTGCGGGGCACCGGAGCGGTCCCTCGCCTCGAGGGTGCAGTTAAAATCCCCCCCGAGGACAATGCAGTCGCCGACGTCGACGGAGCCAAGGAGAGCGGACACCTCTTCAAAGAAGCGCGTTTGCTGCGGGCCGGGATGAGGGGCGTACACGTTCACGAGATGGAGCGGCACGTCCCCCAGGCGAACCGTTACGTGCAGCAAGCGGCCTGGCACGGGCTCCTCGACCCCCAAGATCTCCGGCTGAAAATGCGGGCCCAGCAAGATGGCCACCCCACTAGAAATGGCGGTGAGGTGGCTCATGCGGACCTCTCCTTGCCATTCCAGGAGCCACGTGGCTTCGTCTCCCGGAACGGTGTGGGTTTCTTGCAGGAAGCACACCGCATATTTCCCCTCCCGCAGGAGCGAAAAATTGTCAAATCTACGGCGTGCCCCTCTGCCGCCGTTGATGTTGAGGCTGGCTATGGTTATCTTCATGACAAAAGCATAGTGCAACCTCTACCTTAACCTATTGTGGGGGAGGGAGCGGAGTCTTTTGTTGAACTCCGCTCCCTCCGCAGCCCAGCGAGGAGTCCCTCGAGCTCGCGCAGCTCAAGGTGCTGCTCCTTTGTCAAGGGCCCGCCCGCGGCCAAGGTTTTAACGGCGGCGCGGACGGACCCCTTGATCAGCTCCGGCTCGGACCATTTTTCCAGGGCCAGTCGGGCTTGGTCGCGGCGACCCCGGCTCTGGGCCAAAAAGTCCCGGAGTTCCTTTGCAGGAACGAGGAGGGCCTCAGCGGCGGCCGCGAGCAGATCCACCGCCTCCCTGGCGGTGGTCTCTAGGTCTTCACCCGCGTCCCCCACCGAGTCCCCGTCCTCCTCCGGGAGGTGGCCGCCAGCAGCCGGCCCATCGACCGCACAAGGTACGGCAAATGAACCGGCCGCTCCAACCGGCCCTGGCACTGCCCCGATCCCACCCCCAGGATCGTCGGCAGAGGAGTCCCCACTGGGCTCTTTTAAAAATGGTGCTGGGTCGGGAAATGACAGCGGAAGGGGTTCCCCCTCCGCCCCAGGAACCGGAGAACAAGGAGAGACCCGGCCATAGGAAATCCCCAGGCCCTCCAAGTGCTCCAGCTCCAAAGTAAGGGGCGAGGGTGGGTGTTCCTCCCCCTCCCCGCTGCCACCCCCCGGCCCAGCATCTACAGTGTCATAATTATTTGTTTCATTCTCTGCCGGGTCGAGCAAATCCCGGGGGAAGTTGGGTAATAGCTGGGCGGGCTCAGGTTCGGCCTTTTCGGCCTCGCCCGCCTCAGTCCCCGGGACGCCCGGCCCGGCGGCTACGCATTCCTCCGCGGTCCCCACGCCCCCCACGACAGGCAGATCTTCCACTCCATCCCCGGGAGGCAGAGGCTGGGCAGCCTCAACTGTCTCACCCTCCCCGGGGAAAGACTCCTCGCGCCTGCAGCGCAATTTGGGGGCGCTGGTGGGGGACGCGGGACACGCGGCGGGCACCGCCTCCTCCGCGGAGGGATGTTGTTCCCCCTCCGCCTCATTGGGGCGGTGCCTCTTTTTGTTCCTGGGGGCGCGCGGAGTCAGGGAGACCTCCATGTCTGCCGAGGCCTCCCGCTCCGCCCCCCCCTTTTCCTTTTCTTGCCCGCGCCTGGGCCCCTCTGTGGTGGTATTCAAGGGCCCGGGCACGGGCTCGGGGCACCCCGCGCTCGCCGGTGACTGGGTTGGGCTGAGCGCGGTGGTCAGACTTTCCGGCGCACTGAGGGGACCCGCCTCGAGATGTTTCGCCTTCTTCCGCGCCTTCTTTCCGGTCGAACGCTCTCCCTCCCCCCCGCCGGAGGCCCTGAAAACAAAGGCCTCCGACGATGCCCGCGCACCCATGGCTCCCGGCACGCGGACGCAACTAGGGGGAGGGGTGGCGGCGGTGCCAGCCTTGGCCGCCTTCGGTGGTTTGGCGGCCTTGGAGGCGGGGCAGTTCTTACGAACATGCCCCACCTCCCTACAGGCATGGCACCGCACGCCGTCCGACGTCCAGAAGACGCGGTAGGCAGTCCCCTCGTGCACCACATTAAAGTTCCCCTCCGTCGTCTCCTCCCGCGCCAGCCGGACAAAGAGCTGGCGGCGGAAGGAGAACACGTGGCGCAGGCTGTTCTCCCTGAGGCCGAGCGGTATGGGGTTGATCCCCGACCTTACCTCCCCCAGTTGGTGTAGGTGAGGGAGGAGGAGCTCAGCGGGAACAAAGGGCGGGACGTTTGAAATGATGACCCTCTGCGCGGTGGCCTCGAGAGGGTCCACCGGCAGGAACGTCCCGCCCACCGTGAGCCCCTTTTCAAGGGCCAGGGACACCGCCCGCTCCGACCCCAGGAAGAACACGGCCTTCCCAGACATCTTGGAGGCTGCGACAATGGCCGAGGGGCCGACTACCCCAGCCATCGCCCGCACGCACTCCTCAATGCTCATTGTGGGGTGAGTGTAGCTCTTGACCCCGTGTTTTTTGGTTATAAGTCTGAACGGTGGCAGGGCAGCGGGTGGCGCAGGAGGTGCTGTGGAAGCGGTTGCCACCTGCGCATACGTCCTTGCTGGCCCTGCCACCGGCGTGGATGGGGTCGCCATCACGGGGTCCCTTTAAGGGCTACACCCACCCCAGAGTCACAGGCCTTAATGGTCTTTAATGGCCTCGTATGTTAACTGAGCAGAGGAGCCCTTAACGAGGCACCTCTCCCCTCGTTGACAATTGGGGAGAGGCCTTGCTCCCTCTGCTCAGTTGTCTTAATTGGTTTTTTTTTGCAAATTTGGAAGGAAGAGGCCTCAGAGAGAGAGGGGAGAAACAGAGTAACAGAGAAAAGAGAGAGGGGGGTGGGAAGGGGGGGGGGCTGCGAGGGCAGGTCTCTCGTCGCAGCTGTGGGTGGGTGCACTCCCCAGATGGCAAAAACACAAAAGTCCTTGGGGTGGTCTTCAGGTGGGGGGAGAAGATGTCTTCACCTGGGGTAGCTGGAGCCACCAGGCACTCCTAACGATCTTTAATTGGGTGATTAATGAAAATCTTCAGCCTGGTAGCTCCAGCTATCCCAGGCTAGGCAATTGGGGGTGGGGGGGGTTTCAATTGTGGGGGGGGCCTAGTTGTAAGCACGGCCCCCACGCACACTACCACACACACACACACACACCCCCCGCGATGTTCCGGCCCTCAGTGGTCTTCTTTCCTCCCCCCACCGATACAACAAAGTCTGTTTTTGGGGAAATGCACCCACACCCACCTGTAGAGTAGTTGAGTCTCCCTCCTTCCACACTGGATGTTGTTGGTGGTTTTTCCCCCTCTCTCCAACTCTTTGCAGAAATGATAAAGATGTTGTAAAGTTTTCTGTTTCCTCCTCCTCTCCCTCTGGATAGAAGTTGGTGTTGAAGCCCCTTCCCTCCTTCTCCTCCTGGGCTGGTCTCAGGGCTCTCCAGGCTGGAGCTCAAGTTGCTAGCTGCTCCTCTCACTGCTCACAGCTGCAACTGAGCAGGACACGCCTCCACAGCTCCACAATTGGTCCTTGTGCATGAAACTCTTTTAGAGTCTACCTGCGAAAACATAAACATTAAACTGTGCCACCCGACCTGGGTGACACTCCAGACATTTACAAGGCCCATTTTTTTTTTTCCCCCCTTTTTTGTGTTTTTTTTTTTTTTTTTTTTTTTGTTTTTTTTTTGGGCACTAAAATCACAATTTTTCCCCAGTGCCCCCTATAAAAGGGAAGGGGACACTAAAAGCACCGGCAATTAAAACAAATTAACTTTAAAACGTAATAATGACAGAAGGATAGTTTGCAGGTGCAGCAGGCAATCAGGAAGGCAAATGGAATGTTGGCCTTCATTGTGAGAGGGATGGAGTACAAAAGCAGGGAGGTCCTGCTGCAATTGTGTAGGGTATTGGTGAGGCCGCACCTGGAGTACTGCGTGTAGTTTTGGTCACCTTACTTAAGGAAGGATATACTAGCTTTGGAGGGGGTACATAGACGATTCACTGGGCTGATTCCAGAGATGAGGGGTTACCTTATGATGATAGATTGAGTAGACTGGGTCTTTACTCGTTGGAGTTCAGAAGGATGAGGGGTGATCTTATAGAAACATTTAAAATAATGAAAGGGATAGACAAGATAGATGCAAAGAGGTTGTTTCCACTGGTCGGGGAGACTCGAACTAGGGGGCACAGCCTCAAAATACGGGGGAGCCAATTTAAAACCGAGTTGAGAAGGAATTTCTTCTCCCAGAGGGTTGTGAATCTGGAATTCTCTGCCCAAGGAAGCAGTTGAGGCTAGCTCATTGAATGTATTCAAGTCACAGATAGATAGATTTTTAACCAATAAGGGAATTAAGGGTTACGGGGAGCGGGCGGGTAAGTGGAGCTGAGTCCACGGCCAAATCAGCCATGATCTTATTGAATGGCGGAGCAGGCTCGAGGGGCTAGATGGCCTACTCCTGTTCCTAGTTCTTATGTTCTTATGTTCCACTGGTTGGGGAGACGAGAACTAGGGGGCACAGCCTCAAAATACGGGGGAGCCAATTTAAAACCGAGTTGAGAAGGAATTTCTTCTCCCAGAAGGTTGTGAATCTGTGGAATTCTCTGCCCAAAGAAGCAGTTGAGGCTAGCGCATTGAATATATTCAAATCACAGATAGATTTTTAACCAATAAGGGAATTAAGGGTTATGGGGAGCGGGCGGGTAAGTGGAGCTGAGTCCACGGCCAAATCAGCCATGATCTTGTTGAATGGCGGAGCAGGCTCGAGGGGCTAGATGGCCTACTCCTGTTCCTAATTCTTATGTTCTTATGTTCTTATTACACACCACCCAGTCTAGGATGGCCAGCTCTCTGGTTGGTTCCTCGACATATTGGTCCAGAAAACCATCCCTAATACACCCAGGAAATCCTCCACCACCGCATTGCTGCCAGTTAGGTTAGCCCAATCAATATGTAGATTAAAGTCGCCCATGATTACTGCTGTCCCTTTATTGCACACATCCCTTATTTCTTGTTTGATGCTGGCCCCAACCTCACTACTACTATTTGGTGGCCTGTACACAACTCCCACTAGCATTTTCTGCCCTTTGGTATTCCGTAGCTCCACCCATACCGATTCCACATCATCCAGGCTAATGTCTTTCCTTACAATTGCATTAATTTCCTCTTTAACCAGCAATGCCACCTCGCCGCCTCCTCCTTTCTGTCTATCCTTCCTAAATGCTGAATACTCTTGGATGTTGAGTTCCCAGCCTTGGTCACCCTGGAGCCATGTCTCCGTGATGCCAATCACATCGTATCCATTAACTGCTATCTGCGCAGTTAATTCGTCCACCTTATTCCGAATACTCCTCGCATTGAGGCACAGAGCCTTCAGGCTTGTCTTTTTAACACACTTTGACCCTTTAGAATTTTGCTGTAAAGTGGCCCTTTTTGTTTTTTGCCTTGGGTTTCTCTGCCCTCCACTTTTACTATTTGTCCTTTCTATCTTTTGCTTCTGTCTCCATTTTATTTCCCTCTGTCTCTCTGCATAGGTTCCCATCCCCCTGCCATGTTAGTTTAACTCCTCCCAACAGCACGAGCAAACACTCCCCCTCGGACATTGGTTCCGGTCCTGCCCAGGTGCAGACTGTCCAGTTTGTACTGGTCTCACCTCCCCCAGAACCGGTTCCAATGCCGCAGGAATTTGAATCCCTCCCTGCTGCACCACTGCTCAAGCCACGTAGTCATCTGAGCTATCCTGCGATTCCTACTCTGACTAGCACGTGGCACTGGTAGCAATCCTGAGATTGCTACTTTTGAGTTCTTACTTTTTAATTTAACTCCTAGCTCCCTAAATTCGTCTCGTAGGACCTCATCTCGTTTTTTACCTATATCGTTGGTACCTATATGTACCACGACAACTGGCTGTTCACCCTCCCTTTTTAGAATGTCCAGCACCCGCTCTGAGACATCCTTGATCCTTGCACCAGGGAGGCAACATACCATCCTGGAGTCTCAGTTCTGGCCGCAGAAACGTCTATCTATTCCCCTTACAATCGAATCCCCTATCACTATCGCTCTCCCACTCTTTTTCCTGCCCTCCTGTGCAGCAGAGCCACCCACGGTGCCATGGACTTGGCTGCTGCTGCTCTCCCCTGATGAGTCATCCCTCTCAACAGTACCCAAAGCGGTGTATCTGTTTTGCAGGTGGATGACCGCAGTGGACCCCTGCACTACCTTCCTTGCACTGCTCTTCCTGTTGGTCTTCCATTCCCTATCTGGCTGTGTACCCTTTTCCTGCGGTAAGACCAACTCGCTAAACGTGCTATTCACGTCATTCTCAGCATCGTGGATGCTCCAGAGTGAATCCACCGGCAGCTCCAGTGCCGCAATGCGGTCCATCAGGAGCTGGAGGCGGATACACTTCCCGCACACGTAGTCGTCAAGGACACTGGAAGCGTTCCTTACTTTGCACATAGTACAGGAGGAGCATAACACGTGTCTGAGCTCTCCTGCCATGATTAACCCTTAGATAAACTTAATTTGGCAACAATAATGCTCAAGATTACTTACTGATAAAGAAAAGAAAAAGAAAAACTACTTACCAATCACTTACCCCCTTGGCTGTGACGTCACCTTTCAATTTCTTTCTACTTTTTTGCCTCCCTGCTGCAGCTGCACCGGCTGGGCTCTCCGACGCACCTTGACCTCCCCGAACTGCTGGGCCTTTTATAGGCCGCTGCCGCTCCGACTGCTGCCTCTCCGACTTTTGGCTCTTTTGTCTTGGTTTCCCAAAGGAGTACTTGGAGAAAGTTTAGTATCATTTTCTGTGTTAGTATGCACCGAAAGTGTGAACAGAATTGTGGATGAACAAGAGACAGCACTTGAATAATGAATTGCCCATTGATCACAGTGCAACGATACATACATCATCATCATCGGCAATCCCTCAAAACGAGGATGACTTGCTTCCATGCCAAAAAGGGATGTGTTCACAGGTGTTTCAATAAAGGACCTGATATTCCAGATCCCGAACAACATCCTGAAGGGTGGAAGATGCCTGTGCTGGATTTTTTTAATGTGTGGTGGCCATTGCACACCAGCCACCACACGGGCTTGACAGAGCTCGGTCTTAGTCCAGTGGCAAGGATTACCCAAGACGACTGGAGATCTGCTCTGCTGCATGGGCCTAGTGAGCCCACATATCGCAGTGTGGGCTGACCCGGGCTGCCCCTGGGCCCTCGCTTCTTCTGGCCACGGACTCCTGGGTCCCGATCACGTCCCTCTACATTCTCTCACCGCTCCTGCGCCCTGACCTCGCCGCTCCTGCTGTACCTGCCCACACTCCAATCACCGAGCTGGACTTTGATGACATCCCTCTTCGCTGCCGTCGCCCTCCTGCACCAGCTCGCACTGTACCTTGCAGTGGTATGCTGCCAGCCTGCACATGGCCGTCGCTCGCCGCGCTATTTATGGCCCCGACCTGCTGCTGATGGTCTCTCACAGGTCGGAGCCGCCACGCTGCCCATGGCCGGCGTTCGCCATTTCTTTTATGGTCCTGACCTGCCGCTGATGGTCTCTCAGGTCAGGGCTGCCATGCTGTCCAGGAGCATACAGCAATGATACATACACCCACCCTATGGAACCATTACCTGCAAATGAGTGCAACTTTTTGTGCACCTACATTATTTCTAACAGAAGTCGATGGCAGATTTCCTTTATCGAGCTGCCCTCTGCCTGTCTGACCCATGTGCTCATTATCCATGTTAATATGAATAAAAATGGAGTTTAAAAAAATGGCAATGTGAAATAAAGATGCTCGAAGTACACAACAGGTCCAACAGCATGTAAAGAGAGAAAAATCACAGGTAATGCTTAGGGTCAAGATCCTTTGTGCAAATGGAAACTGGAAGATTTAATAAGATTGACCAAAACAAAGGCCGGGGAAGGTAAGAGGAGGACATGAGTCAAGGGTGCTGACAGAGTGGGAGTTAACAGGCTAAATGGCCAGTCAACAAGTGTTTTTTTTTTAGTTTTCACATTTTTATTTGAGAACTACTATACAATCTGAAAAGTTGTGAAGAGATGAAATCAGTGCGTGATGAGCAAAGATCAGCTAATTGAGGCAAAGGCATTAAAAGTAGTTCGGGAAGGCAATGAAAAGGCATGGGAGAGATACACACAAAATTAACTCACCAGAATGGAGGTGCATGAAACAGACAAGAAAATGGAAATAAGGAGAAAATAATGTCCGATGCTAGAAATCTGAAATTAAAAGAGAAGCTGCTGGAAACACACAGGTTTGTCAGTACACACAAAGGAAACTATGTTCTGAGAAAAAGTCCAGACTCAACACCCAAAGTGTTACTATGTCTCCGTTTCCCCTTCCAGCAGCTGACAGGACGCATTGCCAACACCTTTGCTAAGTAATGGGAGAGCTAGCTAAGGTCCGAAGTTGCTAAAGTCAGTGTTCGGATCAGAAGCCTACAGAGTGCCCAGGGAAAAGGATGTGACACTGTTGCTAAAGACTGCATTGATCTTGTTTGAAACCTTGTAGGAGACCAAATGCAGAAAGGCCAGAGTAGGAATGGGAGGTGGAGTTAAAGAGTTGGCCACAGGGAAGTCAGGGTCATTATTGTGGACAAATTGGTGGTGTCCAGCAAAATGATCACCCAATCTTCTTTTGGTAGGTAGAGGAGAGTGCACAGTGAGCAGTGATTACACTATAATAGACAGAAGGAAGTGAATTAGGTTCCTGTCTCTCACAGGAGGAGTATTTCAGGCCCTGGACAATGATGTGGGAAGAGGTAAATCAACAGGTGTTGCATCTCCTACAATTGTGTAGGAAAATGCCAACAGAAGGGCAACTGGAAATCAGGGTGGCAGAATAACAAAAGTGAGTAACACACTGGACTTTTGGGCATAATAGTGGAAGCAAAAACCCTGGAAACATTTAAGAAGTTTTTGGATGCATGTGGAAAGATAGAAAAAGAGCAACCATAGATTGCAAGGCTTGCTGGGACATTATATTTGGTCAACCTAAGAATTAGAGCTTACTTCAGCAACTGTACCAAACAAGCTGTCAGCAGTTGAAACCACGGGTTGCATTACCTTGCAGCAACTGAGGTCATCTGTCTTTTCTGTTTAATTATAACCACAATGAGGATGTGATAACCAAAAACCAGACACTGGAGTGTACAGGGGGCAAGAAAAAGGTTAGCCCAAATAAGGAAAGGGTAGCTAAGGCAAGTATCCATTGGATAACACTGATGAGGTAATTAATTACACTGCTGTAGAGAGACTGTTAAATCTTGCAGACTCTGCACTAGTACAAAAAAGAGGAACCATTACAAGTAATTCTATGGGACTTGTTTACTTGGGTGTATAAATAAGTTCCAATTTCTTTGGATTGCAGAGTTGGTACCCTAAGCCTTTGACTAGGGCACTCTCCCCTTGTATACAAGTAAAAATAAACTAACAATCTGATATTCTGCTTGTGTTAAGAGTCTTACCTTGAATCGGTATCTTCGACAGAATTTATTGGAGGTCCCACCGAGATCGCTTACTATTTGTCGGTGAATAAACGGACAAGAACAAGGTGACTCTCTAGGGAAGGACTCTAACTGGCCAGTCATCGGTGACATTTTTGTTACTAAAGGAGCCCTTCCTTGGAGAGAGTGCAAGTGTAGTCTGTTTGTCTCAGCAAAAGTACTGCGATCGTAGGACTCATTTCAGGATTGAGTTAAATTTTTGTAATCACTTCCTCTTTCAGCTTGACAGTAAGAGGGGACAGATTCCGAAAAGCAAAAAAATTCAGCGCTGAAGCAGGCCGGCAGATTGTAAAGGGGGGAAGGTAAGAAAAGACATCATTAAAAGGTCCCTGTTTCTTGTGTGATAGAAACAAATACCCTTGTGTGATAGGGAGAAATAAGATGGGACGCGATCCTTGTGGGATAGGATCATAGAAATTATCCTTGTGTGATAGGATAAGTCATCCTTGTGTGATAGGATGAGGACCCTTGTTTGATGGGGTCATTTAGAATAAGTTAAGGACTCAGTCTGTAGGGGCGTATAACGCAGACTAAGAATTGATTATTTGTTTAGTTAAAGCATAAGGATTATGATCTGTGCACCCCTTTGGGTTTTCGCATTTTTTTATTGCCTTCATAATATTGTTATGTGCGTCAATTGTCTATGAGCTCTTAGGAAGACATAACAGGGAAATCAACAGAGGAGGTTGTGTTTCAGAAACGTATAAATTGGTTGAGAGAGAACAGTGATCGGTTGATTAGCAGCGAGTGACTCGTGTCCAACAATATCTCAAACACCCAGACTGAGCCCGAATTAAGAAGCCAAATGGGTCACGTGACGGCCAGGTGAATTGGGCGTAGGGAACTCGGTTGGAGCGAGAGGACTGTGATACGGAGAACTGTGATATCTCAACCAGTTAAATATGGGTGCCGGAGCAAGCAAGGGCATACCAGCCTTTTTCATGCTCCAGAATTGTGGTCAGTCTTCAATTGATCACCTAAAAAAAAATGGGTAAAGTGGACTAAGGGTGAAAACAGGCCATTTCCACCCGATGGTTCATTTAATTTAGAGAGAACAACATGTAGAGGAGTGTCTTATAAACAGAGACCCAGGGGAAAAGAAAGTAATTAAAAAAAAAGGCCTGGGTTCTGATTCTTCGAGCCCACGTAAAATTAACAGAGGAAATAAATCAATATGTAAGAAAAGGAAAAAAAAAGAAGAAACCTTATAGTGATGTATATGGATCCAAAATGTAGAGCTGGCCGAACAATAAGCTTTGTTGAATGAAGAGAGACTTTTGTGAATGTCTGTTTTTGAGTGAGAGTACTTGTGTGATTTTGACTGCGGAATGAATGAAAGCCTGTTTGGGAAACCGGGGAGATGTCGGTTTGTTTTCGCTCCACCCACTTTTTCAAACAGAGTGAAGTTTTTTTTAAACCCTTCGTAGTGTTGTCCTGTATGTGGGAAGTTTAAGAGTGTGAACCTTATTGAATTACATTTTAAGTTAGAAAAGAAGGTGTCAATTTATTCGGATGATAAGTTACGGAGCTAGGAAATGAACAAAGGATAGGTTTGTTGAGCAAAAGATTTCTTTTTTAAAAACCTGCGTGGTCTGACAAGGGAAGTTGTAATGCATTTTTTTTTAAAAACCTGCGTGGTCTGACAAGGGAAGTTGTAATGCATTTTTTTTTAAAAGCCTGCGTGGTCTGAGAGGGGAAGTTGTAATGCATTTTTTTTTTAAAGCGAGGCTGCAGGCTGGGCGAGTACGCTCCCATTGCCCTTTGTATAAAACCTTGAAGCGAAAGCTTCTAGCTCAGTAAATAGATTTTAAATAAAATATTGGCAGTACAGTGTCTGAATTGGGATTTTGAGATATTTCAGGTGATTCTCCTTGATAAACATTTTGGTTGTATTGGAAAATTCTTGGGTTTGGAAGCCTTTTTAATAAAATTACACAACTACTGAGTCAGGAACTGAAGCTTAAAAGGTTGTAATTCATGAGACACTGTATCATAAAATTGAAGTTACAGAGCAAAATATTGGAGTTTTTGATGTTCAGCTTCTAAACCAGGAGTTTGGCACACAATTATAAAACAAGTACTTTGCATTCTGTGATCTGTGAATCACTATAAGCATAAATGAGAAGTCCGATTTTAAAAAAAAACAGTATTACCATATTTGACATTTTGTAATTCAACAATAGATACAAATACAAAAGGGGGGTGGCAGATTATATTTTGGCAACTTGGTATGCACCAGGTATTTCGGCAATTGCAAAACAAATCTGTGAAAATTGTGTCACCTGTCAGATAATGAATCCAGGTAAAAGGTAGAATCTACCTCCCACTCAAACCCAATGGGGCCTTTTGTAAATTTGCAAATGGATTGTATTGAATTACCCCCATGCATGGGATTTAAGTATGTATTAGTAATTATAGATGTGTTTTCTAAATGGGTTGAAGCTTTTCCATGTAAAAAGAATGACACAACTACTGTCGCTAAGCATTTGTTAAAAGAAATTGAACACGATTTGGCATACCTGTACAACTCTCAAGTGACAATGGGTCACATTTTACTGGGACAGTTGTGAAAGAAATGTGTCGAGTGTGACAAATCGACCAGCATTTCCACTGCAGTTATCACCCACAGTCAGCTGGATTGGTGGAGAGATACAACGGAATATTGAAGAATAAACTAGCAAAGTTATGTGATGAGACTGGACTCAAATGGGTCGAATTGTTACCTTTGGCAGTAATGGTAATGCGATCAGCAACAAATAGAACGACAGGATTATCACCACATGAAATCGTCATGGGACGTCCCCAACGTTTGCCTTTTTCTGCACCGTTTACTGCTAAACAAATGGATGTCCACAAAATGGAAGAAAATATGCTAAACTATTGCATTGCTTTAACAAAATGTATTTCTAGCTTTCATTCCTAGGTAAAGGAAGCCCAAATTGATCCTGCCGAAGGATGGAGCCTGGCATGTTCGTCTATGTGAAGGTGTTCAAGAGGAAAAATAGTCTTCACCCAAGGTTTGAAGGTCCATTCCAGATCCTGTTGACCACCAATACTGCCGTGAAGATAAAGGAGAGACCAACATGGATCCACGCCTCACACTGCAAAGGAGCTCCAGGACACGAGGAAAAGGAATCACCAACCCCATCAGTAAAGGGAAATGGACATTAGGACTATGTTTCCTTGTGACACTTATAATACCTGTAATGCCCGAATTGCATGTAAATACCTTCTTGTATATGTCCCACAAATACGCTACGGAAAACAACAAAGAAGGAGGTTGTTGGATATGTACCCAAACCCCTCTCCATTCTAAGGGAGGGATTCCTCTTAGACCTATCTCACTTAACCTGTCAGAAGTAGTAGAATGGTATATCTACCAGAACGGCACACGGCAATTCCCTAGGATGATAAGAGTTGCGTCTGTGGTAGTATACCCACCATCGGGCGACGGGAAGATGATGGAATCCTCTAGTTTATCATTGTACCCCATATCTGCAGAGCCCTGGGAAAAGGGGGGATATCATCTGAATACCTTTGAAGGGTGGTACCAACCGAGGTATGACCACTCCCAACAGCCTCCCTTCCTCACCCTTACCAGGGCCACAGGTATGGGAAGGCCGCCGGGGACAATATGTTTAGTAAGGAACTTGGCCGGGGGAATATTCGTAGACATGAGTCAGAGCGAATATAATTTTACAGTGATGGGTACTCCTGACGAGTTTCCCCTTTATACGTCCTCTCAGTTTTATGGTTGTACATTGAATGTCCCATACGCCAACCAGATAGGTACTTTCAACTATTCCCTGGTATCCGCAGGGTTTAATGTGGATGAAACCACCTTGTACAATGGAACATACTTTGTTTGTGGCCACAAGGCCACAAGGGGCTGGACAGGATCATGTTACCTGGCATATGTGGTACCATACATTCGTCACTCATCCTCTCGAGAAAATCACCCGCATTATCGATCCAGCCGAGCCATTACAGAAACAACGATTCTTTTCTATCCTTGTTCCCCCTCTAGGAGTAGCACGTGCCATAAGAGAAATAAGAAACGTGTCTAGAATATTAGAAGAGGTAGCAAACGACACTGCAGAAACTATATGCGGATTAAACGATGAGATGGTGGCTATAAGAACAGTAGCTTTGCAAAATAGAATGGCTCTAGACTATCTGCTGGCAGAAAAGGGTGGAACATGTGCACTATAGGGTCCGGATGTTGCTCGTACATTCCTGACAATTCTGAATTCCTGACAATTCTGAGGAAATAGGTAACTTAGTGGACAACATCCGGAAGGAAGTTGAAAAGTTAAAGAAACCAGGTTCCTGGGGCATGTTTGATTGGGCAGGCGAATGGTTCTGGCCTATAGGTCAAACCATAGTACAAGGGCTGATCATATTCCTGGTCATTATCTTTGCTCTATATTTGGTATTTGTCCTGATAAAATGCTGTGCGCGACTAGGGGCAACAGCCGTACCAGCGGGGGCGACCACCATGATGATAGCCACAACCCCAGAAGCCTCAGAGAAGGCAGAAACCATGGAGATGGAGAAACATAGAAACATAGAAAATAGGTGCAGGAGTAGGCCATTCGGCCCTTCTAGCCTGCACCGCCATTCAATGAGTTCATGGCTGAACATGCAACTTCAGTACCCCATTCCTGCTTTCTTGCCATACCCCTTGATCCCCCTAGTAGTAAGGACTACATCTACGTAGGACCTCATCCCTTTTTTTACCTCTGTCGTTGGTACCAATGTGCACCACTACAACTGGCTGTTCTCCCTCCCTTTTTAGAATGTCCTGCACCCGCTCCAAGACATCCTTGACCTTTGCACCAGGGAGGCAACATACTATCCTGGAGTCTCGGTTGCGGCCGCAGAAACACCTATCTATTCCCCTAACACTATCGCTCTCCCACTCTTTTTCCTGCCCTCCTGTGCAACAGAGCCAGCCACGGTGCCATGAACTTGGCTGCTGCTGCCCTCCCCTGATGAGTCATCCCCCTCAACAGTACTCAAAGCAGTGTATCTGTTTTGCAGGGGGATGACCACAGGGGACCCTTGCACTACCTTCTTTGCACTGCTCTTCCTGCTGGTCTTCCATTCCCTATCTGGCTGTGGACCCTTCTCCTGTGGTATGACCAACTCGCTACACATGCTACTCACATAATTCTCAGCATCGTGGATGCTCCAGAGTGAATCCACCCTCAGCTCCAACTCCGCAACGCGGACCGTCAGGAGCTGGAGGTGGATACACTTCCCGCACATGTAGTCGTCAGGGACACTGGAGTCGCTCCTGAGTTCCCACATGGTACAGGAAGAGCATAATGCGCGACCGAGCTCTTCTGCCATGACTTAACCTTTAGATAGGCAACAATAATGTTAAAGTTTACTCACTGTTAAAGAGAAGAAAGAAAAACTACTCCACCTTTCTGTTTCTTTTTACTTCTTTTTTGCCTTCTCCCTGTAGCTGCACAAGCACGCCTCACCAACCCCGGACTCGCACTGCTCCAACTGCCGCCGCCTCACTCTCCCGCTGGGCCTTTTATAGGCCTCACCAACCCCGGACTCGCGCTGCTCCAACTGCCGCCGCCTCACTCTCCCGCTGGGCCTTTTATAGGCCTCACCAACCCTGGACTCGCGCTGCTCCAACTGCCGCCACCTCACTCTCCCACTGGGCCTTTTATAGGCCTCACCAACCCCGGACTCGCGCTGCTAAGAGACTCTGTAAAATTCAGTTGGACTAAAAATTATTGTCCCTATAGTGACAAAAGGGAGGAATGTGGAAAGATAGAAAAAGAGCAACCATAGATTGCAAGGCTTGCTGGGACATTATATTTGGTCAACCTAAGAATTAGAGCTTACTTCAGCACCTGTACCAAACAAGCTGTCAGCAGTTGAAACCACGGGTTGCATTACCTTGCAGCAACTGAGGTCATCTGTCTTTTCTGTTTAATTATAACCACAATGAGGATGTGATAACCAAAAACCAGACACTGGAGTGTACAGGGGGCAAGGAAAAGGTTAGCCCAAATAAGGAAAGGGTAGCTAAGACAAGTATCCATTGGATAACACTGATGAGGTAATTAATTACACTGCTGTAGAGAGACTGTTGAATCGTGCAGACTCTGCACTAGTACAAAAAAGAGGAACCATTACACGTAATTCTATGAGACTTGTTTACTTGGGTGTATAAATAAGTTCCAATTTCTTTGGATTGCGGAGTTGAGTTGGTACCCTAAGCCTTTGACTAGGGCACTCTCCCCTTGTATACAAGTAAAAAATAAACTAACAATCTGACGGTCTGCTTGTTAAGAGTCTTACCTTGAATCGGTATCTTCGACATGCAACATAAGAAAGGAACATAAGAATTAGGAGCAGGAGTAGGCCATTCAGCCCCTCGAGCCTGCTCCGCCATTCAATAAGATCATGGCTGATCTTCTACCTCAATTCCACTTTCCTGCACCGTCACCATATCCCTTGATTCTCTTAATATTCAAAAATCTATCGATCTCTTGCCTTGAATATACTCAAAGATTGAGCCTCCATAGCCCTCTGGGGTAGAGAATTCTAAAGATTCACAACCCTCTGAGTGAAGAAGTTTCTCCTCATCTCAGTCCTAAATGGTCGTTATTCTGAGACTGACCCTTGGTTCTCGACTCCCCAGCCAGAGGAAACATCCTCCCTGCATTTACCCTGTCTAGCCCTGTAAGAATTTTGTATGTTTCAATGAGATCACCTCTCATTCTTCTAAATTCTAGAGACAGGGGAGCTCTATGGACTTTGGATGAACGAGCTAAGATGGGTCAAATTCTTCATTATGTGTATCTTTCATGATCTTTTCAACAAGGATACCACAGAAGAAATGGTCCCTCTGGAATGCAGAAAGGGGTTGGGAAGGCACACTTGGTAGTGTAGTTGGTGAAAATGGTGGAAGATGAACTGGTGAATGTAGAAGCTAATGGGATGGAAGGGTAGCCCTGTCCATGTGAGGAGAGTGGGGCTGAAGCATAGGGAATGGGGTAGATATGATCAAGGCTCTGTCAACCTCAGTATAGGAAAATTCTTAGCTGAAGAAAAAGGCCAATTAGAACCTCTTGCTGTTGCAGTACAGCTACAACACTGACATCTACTCGACAATGTGAAAAACTGCCCGGGTATGTCCTGTCCACAAAAAGCAGGACAAATCCAATCCGGCCAATTACCGCCCCATCAGTCTGCTCTCAATAATCAGCAAAATGATGGAAGATGTCGTTGACAGTGCTATCAAGTGGCACTTACTCACCAATAACCTGCTCACCAGTGCTCAGTTTGGGTTCTGCCAGAACCACTTGACTCCAGACCTCATTACAGCCTTGGTCCAACACAGACAAAAGAGCTGAATTCCAGAGGTGAGGTGAGAGTGACTGCCCTTGATATTAAGGCAGCATTTGGCCAAGTGTGGCATCAAGGAGCCCGAGTAAAATTGAAGTCAATGGGAATCAGGGGGAAAACTCTCCATTGGCTGGAGTCATACCTAGCACAAAGGAAGATGGTTGTGGTTGTTGGAGGTCAATCATCCCAACCCCAGGACATCGTTGTACGAGTTCCTCAGGGCAGTGTCCTCGGCCCAACCATCTTCAGCTGCTTCATCAATGACCTTCCCTCCATCGTAAGGTTAGACGTGGGGATGTTCGCTGATGATTGCACAGTGTTCAGTTTCATTTGCAACGCCTCAGAAAATGAAGCAGTCCATGCCCGCATGCAGACGACATTCCGGCTTGGGCTGATACGTGGCAAGTAACATTCGCGACACACAAGTGGCAGACAATGACCATCTCCTACAAGCTTGAGTCTAACCCCTGCCCCTTGATATTCAACGACATTAGGATCGCCGAATCCCCCACCATCAACATCCTGGGGGTCACCATTGACCAGAAACTTAACTGGACCAGCCACATAAATACCAGGCAACAAGAGCAGGTCAGAGGCTGGGTATTCTGCGGCGAGTGTCTCACTTGACTCCCCAAAGTCTTTCCACCATCTACAAGGCACAAGTCAGGAATGTGAAGGAATACTCTCCACTTAACTGGATGAGTGCAGCTCCAACATTACTCAAAAACCTCAACACCATCCAGGACAAAGCCGGCCACTTGATTGACATCACATCCACCACCTTCAACATTCACTCCCTCCACCACCGGCACACCATGGCTACAGTGTGTATTATCTACAAGATGCATTGCAGTAACTTGCCAAGGCTTCTTCGGCAGCATCTTCCAAACCCGCGACCTCTACCACTTAGAAGGACAAGGGCAGCAAACACCTGGGAGCACCATCACCTGCAAGTTCCCTTCCAAGTTACACGTCATCCTGACTTGGAAATATATCGCCGTTCCTTCATCATCGCTGGGTCAAAATCCTGGAACTCCCTAACAGCACTGTGGGAATTCCTTCACCACAAGGACTGCAGCGATTTAATTAGGTGGCTCACCACCACCTCCTCAAGGGCAATTAGGGATGGGCAATAAATTCTGGCCTTGCCAGCGATGCCCACAACCCAGAACAAATTTTTTTAAATTGGAATATTTAGAGCCGATATAATGGAGATACTGGAAGAAAGTTGTGGATGATGTTATGTATGCAACCCTTGATAACCTGTATCATATCGCCACCAGAGGGCATACCTGTTGGAGTCCCAAGGGATCCCAGCATCCCTTGGGAGCACTGTATATAAGCAGGCCTCCCATGCTGTACCAACACTCTGGAGTTTGAATAAAGGAACTAAAGTCACACTTACTTATGTCTACAGTACTCAGTTATATTACTTTATTATGAGCTTAACAGATGAGGATTCTAAATCTTGCACTCAGTCTTAGAGTAAATGACCATGCAGGCAGTGATGAACCCACACAGTAGACAGTCGTGGTTTTGCAGCAGTGATGTGAGGACCTTGCCCTAGTGAATGTAACGTTACAAGCATAATCTAATCTCCTTGGATGTCTTCCTCTGGGATGGACAATTTTTTTAAACCCTGAGTCTTTACTTTTTGCAATCGGCTCCTGCTCAATTAGTTCAATAGGGTCATCAACACAGGCCTCAGTTAGGAAGGATAACATTGGCCAAAGTTCCTGCTTCTGCTTATTAGCCAGCTGGCACGGTTATTTGTCTGGACATCAGAAAGGATGGGATTAGACTTGTCTGATACCATCCTGCGTCATAGTGGAATAGCTTGCTGATAATCACCATCAAGACTCGCAAGTGGAGAGTGACTTTTTGGGTGAGATGCCAAGGGGTTGTTACCACCTCCAGTACCTCACCCAAATGTCCATTCTTCATGTGTAAACCCAGTCAGTGAGTGGGGGCTGGGAGAGCATCAGAGCAATACTGGGGTGGTAACCAGGAATCGGGCTGCCAACCCTACTGTTTCAGCTGTAGGACCTGATATGGGTGGACCTGAAATGTAGGATAACATGGGAAGAGATGGTGTGTGCCTTCATAGGCAGAAACATACCATTTTCTCTTCCCTGCCCGCCCCCCACCCCTCACCCTGCCAAAAAAGATACCCACCATACTGCTTGCAAGAAAACCCAAACAATTTCTTTAAGTGTTAGATAAACTCGTGTAATTTGACAGTGGAATTATTGACCTATTGATGAGAGAGCAGAATTAGAGTGTTGTTGGCATCTGAGGCACAGTGGACAGTCGAGGAGGCGGGAGCTCGGAGCAGCGCGAGTCCGGGGTCGGCGAGAGGCCTATAAAGGCCAGCGGGAGTCGAGCAGTTCGAGCAGTCAGTCGAGGAGGCGGGAGCTCGGAGCAGCGCGAGTCCGGGGTCGGCGAGAGGCCTATAAAGGCCAGCGGGAGTCGAGCAGTTCGAGCAGTCAGTCGAGGAGGCGGGAGCTCGGAGCAGCACGAGTCCGGGGTCGGCGAGAGGCCTATAAAGGCTAGCGGGAGTCGAGCAGTCAGTCGAGGAGGCGGGAGCTCGGAGCAGCGCGAGTCCGGGGTCGGCGAGAGGCCTATAAAGGCCAGCGGGAGTCGAGCAGTTCGAGCAGTCAGTCGAGGAGGCGGGAGCTCGGAGCAGCACGAGTCCAGGGTCAGCGAGAGGCCTATAAAGGCCAGCGGGAGTCGAGCAGTTCGAGCAGTCAGTCGAGGAGGCGGGAGCTCGGAGCAGCACGAGTCCAGGGTCAGCGAGAGGCGTACCGGTGCAGCTACAGGGAGAAGGCAAAAAAACAAAGGTGACGTCACAGCCTAGGGGGTAAGTGATTGGCTGGTGATTGGTGAGTAGTTTTTCTTTTTCTTCTTATATTGGTCAGTAACTTTTAACATTGTTATTACCAGTTTAAGTGTATCTAAGGGTTAAGACATGGCAGGAGAGCTCGGTCGGGTGTTATGCTCCTCCTGTACCATGTGGGAACTCAGGGACGCTTCCGGTGTCCCTGACGACTATGTGTGCGGGAAGTGTATCCGCCTCCAGCTCCTGACGGTCCGCGTTACGGAATTGGAGCTGAGGGTGGATTTACTCTGGAGCATCCACGATGCTGAGAATGACGTGAGTATCACGTGTAGTGAGTTGGTCTTACCGCAGGGAAAGGGTCCACAGCCAGATAGGGAATGGAAGACCAGCAGGAAGAGTAGAGCAAGGAAGGTAGTGCAGGGGTCCCCTGCGGTCATCCCCCTGCAAAACAGATACACCGCTTTGGGTACTGTTGAGGGGAATGACTCATCAGGGGAGGGCAGCAGCAGCCAAGTTCATGGCACCGTGGCTGGCTCTGCTGCACAGGAGGGCAAGAAAAAGAGTGGGAGAGCGATAGTGATAGGGGATTCAATTGTGAGGGGAATAGATAGGCGTTTCTGCGGCCGCAACCGAGACTCCAGGATGGTATGTTGCCTCCCTGGTGCAAGGGTCAAGGATGTCTCGGAGCGGGTGCAGGACATTCTGAAATGGGAGGGAGAACAGCCAGTTGTCGTGGTGCACATTGGTACCAACGACATAGGCAAAAAAAGGGATGAGGTCCTACGAAACGAATTTAAGGAGCTAGGAGCTAAATTAAAAAGTAGGACCTCAAAAGTAGTAATCTCGGGATTGCTACCAGTGCCACGTGATAGTCAGAGTAGGAATCGCAGGATAGCGCAGATGAATACGTGGCTTGAGCAGTGGTGCAGCAGGGAGGGATTCAAATTCCTGGGGCATTGGGACCGGTTCTGGGGGAGGTGGGACCAGTACAAACCGGACGGTCTGCACCTGGGCAGGACTGGAACCAATGTCCTAGGGGGAGTGTTTGCTAGTGCTGTTGGGGAGGATTTAAACTGATATGGCAGGGGGATGGGAACCAATGCAGGGAGACAGAGGGAAACAAAAAGGAGCCAAAAGCAAAAGACAGAAAGGAGATGAGGAAAAGTGTAGGGCAGAGAAACCCAAGGCAAAGAACAAAAAGGGCCACTGTACAGCAAAATTCTAAAAGGACAAAGGGTGTTAATAAAACAAGCCTGAAGGCTTTGTGTCTTAATGCAAGGAGTATCCGCAATAAGGTGGATGAATTAATTGTGCAAATAGATGTTAACAAATATGATGTGATTGGGATTACGGAGACGTGGCTCCAGGATGATCAGGGCTGGGAACTCAACATTCAGGGGTATTCAACATTCAGGAAGGATAGAATAAAAGGAAAAGGAGGTGGGGTAGCATTGCTGGTTAAAGAGGAGATTAATGCAATAGTTAGGAAAGACATTAGCTTGGATGATGTGGAATCTATATGGGTAGAGCTGCAGAACACCAAAGGGCAAAAAACGTTAGTAGGAGTTGTGTACAGACCTCCAAACAGTAATAGGGATGTTGGGGAGGGCATCAAACAGGAAATTAGGGGTGCATGCAATAAAGGTGTAGCAGTTATAATGGGTGACTTTAATATGCACATAGATTGGGCTAGCCAAACTGGAAGCAATACGGTGGAGGAGGATTTCCTGGAGTGCATAAGGGATGGTTTTCTAGACCAATATGTTGAGGAACCAACTAGGGGGGAGGCCATCTTAGACTGGGTGTTGTGTAATGAGAGAGGATTAATTAGCAATCTCATTGTGCGAGGCCCCTTGGGGAAGAGTGACCATAATATGGTGGAATTCTGCATTAGGATGGAGAATGAAACAGTAATTTCAGAGACCATGGTCCAGAACTTAAAGAAGGGTAACTTTGAAGGTATGAGGCGTGAATTGGCTAGGATAGATTGGCGAATGATACTTAGGGGGTTGACTGTGGATGGGCAATGGCAGACATTTAGAGACCGCATGGATGAAGTACAACAATTGTACATTCCTGTCTGGCGTAAAAATAAAAAGGGGAAGGTGGCTCAACCGTGGCTATCTAGGGAAATCAGGGATAGTATTAAAGCCAAGGAAGTGGCATACAAATTGGCCAGAAATAGCAGCGAACCTGGGGACTGGGAGAAATTTAGAACTCAGCAGAGGAGGACAAAGGGTTTGATTAGGACAGGGAAAATGGAGTACGAGAAGAAGCTTGCAGGGAACATTAAGGCGGATTGCAAAAGTTTCTATAGGTATGTAAAGAGAAAAAGGTTGGTGAAGACAAACGTAGGTCCCCTGCAGTCAGAATCAGGGGAAGTCATAACGGGGAACAAAGAAATGGCGGATCAATTGAACAAGTACTTTGGTTCGGTATTCACTAAGGAGGATACAAACAACCTTCCGGATATAAAAGGGGTCAGAGGGTCTAGTAAGGAGGGGGAACTGAGGGAAATCTTTATTAGTCGGGAAATTGTGTTGGGGAAATTGATGGGATTGAAGGCAGATAAATCCCCAGGGCCTGATGGCCTGCATCCTAGAGTACTTAAGGAGGTGGCCTTGGAAATAGCGGATGCATTGACAGTCATTTTCCAACATTCCATTGACTCTGGATCAGTTCCTATGGAGTGGAGGGTAGCCAATGTAACCCCACTTTTTAAAAAAGGAGGGAGAGAGAAAACAGGGAATTATAGACCGGTCAGCCTGACCTCAGTAGTGGGTAAAATAATGGAATCAATTATTAAGGATGTCATAGCAGTGCATCTGGAAAATGGTGACATGATAGGTCCAAGTCAGCATGGATTTGTGAAAGGGAAATCATGCTTGACAAATCTTCTGGAATTTTTTGAGGATGTTTCCAGTAAAGTGGACAAAGGAGAACCAGTTGATGTGGTATATTTGGACTTTCAGAAGGCTTTCGACAAGGTCCCACACAAGAGATTAATGTGCAAAGTTAAAGCACATGGGATTGGGGGTAGTGTGCTGACGTGGATTGAGAACTGGTTGTCAGACAGGAAGCAAAGAGGAGGAGTAAACGGGTACTTTTCAGAATGGCAGGCAGTGACTAGTGGAGTGCCGCAAGGTTCTGTGCTGGGGCCCCAGCTGTTTACATTGTACATTAATGATTTAGACGAGGGGATTAAATGCAGTATCTCCAAATTTGCGGATGATACTAAGTTGGGTGGCAGTGTGAGCTGCGAGGAGGATGCTATTAGGCTGCAGAGTGACTTGGATAGGTTAGGTGAGTGGGCAAATGCATGGCAGATGAAGTATAATGTGGATAAATGTGAGGTTATCCACTTTGGTGGTAAAAACAGAGAGACAGACTATTATCTGAATGGTAACAGATTAGGAAAAGGGAAGGTGCAACGAGACCTGGGTGTCATGGTACATCAGTCATTGAAGGTTGGCATGCAGGTACAGCAGGCGGTTAAGAAAGCAAATGGCATGTTGGCCTTCATAGCGAGGGGATTTGAATACAGGGGCAGGGAGGTGTTGCTACAGTTGTACAGGGCCTTGGTGAGGCCACACCTGGAGTATTGTGTACAGTTTTGGTCTCCTAACTTGAGGAAGGACATTCTTGCTATTGAGGGAGTGCAGCGAAGGTTCACCAGACTGATTCCCGGGATGGCGGGACTGACCTATCAAGAAAGATTGGATCAATTGGGCTTGTATTCACTGGAGTTCAGAAGAATGAGAGGGGACCTCATAGAAACGTTTAAAATTCTGACGGGTTTAGACAGGTTAGATGCAGAAAGAATGTTCCCAATGTTGGGGAAGTCCAGAACCAGGGGTCACAGTCTGAGAATAAGGGGTAAGCCATTTAGGACCGAGATGAGGAGAAACTTCTTCACCCAGAGAGTGGTGAACCTGTGGAATTCTCTACCACAGAAAGTAGTTGAGGCCAATTCACTAAATATATTCAAAAGGGAGTTAGATGAAGTCCTTACTACTCGGGGGATCAAGGGTTATGGCGAGAAAGCAGGAAGGGGGTACTGAAGTTTCATGTTCAGCCATGAACTCATTGAATGGCGGTGCAGGCTAGAAGGGCTGAATGGCCTGCTCCTGCACCTATTTTCTATGTTTCTATGTTTCTATATTAACGTTCCTTATCTTCCTACATTACTGGTCCAGTCATTTCAAAAATGCAAAACAAATACCGTACCAAACATTCCAGGAGCCCTGCAGTCACTCCATGAATGAAACAGTATACATTCATTTTGTTTCTGGGTTAAGAATCAAAGTTATTTGAAAATTCTTCCTGGATTCCTGCCAAGTATGCCATTATCATTTTTTCTGTTTCAAAATTCTATGCCTCATACTCACATAACTGTCTGCTTTATGCCTTATAAAATACGGACTCCTACTGTGCTTTCAATGAATCTGTTCCTGTGTTGCTATTAACATGAAATTGTTTTATTTCGAATGACTGATCACCATGTTTGGTCCACATTTTCTTTGTTTCACGATAAAACAGTGAGCGCAGTCTACGCGTTTATTTTGTGCTGTAATTTTGAAGGCTTTCAACACTGACTAAATTCACCCTTCTGTGTGGCGCTAAGCCATACAGATCAGTAGGTCTCGGGGTTCGATTTCCAATCCTTGCTAAGTTAGCTGATCTCGGATGGGACAGCGGTTCAGGTGCTGTAATTATCCATTTCATTCCTGAGCTAGCGAGGAGGGGAAAAAAAATCATCCAAGATTTCTAGTCCTGATTCTTCTCTTCTTAGCAGTCCCTCGGAATCGAGGATGACTTGCTTCCACACTAACATGAGTTCAAAGGTGGCTGATGAGTCCAATGCAAGATCTACAGACTCTGTCACAGGTGGGGCAGATGGGGATTGAAGGGACAGGTGGGTGGGGTGCTTGGTTTGTCGTACGCTCCTTCCGCTGTTTGTGCTTGACTACCACGTGCTCCCAACGAAGAGACTTGAAGTGTTTGATGCCTTCTCGGATGCTTTTTCTACAGTTTGAGCGGCCAGGGATTCCCAAGAGTCGGTGGGGTGTTGCATTTTTTCAGGGGGGCTTTAAGGTGGCCTTGAAGCGTTTTCTCTGCCCTTCTGGCGCTCTTTTGCCGTGACGGAGCTCGAGTAGAGTGCCTGTTTTGGGAGCCTTGGATCAGGCATACGGACTACTTGATTACTAGATTGCTAGATCACTGACCCCTGTACTCTGTGAATATGACATCTGGGTAGGATCAGGCTCCATTGTGATGCCTTCACAGTGAAACAATCTGTCAACACTCACTGACTTAGGTGCACATGTAAACATTTGACAAAAGGACAATGTAGCAGAGAGCAGTTGTCATCCATGAGCCCATACCTAACAAGAGTTAGGAACATAGGATCAGGAGTTCAGCCCCTAGAGCCTGTTCCACCTTTCCGTTAGTTCATGGCTGATCTGTACTTCAACCCCCTTGACCCAACTTTGCTCCATGTCCCTTGATACCCTTAACAAACAAAAATCTACTTATCTCAATCGTGAAAATATCAATTGACCCAGTGGCAGAAATTGAACCCAAGACTTTCTATATATTGTGCTCTGATTCTCTTACGACCACAGACACAATTGCATGTCAGTTTTTCCGATTCACTTATGCTTACTTGGGTCAATGTCATTGGCAAGAACGTGTGTTGCTCCACTCTTAAAAGCTGCAATGGCAGAGGCACCACAGCCACTTCCCAGGTCCAACACCTTCTTTGCCTTTGTGACTACAGGATTATCCAAAAGGTACCTGAGAAAAATGTTTAGAACAAGCGAGTTAGGACATTTGGACGCCTAATATCTCTGCAGCACTATACCATTGCAAGATAATTTTCTCCCCTTCCCACCCCTCCTCTTCCAATGGCGTACTCTTTCTTAGGGTATGTTTTCCACAGCTGCCACTCGCCCTATGGGACCTTTTCCTACTATCCATTCTTAATGTCCATGAGCGACAATAGGCTATTTGATCGAGCCTGATCCTCTCCTCATCCAATGTCAACACTCACCATTGGGTCACTGGACAACAATCAGCTCTTATTTTACATAGGAACATAAGAATTAGGAGCAGGAGTAGGCCATTTGGCCCGTCGAGCCTGCTCTGCCATTCAATAAGATCATGGCTGATCTGATCTTGGCCTCAACTCCACTTCCCTGCCCGTTCCCTATAACCCTTGACTCCCCTATCATTCAAAAATCCGTCTATCTCCACTTTAAATATATTCAATGACCCAGCCTCAACAGCTCTCTGGGGTAGAGAATTCCAAAGATTCACGACCCTCTGAGAGAAAAAAATTTCTCCTCATCTCTGTTTTAAATAGGCAACCCCTTATTCTGAAACTATGCCCCCTAGTTCTAGATTCCTCCACAAGGGGAAACATCCTCTCTGCATCTAGCCCATCCAGCCTCCTCAGAATCTTATATGTTTCAATAAGATCACCTCTCATTCTTCTAAACTCCAAGGAGTATAGGCCCAATCTGCTCAGCCTTTCTTCATAAGACAACCCCTTCATCTCAGGAATCAACCTAGTGAACCTTCTCTGAACTACCTCCAAAGCAAGTATATCCCTCCTTAAATAAGGAGACCAAAACTGTATGCAGTACTCCTGGTGTGGTCTCACCAATACCCTGTACAATTGTAGCAGGACTTCCCTACTTTTATACTCCATTCCCCTTGCAATAAAGGCCAACCTTCCATTTGCCTTCCTAATTACTTGCTGTACCTGCATGCTAATCTTTTTTGTTTCATGTACAAGGACCCCCAGATCCCTCAGTACCACAGCATTTTGTAAGCTCTCCCCATTTAAATAATAATTTGCTTTATTATTTTTCCTACCAAAGTGGATAACCTCACGTTTTCCCACATTATACTTCATCTGCCAAATTTTTGCCCACTTGCTTTGTAATAGCTTTGGCTCAGTATTTGCCTCTGAGTCAGCAGGTTGTGAGTTCAAGCTCCATTCCAGAGACTTGAGCACAAAATCTAGGCTGACACTCCAGGAAGTATCTGGTACTGAGGGAGTCCTGCACTTGGATCATATGTTAAGCTGAGGCCTTGGCTGTCAGACCTCTCAGGTGGATGTAAAGATCCCACGGCACTATTCAAGAAGAGCTGGGGAGTTCTTCCAGTATACTGGCCAAAATGTATCCTTCGCCCAACATCACTAAAACAGATGATAATTTATTTATTTTTAGAAAAGAAAATATTCATTATCTATAAAGCGCTTTGAGACGTCCGGTGGTCGTGAAAGTCGCTATATAAATGCAAGTCTTTTTCTTTGCTGCTTGTGGGAGTGTTAAAGTGACTACACTTTAAAAGTACTTCATTGGCTTTGGACGTCCTGAGGTCAAGAAAGGTGCTATATAAATGCAAGTCTTCCTTCTTTCAGTACAATTTAACAACTTAATATAAAGTGCCCTTTACATAAAAACACTCACTCAGAGAGCTTTACAAGGACAGGTGGATGCCTAGCAGAAAGTGAAAGGATTGCAAGGGGACACGAAAGGCACGCTCGAAGAGATGATTTTTGAAAGCAGTGAGAGAGGTATCAATGCTACTAAACACTAAGTGATTAAAACCAATTTTGTTCTCAAGGAGCAGTGTCCTCCAGGCATGTTTATTTTGCAATCTAATGCATCAATTTTACTGCTATGTTGAAGTCTATGAATATTTTATATCTAGTTTAGTGTTGTCACTGGGATTTCAGTAAACCAGAATGCTGCATAATTGGAATTTATCTTTATACTAGCAGATCTCTCGTGGCATTGCTCAGAAATGCTGTCTTCCAATATTACGGGTATTATCAATAGTGTGACGGGGATAATGCTACAGGAAGTAAGTGCGACACTTACAGGAGGCACACACTGTATGTAAGATGAAAGATATATCGATATATATATATCTTGAACTGATAAACATAGAGTAACAGAATCACAGATCTGTCCTTCCAGGATGTGTCTGGAGAGAGCATTTTGAGCTGTATAATACCAGGGTGAAATACTAGTGGTTATGGATCTGTCACTGGTAGCAGCAGAGCACTGGATAGTGCAGGAATAGGAATATAAAGTGAGGAATTAAGAAGTGCATTTAAGAAAATTAATTCTTGGGTTATAGGCGTCGCTGACAAGGCCGGCATTTATTGACCAGCCCTTGAGAAGGTGGTGGTAAGCCATCTTCTTGAAATATTGCAGTCCATGTGGTGAAGGTTCACTAAATATGGTGTTAGGGAGGGAGTTTCAGGATTTTGACCCAGCGACGAAGGAACGGCAATATATGTCCAAGTCAGGATGGTGTGTTATTTGGAAGGGAAGCTCGAGATGATGGTGTTCCCATGCTCCTGCGGCCATTGTCCTTCTAGGTTTGTGAGGTGCTGCCGATAAAGTACTTTGCGACTTTAAAGGATGTTGGCTTGAGTGACTTTTACCTATTTGGTATGAATACATCAAACACAGTAAGCTAAGTGACAACGGTATTAAGTTAGGACGATAATAAATGAAATACTAATTTCAATGGTCCTAATTGTTGAACTTGTTTCTGCTGCTTATTAAAGTGCCTTCCAGCATTGACATTTAGACAAACTCCAAGAGAGGTCAGGACAGAGTAGGTAGGGAGAAACTGTTCCCATTGGCAGAAGGGTCAAAAACCAGATGACACAGATTTAAGGTTATTGGCAGAACCAAAGGCGACATGAGGGGAAACTTTTTTACACAGCGAGTGGTTATGATCTGGAATGCACTGCCTGAAAGGGTGGTGGAGACAGATTCAGTCGTGGCTTTCAAACAGAAGTATCTGAAGAAAAAACATTTCGAGGCTATGGGGAAAGGGCGGGGGAGTGGGACTAGCTGAGGTGCTCTTGCAGAGAGTCGGCACAGGCTCAACTGGTCAAATGGCCTTCTTCTGTGCTGTATGATGTGGAATCTATATGGGTAGAGCTGCAGAACACCAAAGGGCAAAAAACGTTAGTAGGAGTTGTGTACAGACCTCCAAACAGTAATAGGGATGTTGGGGAGGGCATCAAACAGGAAATTAGGGGTGCATGCAATAAAGGTGTAGCAGTTATAATGGGTGACTTTAATATGCACATAGATTGGGCTAGCCAAACTGGAAGCAATACGGTGGAGGAGGATTTCCTGGAGTGCATAAGGGATGGTTTTCTAGACCAATATGTCGAGGAACCAACTAGGGGGGGAGGCCATCTTAGACTGGGTGTTGTGTAATGAGAGAGGATTAATTAGCAATCTCATTGTGCGAGACCCCTTGGGGAAGAGTGACCATAATATGGTGGAATTCTGCATTAGGATGGAGAATGAAACAGTAAATTCAGAGACCATGGTCCAGAACTTAAAGAAGGGTAACTTTGAAGGTATGAGGCGTGAATTGGCTAGGATAGATTGGCTAATGATACTTAAGGGGTTGACTGTGGATGGGCAATGGCAGACATTTAGAGACCGCATGGATGAATTACAACAATTGTACATTCCTGTCTGGCGTAAAAATAAAAAAGGGAAGGTGGCTCAACCGTGGCTATCTAGGGAAATCAGGGATAGTATTAAAGCCAAGGAAGTGGCATACAAATTGGCCAGAAATAGCAGCGAACCCGGGGACTGGGAGAAATTTAGAACTCAGCAGAGGAGGACAAAGGGTTTGATTAGGGCAGGGAAAATGGAGTACGAGAAGAAGCTTGCAGGGAACATTAAGGCGGATTGCAAAAGTTTCTATAGGTATGTAAAGAGAAAAAGGTTAGTAAAGACAAACGTAGGTCCCCTGCAGTCAGAATCAGGGGAAGTCATAACGGGGAACAAAGAAATGGCAGACCAATTGAACAAGTACTTTGGTTCGGTATTCACTAAGGAGGATACAAACAACCTTCCGGATATAAAAGGGGTCAGAGGGTCTAGTAAGGAGGGGGAACTGAGGGAAATCCTTATTAGTCGGGAAATTGTGTTGGGGAAATTGATGGGATTGAAGGCCGATAAATCCCCAGGGCCTGATGGACTGCATCCCAGAGTACTTAAGGAGGTGGCCTTGGAAATAGCGGATGCATTGACAGTCATTTTCCAACATTCCATTGACTCTGGATCAGTTCCTATGGAGTGGAGGGTAGCCAATGTAACCCCACTTTTTAAAAAAGGAGGGAGAAAGAAAACAGGGAATTATAGACTGGTCAGCCTGACCTCAGTAGTGGGTAAAATGATGGAATCAATTATTAAGGATGTCATAGCAGTGCATCTGGAAAATGGTGACATGATAGGTCCAAGTCAGCATGGATTTGTGAAAGGGAAATCATGCTTGACAAATCTTCTGGAATTTTTTGAGGATGTTTCCAGTAAAGTGGACAAAGGAGAACCAGTTGATGTGGTATATTTGGACTTTCAGAAGGCTTTCGACAAGGTCCCACACAAGAGATTAATGTGCAAAGTTAAAGCACATGCGATTGGGGGTAGTGTGCTGACGTGGATTGAGAACTGGTTGTCAGACAGGAAGCAAAGAGTAGGAGTAAACCGGTACTTTTCAGAATGACAGGCAGTGACTAGTGGGGTGCCGCAAGGTTCTGTGCTGGGGCCCCAGCTGTTTACATTGTACATTAATGATTTAGACGAGGGGATTAAATGCAGTATCTCCAAATTTGCGGATGACACTAAGTTGGGTGGCAGTGTGAGCTGCGAGGAGGATGCTATTAGGCTGCAGAGTGACTTGGATAGGTTAGGTGAGTGGGCAAATGCATGGCAGATGAAGTATAATGTGGATAAATGTGAGGTTATCCACTTTGGTGGTAAAAACAGAGAGACAGACTATTATCTGAATGGTGACAGATTAGGAAAAGGGAAGGTGCAACGAGACCTGGGTGTCATGGTACATCAGTCATTGAAGGTTAGCATGCAGGTATAGCAGGCGGTTAAGAAAGCAAATGGCATGTTGGCCTTCATAGCGAGGCGATTTGAATACAGGGGCAGGGAGGTGTTGCTACAGTTGTACAGGGCCTTGGTGAGGCCACACCTGGAGTATTGTGTACAGTTTTGGTCTCCTAACTTGAGGAAGGACATTCTTGCTATTGAGGGAGTGCAGCGAAGATTCACCAGACTGATTCCCGGGATGGCGGGACTGACCTATCAAGAAAGACTGGATCAACTGGGCTTGTATTCACTGGAGTTCAGAAGAATGAGAGGGGACCTCATGGAAACGTTTAAAATTCTGATGGGTTTGGACAGGTTAGATGCAGGAAGAATGTTCCCAATGTTGGGGAAGTCCAGAACCAGGGGTCACAGTCTAAGGATAAGGGGTAAGCCATTTAGGACCGAGATGAGGAGAAACTTCTTCACCCAGAGAGTGGTGAACCTGTGGAATTCTCTACCACAGAAAGTAGTTGAGGCCAATTCACTAAATATATTCAAAAGGGAGTTAGATGAAGTCCTTACTACTCGGGGGATCAAGGGTTATGGCGAGAAAGCAGGAAGGGGGTACTGAAGTTTCATGTTCAGCCATGAACTCATTGAATGGCGGTGCAGGCTAGAAGGGCTGAATGGCCTGCTCCTGCACCTATTTTCTATGTTTCTATGTTTCTATGTAACCATTCTACGATTCTATGAAACTCAGTCCCACGGCACCTCAGGATTATAACTTACTGCAGTGGTGCTGTCAGCTTCAATCTTTCCATAATTTTACCAACGAATAAATTGTGCAGATACCATGAATACACAGCTTCTTCTTGTGTTAAGCATTAGGCCTGGACATGTTCCCATTTTTACCACACCTCTCTCCCCCGCGTGATCGCAACTAAACTATTTCAAGCAAATATTTGCACGCCTTCGCTAATATTTGTATGATTGGTGCCTTTCCAGCATCTTTAAAGTACACGTCAGGAATGTGATAGAATACTCTCCACTTGCCTGGATGAGTGCAGCTTCAAAAACACTCAAGAAGCTCGACACCATCCACGTCAAAGCAGCCCGCTTGATTGGCACCCCATCCACCACCTTAAACATTCACTCCCTCCACCACCGGCGTACCGTGGCTGCATCTACAAGATGCACTGCAGCAACTCGCCAAGGCTTCTTCGGCAGCACTTCCCAAAGTCACAACCTAGAAGGACAATGGCAGCAGGCACATGGGAACACCACCACCTCCAAGTTTCCCTCCAAGTTACACACCATCCTGACTTGGAAATATATCACCATTCCTTCATTGTTGCTCAGTCAAAATCCTGGATCTCCCTCCCTAACAGCCTTCACCACACGGATTGCAGCGGTTCAAGGCGGTTCACCGCCATCTTCTCCAGAGCAATTAGAGATGGCCAGTAAATGCTGGCCTTGCCAACAATGCCCACATCCCGTGACTGAATAAATAAAAAATAAATTACAGTTCAGAAATCAAGGCGTGGAGAAATGGTGAGATGCAAGTCACAGCTCAAATTGTTCTGCAGCTGAAATAATCAGTATCAGATGTTTCAGTATTGGTATGTATTTAGCAGCCCGTATTTTAAAGGGCCAGTATGTAATTTTATTTTGGTTTAAGAAGGAGGAAGATAAGCCTCATTTTTATCATAAAGGCAATGGGTAAGTGATGTGTTGGAATTTGCAACCTTTTACTAAACTGACCTGCAGAGGGCCACATTTCTTAAAAGCAGAAAAATCAGTTTGAGTTGGGAGTGTAATCTATACACAAGCTTTTCCTGGGGAGGGCTCATGTTTGGGCTGCAGCCTATAAAGTGTATCAGAATGGTGTGTATAATACTCTCAGCAGGTTATTGGTTCTTTAAGATGTCAAACAAGGGTGCTGGAATAGGTCAGCAGATTTATCTCATAAATTACTGAGCCACAGGAGCAGGGGGGGTCTCTGGTTCAATCCCGAGTTTGTGTCCAGTTACCTGATCTCAGCCAGGGTGAAATTAAAAGTTGTCTCAAGGGAATTTGTTGGCACTTCAGACTGCTAGCCAGTGATCCATTCTGGGAAATGCCATGTGTGTTGGGTGTCAGGAGAGGATAGGATTGGTGCTCGGCTGTGATGGTCCCTGCAGTTGAATAGCCTGCCAACACTCACTGTCATGCGAAGCAAAATTGCCAGGTGGCACCCGAACAACTGCACCCCTCACCTTCAGGAGAGGAAGGGAGATAGTTGGCGAAATTAATTGGTTAAGAACAGCTTGTGCCAAAGTTATAACTTAAACATCAGGATCATGGCAAGCGAGCCCCAGGTGGGCAGAGGAAACATTTCAAGACCACCCTCAAAGCCTCCCTGATAAAGTGTAACATCCCCACCAACACCTGGGAATCCCTGGCCAAAGACCGCCCTAAGTGGAGGAAGTGCATCCGGGAGGGCACTGAGCACTTCGAGTCTCGTCGCCGAGAGCATGCAGAAACCAAGCGTAGGCAGCGGAAGGAGCGTGGCAAACCAGTCCCACCCACCCTTTCCTTCAACCACTGTCTGTCCCACCTGTGACAGAGACTGTAATTGCCATATTGGACTGTACAGTCACCTGAGAACTCACTTTTGGAGTGGAAGCAAGATTTCGAGGGGCTGCCTATGATAATGATGGAGAATTTTGGATTCACATATGAAAGAATTTGACATTTATATCGCGCCTTTTTGAATCCTCGGGACGTCCCAAAGTGCTTGACAGCTCATCAATGATTTGTGAAGTGCAGTCACTTGCTGGATAGGCATCAGTGCAAGGCAGCGCAGATGGGATGCGGCTCAGTACCTGGACAGTGCCTGCCCTCCCGGCCAGTAGATCGCCCAGTAGGGGTCGCGGAAGGGCCAAAGTTGGGCTGTCTGGCTCCAGAACGGGCACCGCGGAGTGAGGAGATGCAGGCTGATCTCCGGCGTCAGGTGCTCGCTCACCGGCTCGGTGTGGCGGCCGATGATGGTCCTCAGACCGAGCGCCGAAGGGCCGCTGAGCTGCTGGGCCAGGTGCAGGTGAATGGGAGGGACGCGGCTGCACACTGCGGGGCCGGCCAGCCTGGCAAGGAGCATCTTAGCAGCCGGGAGCTCAAGGCAGCTCTCCCACCCAAAAACAACCAGCCACTTTGCAGCCCTGTCCGGCTGCAAGTCCCTGCCTACGCCTGCTTCAGCTTAGCGAGGCCCCCTTCTGCAACAGGCACTGTTGTGTCCCTGTGAGCCTGGAGCAGAAATAAAGCACATTGCACAACTTCTGTGTCCAACTACATGTGTTCTCCCCACTGCCTCCCAGTGCCGCACTCAGTGGTTCTGCCTCTAACATTGTCCTCTTTGGCAATGGTTTCTTTGGGCTCATACACCAGAATTGTTACCCTAGCCCAAACTCCTCATGACAACTGCAGTACAGGTACTTGGGCAACACGGATTAAGCACAGACATTTGCAGGATGCCTGTCCCAATCATCAGGGATATATGCTACCAGACCTGCCAGTTTTATTCCCACATTTTCCGTTTTTCTTTCAGATTTTTTCAGCATCCGCCGTATTTTGCTTCTGTTTATATTTTGCAGTGTTGGCTAATTTTGGTCGACATGAAAATCATGCGTTTGGCACCAGCGTGATCAATTATGGATGGTGCCCAGCTATTGCAATCCAACTTGAGACATGTAAAGTTGGGATGTTTTCCTAGAGAACCCCCAGCTACTACTGGTGCAGCGTACAAAATCCGGAGTTCCGGAATGCGGAATGTTCCGGAATCCGGACACCGGACCAATTGGTGGCAGGGTCATGCGGAATCTGTTAAATGTTCCTGAATCCGGACCCTGCCCGACCTCGGGCCTCACCTTGCCACTGCTGCCCGACCTCGGGGCCTCCTCGCTGGCCCGCCCGAACATCTCCGCTGCGACGGGGCCATCCAGGTCAAAGCAGCCCGCTTGATTGGCACCCCATCCACCGCTAACCGTCTTCTTAAACCTCTCTCCCCTGTATCCACCACACTCACCTCCAACAATTACGAGGAGCTCTTGGACTTCTTTGTATCAAAGATTGAGACCATCCGATCAGCTGCCTCTGCGAAGTTCCCTTCCTTCCCCTAACCCACAGGGCCAAACTTCCTCTGAAGCTCCCCCCCGCCCCAGCCCTAAACTCGCATCTTTCTCCAGTTTCTCTCTGATCTCCCCTCTTGACCTCTCCACGCTCATCTTGTCCACGAGACCCACTTACTGCTCCCTTGACCCTATGCCCACTAAACTCCTGACCACCACCTTCCTTTTCTGAATCCCATGTTAGCCGTTAACGGTTAACTCTCCTCAGGTACTGTTCCCCTCTCTTCAAATCTGCTGTCATCACCCCTCTCCTCAAAAAAACAACCCTTGACCTCACTGTGCTTACAAGCTATCACCCCATCTCCAACCTCCCTTTCCTCTCCAAAGTCCTTGAACGTGTTGTCACCTCCTAGATCCATGACCATCTTTCCCGGAACTCCATGTTTGAATCACTTCAATCGGGTTTCTGTCACTGCCACAGTATTGAAATGGCTCTCATCACAGTCACAAATGACATCCTTTGTGACAAAGGTTAACACCTCATCCTTCTCAACCTTTCTGCAGCCTTTCACACGTTGACCACTCCACTCTTCTCCAACGCCTCTCCACCATCATCCAGCTGGGTGGGACTGCTCTCGCCTGGTTCCATTCTTATCTATCTAATCGGAGCCAGAAAATCACCTGCAATAGCTTCTCTTCCCACTCCCGCATGGTTACCTCTGGTGTCCCCCAAGGATCTATCCTTGGCCCCCTCCTGTTTCTCATCTATATGCTGCCCCTTGGCGATATCATCCGAAAACACGGAGTCAGTTTCCACATGTACGCTGACCATACCCAGCTCTACCTCTCCACCGCTTCTCTCGACCCCTCAATGGTCTCAAAATTGTCAGACTCCTTGTCCGACATCCAGTTCTGGATGAGCAGAAATTTTCTCCAATTAAATATTGGGAAGACTGAAGCCATTGTCTTTGGTCCCCGCCACAAACTGCGTTCCCCAGCCATTGACTCCATCCCTCTCCCTAGCATCTGTCTGAGGCTGAACCAGATTGTTGCAACCTAGGGATCATATTTGACCCTGAAATTAGCTTCCAGCCACATATGTGCTGCATAACTAAAACCGCCTTTTTCCACCTCTACAACATTGCCTGTCTCCGCCCCTGCCCCAGCTCATCCACTGCTGAAACCCTCATCCATGCCTTTGTTACCTCTAGACTTGACTACACCAAGGTAGTCCTGGCTGGCCTCCCACATTCTACCCTACATAACTTTGAGGTCATCCAAAACTCGGCAGCCCATGTCCTAACTCGCACCAAGTCCCGTTCACCCATCACCCCTGTGCTCACTGACCTACATTGGCTCCCGGTTAAGCAACACCTCGATTTCAAAATTCTCATCCTTGTTTACAAATCCCTCTATGGCCTCGCCCCTCCCTATCTCTGTAATCTCCTCCAGCCTCACAACCCCCGAGATATCTGCGCTCCTCAAATGCTGCCCTCTTGAGCACCCCTGATTATAATCGCTCAACCATCGGTGACCGTGCCTTCAGCTGCCTGGGCCCTAATCTCTGGCACTCTCTCTGTAAACCTCTCCGCCTCTCTACCTCTCTTTCTTCCTTTAAGATGCTCCTTAAAACCTACATCTTTGTCACCTGCCATAATTTCTTCTTATGTGGCTCGGTGTCAAATTTATTTTTTTGTCTTATAACATTCCTGTGAAGCGCCTTGGGACATTTTACTACGTTAAAGGTGCTATATAAATACAAGTTGTTGTTGTAGAAGCAGTTAAAATCCCTGTACGGATCTGTGGTGAGTAACCTGATCTCAGGTGGGGCCTTATGCTGGGATTGGTGGTCACAGCAGCTTTCTGAAAGATGCATATGTGCAGTAGACTTTTGATGGAAAGTGGATGCGACCCTATTGGTTGATTGATGTTGTGCCCTGCCTGGTAATGCTTGCTGCCTAGACCCTCGCCAGAAGACTAGCCACTTGACTAAGATGTTGGACCGTTGCTAGTGACCATGGAGCCCTATCCCGGGGAAGTCATTGCCTTCAGAGGAGAGAGCTGGGGAGGAGAGGGAGTGAGGATAGTCTGCAATAGACAAGTGAAATCGGTGACAGCCAAGGCTCAGTGGATATCACTCTCGCCTTTGAGTGAGGAGGTTGTGGGTTGACGTCCCACTCCAGAGACCTGAGCACAGGCTGACGCTCCAGTGCCGTGCTGAGGGAGTGCTGCACTGTCGGAAGCGCCGTCTTTCTGATGAATCAATTGTTAAACCAATTACAACAGTGACTACACTTGTAACAAAAAGTACTTAATTGGTTGTATAGCACTTAGTGACATCCTGAGGTCATGAAAAAAGAAAGACTTGCATTTATATAGCGCCTTTCATGACCACCAGACATCTCAAAGCACTTTACAATCAATAAAGTACATTTGGAGTGTAGTCACTATTGTAATGTGCGAAATGCGGCAGCCAATTTGCACACAGCAAGCTCCCACAAAAAGCAATGTGATACTGACCAGATAATTTGTTTTGTTGATTGAAGGATAAATATTGGCCAGGACACCGGGGATAACTCCCCTGCTCTTCTTCGAAATAGTGTCGCGGGATCTTTCTCGTCCACCTGAGGGAGCAGACAGGGCCTCAGTTTAACATCTTATCCGAAAGACGGCACCTCCGCCAGTGCAGCACTCCGTCAGTACTACACCGGAGTGCCAGTCTAGAATTATTTGCTCAAGTCCCTGGAGTGGGACTTGAACCCACAACCTTCTGACTCAGAGGTGAGTGTGCCATTGAGCCACAGCTGAGACTCTGAAATGAAAGGCACTATATAAAAGCAAGTCTTTATATCCCCTCACACTCACAGTCCAGGCTCGCACATGAAGAATGGTCACTCGGGCAAGGTGTCGGAGGACCAGCTGTGAGATTGTACGCAGAGAGGCATCATTGCCTTCAGGGCTGAGGGGTAAAAAGGAAGAAAATTGGAAGGGGAAGAAATGAATGAAAACATATATGAATGGCGGGTAATCTGTGAATAATAAGGAGCACGTTCAATGAAAAGCTGGTCAGCAAGTAAATTGAAACTGGCACCTGTAAACAAACAACGTATGTTAAAATATTAACCGACGGGCAGTGAATAAAAAAACAATAGCATGTTGTTTGCTTTCCTTTCAGGTGTGTGCTGTCCTTTCAATAGCATTTCCACAATCTTTTTTTAATGCAGCTGTTTTTACAAGTTTACAAATTTGGTTTGTATTCAGGCATTTCACACACAACTGATGCAAGTTGGTTTCGAAACACAAATGGTCTAATGCGAAAGCTGTACCCGATCGGTGTTGATTTCTGTTATCAGTTACAGGAGTTTAATAAGCTCCTTTGCTGAACTTTCACCCCAGCTGTCAATGTGTACAACAATCCTCGACCTTGATCCCGTCAGTAGTCCAATGTGTGTGGGAGCCCTGCATTTCTGACGGTGGAAACAAGCCCATCTGCTTTGCCTCTCCACATCTTTGGTCACATGCTGTTTTGACCAGTGTGCAGCGATGTGCTGATTTATGTTTAGGTAAACTATCCCTCCTCGTCCTTCTCGACCTATCTGCAGCCTTTGACATGGTTGATCACTCCATCCTGCTCCAACAACTCTCCACCATCGTCCAGTTGAGTGGGACTGCACTCGCCTGTTTCCATTCTTATCTAATCAGAGCCAGAAAATCACCTGCAATGGCTTCTCTTCCTACTCCCGCATCATTACCTCTAGGGTCCCCCAGGGATCTATCCTTGGCCCCCTCCTATTTCTCATCTACATGCTGCCCCTTGGCGACATCATCCGAAAATACAGTGTCAGTTTCCACATGTACATTGATGACAACCAGCTCTACCTCACCATCACTTCTCTCGACCCCTCCACGGTCTCTAAATTGTCAGACTGCTTATCTGAATGCTCTACCTCCGTAATCATCTCCCGTCTCTGCCCCTGCTCCAGCTCATCTGCTGCTGAAACCCTCAGGCATGCCTTTGTTATCTCTAGACTTGACGAATCCAATGCACTCCTGGCTGGCCTCCCACATTCTATCCTATGTAAACTTGAGGTCATCCAAAACTCAGCTGCCCGTGTCCTAACTCGCACCAAGTCCCGTTTACCCATCATCCCTGTGCTCGCTGACCTACATTGGCTCCCGGTTAAGCAACGCCTCGACTTCAAAATTCTCATCCCTATCTCTGTAATCTCCTCCAGCCCCACAACCCCCCGAGATATCTACGCTCCTCAAATTCTGCCCTCTTGAGCATCCCTGATTATAATCGTTCAACCATTGGTGGCCGTGCCTTCAGCTGCCTAGGACCTAAGCTCTGGAACTCCCTCCCTGAACCTCTCGCTCTCTCTTTCCTCCTTTAAGACGCTCCTTAAAACCTACCTCTTTGACCAAGCTTTTGGTCATCTGCACTAATTTCTTCTTATGTGGCTCAGTATCAAACTTTTGTCTTGTAACACTCCTGAGGGACATTTTACTACGGTAAAGGCGCTATAGAAATACAATTTGTTGTTGTTGTCGATCACTCTCAAATTGCTTTCTCCAATAAGCTACCTCATCCTTTACAAAATCTGCAATTGCTGATTGGCATTGTTCACTGTGACCAAAAGTGTCGTTTTTAAAAGTGCAAATCAATGGAGAGTCAATGAGTGTCTCTCTGGGAAATAGGAACGGAGTATAGAAACATAGAAAATAGGTGCAGGGGCAGACCATTCAGCCCTTCGAGCCTGCACCACCATTCAATATGATCATGGCTGATCATGCAACTTCAGTACCCCACTCCTGCCTTCTCTCCATACCCCCTGATCCCTTTAGCTGTAATCATCATCATTATAGGCAGTCCCTCGTATGGAGGATGACTTGCTTCCACACCAAAAAGGGATGAGTTCACAGGTGTTTCAATGAAGGACCTAATATTCCAAATCCCGAACTGCATCGTGAAGGGTGGAAGATGCCTGTGCGTGGATTTTTTTAACGTGTGCTGACCGTTGCACACCAGCCACCACACGGGTGTGACAGAGCTAGGTCTTGGTCCAGTGGCAAGGATTACCCAAGACTAACTGGAGATCAGCTCTGCTGCACAGACCAAGCACGCACACATATCGCAGTGTGGGCTGGCCCGTGCTGCCCCCGGGCCCTTGTCTCTTCTGGGCGCCAGATTCACGCTGTGAGGGTCACATCTAACTCCCTTTTGAATGTTTCCAACGAACTGGACTCAACAACTTTCTGTGGTAGAGAATTCCACAGGTTCACAATTCTCTGGGTGAAAAAGTTTCTCCTCATCTCTGTCCTATATGGCTTACTCCATATCCTTAGACTGTGACCCCTGGTTCTGGACTTCCCCAACATCGGGAATATTCTTCCTGCATCTAACCTGTCAAATCCCATCAGAATTTTACATGCTTCTATGAGATCCCCTCTCATTCTTTAAAATTCCAGTGAATATAAGCCTAGTCGATCCAGTCTTTCTTCATATGTCAGTCCTGCCATCCCGGGAATCAGTCTGGTGAACCTTCGCTGCACTCCCTTAATAGCAAGAATGTCCTTCCTCAGATTAGGAAACCAAAACTGTACACAATATTTAAGGTGTGGCCTCACCAAGGCCCTGTACAACTGCAGTAAGACCTCCCTGCTCCTATACTCAATCCTCTCGCTATGAATGCCAACATGCCATTTGCTTTCTTTACTGCCTGCTGTACCTGCATGCCTACTTTCAATGCCTGATGTATCATGACACCCAGGTCTCGTTGCACCTCCTCTTTTACTAATCTATCACCATTCAGATAATATTCTGCCTTCCTGTTTTTGCCACCAAAGTGGATAACCTCACATTTATCTACATTATACTGCATCTGCCATGCATTTGCCCACTCACCTAACCTGTCCAAGTCACCCTGCAGCCTCTTCGCATCCTCCTCACAGCTCACACTGCCACCCAGCTTAGTGTCATCTGCAAACTTGGAGATATTACATTCAATTCCTTCGTCTAAATCATTAATATATATTGTAAATAGCTGGGGTCCCAGCACTGAACCTTGCAGTACCCCACTGCCTGCCATTCTGAAAAGGACCCGTTTATTCCCACTCTTTGCTTCCTGTCGGCCAACCAGTTCTCTATCCACATCAATACATTACCTCCAATACCATGTGCCTTAATTTTGCACACTAATCTCTTGTGTGGGTCCTTGTCAAAAGCCCTTTGAAAGTCCATATAATGTTTTTTCACAGGTAGCAGAGTGATTCCTAGTGTCAAGAGTCTGAATTATAAGGCAGGACTGGAGAAACTGAACTTTTCAGCCTGGAACAGAGGAATCTGAGAGGTGATCTTATGGAGGTAGAGTACTGTATATAAGATCGTGAAGGGAAATATTAAGTTTCGAGTATAGGAGAAGGGGTTATGGGTCCAAATTAATACTGCAGAAGGAAAACTTAAGACTGAAGCAGCACGTTCCTCACACACAGGAAGAAAGAACTTGCATTAATGTAGCGCCTTTCACAACCTCAGGCTTTACAGCCAAAGTACTTTTGGAGTGCAGTCACTGTTGTAATGTAGGAAACGCAGCAGCCAATCTGTACACAGCAAGGTCCCACAAACAGCAATGTGATAATGACCAGATAATAAGTGATGTTATTTGAGGGATAAATATTGGCCAGGACACCGGGGATAACTCCCCTGCTGTTCTTCAAAATAGTACCATGGGATTTTTGCATTCACCTGAGAGAGCAGACAGGACTTCGATTTAACGTCTCATCCAAAAGACAGCACCTCCGACAGTGCAGCAGTCCCTCAGCACTGCACTGGAGTGCCAACCTGGATTATGTGCTTCAGTCTCTGGAGTGGGACGTGAACCCACAACCTTCTGACCCAGGTGAGAGTGCTGCCCACTGGGCCACGGCTACCAAAGAGGTTCACCACAAGGAACAGAGTTCCAGATAGAGTAGTGGAGGTGAAAACCCTGGAATCATTTAATAGCCAATCGGTTGAAGCAGTAGGGGGTGGGACGGGGGGACAGTTGTGTACTTCATTGCCTGTAAAGCACTTTGGGATGCCCAGAGATTCTGAGAGGAGCTACAGTGTCTTTCTGATTGGATGAACTAAGATGGGCTCAATAGCCTTTCTCATCCATATCTATGTCTGACATCTGGTCCATAGTTTCCTGTTCTGCTCTCTCTCTCAGTGCTGGCCCTTGCCTCTCTGACCTCCACCTCTCTCACAGCTGGTCCTGAAACCTTTGATCTCTGACTCGAGTGGCTTTTATATTGATCTTTGGCCTGTGCAGCTCTGCCCTCCCTCAGCCACCAGTGACTTAACATAACCGAAGAACTCCTGAGACGTCTGGTGAGCGATGACGTCATCTGTTAATGGTGCAGTTAACATACAAACATATAATTGAAAACATACAAAATTCTTACAGGGCTTGACAGAGTAGATGCAGGGAGGATGTTTCCCTCTAGTGGGGAGTCTAGAACCAGGGGTCACAGTCTCAGAATAAGGGGTTGGCCATTTAGGACTGAGATGAGGAGAAACTTCTTCACTCAGAGGGTGGTGAATCTTTGGCATTCTCTACCCCAGAGGGCTGTGGAGGATCAGTCTTTGAGTATATTCAAGACAGAGATAGATAGATTTTTGGATATTAAGGGAATCAAGGGATATGGGGATAAGGCAGGAAAGTGGAGTTGAGGTAGAAGATCAGCCATGATCTCATTGAATGGCGGGGCAGGCTCAAGAGGCCAAATGGCCAACTCCTGCTCCTAATTATTATGTTCTTATGTTAGGTCGGTGTAGTGGCCAATGTGTCAGGTCTGCAGAGCATGTGTGCAACCACCATTCCCCACCCACCCTCAGAGAAATACCAACTAACTTTTGAGATCAATGCTCTTAGGCCACTCTCCAAAACCATTTGCTGTGGTGTAAAATCCTCGTTCTCTCTCACACCTCGTAACAGCTTTGGTCTTTCTCACACACAAACCTAGTTCTGGCCCATTTGCTCTGCTCTCTCACATGTGTGGGCGTGGCACGTCTGATATCTCACACTCTCGCAGCTAGTCCTAGCCCCTCTGATCTGTGCTGACACACACACACACACATCTGAAGGGGCTCCCGCTGCACTGTGTTTCCAATGTCAGTCCTTCTGGTACGCATCCGATCCTGGATTGAAGACACAGTTACCAGGACAACAGCAAAATACGGTGGATGCTAGAAATCTGAAATGAAAACAGAAAATGCTGGAAATACTCAGCAGGTCAGACAGCAGCTGTGGAGAGAGAAACAGAGTTAACATTTAAGGTCGATGACTAAAAAGGTTTACTCTGTTTCTCTCTCCGCAGATGCTGCCTGACCTGCTGAGTATTTCCAGCATTTTCTGTTTTTATGACACCGTTACCAAGAAATGGATACTCCTGAACTCAACAAGAAAAGCACCGTTGGCTTGAATAAATCGCTCCTGATTGCCCGACCCAAGTCTGCCGTAACAGCAAGGATTGGTGCTTGGGCCTCAGCTTTTCACAATCTATATCAATGATTTGGATGAGGGAACCAAACGTAATATATCCAAGTTTGCTGATGATACAAAGCTAAGTGGGAATGTAAGTAGTGAGGAGGATGCAAATAAGCTTCAGAGGGATATAGACAGGCTAAGAGAATGGGCAAGAACATGGCAAATGGAGAAATGTGAAGTTATCCACTTTGGTAGGAAAAATAGAAAAACAGTATTTTTTAAATGGTGAGAGATTGGGAAATGGGTGTTCAGAGGGACCTGGGTGTCCTTGTATGCAAATCACTGAAAGTTAATGTCATGTATTTCAGCATCTTGCAATGACAATAGTTATGTAACTGTAACTCATGCACACTGTACCTGTACCCTTGAAATGCACACCCTGACCACAGGGGGTGAGCTTGCGGGAGACACTCCTCACCTGGGTTTCCAGGTATAAAAGGGGAGGTCCCACCCAGGGTCAGCACTCCTTGGTCCTGCGAATAAAGTGAAAGTCACAGAGTGACCGTGTCTGATATATACATGCCTCGTGTGAGTTTGTAACTACACTACATCTGGCGACGAGAAACGGGAATCACCGAACCACGAGGATGGCCACCGGTGGCACAGAGGAACGCTACTGTGTGGGTGAGGACTGGGACGACTTTGTGGAAAGACTCCAGCAGAGCTTTGTCACAAAGGACTGGCTGGAAGAGACAGCGGCTGACAAGCGGAGGGCGCATCTACTGACCAGCTGTGGTCCACAGACATATGTGCTGACCTGCTCGCACCCCAAAAGCCAGCGGACAAATCCTTCGAAGAGCTCAGCCAGCTGATCAGTGAGCATCTCAAGCTGGCAAGTAGCGTACACATGGCCCGGCACCGGTTCTACTCTCACCGGCATCGGGAGGGTCAAAACGTCTCGGACTTTGTGGCGGAACTGCGGCGTTTGGCCAGTCTCTGTAAGTTCTCCGATGCCTGCAGGGGGTAGATATGAAGTGACTTTTTCATCAAGGGCATTAATCATGCCGGCATTTTCAGGAAGCTCATAAAGACCAAGGACCTGACTTTAGAAGGGGCAGCGTTGATAGCTCAGATCTTTATGGCAGGGGAAGAGGAGACCAAGCTAATTTACGCACGCAGCCCTGGTTTTAACATTGCGATGAACCAGGGAGTTAATGTTGTAAAAGTGATACAGAACCCCGCAAGCAGGCAAGGGCAATTCAACACCGCCCAGGCAGGCAGGCAAGGGCAATTCGAAACCACCCAGACAGCAACAAGCTCCAGAGTGGGCCCGCAACAGGAACAATGGAAAGGGGATCGGCAATTCACGGCATCAAGAGGAACACTGCATCCCGTGATAGGACCATTAACATCCTCCATCAGGGTGCTTAGAAACAGCCAAACAGGCTATCAGAGAGGAATGCCTGGGAATAGTCCTTTTGTTAACAGCACTCTCAGCTCATGCTGGAGGTGTGGGGGTAGACACACTGCCAAAAGCTGCAGGTTCCAGCTTTATACCTGTAAGATTTGTAATGTCAGTGGACACTTGGCCAGGATGTGCAAAAAGGCAGTAGCAATGCTCTGCGAGACAGAGGAACCAGACGAGGGGTCTGTAATGCAGGATGAGGCCTGGGGAACAACCATGGATGCTGAAGTTCAGAGAGTTCATGTGGCTGACGTCCACAGCTCATACACTAAAACGCCACCCATGATGATGAAAGTCTTACTGAATGGCATCCCGGTACACATGAAGCTGGATACGGGAGCTAGCCAGTCACTCATGAGTGCCGAATAATTTGGGCCACACAGAGCTAGCAGGCCCAAACTGGAACGCATTGAGATGCAGCTATGTACGTACACCAAAGAGATCATCCCAGTGCTGGGCAGTGCAAACTTGGTGGTAACGCATAATGGATTACAGAACCAGCTGCCACTCTGGATTGTTCCGGGAAATGGCCCCGCGCTCTTGGGGAGGAGTTGGCTAGCTGAGATGAATTGGAAATGGGGGGATGTGCACGCCATTTCATCCGTGGAGCGAAGTTCATGCTCGCAGGTATTGCAAAAATTCGAGTCACTCTTTCAACCCGGTGTCGGAATGTTCAAGGGCACTAAAGTAGTGATACGCATCACTCCAGACGTCAGATCAGTGCACCACAAAGCCAGAGCGGTGTCGTACGTGATGCGTGAGAAAATTGAAAGTGAACTGGACAGGCTGCTCAGAGAGGGCATAATTTCGGCCGTTGAATTCAGCGACTGGGCAAGTCCCATCATTCCCGTCCTCAAAGCAAATGGTTCGGTTAGGATTTGTGGCGACTACAAAGCCACCATCAACCAAGTGTTGCTGTAAGACCAATACCCGCTTCCGAGAGCGGAGGACCTCTTTGCCACGCTGGCAAGTGGAAAGCTGTTCACGAAGCTGGACCTCACTTCGGCCTAGATGACTCAGGAACTGGCGGAAGATTCCAAGCTTCTGACCACCATCACGACGCACAAAGGTTTATTTGTCTACAACAGGTGCCCGTTTGGCATTAGTTCGGCAGCGGCTATCTTTCAGCGAAACATGGAAAGCTTGCTCAAGTCCATCCCTGGAACGGTCGTAATCCAAGACGACATCCTTATAACGGGTCGAGACACCGAAGAACACCTCCACAACCTGGAGGAGGTTCTACGCCGATTGGATCGGGTAGGCTTGCGGCTGAAAAAGGCCAAGTGTGTGTTTTTGGCCCCAGAGGTCGAGTTTTTGGGCAGGAGGGTTGCCACAGACGGGATCCAGCCCACTGAATCAAAAACTGAGGCGATTCGCCAGGCGCTCAGGCCCGGCAACACATCGGAGTTGCGATTATTCCTGGGACTTTTGAACTATTTTGGGAACTTTCTGTCAAACTTATGCACATTATTGGAGCCGTTACACATGCTCCTCCATAAAGGTTGTGAATGGTTTTGGGGGGATTGTCAAGAACTGGCTTTCAATAAGGCGAGGAACCTGCTGTGTTCCAACAAACTGTTGACTTTGTATGACCCCTGTAAAAAACTGGTTTTAACATGCGATGCGTCATCCTATGGGGTTGGGTGTGTATTGCAGCAGGGTAACGATGACGGCTGACTCCAACCGGTGGCTTACGCCTCCAGGTCGCTCTCCCAGGCAGAGTGTGGATATGGCATGGTCGAGAAGGAGGCACTCGCGTGTGTGTACGGTGTGAAAAAGATGCACCAGTACCTTTTCGGTAGACAGTTCGAGCTAGAGACGGACACAAGCTGTTAACATCCCTGTTGTCCGACAGCAAGGCTGTCAACGCTAATGCATCAGCTCGCAAACAGCGATGGGCCCTCACGATGGCTGCGTATGACTACACCATACGGCACCGGCTAGGCACCGAAAATTGTGCTAACGCACTCAGCAGGCTCCCACTGGCCACCACCGAAGGGGCGTCGGAGCAAAGCGCGGACATGGTCATGGCCGTTGAGGCTTTTGACACTGCGGGCTCCCCCATCACAGCCCGACAGATCAAACTCTGGACCAACAGGGACCCCCTCCTATCCATGATAAAGAAATGTGTCCTGACTGGGAATTGGGCGAGGAAGTCAGGCCGATTCAGAGACGGATGGATGAACTCTCCGTCCAAGCCGACTGTCTGTTATGGGGCAGCCGGGTAGTCATGCCCCAGAAAGGAAGGGAAGCGTTCATCAGGGAACTCCACAGCGAGCACCCTGGCATCGTGTTAATGAAGGCCATTGCCCGGTCACATGTATGGTGGCCGGGGATTGACTCAGACCTGTAACACTGGGTTCGCAGGTGCACGACGTGTGCCCAACTGGGCAATGCCCCCAGGGAGGCTCCACTCAGCCCGTGGCCCTGGTCCACCAGGCCATGGTCACGTATTCACGTAGACTATGCGGGCCCGTTTATGGGGGAAATGTTCCTGATCGTAGTCGATGCATACTCGAAGTGGATCGAGTGCATCATATTGAACTCGTGCACGACATCCATCACAGTGGAGAGTCTGCGTACGGTTTTCGCGACTCACGGCTTGCCGGACATCCTGGTCAGCGACAATGGCCCATGTTTTACCAGCCATGAATTCCAGGATTTTATGTCGGGCAATGGGATCAAACACGTCCGGACAGCGCCGTTCAAGCCGGCTTCCAATGGCCAGGCGGAATGGGCGGTCCAAGTCATAAAGCAGGGCATGCTACGCATCAAAGGACCCTCCCTTCAGTACCGCCTATCGCGCCTCCTGCTGGCCTACAGGTCCCGCCCGCACTCGCTCACGGGAGTCCCGCCAGCGGAACTCCTCATGAAACGCACGCTCAAGACACGGATGTCCCTCATTCACCCAGACCTAGCAGAAATTGTTGAGGGCAAGCGCCAGTCCCAAACCGAGCTCTATGATCGAGCTGAAGGGGGAGGTGTATAGAAATAGATGACCCGGTATTTGTTCTTAACCATGCTTTGGGATCCAAATGGCTTGAGGGCACCGTAATTGGCAAAGAAGGAAATAGGGTCATGGTGGTCAGACTAAGCAATGGGCAGATATGCCGCAAACACTTGGACCAAGTAAAGAAAAGGTTCCGCATAGACACGGAGGAACCGGAAGAAGAGCATGATGTGATAGCACCCACACCACTGCCAGCGTACGAGCAACAAAGACAGCCCTCAGCATGTACAGTCCCTGCGGCCAGCCCGGACAGGCCGGAATCACCTCAAGTGACAGAGATGCGTGCTGAGGCTCAGCCACCAGAGCCACAACTGCGGCGCTCCACGAGAGAGCGTCGACCACCTGACAGACTTAACCTCTGAAACAAAAAGACTCAAGGGGGGAAGTGATGTCATGTATTTCAGCATCTGGCAATGACACTAGTTATGTAACTGTAACTCATGCACACTGTACCTGTACCCTTGAAATGCACACCCTGACCACAGTGGGTGAGCTTGCGGGAGACACTCCTCACCTGGGTTTCCAGATATAAAAGGGGAGGTCCCACCCAGGGTCAGCACTCTTTGGTCCTGGGAATAAAGTGAAGGTCACAGAGTGACCGTGTCTGATATATACATGCCTTGTGTGAGTTTGTAACAAGGTGCAGAGACACTACAGTTAACATGCAGGTACAGCAAGCAATTAAGAAAGCAAATATTATGTTGGCCTTTGCGACAAGAGAATTTGATTACAAGAGTTAAGATATCTTACTGCAATAATATCATCATAAGCAGTCCCTCGGAATCGAGGAAGATTTGCTTCCACTCTTAACATGTGTTTTTAGGTGGCTGAACAGTCCAATACGAGAACCACAGTCTCTGTCACAGGTAGGGCAGATAGTCGTTGAGGGAAGGGGTGGGTGGGACTGGTTTGCCGCACGCTGTTTCTGCTGCCTGCGCTTGATTTCTGCACGCTTTCGGCAACAAGACTCGAGGTGCTCAGCGTCCTCCCAGATGCGCTTCCTCCACTTAGGGCGTCCTTTGGCCAGGATCTCCCAGGTGTCAGTGGGGATGTTGCACTTTATCAGGGAGGCTTTGAGGGTGTCCTTGTAACGTTTCCGTTGCCCACCTTTGGCTCGTTTGCCGTGAAGGAGTTCTGAGTGGAGCGCTTACTTTGGGAGTCTCGTGTCTGGCATGTGGACTATGTGGCCTGCCCAGCGGAGCTGACCAAGTGTGGTCAGTGCTTCGATGCTGGGGATGTTGGCTTGGTCGAGGACGCTAATGTTGGTGCATCTGTCCTCCCAGGGGATTTGTAGGATCTTGCAGAGACATCATTGGTGGTATTTCTCCAGCGACTTGAGATGTCTGCTGTACATGGTCCATGTTTCTGAGCCATATAGGAGGGCAGGTATTACTACAGCCCTGTAGACCATGAGCTTGGTGGCAGTTTTGAGGGGCTGATCTTCAAACACTGTTTTCCTCAGGCGGCCGAAGGCTACACTAATATAGGGCCCTGGTGAGACCACACCTGGAGTATTGTGTACAATTTTGGTCTCCTTAGCTAAGGAAGGATATACTTGCTATAGAGGGAGTGCAACGAAGGTTCACCAGACTGATTCTTGATTTGGGGGGATTGTCCTATGAGGAGAGATTGAGTAGACTCGGCCTATATTCCCTAGAGTTTAGAAGAATGAGAGCAGAACTCATTGAAACATACAAAATTCTCAGAATAAGGGGTTGGCTATTTAGGACTGTGATAAGGAGAAATTTCTTTACTGAGAGGTTGGAGAATCTTTGAAATTCTCTATCCCAGAGGACTGTGGAGGCTCAGTCATTGAGTATACTCAAGACAGAGATCGATAGATTTTTGGATATTAAGGGAATCAAGCGATATGGGGATGGTGCAGGAAAGTGGAGTTGAGGTAGAAGATTAGCCATGATCTTACACTCCTGCTCCTATTTATATAGTGCCTTTCATGACTTCAGAATGCCCCAAAGCACTTTACAGCCAATGAAGTACTTTTGAAGTGCAGTCTCTATTATAATATAGGAAACATGGCAGCCAATTTTCACACAGCAAGGTCCCAGAAGCAGCAATGTAATAATGACCAGATAATCTGATTTTAGTGATGTTGGTTGAGGGATTGGTTGCTCTTCTTCAAATAGTGCCATGGAATCTTTTACCTCCACCTGAAACGGCAGATGGGTCTCAGTTTAATGTTTTATCCGAAAGACGGCACCTCCAACAGTGCAGCACTCCCTCAGCACTGCATTGGAGTGTCAACCCAGATTTTGTGCACAATGTTCTGGAGTATGGACATGAGCCCACGACCTTCTGACTCAGAGGTGAGAGTGCTACCAACTGAGCCACGGCTGATATGAATATTCATTAAGGTTTCCCTTTTCCAGCAGATCTCTTTTGCTTTAGAAACTGTATAGAATTCAAACTGTTCTCAGTAACAACAGCAATCAAACACATCAAGTCTCCAGAGACAGCATTCACAGGCAGGCTGGGAAACCCTTTGCAAGGAGGGCTCCCACTGTCTCAGACCATGGATGCCTAAAGCTGGGTCTACCTCTCCTTCCACCCCTAAAGATGCTGACACTTGCTGGTATATGATTGCATGGCTCTGTCAGGCCTTCTGTACCTTGGCCAGGTGGCCATTCTTCAAGTGAGACCAGGAAAGTGATGGTAAGCTAATCTACCCTTGTGGGCATCACAGTTTAATCTGATCCCATGTGCACTTTCCAGCATTGGTCATTTGCCGGTGATCAGCAATGGATCTCTATTCCCCCCACTCCCTAACCCAGGAGTGCTGAGGCCGATTGTATAGCACCCCAGCTAACATACTCTGCTCTGTACTAGCAGTGTTCTTAACCTAGTAGTCCTTGGGATGGAGGGTCATCCAATGATGTTTAATGTTGTATGGAAAGTGTAAGACAGTTGCAGATGACACAAAAATTGGCCGTGTAGTTGAGAGTGAGGAGGAAAGCTTTAGACTGCAGGAAGATATCGATGAACTGGTCTGTTGGGCAGAAAAGTGGCAAATGGAATTCAATCCGGAAAAGTGTGAGATAATGCATTTGGGGAGGGGCAATAAGGCAAGGGAATACACAATAAATGGGAGGATACTGAGAGGTGTGGAGGAACAGAGGGACCTTGGAGTGCATGTCCATAGATCCTTAAAGGTAGCAGGACAGGTCGATAAGGTAGTTAAAGAGGCATACAGAATGCTTTCCTTTATTAGCCGTGGCATAGAATACAAGAGTAGGGAAGTTATGCCAGAACTGTATACAACACTAGTTAGGCCACAGCTGGAGTACTGCATGCAGTTCTGGTCACCACATTACAGGAAGGATGTGATTGCACTAGAAAGGGTGCAGAGAAGATTTACAAGGACGTTGCCAGGACGGAAAAACTTTAGCTATGAGGAAAGATTGGATAGGCTGGGTTTGTTTTCCTTGGAACAGAGGAGGCTGAGGGGAGATCTAATTGAAGTGTATAAAATTATGAGGGGCCTAGATAGAGTGGATAGGAAGGACCAATTTCCCTTAGCAGAGGGGTCAATAACCAGGGGACATAGATTTAAAGTAGTTGATAGAAGGATTAGAGGGGAGATGAGGAAGAATTTCTTCACCCAGAGGTTGGTGGGAATCTGGGACTCACTGCCTGAAGGAGTGGTAGAGGCAGAAACCCTCATCACATTTAAAAGGTTCTTGGATGTGCACGGACCTAGAGCTGGAAGGTGGGATTAGGCTGGGTAGCTCTTTTTCGACCAGCATGGACACGATGGGTCGAATGGCCTCCTTCTGTGTTGTAATTTTCTACGATTTTTTGACACAATGGTGAAGCACAATGGGAATGTTGTGGTGGGTATTGAGAAGTCTCTGGTGTAGTCTGACTGACCTACTTTCAATCTGTATCAGCTGAATGTGTAATCAGCCAGTATCTATAAAATATCTCCCTCTAGCCAGTTATGTCAAGCTGTGACTCATGTTCACAGAGATCAAGATGGTGGTGGGAGTGCAGGTGGGGGGGGGGAGGCAGGGAGCAGAGAACCGTTGTCCTGGCAACTTGCAATATCGAATCAGAATACCTACATTGGCTCCCTGTCCGGCAACGCCTCGGTTTTAAAGTTCTCATCCTTGTTTTCGGGTCCCTCCATGGCCTCACCCCCTCCCTGTCTCTGTGGCCTCCTCCAGCCCTATAACCCCCTGCGCTCTGACCATTCTGGCCTCTTGAGCATCCCCGATTTCCATCGCTCTGCCATTGGTGGCCGTGCCTTCAGCTGCCTGGGCCCTGGTCTCTGGAATTCCCTCCCTGGGCCTCTCCGTCTCTATGTCCTCCTTTAGGATGTTGCTTGGGACCCACCTCTTTGACCAAGCTTTTGGTCGCCTGTCCTGGTGTCTCCTTGTGTGGCTCGATGTCAAGTTTTTGTTTGGTTTCGCGCCTTTGAAGCGCCTTGGGACGTTTTACTACATTAAAGGTGCTATATAAATGCAAGTTGATGTTGTTTGGCATTCAGTCCCTTGAGCCTGTTTCTCTGGTCTGTAGTGAGGTTGTCCTCATGTTCGTGAATGCATTAGAAATCTTGATCAAGAACATAACGGTGATCACACGCGGTGTCGTCACATACAGCGTGAGGAAGGAGGGGCCTGCCCACTCAAGGTCCATGTCAGACTCGGCACAAGGGAGTCCGGAGGCAGTCTTGGTCTTAGTCCACGGGGGCTTCAGTGGGAATTGTAACTGAATAAGACCCCTCACACATTACAATAGACCGAGGCCCCACCAGCCTCCTCTCGGGTTGTAAATCAAAGAAGGCTGGAATACAAGGGGGGGGGAAGTGATGCTTCAGCTGCACAGAGCCTCAGTCAGACCCTGTCTGGAGTAACTGGGTTCAGTTCTGGACACCGCCCCTCAGGGAGGATATATTGCCCTCGGAGAGGGAAGCAGTGCAGATTCACCAGAATGTTATCAGGGCTGGAATCGTGGCGGAGGTGTGGCGAATGTTTGTGGCGGAGGAGCGGCGAGAGACTGTGACGGAGGTGCAGTGAATGAGGGTGCAGGGCCCATGAGAGCCGAGGGCCCAGGGCCAGCCCACACTGCGATATGTGTGCGCACTAGGTCCGTGCAGCAGAGCTGGTCTCCAGTCGTCTTGGTTAACCCTTGCCACTGGGTAAAGGCCTAGCTCTGTCAAGCCCATGTGGTGGCTGGTGTGCAACGGTCACCACACATTAAAACAATCCACGCACAGGCATCTTCCACCCCTTCAATTGGAGTTCAGGACTGAAATATCAGGTCTTTCATTGAAACATCTGTGAACTTGTGGAAGCAAGTCATCCTCGTTCAAGGGACATTGCTACATTGCATATGAGTAAGATTCCCATTTTAATTCTAAGCTATTTTCTCTTTTCCCAATGTAGGTTTCCCTAAACCACCCACCTCACCATCCCCATTGAGATAGTTGATGGATTAGGGCCTAGTTCCCAAAGGGAGAGCCATTTGCAAATGCCTGTCTGTGAATTTTTCCCTTCCTCTCAGCAGGGGAGTGTTTGACAATTCCCAACAAAGGCTGGTTGCAATCAGTGTTGGGGGTTGGAGAGAGGAATCAATGGCCCAGAATCAATCCCCCACAACGTAGTATTGTCAGCTTGGTTCAGTGGTAGCTCTCTCGCCTTTAAGTTATAAAGTAGTGGGTTCTAGCCCTACTCCATGGAATTGCGCAAATCTAAGCTGACACTTCATTGCAGTACTGAGGGAGTGCTGCACTGTCGGAGGTGCCACCTTTCAGATAAAATATTAAACCAAGCCCCATCTGTCTGTTCAGGCGGAAGTAAAAGATGTCGTGCCACAAATTGAAGAATGGGGCAATTCCCCAACTATCCAGGCCAGCATTTACCTCGCAACCAACTCCACCAAAAACAGATTAACTGATCATTAATTGGCTGCTGTGTTGGCCTACATTACAACAGTGCTTGCACTTCACAAGTATTTCATTAGATGTGAAGCATTTTGGAATGTCCTGAGGTTGGGAAAGGTGATATACAAATGCAAGTTCTTCTTATTACATAAGGTGCTCCAATATGCTATACCTCCTGTATCCAGTATATTGCTGATCATGTTTAAGAATGTTCTGAATAGTTGCACAAAGTCCCACAAACAGCAATGTGATAATGCCCAAATAATCTGGTTTAGTGATGTTGGTTGAGGGATAATTTATTGGCCAGGACGCCAGGGAGAACTCCCCTTCTTGCCTTTGAATAGTGGCATGAGATCTTTTACCTGAGAGCAGATGGGGCCTTGGTTTAACATCTCACCTGAAAGACGGCACCTCCAACAGTTCGGCACTCCCTCAGTACTGCACTGGGAGTGTCAGCTTAGAACGTGTGCTCAAGTCCCTGGAGTGGGACTTGAACCCATGACGTTGTGACTCAGAGGTGAGCATGAGCACTGAGACACGGCTGACATACATTCTGAGTCTAGAGCTAAAACATGACCAGACCTGACTACAGAGAAAAGCAAAGTAGGACTGACTCACTGGAGTCAGTATGGGTCTTTACAACTGATTTACTCTACAATCGTTTAGCATCCATGTAAAGGTGAAATTACTGCACAGCAGTGCTAAACTTCTGATGTTTAAATCCTTTCATGGTCTTGTCCCTCCCTATCTCTGTACCTCCAGCAGCCCGATAGCAACTTTTGAACTCGCTATTCCTCCAATTTTGGATGCATGTGCTTCCCCCCCTCCCTCCCATGCCTCTGTCATTCCCTCCATAAACTCCTCCGCCTCTCCACTTCCTTCAAGACGTTCTCTTCAGACCCATCTCTCTGATCCATCCTAATATCTAACTGTCTCTGCCTAAGATTGCTCTTTTTATTTTGGTTACATCGCCATGAATTGCTTTGAGACTTTTTTCTATGTTAAAGGCGTTAAATAAATGCCAGTTGCCGTTGCAGTGCGAATACACTGTCGGGCATTACCTCAGAGTCAGAAAGTAAGAGATTTTTTAAAACTGCAAATGGCAGAAATCTGAAATATTAATGAGAGGAAATACAGGTTAATCACACTTTGGGCGTGTACCCTTCAGCAATTCTGAGGAACGGTCTTAACACCTGACATGCTAACCCAACTCTGACTGACCTACTGTGTATTTCCAGCATTTTCAATTTTCAATTTTTAACAGGAAGTCATTTGGATCGCGGAGGATCCAGAAAAGAAAGAACTTGCATCTCTTTAGCACCATTCACGACCTCAAGCAAAATGCTTCACAGCCAGCGAAGTACTTTTTGAAGGGTAGTCACGATTGTAATGTAGGAAACGTTGCAGCCAATTTGCGCACAGCAAGCTCCCACAAAAGCAATGTGATAATGACCCGATAATCTCAATGGGGGCTCTGATAGTATTGCACTGGGAGTGTCAGCCTGGATTTTGTGCTCAAAATGGAGTGGGGCTTAAATCCATGACCTTCTGACTCAGAGGTGAGAGTAGGGTCGCCAATTCTGGTTAGATGTATACCTGTAGGTTTTCATTACATGACGCCCGTCTCCCACTGCTCCACCCCGCCCACTCCCGCCATTGCTCTCCCAACACATCCAACCTCACGGTGCCTCACCTTCCCGCGCCAATTGGAAAATTCTTGACTGTCAAACAGCTTTTATTCACAACTCCAATATTGCTATAATTATTAGGCAAATTTGTTCAAAGCAAATGGAGAAATATAACAAAAGCAAAAAACAGAAAATGCTGGAAATACTCAGTTTCTCAGGCAGCATCTGTGGAGAGAGAAACAGAGTTGACGTTTCAGGTCGATGACCTTTCGTCAGAACCATGAGGTTGGACGTGTCGGGGGAGCAATGCTGGGAGTGCGCGGGGTAGAGTGGTAGGAGGCGGGGTGTCGTGTAATAAAACCCCCCAGGAATACATCCAGGTGGAGAAATAAACCCACTAACAAAACTCTCCTATGATTTTTCTCCAGGGGTTTCTCACAGCAATGTCCTGAAGATTACTCTTCAATTCCAGGAGTACTGCAGCCCTGGGTAAGAGTGCTACTGCTGAAACATAATACATCTTAGTGTCTGTGGCTATGTGGGTAGCACTCTTGCCTCTAGAAGGTTGTAGGTTCAAATCCCACCCTACAGACTTGAGCACATAAATCTAGGCTGACACTCCAGTGCAGTGCTGAGGGAATGCTGCACTGTCAAAGGTGCCGTCTTTCGGATGTGACTTTAAACCGAGGCACTGTCATAGGAGCAGGAGTAGGCCATTTGGCCCCTCGAGCCTGCTCCGCCATTCAATAAGATCATGGCAGATCTGATCATGAACTGAGCTCCACTTCCCTGCACGCAACCCATAACCCTTTACTCCATTATCGCTCAAAAATCTGCCTATCTCCGCCTTAAATATATTCAATGACCCAGCCTCCACAGCTCTGGGGCAGAGAATTTCATAGATTTACAACCCTCTGAGAGAAGAAATTTCTCCTCATCTCAGTTTTAAATGGACGGCCCCTTATTCTGAGACTATGCCCCCTAGTCTTAGTTTCCCCACGAGTATCCTCTCTGCATCCACCCTGTCGAGCCCCCTCATTATCTTATATGTTTCGATAAGATCTCCTCTCATTCTTCTGAACTCCAATTAGTATTAGCCCAACCTACTCAAACTATCTTCATAAGTCAACCCCCTCATCTCTGGAATCAACCTAGTGAATCTTCTCTGAGCAGCCTCCAATGCAAGTATATATTCCCTTAAATACAGAGACCAAAACAGTACACAGTACTCCAAGTGTGGCCTTACCAATACTCTGTACAGTTGTAGCAGGACTTCTCTGCTTTTATACTCTATCTCCCTTGCAATAAAGGCCAACACAGCTCGCTGCCTCAGAGAGCTGTGGAAGCTGGGACATTGAATAAATTTAAGGCAGAAATAGATAGTTTCTTAAATGATATGGGGATAAGGGGTTATGGGGAGTGGGCAGGGAAGTGGACCTGAGTCCATGACCTTCCGGAATAACCTTCCGGAAATACTAGGGGACCGAGGGTCTAGTGTGAAGGAGGAACTGAAGAAAATCCCTATTAGGTGGGAAATTGTGTTAGGGAAATTGATGGGATTGAAGACTGATAAATCCCTGGGGCCTGATAGTCTGCATCCCAGAGTACTTAAGGAAGTAGCCCTAGAAATAGTGGATGCATTGGTGATCATTTTCCAACAGTCTATCGACTCTGGATCAGTTCCTATGGACTGGAGGGTAGCTAATGTAACACCACTTTTTAAGAAAGGAGGGAGAGAGATAACGGGTAATTATAGACCGGTTAGCCTGACATCAGTAGTGGGGAAAATGTTGGAATCAATTATTAAAGATGAAATAGCAGCACATTTGGAAAGCAGTGACAGGATCGGTCCAAGTCAGCATGGATTTATGAAAGGGAAATCCTGCTTGACAAATCTTCTAGAATTTTTTGAGGATGTCACTGGTAGAGTGGGCAAGGGAGAACCAGTGGATGTGGTGCATTTGGACTTTCAAAAGGCTTTTGACAAGGTCACACAAGAAATTGGTGTGCAAAATTAAAGCACATGGTATTGGGGGTAATGTACTGACGTGGATAGAGAACTGGTTGGCAGACAGGAAGCAGAGAGTCGGGATAAACGGGTCCTTTTCAGAATGGCAGGCAGTGACTAGTGGAGTGCCGCAGGGCTCAGTGCTGGGACCCCAGCTCTTTACAATATACATTAATGATTTGGATGAGGGAATTGAGTGTAATATCTCCAAGTTTGCAGATGACACTAAGCTGGGTGGCGGTGTGAGCTGTGAGGAGGACACTAAAAGGCTGCAGGGTGACTTGGACAGGTTAGGTGAGTGGGCAAACGCGTGGCAGATGCAGGATAATGTGGATAAATGTGAGGTTATCCATTGTGGTGGCAAAAACACGAAGGCAAAATATTATCTGAATGGCGGCAGATTAGGAAAAGGGGAGGTGCAATGAGACCTGGGTGTCATGGCACATCAGTCATTGAAAGTTAACATGCAGGTACAGCAGACGGTGAAAAAGGCAAATGATATGTTGGCCTTCACAGCTAGGGGATTTGAGTATAGGAGCAGGGAGGTCTTATTGCAGTTGTACAGGGCCTTAGTGAGGCCTCACCTGGAATATTGTGTTCAGTTTTAGTCTCCTAATCTGAGGAAGGACGTTCTTGCTATTGAGGGAGTGCAGCGAAGGTTCACCAAACTGATTCCCGGGATGACAGGACTGACATATGAGGAGAGACTGGATCGACTGGGCCTGTATTCACTGGAGTTTAGAAGGATGAGAGGGGATCTCATTGAAACATATAAAATTCTGACGGGACTGGACAGGTTAGATGCAGAAAGAATGTTCCCAATGTTGGGGAAGTCCAGACCAGGGGACATAGTCTAAGGATAAGGGGTAAGCCACTTAAGACTGAGATGAGGAGAAACTTCTTCACTCAGAGTTGTTAACCTGTGAAATTCCCTACCGCAGAGAGTTGTTGATGCCAGTTCATTGGATATATTCAAGAGGGAGTTAGATATGGCCCTTGCGGCTAAAGGGATCAAGGGGTATGGAGAGAAAGCAGGAAAGTGGTACTGAGGTGAATGATCAGCCGTGATCTTATTGAATGGTGGTACAGGCTCGAAGGGCCGAATGGCCTACTCCTGCACCTATTTTCTATGTTTCTATGTTTTTATGATCAGATCAGCCATGATCTTATTGAATGGCGGAGTAGGCTCGAGGGGCCTTATGGCCTACTCCTGTTCCTATTTCTTATGTTCTTATGTTCTTATTCCATTTACCTTCCTGATTACTTGCTGTACCTGCATGCTAACTTCTTGTGTTTCATGCACAAGAACCCCCAGGTCCCTCTGTACTGCAGCACTTTGCAATTTTTCTCCATTTAAATCATAATTTGCTTTTCTATTTTTTCTGCCGAAGTGGATAACCTCATATTTTCCCACATTATATTTCATCTGCCAATTTTTTGCACATTCACTTAGCCTGTCTATATCCCTTTGCAGATTTTTTGTGTCCTCCTCACAATTTGCTGTCCCACCCATCCTTGGATCATCAGCAAACTTTGCTACATTACACTCGGTCCCTTCATCCAAGTCATTAATATATAGATTGTAAATAGTTGAGGCCCCAGCACCGATCCCTGCGATACTTCACTAGTTACTGTTTGCCAATCAGAAAATGACCCATTTATCCCGACTCTCAGTTTTCTGTTAGTTAGCGAATCCTCTATCCATGCTAATATATTACCCCCAACCCCGTGAACTTTTATTTTGTGCAGTAACCTTTATGTGACACCTTATCGAATGCCTTCTGGAAATCCAAATACACCACATCCACTGGTTCCCCATTATCTACCCTGCTCGTTACATCCTCAAAGAACTCCAGCAAGTTTGTCAAGCATGATTTCCCTTTCATAAAACCATGCTGACTCTGCTTGATTGAATTATGCTTTTCCAAATGTTCTGCTACTGCTTCTTTAACAATGGACTCCAGCATTTTTCCAACGACAGACTTTAGGCTAACCGGTCTATAGTTTCCTATTTTTTGTCTGCCTCCTTTTTTAAATGGGGTGTTACATTTGCGGTTTTCCAATCCACTCGGACCTCCCCAGAATCCAGGGAATCCAGATTACAGCCAATACATCCACTATCTCTGTAACCAAAGTTTTAAGACCCTTGGATGTAAACCATCAGGTCCAGGGGACTTGTCCGCCTTTGATCCCATTATTTTGCCAAGTACTACTTCTTTAATGATAGTGATTGTATTAAGTTCCTCCTTCCCTATAGTCCCTTGATTATCTACTATTGGAATATTTTTAGTGTCTTCTACCATGATATTTGTTCAAAGTCTCTGCCATTTTCCTGTTCTCCATTATTAATCCCCCAGTCTCATCCTCTAAAGGAGCTGTCTGCTCTCTCAGGTGGACATAAAAGATCCCATGGCACTATTTTGAAGAAGAGCAGGGGAGTTATCCCCGTGTCCAGACCAATATTTATCCCTCAATCAATGTAACAAAAAACAGATTATCTGGTCATTATCACATTGCTGTTTGTGGGAGCTTGCTGTGCTCAAATTGGCTGCTGCGTTTCCCACATTACACCAGTGACTACACTCCAAAAGTACTTCATTGGCTGTAAAACGCTTTGAGACGACCGGTGGTCGTGAAAGGCGCTATATAAATGCAGGTCTTTCTTTTTTCTAAGAAAGGAATGAATAACAAAGATTAAAAAAGAAGGCAGAGGGATTGGATGTTGGAGCTGGTTTGAAAGTGGCGCCCGCAGTGCGTCAGTGTGGTGGAGTGCTGGGGTTGTAGATCAGGGAGGGAGAGAGAGTGTGTGAGAGAGAGAGAGAAACAGCTGAGAGCAGAGCAACACAGCACTGAGACACACACACAGGGAGAAGATTACAGCAACAGACAGGACAGGAGAGAGAGAGAGCAGCTCCAGCTCCTCACAGGACACACTCCACCCGGACAAGCGGCAGAGAGTGCCCGGGGGCTAGGGGAGCAACAGAGAGACAGAGGCACTGGAGCCGGCTTCTCCTTCCCGGGAGGGAGCCGCTGCCATGGGCAAGGCGGCGAGAGAATGAGCGCAGCCTCAGCGCCCAGCAGCAGCCGCCAGCCGCCGCCGCCAAGATGAGCAGCCCCAACCCCAGCTCGGGATCCTGCCGCTTCGCCGACTACTTTGTGCTGGCCGGCATCGACACCGACAGCGGACTGGAGCCGGACGAGCTCTCGGGTAGGTGAGCAGGGGGGCGGGAGAGGAAGGGAAGGGAAGGGAGACAGACTGGAAGCGAGCGAGCAGCCCCAGTGCCGTGCAATGGGGCTGCCACTCCGGCTGGGCTTTATAATGTGCCAGTGGGAGGCATGTGAGTGATTGTAAACATTCAAAGCGGTGACTGTGGACTGAAATAGAGCTGGGGTCAAACATAAGAGCCGTTTGTTTGTCAGCGTTCACCCCTCTGTTGTAGAATTCAGATACAATGATGCACACTTGGATAAGTACAGTTCCCAGTGTGTCATGGTTAGTTCTGTTTAATTTGGGTTACTGCAGTTATTCCAATTCATTTAACCCCTGCTCTCCCATCTTCCTCATCTCTTCCCCCCACCCCCAGTTTTCTTTCAGTGGGGTGTACAGCTCCATAGATGTTGTCAGCCTTCATTCCAGGCACCCTTTTCCAAGTAGCTGCTCTGAAGGTGTGAGCCGAGGCGGTGTTGGTGGTTGGGCTGTTCGGCCACGGAGGGCATCACAACGGAGCCCTAATCCCGTCCTCCCTCAGTGTCTGCACTGCTGTGTTCCCCACCAATGAGAGGGGTTGGGGAGTGGGGGAATTGTTAACCGTCCGGAGTTGAGAAACTCCTTTTTTAACCCCCCTCTTCCTTAAACCCTGGGCACTGTACCACTGCCCTGGCTGAGGTCAGGGAATCAAGCCGGGGATGTACTGGGAGCAGAAGGGAGATCTGCTGGTTGCTCGTTGAAGAGAAATGTACACTCAAGCCCACTGGTTAGCAATGACTGAACGGTTCCGTTTTATTACACGGGATTTTCCTCAGTGTTTTGGGGATTGCAATTTCAGTTGTTTTTTCCCTTGAAAGCCACAAGTCGGTAGCCACTAATCATAATTGGATAAAAGCAGTAGTTTCTGCAGCATTAACTGCAGTATAGAAACAGGCGGGCTGCCTCTGACAAGTTGCTGTTCCCATCTGTAGTTCGCCCAAACCTGACTTGATGTTGAAACGAGCAGAATTCCTGACCGCTTAGATGTGTACTGCATCTCCATTGAAAAAAAACACGGGGCCTGTGTTAGACTTAACTGCACTTTCTGTTCAGTAAAATTTTTTGCTGATTAAATTGATCATGGCTATATTGGACATGAAGGGGCCAAACTACCTTGGGAGATGGGTTAAGAACAGTTTGTTGGTTGGGTGAAATTCATGCTTTTAACAGACTTTAATAAACGCTGTGTAGTTTTGTCCAGGTTCAACATTAGATGTCTGCAATGTTCGGGCAGTTGTAGTAACAAATATTGAAAATAAACTGATGTGAAATCTTAGTCAGTTGGTAGCATTCTCGTCTCTGAGTCAGAAGGTTGTGAGTTTAAGTCCTACTCCAGAGACTTGAGCACAAAATCCAGGCTGATGCTCCAGTGGCGGTGCTGACGGAGTGCTGCATTTTGGAGATGCTGTCTTTTGGATGAATCATTAAACTGAGGCCTCGTTTGCCCTCTCGGGTGGGCATAAAAGATCCCATGGCCACTATTCGAAGGGAGAGTTCTCCCTGGTGTCCTGGCAAATATTTATTCCTCAACCAAAGTCACTAAAAACAGATTATCCGGTCATTATCTCATTGCAGTTTGTGGGACCTTGCTGTGCGCAATTTCGCCACCGCGTTTCCTACAGTGACTATACTTCAAAAGTACTTAATTGGCTGTAAAGCACTTTGGGATGTCCTGTGGTTCCAAAGCGCCATATATACATGCAAGTATTTTTTCTTTCACCCAAACTATTCTATACGTGATTCTAGAGGTCACAGTTCATGAAAAGATGATTCTGTTAACTGCTATCTGTAAGGTGGAACTGGCTTGAGGAGCTAAATGGCCTACTTCTGTCCCTATGTTCCTAATAATCTTCGGAAAGGTTGAAATGATCGAAATGGGTGCCAGTTGCTTTGTGTCGCACTAAACCAATGTTAAAGAAAGACTTGCATTTATATAGCGCCTTTCACGATCACCGAATGTCTCAAAGCGCTTTACAGCCAGTTAAGTACTTATTGAAGTGTAGTCACTGTTGCAATGTGGGAAACGCGGCAGCCAATATGCGCAAAGCAAGCTCCCACAAATAGCAATGTGATAATGACTAGATAATCTGTTTCTCTTGTTATATTGATTGAGGGATAAATATTGGCCAGTACACCAGGGATAGCTCCCTTGCTTTTCTTCGAAATAGTGCCATGGGATCTTTTACATCCACCTGAGAGGGCAGACAGGGCCTCGGTTTAATGTCTCATCCAAAAGACGGCACCTCTGACGTGCAGCACTCCCTCAGCACTGCACTGGAGTGTCTGCCTAGGTTTCTGTGCTCAGGTCCCTGGAGTGGGACTCAAATCCTTAACCTTTTGACTCAGACCAATGTTGCAATGATTGGTCTTGTATCTCCGACGTAAATGTCTCAGTGAGCGGATGAGCTGTACGGACCAGGAGAGTTCCAGACTTTGACCCCTGGTCTCCGCAGAGTTGGCACAAATTGGTTGGGCAGTAATAGATGCCAAAAAGAATGAGGTACTGAGTTAAGGTACTGGAAAGGACCCAACACTCCACGAAACTGTAGCCCAGCAAGCATCGATGCCAAGTGGAGGGGAGAAAAGTGTCTCAAAATTCTTCAGTTGCTCTGACCCACATAAAACCGTATTAAGCAATCGATATCCTACACAAATAGGCTGAGCTGTGCAAATAACAAACTCTAACCACCCAGTGTGCTACAGGTTAGAACTAATTGGAATGCCTTGTTTTACTGTTGACACTGAGACACATGCGGTGTTTTAAGTGCGGATTGTATTTTCAGTCATGCCAGGATACTCCTTTTCACTTCCTGCTAATGTTCACATTGAGTCCAACGACGTAGATGCTGAAGTAATCAACTTGGAATGCCAAGCTGAATAGCTTGGTCTCCTCTTTCTCAGCTCAAACTCTGCGGCATTACAAAATGATGGTTTGAGATGACAGTAGGTTTACTTAGAGGTGCAAATTGCTTCTGTAATGCAAAAATGATGCAAGTTACACGCATTGATGGAGAATCTCTCTGGTAATGGATGGAGTGCTGCGCCTGCAATGCCAAGGTCATTAAGTATTTGCATTTTACAGCTCAAATCATTAACGGTAGGTGGTTAAGTTAACCAACTGAGGATTTCATTGCAATCCCTCTGACCTAATGCATACCATTGCCTCCAATTCCAGAACTGAATAATTTTGTGATGTCCTGATTATTGGATCGATGGTATTCAGATTCAGCAAGGATGACTGGTTTAAGGTGTAGGGCGATTCGTTATTTAGATGCAGGTTGACTGTTTTTGATGAATAATGGAAATGCTGATGTTGGATTGATGTTGCAGCCTTGAGGGATTTTTAAAAGAGTGAAGATTATCAGAAAATAGACCTAATGCGTTCAATAGAACCATTAGAGTCTACTCTCTCCTCTCCATTTGAAGTGCAAGCTAGTGAATGGTCGTTTTAATTTTCAGTAATTCCAATGTTTTTTTGGGCGGGGCACACTAACATACATGCCATTCCTCTTGTAAAGCTACCGAAGTGAGGGAGCTTTGGTGAACGGCTGGAGACATGTTCTGCGGAGAGGAATTGTGGCAGCTCCGTGGGCAGCACACTCGCCTCTGAGTCAGAAAGTTGTGGGTTCAAGTCCCACTCCAGAGATTTGAGCGCACAAAACTAGGGTGATACCCCTGTGTTGTACTGAGTCTGTTGGAGGTGCCGTCCTTTGGATGGGTGTAAAAGATCCCATGGCAATATTTGAAAAAGAGCAGGGGAGTTGTCCCCCAGTGTCCTGGCAAATATTTATTCCTTAAACAACATCACTAAGACAGATTATCTGGTCATTATCGCATTGCTGTTTGTGGAATCCTGTAGTGTGAAAATTGTTTCCTACATTATAACTGACCACACTTCAAAAAAACACTTCATTGGCTCTAAAGCACTTTGGGATATCCTGAGGTTATGCAAGGCATTATATAAATGCCAATTCTTTCTACTGTTGTTGGTGTGTGGTTGCTGTGCTTGTCTACTGCTTTCAAGATGAATGTGTTTTGGGAGTGCCACACAGTCTCACAGTCACAATTACCCATGGGATAAATCCACTCCAGATGATTGGTGTACAACGTGTGTGGGGGTTTGTTGCTGAGTGGACAATGAAGAGTAACTAGAGATTTGAAAGGATTTCTCCTGGTTTAGCATTGGTTTGGGGTGGGGGGGGGGTGGGGGGTGATATCTGATTTGTGTTGGACACGGCTATTTTGCAATGTGAAACGAGCCAATTTATACCATCAAATCTGCTGTGTTTTTCTATGCAAAACACTTGCACTGTGACATTTAATTTGCTTACTCAATTCTCTGGGAAGCAGATAATCTTTTTTATTTCCCCTTCAAGAAAACAACAGCCTGAGCACGAGTATTTAAATTGTTCCCCAGTGTTGTACTGAGCCTAACTGATCTTTTCCGTTAGCTATGTAGGGGGCGGATTAATAAGCATCTCAGCTTGAAAATCCTGAATAAGTCTTTCTGCACCTGGAATCTCCACACTTTTTTGGGCTCATGGGGTCTTGTGTTTCATAGAAACATAGAAACATAGAAAATAGGTGCAGGAGTAGGCCATTCGGCCCTTCGAGCCTGCACGACCATTCAATATGATCATGGCTGATCATGCAACTTCAGTACCCCATTCCTGTTTTCTCTCCATACGCCTTGATCCCTTTAGCCATGAGGGCCACATCTAACTCCCTTTTGAATATATCTAACAAACTGGCCTCAACAACTTTCTGTGGTAGAGAATTCCACAGGTTCACAATTCTCTGAGTAAAGAAGTTTCTCCTCATCTCGATCCTAAATGGCTTACCCCTTATCCTTAGACTGTGACCCCTGGTTCTGGACTTCCCCAACATCGGGGACATTCTTCCTGCATCTAACCTGTCCAACCCTGTCAGAATATTGACATTGTGAATTCTTCCAAATGACACACAGAGATATGAAACATTCTGTGCTCTTTTATTATATTTAGAGTTCTTACTGAGTCTTACCCATCATTTTGTGATTCCTTTCTGCTTTGAATGGATTTTTTGGTCAGGCTTACTTGCACTCCCCATGCCATGGACCCAACATTAATTGCAGCTTATTTGTAAACTGGGATCTTAGTCCTCGTCTTCAGCCAGTGCCTCTATGAGCAGGCAGTTGGAAGGGTTGGGACAGCATTCTCGGGAAAGGCGGGGGGGGGGCGGGGGCGGGGAACTCATTTGTCCCCCTGCCATAAATGTTGCCCATCCCCTCATTGGGCAGCACTCTGCCCCATCATTCAGCACCTTCCGATCACAGTGAATTTAAAGGGTTAAATTATGAGGCCAGATGGCATAAACTTGGTTTGTATTCCCTTGAGTTCAGAATGTTGAGAGGTAATCCAATCAAGATGTTTACAATGATAAATGGTTTCAATAGGGTAGATACTAATAAACTATTTCCCCTGGTGGGAGAATCCAGAACAAGGGGGGCATCATCTCGAAATTAGAGCCAGGCCATTTAGGAATGAAATCAGGAAGCACCTTTTCATGCAGAGGGTCGTGGAAATTTGGAACCTTCGCCCCCAAAAAGCTGTTGAGGCTGAGGGTCAATTGAAAATTTCAAAACTGAGATCGCTAGATTTTTGTTAGGCAAAGGTATTGAGGGTTATGGAATCAAGGCGGGTAGATGGAGTTAAGGTCGTCAGCCATGATCTAATTGAATGTCGGAACAGGCTCGAGGGGCTGAATGGCCTGTTCCTGTGTTCATTCGGAACTGGGTAGTATGGGATGAAATGTCTGTTGTGTTGGTGCTCCAGTGCGTTGCTTCTACGAGACTCCAGTTTAAGAAGGGGTATCTGAAGGGTTTGAAAAAAAAAACAAAGGCATTGGTGGATAAATGGTGTTCGTCGCAGGAAGCTATGATCTTTCTGAACGCATTGTTTATATTTCCTTTTCCTGGAACCGCTTTCTTTGACCTGCTGGTGGGACAGTCTGGCGCAGGGATTTCTCCCCAGCCGCCGTCAAATGGCAGTTCATGATTGTCAACAGGAGGCAGGATATGCGCTCGCCGAGCTGACTGTATACATAATTTCCCTCATTCCGTCAGTTGCTCGGTATCACAAAAGATTGGCACCCAGCCAGCTGCCGGGCTCCTCTGATTTGGGCAGAGATTATTTTTTGCTGTTGCGTTGTTAGACTCTGCTAGCTGTTTAATATTTCATCACGGTGTCAGCTGTGGCTCAGTGGGCAAGTCCCCCAAATCTGGGCCGATGCTCCAGTGCAGTGAGGTGGCTTCTTTTGGATGAGACGTTAAACCAAGGCCCTATCTCTCTGGTGGATGTAAAAGATTCCACGATACTATTTCGAAGAGCAGGAGCATTATCCCCAGTGTTCTGACCAATATTTATCCCTCAACCAACGTCTAAAACTGATGATCCGGCCATTTATTTCAATACAGTTTGTGGAACCTTGCTGTGCATGCCACATAATTGACGTAATTGGCCGCTATGTTTCCAATATTAGACCAGTGACCACACTTCAAAAGTGCTTCGTTGGCTGTAAAGCACTTTGAGATGTTCTGAGGTTGTGAACGGCGCTATATAAATGCAAGTCTCTCTTTTCTTTGCTGGAAAGAGCATGTCATGAACATTCTTAGACTCCAGCCCTCTATCCTAGAGGAGCAAAATGTAACATTTTATGTGCACTGGTGAAAGTGATGGCTCTTGTGATTATTCCCTGAGTGACTGTTGTCGCTATGGTGGTTGCATGAAACTTGTGAGCTACCTCCAGCTGAACTGTGAATAGTCGCACGATCACAGATTCTGTCATTCAACACTTGGGTTTTTTCCAATTAATTCTCAGGATATGGGCCTTGCTGGAAAGGCCAGCATTTATCGCCCATCCCTAGTAGGCCTTGAAAAGGTGGTGGTGAGCCGTCTTCTTGAACCACTGCAGTTCATGTGGTGAAGGTACTCCCACGGGAGTGCCAAGATTTTGATCCAGCGACGATGAAGGAACGGTGATATATATCCAAGTCGGGATGGTGGGGAACTTGGAGGTAATGGTGTTTGCGTGTATCTGCTACACTAGTCCTTCTAGATGGTGGAGGTCGCAGGTTTGGGAGGTACCGGGGAGTATCCTTGAGAGCACAACATTGGGGGGAAGTACTAGTGGGTACAGTTCTGTCACTGGAGGTGGTGTGATCAAAGTGAGATGATGAAGATCTCGGACTCTGATCATGTTGGGTCTCTATACCACTTCTATCTGTAATTGCTGTTGACTGCATTAACAGGACTTCCTCGGCCAAACTGCAGCCTCCACCATCCTTCTTGGTTCCCCTTTTACCCTCCTACTCAGTGGCCCTTTTGTTTTTTTACTCCATATGATGGACTCTTTAGCGATGCAACTTGTTGCTGAATGCGGGATCCGATTGTCGAGAGACTGTTTGATTGAGTCTTCAGTTCCTTCAACATCTTTTTAAAAAGATATGCACAATAGCATAAATGGTAGTGGAAAAAAAATTCAGAGGGGCAAGTCAATTTGCAACTTATTTCGAAACAGCAGATTCCATTTAATCAAAATTTACCAAAAATACTCGAGTTTAAAAAAAAGAAACAGAGAAGGTTGATAAGGGTAGTGTAGATGATGTATATGGATTTTCAAAAGGTGTTTGATAAAGTACCACATAATCGACTCGTTTGCAAAATTGAAGCCCATGGGATTAAAGGGGCAGTGGCTGTGTGGATGCATAATTGGCTAAGCGATAGAAAGCAGAGACTAGTGGTGAAAGGATGTTTCAGACTGGAGGGCAGTGTGCAGTGGTGTTCCCCAAGGGTCAGTGTTGGGACCACTGCCATTTTTGATATATAATAATGACCTGGACTTTGGTATAATTTCAAAATTTGTAGAAGACATGAAACTGGGAAATATAGTACATAGTGAGGGGGACAGCAAGAGACTCCAGGAGGACATAGACTGGTGAAATGGGCAGACACATGGCCATTGAATCTTACGCAGAGAAATGTGAAGTGATTTAACATAGAAACATAGAGAATAGGTGCAGGAGTAGGCCATTCGGCCCTTCGAGCCTGCACCACCATTCAATATGATCATGGCTGATCATGCAACTTCAGTACCCCATTCCTGCTTTCTCTCCATACCCCTTGATCCCTTTATCCATAAGGGCCACACCTAACTCCCTTTTGAATATATCTAACGAACTGGCCTCAACAACTTTCTGTGGTAGAGAAGTCCACAGGTTCACAATTCTCTGAGTGAAGAAGTTTCTCCTCATCTCAGTCCTAAATGGCTTACCCCTTATCCTTAGACTGTGTCCCCTGGTTCTGGACTTCCCCAACATCGGGGACATTCTTCCCGCATCTAACCTGTCCAATCCCGTCAGAATTTTATATGTTTCTATGAGATCCCCACTCATTCTTCTAAATTCCAGTGAATATAAGACTAGTCGATCCAGTCTTTCTTCATATGTCAGTCCTGCCATCCCGGGAATCAGTCTGGTGAACCTTCGCTGCACTCCCTTAATAGCAAGAATGTCCTTCCTCAAATTAGGAGACCAAAACTGTACACAATATTTAAGGTGTGGCCTCACCAAGGCCCTGTACAACTGCAGTAAGACCTCCCTGCTCCTATACTCAAATCCTCTCGCTATGAAGGCCAACATGCCATTTATTTTGGTCGGAAGAATGAGGAAAGGCAATATGAACGAAATGGTACTAATTTAAAGGGGAGGCAGGGAAACAGAGAGATTTGGGGTGTATGTACATAAGTCTTTAAAGTTGTCGGGACAAGTTGAGATGACTACTAAAGAGGCATACGTGATCCTTGTCATGAAGTACAAAAGCAAGGAACTTATACTAAACCTTTAGGCCCCAGCTGGAGTACTGTGGCTAATTCTGGGCGCCACTCTTTATGTCAAGGCCCTGGAGAAGCTGTTTACGAGAATGGTACCAGGGATGAAGGACTTCCGTTATGTGGAGAGATGAGAGAAACTGGGGTTGTTCTTGGAGCAGAGAAGGTTACGGGGAGGTGTTCAAAATCACAAACTGTTTCCAGTGGCAGAAGGGTCAGTAACTATGGACGCATGTTTAAGGTAATTGGTAAAAGAAACAAAGGTGACATGAGAGTGGGGGGCGGGGGACAGGGAATTATGCAGCGAGTTGATGATCTGGAATGCACTGTCTGAAAGGGTGGTGGAAGCAGATTCAATAATTTTCAAAAGGGAATTCGAGCAGAGCAGTGTGACTAATTGGATAGCTCTTTCAAACTTTCAAAGAGCTGGTAGGGAAAATATTTGTATACACAAAATTTGCTGGTGACCCTTGCAGATGATGATTAAATGAGGATGTCGCGATTCGGTGACGCCAAGCTTCATTAGTAAATTGACTGCTCTGTGCTCAGCATTAAAAAGCAGATAACAGGAGATTACAGCATTGTCTCGAAGCTCTCAGTAAAGTGTGAAGGTGGGTCGGCGAATTTCCCTGCTGTGCGCACTTAAATTGTGGAAAACTACCCAGCAGTACAACTATAGATTATGGCTTTTTAAATGTAAGTTTTGATGGGGAAGAACAGTTTCAAATCTTAGAATCACACAGCACAGTTGGACGCCTGTGCCGGCTCTTTGAAAGAGCTATCCAATTAGTCCCACTCGTCTGTTTTCTTCATAGCCCTGCACGTTTATTTTTGCTTAAAATTGTCCAGGATCCAAAGCAAAGGAATTCCTCAATTCCTGAGTGTCCAATTTCGTTGACCACAGAATTTTCAAAGAATAACCAATGGAATGTTACAGGCTTGTGTTTGAGCTATGTAACACTTGGGTGAAACACTGGCAGGCAGAGGTTAGTGACTGGTGGTAGAAGCAATTTGAGGTGATGAATTAAGAGCATCGCAGGTTTAAATATGATTTCCCTGCCCAGCCACCTCCCCCCCCCCCCCATCCGCCTCGCCCCCATGCCATATCGGTACCAATGCACTAAATAAGTGTCACATTGTAGGGAACATGCGCTTATCGAGATTAGCAATTCTACGTAGTGGGAGTTAATGGGACTTGGTTTGATACACTGGAATTGTATATAATGGGGGTGAAAATCACCTGCAACAGCTTCTCTTCTGGCCCCCGCATTGTTATCTCTGGTGTCCCCCAAGGATCTATCCTTGGCCCCCTCTATTTCTCATCTATATGCTGCCCCTTGGCGACATCATCCGAAAACACGGAGTCAGTTTCTACATGTACGCTGACGACACCCAGCTCTGCCTCACCACCACTTCTCTCGACCCCTCCACGATCTCTAAATTGTCAGATTGTTTGTCCAACATCCAGTACTGGATGAGCAGAAATTTTCTCCAGTTAAATATTGAGAAGACCGAAGCCATTGTCTTTGGTCCCTGCCACAAACTGCGGTCCCTGCCACAAGCTGCGTTCCGATTCCATCCCTCTCCCGAGCATTTGTCTGAGGCTGAACCAGACTGTTCGCAACCTAGGGATCATATTTGACACTAAAATGAGCTTCCGGCCACATATCCGTGGCATCACTAAGACTGCCTATTTCCACCTCTGTAACATCGCCTGTCTCTGCCCCTGCCTCAGCTCATCCGCTGCTGAAAGCCTCATCCATGCCTTTGTTACCTCTAGACTTGACTACTCCGCTGCACTCCTGGCTGGCCTCCCACATTCTACCCTGCATAAACTAGAGGTGATCCAAAACTCAGCTGCCCGTGCCCTAACTCGCACCAAGTCCCGCTCACCCATCGCCCCTGTGCTCGCTGACCTACATTGGATCCCAGTTAAGTAACACCTCGATTTCAAAATTCTCATCCTTGTTTACAAACCCCTCCATGGCCTTGTCCCTCCTTCAGGCTCACAACACCAGAGATATCTGCGCTCCTCAAATTCTGCCCTCTTGAGCATTCCTCATTATAGCTGCTCAACCATCGGTGGCCGAGCCTTCAGCTGCCTGGGCCCTAAGCTCTGGAACTCCCTGCCTAAACCTCTCGCCTCTCTACCTTCCCTCCTTCATGACGCTCCTTAAAACCTAAATCTTTGACCAAGCTTTTGGTCATCTGCTTTAATTTCTTCTTGTGTGGCTCCGTGTCAAATTTTTTTTACCTTCGAACACTCCTGTGAAGCACCTTGGGACGTTTTACTATGTTAAAGGTGCTATATAAATACAAGTTGTTGTTGTTGTTGAGTGAATGGGATCTGGTTTGTTACACTGGTATTGTATACAATGAGGGTGAATGGAATCTGTTTTGTTAGAAACATAGAAACATAGAAAATAGGTGCAGGAGTAGGCCATTCGGCCCTTCTAGCCTGCACCGCCATTCAATGAGTTCATGGCTGAACATGCAACTTCAGTACCCCATTCCTGCTTTCTCACCATACCCCTTGATTCCCCTAGTAGTAAGGACTTCATCTAACTCCTTTTTGAACAAATTTAGTGAATTGGCCTCAACAACTTTCTGTGGTAGAGAATTCCACAGGTTCACCACTCTCTGGGTGAAGAAATTCCTCCTCATCTCGGTCCTAAATGGCTTCCCCCTTATCCTTAGACTGTGTCCCCTGGTTCTGGACTTCCCCAACATTGGGAACATTCTTCCTGCATCTAACCTGTCTAACCCCGTCAGAATTTTAAACGTTTCTATGAGGTCCCCTCTCATTCTTCTGAACTCCAGTGAATACAAGCCCAGTTGTTACACTTGAATTGTATATAATGGGGTTAAATCTGTGATTTGTTAAACTGGAATTGTATGCTTGCATTTTGTATCCATTGATTTGTAATTATCAACTTTGAATGCATGGTGATGTGTGTATCGTTTAAGAATGTAGAATTAATTTATGCTATTTCGTACAAGGGAGTTTGACTGAATATTAATGCGTGTATCAAAACATTTCAGTCCATCTGCAGGGCAGGAGAACAGAGGACGGCTCAGTGTTGCTCAATAGGCTGCCACCTCCTGTTGTCCCACTAAAGAATGTAGGTTGACAGCAGCTCTGTGGAAATCTGGGGCCCTCCGATAATCTATCAAACACAGTGGCATTTAAGCTAAGCCTCGGGCTTCTGATCATTCGAAACTGTCATGTCCTTTACATGCATGCACGCATCGTGCAAATTAACATCTCTGTGTGTTTGCTTCCAATGACCAAATGGTATTCAAACATCACATGAGCTCAAAGGTCAGTCTTCGGCAGTGAACGGGAGTAGTTAAGTAGTAAATCTTTACTGAGCTTGCTGAAGTAGCACAAGTGAGTTGTGCACCGGGACAACAATTAGTGTGTTTTATTGAGTAGGGGCTGTAATACTAAGCTTGGCTGACTAGACCCTATCAGTGTAATGGCTGAATCAGGCCCCCCCTCCCCCCGCCCACCCCGTCCCCTCCAGTTTTATGCAAGTAAGAGGGCAAGCAAAGGAGTTTGTCATCAAACTGCAGTTTATAATGCCTTCACTATAAAGATTGTGTGTTATTTAGAGTAATAACGTTCCATGCAAACGAATACACACTCCCAGTGCAGTGCTGAGGGAGTGCTGTGCTGTCTGGGAGGTGCCATCTTTCAGATGAAATGTTAAACCGAGGCTCCGTGTACCCTCTTTGGTGGAGGTCGAAGATCCCACCGCACTATTTCGAAGAAGAGCAGGGGAGTTATCCCCGGTGTTATGGCCAATATTTACCACTCAACCAACATCACTGAAATAGATTACCTAATGATTATCACATTACTGTTTGCTGTGTTCAAATTGGCTGCCGCATTTCCTACATTTCAACAGTGACTGCACTCCAAAAGTACTTCATTGGCTGTAAAACACTTTGGGATGACCTGAAAGGTCGTGAAAGGCGCTATATAAATGCAAGGTCCTTCTTTTCTTTCTAATATGTCTCCATTTTGCCTCCATTCCAATGGTCAGTGGTTTTCCAAGGTACCTCAGTTTCTTTTCCAGTTCTTGTTGTGGAGTCGAGGGCCATTCACACTTTGATTAGTTTAGACCTGTGACCAGGGAAGCAAGCCTAGTCAGCCTTTAGAAAAGCACAAAGTGTATGGTCCTTGGGCTGGATGTGGGGAGGAGTGTATCAGTCATATTAATCTGCCACATGGCTGCAGGATCTCTTGCACCAGAATGGTGAACACTGAACAATTCCTACAATAAACACAACTTGCCTTTCATGTAGTGAAATGGCCTTTTTAAAAAAAAATAAATGGGTTTCGTTTGTCTTGGATTTTCAGTGGCAAAGCGGAGCCAAAATAATCCGTAATTTTGCATTGATTCCATTTAGCTTTACAATCAATAAATCTTTGCCTTGGCTGAAGCCATTGAAAGCTGTGTACTGCTCTGAAGCTTTTGCCTGGCAGCACTGGCTTATCGCAGTACAGGCCGAGATACATCTACTCAATCCCCATTATCTACCTCTTCAAAGAGTTTATGCAGAGCGGGCTTGGTCACGGATATATCGGATACACGCTTTGTCATTTTTTATTTTGGGACAAGATTTTTTATCTATGACACTTGCACGGAGAGAGGAATTATCTTGGAGGTCAATAAGTACACGGTTGATCCCTGTTATATTGCCAAACACCAAAAACTGCTGCAGCAGAGTGGTGGGCGCTGGTCATTCTGTGGCAGACTCCTCTATCCTCCTGTCTGCAGTGCAACCATTTGGGGAGGAGGGGAGAGAGAAAGGACCGTGTGAATTGACTGTCACCCAGCTCCTTCCCCAACCCCCGGAGCTTTTGGCATGGGCGCTGAGCACCTCGAGTCTCATCGCCGAGAGCATGCAGAAAACAAGCGCAGGCAGTGGAAAGAGCATGCGGCAAAGCAGTCCCACCCACCCTTTCCTCCAACGACTATCTGTCCCACCTGTGACAGAGACTATAATTCCCGTATTGGACTGTACAGTCATCTAAGAACTCATTTTTAAAGTGGAAGCAAGCCGTCCTCAATTTCGAGGGACTGCCTATGATGATGTTTCCTGCTGTTCAGCCATTTGGGCCTGTAATGTATGCACCTGTGAGGATGCTCACAGGTTTGGAGCAGAGTCGCCACCAAGCGCAGCTCTCCCCCGTCTGGAGTGGCGACTAACCTGCAGGAGCTGCTGCTCAGGAATCCGTACCTCCACGACCGCGGTTTTAGGTGGCAGGCGGACGAGAGTGCTGTGGCTGGTGAGGTGACGAGGGTCAGGGACCTGCTCGATGGTGGAGGTGCGGGCTGGATGGCGCCAGACGTGCTGGCACGGCGCCTAAACTGGGCCAATGTCCGCCGCGCGGCCGATGCCATCGAGTCGCAAAAAACAGCACTAGGCCCTGACTCCGTTAGGTGTGCTGAGGATGCTCAAGCACGTGGGGTGATCCCGTCTGAACTTACCTCCGTCCAGACGGAATTCCTCATCGGCGCGAAGCCCCGAAACCTCCCTCGGGAGCCAGTGCCTCACAACTTGAGCCTTCTCTGGGAAATCCCCTCCGTGCCTTTCAGTTCTGCGCGGAGGGGTTTCCTGTACGGGCTGCTCTTGCACACTCTCCACCTTGCCATCCTCGTCTGCTGTCCGGACACGCCATGGCGCACCATCTTGCCGTCCGGAGGAGGCGGGTGTCCTCAATGGAGTGCATTCTATGTGGGAGTCCTCCCTCTATTTATTGGGGACTTGGCCTGGAGGGTGTTGCACGGAGCAGTCCTGTGCAATAAGTTTTTAAGTCAGTTCACGGGCTCCCTGCAATTTCTGCGGTCTGGAAGAGTCCGTGTTTCATGTTTTTATTGAATGTACGAGGTTGCAGCCCATGTTCCAATATGTGAATGGGTTGCTCTACAAATTCTGGTTGCATTTCAGTCCCGCACTCCTGATCTTTGGGCACCCTGTGCGGAGGGGAGCGGGCAGATCGGAAGGCCTCATCGTAGGACTGTTCCTGGGCATGGCCAAGGGGGCCATCAGCCGATCCAGGCAGTAGGCCCACCCTTTTAGTCAGGGGGCACTTGTATAATTTGTGTTTTTAGTGTCCTCAAGAAAATCCCCCCAAAAAAACAAATAACAAGGGGGCACTTGTTTGAAAGTGTTTGGTGTGTGTCCTCCCTTTAATCAGGGGGCACTTGATTTAATTGTTCACAACAAAATAGTTGTCGAGCTGTTGAGGGCGGTCGAGGGGGTCGTTCAGTCTGACCGCCTGCCTCTTTTCTGCGGCTACATCTGAGCCAGGGTGTCCCTGGAGATGGAGCACGTGCTGTCCACCAGTATGCTCGTGGCTTTCTGCGAGCGGTGGGTGCCGGAGGGACTGGAGTGCATCATCACTCCCGGCAACCAAATTTTAATTTGATTGGTTTAATGTTCAAAAGTTTTATTTGTTAATTTTCAGTTCTAATGCCCTTTTAATAGGGGAGCATTTGATTTAAAGTTCTACAAAAATAGTTGTAGAGCTGTTGAGTTGTGAGTGGCTAAGCCAGTCACGTGATGTTCACAAGGCTCAATAAAACCCCAGCCAGTTGGGTTTGGAGGATCCACAATGAAGCAGGTGGTTGTGAGCCTGGTGGATGAACTGGTAATGTGTAGTGTGATTGTTAAACCTTTGCTAATAAACCAACTAGTTCTTAATAGCAATGTGTTGCTATGAATTCTTAAGCAAAGAACCCATGGAGCAAATACATTACAGGACCCTATGCTCCGGAATTTCCTCCTTAAACCTCTCTGACTCTCCACCTCTCCACACTCTCCTCCATTTAAAACCCCCGCCTTAAAACCTACCTCTGCGACAGTCACCCGTTCCAATATTTTTTGTTTTGTAACGCTGCTGTGAAGCACCGAGGGATGTTTTACTACGTTAATGGCACGTTGTTGCCGTTGTTCTCACCTATCCTTCTGATCTCTTCATGGAGCAAATTGTCCTTTCACTGATCTGGTGGTCTAGCATACCCTGAGAGTTAGCTTGGATTTCTTGAAGCAATAGAGATGTCTAACCAGAGTCCTTCATTTTGTAGCTTTCCACCTTTCACAGGATCAACTTCTTTTATCTGTCAGGTGTTCCTGACATATTGGGACACACCGCCTCCTTTTTTGTCCTTTCCGAACACTCTCTGCAGCGGACTGTTTATATTCATTTCCACCCTGTTTCTAATATTCACACCACACCATAGGTCCCTAAAACCACAACAGGTCTCCAGCTCTTATTTCTAGTGTTCATGGATATACACGTTACTATAGATTGTCCCCCATGTCTGCTTATTCCTGGTCTCTGGTTCACCCGAGTCTCTGAGTTGTTTGGCCTACAAATCCCCCTCTGACACACACCCTCTGCGTAGGCATTCCTAATGAGTGCGGGCGATTGAAGCTAAGTGAGAGAATCCCTTGCTGTTATTATAATCATGCTGTTTAATTCAGATTCCGGGAGCTCAGCATCTGGGAGCTGGCTCCTGGCCTTTTGAATTGCTAAATCCGACTCCCTTTAACCGCATGCCCATGAGAAATTGGATCCATGAGCTTGCCACCGAGATAAGCGAACTGGGATAAGTAGCGGAAACGCCATGAAGCTGGCTCTCGCCTGCCAGATTTGTGGAATCTGGAGAAACAGATAGATTTAGAAAAGCAGCTTCTAGCAGTGTGGGCGCTGCTTTCTGTAAACTCCTCAATCTCCGCCTGGACAATGGTAGGGCGCTACATGGCAGTTAGCCTCAGTGCCCCAGTGTTGGGCAGGGGACTGATCCTGCACACTATCCGACAGTCCTTGTCGGAGGTACACGTGTGTGGATAGTGGAGGAAGGCAGCGTCGAGCTTGGTTGGGATGCGATGGCTCCCCACAGCTGGATACATTGGGGGCCATTGTGGGCAATGTGGGACGTTACCCCTGACAAGGACTCGGGAGGAGAAGGAAGAAACATGTTGAGGGTGGGGGAAACTCTTGACTTGAACACAAGCTCAAAAGAATTCAAAAAGAAAGAAAGAAAGACTTAGATTTATATAGCGCCTTTCATAGAAACATAGAAAATAGGTGCAGGAGAAGGCCATTCGGCTGTTCGAGCCTGCACCACATTCAATATGATCATGCAACCTCAGTACCCCATTCCTGCTTTCTCTCCATACCCCTTGATCCCTTTAGCCATAAGGGCCACATCTAACTCCCTTTTGAATATATCTAACGAACTGGCCTCAACAACTTTCTGAGGTAGAGAATTCCACAGCTTCACAGTTCTCTGAGTGAAGAAGTTTCTCCTCATCTCGGTCCTAAATGGCTTACCCCTTATCCTTAGACTGTGACCCCTGGTTCTGGACTTCCCCAAGATCGGGAACATTCTTCCTGCATCTAACCTGTCCAATCCAGTGAGAATTTTATATGTTTCTATGAGATCCCCACTCATTCTTCTAAATTTCACGACCATCAGACATCTCAAAGCGCTTTACAGCCAATGAAGTACTATTGGAGTGTAGTCACTGTTGTAATGTAGGAAACACGGCAGCCAATTTGCGCACAAGTAAGCTCCCACAAACAGCAATGTGATGATGACCAGATAAAACATGTTTTTTGTTATGTTGAATGAGAAATAAATATTGGTCAGGATACCGGGGATAACGCCCCTGCTCCTCTTCGAAATTGTACCATGGGATCTTTTACATCCACCTGAGAGAACAGACAGGGCCTCGGTTTAACGTCTCATCTGAAAGACGACACCTCCGACAGTGCAGCACTCCCTCAGCACCGCACTGGAGTGTCAGCTTGGATTTATGTGTTCAAGTCCCTGAAGCAGGACTTGAACCCCCAACCTTCTGACTCCGAGGTGAAATTGTTACCCACTGAGCCACAGCTGTCGCTGCACCTTATTTTAAAAAGGAAATGAAGAATCACGTGACCAAGGGTTTTTATTTCAGACGCACGAGCGTGTCCTGGTTTGAAGGACAGTCGCTGTAAGCCTTGTTCTATCCTCTTAAATGCTCTGCCCTTATGTCATGCACGGATCAGGCAGCCTCTGTCTGTGGCCGCAGTCTTAAATAAAGAGCTGCTCTCATCGGATGAATAGGCCGCGGACGATGCCAGGGAAAGTGACATTCAGGCATGGGCTGAGTGAGAGGGGCCTGGAGCACCACACACCGACTGTGTCCGCATAATCTGTGCTGCACCAGCCTTCCCTGAAGTAAAAACACATCATCATAGGTAGTCCCTCGTTTGAAGTTTAGTCACTGTTGTAATGTGGAAAACACAGCAGCCGATGTACGCACAGCACATCGTCATCATAAGCAGTCCCTCGGAATCGAGGAAGACTTGCTTCCACTCTAAAAATTAGTCCTTAGGTGACTGAACAGCCCAATATGAGAACCACAGTCCCTGTCACCGGTGGAACAAATATTCGTTGAGGGAAAGGGTGGGTGGGACTAGTTTGCCGCACGCTCTTTCCGCTGCCTGCGCTTGATTTCTGCATGCTCTCGGCGACGAGAATCGTGGTGCTCAGCGCCCTACCAGATGTACTTCCTCCACTTAGGGCGGTCTTTGGCCAGGGACTCCCAGGTGTCAGTGGGGATGTTGCACTTTATCAGGGAGGCTTTGAGGGTGTTCTTGTAACGTTTCCTCTGCCCACCTTGGGCTCGCTTGTCATGTAGGAATTCCAAGTAGAGCGCTTGTTTTGGGAGTCTTGTGTCTGGCATGCGGACAATGTGGCCTGCCCAGCGGAACTGATCAAGTGTGGCCGGTGCTTCAATGCTGGGGATGTTGGCCTGGTCGAGGTAAACAGCAATGTGATAATGATCAGGGAGAGGTGGAGCAATATAAAGCGAGCTTGGAAATGTTCTCACTGGTGTCTGAGGGGATGGTTCACACACACTGAGCTGTCCTTGTGCACTTCCTGATGGGCTGATGATCAGGGAGCCTGCTGACTGGCTGAGTCACCTTTGGTGAGGGGGGTGGTGGGGGAAGGTGGAGGATTATGGGGATTGAGGGGGCAGGAAGACACTGATGCTGCCTCCTGTTCTTATCACAAGGCGGGTGGGGGGGCCTCTCAGGCGGCCAGACGCGAGGGGTGGTGGGGAAAGGTGCACCATGTCCTTCGGTTAGCTGCATCGGGGAGGTCATAGGTTACAGACTCATTCTGGTTTCTTTTAACAATGATGGGGGGTGTCAAAAAATCATAACTTCCAGGTTAACTACGCAGTCACTGTCTGTCACAGTATTGTGTTAACGTTGCCTTCCCTGTTGGGAGCAGTGAGGCAGCTGAGTTTTATTAAGTGTGTTTTAATACTGCAGTGGGCGAGATTCTGAATAGTACGTTTTGGGGGAATTTCTGGGATATCTCACAATATCCAAACATTCGTGTCTCTCAACAGCTGACCTGAATATTCTTTTACTGCGTCAGCATTCCGAAGCCAATAAATAATGTATTTGACTGGTTCGGGTTTTTTTGTGTGTGGCAAATGCGTGTGTCACAATCAAATCGAATGTGTTTCAGTACTGCAGCCTGCCCAATCTTGCCAGATGTGTCATAACTATTCCCCCCCCCGGGCTACATGCTCATTTAAAGTCAGAAATTATCCTTGAAGGCGTGGGTGAATTTTCTCTTAATGAGACATTTGTGTCTTGTTTCTTGTAATATTACAGGTTATAGACGAGTGGCCACGAGCTTTTCTGTTTCTGTCGAGGTGACTCCATATAACAGTGAGTTGGGGCAAACACCTCATGAAGCTTGTCTGTATGTACTCATAGAGCCACAGATGATTACAGCACAGAAAGAGGCCATTTGGCCCATGGTGTCCACGCTGGCTCTTTGCTAGAACAATCCAAAACTAATTCCATTTCCCGGCATCTCCGCATAGCCCTGCACTTCCTTTGTTTCAAATATTTATCCAGTTTTCCCTTAAAAGGTGCAAAGGTGTCTGCCTCAACCACTCCCAGTGGCAAAGCATTTAATGCTCCAACAACCCTGTGTGCACAGAAATGTCTTAGAAACATAGAAATTTACAGCGCAGAAGGAGGCCATTTTGACCCATCATGTCCGCGCCGGCCGACAAAGAGCCGCACGGCCTTTGGTTAGCAACCCTGAAGGTCACATATAAATCTATGAACAATGACAGAAAGGCAAAGAGCACCCAGCCCGACCAGTCCGTCTCACACAACTGCGACATCCCTTATACTGAAACATTCTACACTCCATCCCAACCGGAGCCACACTCTTGGTGAAAATGTTGAACTTGTAAACTCTTGCCCCGACACCCCAAACAGAGGGCGTAGTCTTTCCCTACACTATCAAAACTTTTCATAATTAAAAAAAAAACACGATTAAATCTCCTCTTAGCCTTCTCTAGTGGAAGTAGTCCCGATGACTCAAGAAATTGTCCCAGCAGCTCACGTATAAGACTGGAAATTTGCTACAAAGTCATTACTTGGGGAACAAATGTCGGGATGGACGTGCCTTGTATACGAGTCATTGTGGGGGGAATATTACTGGAGCTCACTCCAGGGAGCACATTCCCACTCTCTGTCTGGATTTTTGACCAGAAAGTCTGGCCATCTTGAACATGGGTCACCTTATACGCAGGTAGGTACTGTACTTCTCTTGGCCAAATATGGCCCATCTTTTGTGTGCTCAATAATTCAATTAACAGAGCTATCCGTAGGGTTGTCAACTCTGGTTGGATGTACTCATGGAAGTTTCATCACATGACCTCTGGCCTCCAACAGCCCCGCCCCCACACTCCCGCAATTGGTCGCCTGACACGTCCATCCTCACAGTACTCCACCTTCCCACATTGATCACAAAGCGAACAGACTCCTCATTACCTGATTGGATGATTCTTTTTTTGCCATCTCCAATATTTTTATAACGAATAAATAAGTGTTCAAAGAAGATAAAAGAAACGCATGATTTGAAAAAAAAAATCCACTGTGATTTTTTTTTTACTCCCGGAGCAATGTCCCGGAGATGAATCTTTAATTCCTGGAGTGTCCAGAATGATTCTGGAGGTTTGGCAACCGTAACAGCCCAGGGAGATGAGGAGAATTACTTCTGCACGTGCTTTGTTATGATCTCAAATGCCAGAAAGGGCTGTGGAAGCACATTCAATAGTAACTTTCAAAGGGGAATTGGATAAATACTTGAATAGGAAACATTTTCAGGGCTATGGGGAAAGAACTGGGGAGTGGGACTAATTGGGTAGCTCTTTCAAAGACGGGCTGAATGGCTTCCGATGCTGTAAGATTCTATGATTCTATGAAGTGAAGCAACACGCTGCTCAGAACTTCCAGCAGTGAGCTGACAGAAGAAGCCTTGTATAAACACAACAGGGGGGACCAAAGATCTTGTGCTCCTTTACTCTATGCTTTTGAGGCTGGCCTTAACAAAACAAAACATGTATCCTGCCATTTCCTGAGAAGTTGGCGATAGTTCATTCTCATGTCTGTCCAAATGGATTTCATTTTAACTGTTCATCCCAGCTTCTGCAATAGTTGCTGTTTCAAGAATTGCTGATAATCCATTTTATTTGTATCTTGTTAATTTTGCCACTTTTTGTTTTATAGACCATGCATATTTGTGTAAGTTACACCTATTGAAGGATGGATGAAACAAAGGAACAGTTGCAATATTAGCCTGTGGGGCAAGATGCAGCAACTGTGGCTTGCATTTAGATGTCGCCTTTAAAGTTTAAAACGGCGCTTCACAGAAGTGTAATAAGAACATAAGAAATAGGAACAGGAGTAGGCCATTTGGCCCTTCGAGCCTGCTCCGCCATTTAATAAGATCAAGGCTGATCTGATCATGGACTCAGTTCCGCTTCCCTGCCCACTCCCCATAACCCTTTATTCCCTTATCGCTCAAAAATCTGTCTATCTCCATCTTAAATATATTCAAAGACCCAGGCTCCACAGCTCTCTGAGGCAGAGAATTCCATAGATTTACAACCCTCTGAGAGAAGAAATTCATCTCAGTTTTAAATGATCTTATTGACTGGCAGAGCAGGCTCGAGGTGCCAAATGGTTTACTCCTGCTCCTATTTCTTATGTTCTTATGGTACTAAATTGACACCGAGCCAAAGGAGCTATTAGAAGGGGATAACTAAAAGATTAGCCAACAAGGCGGGTTTTTAGTCTTAAAAGGTGGAGAGGGGTAGAGATATTGGGAGGGAATTCCTGAGCTTAGGGCACGGCCGCCAATGTGGGGCGAGTGACCAGAGTTAGAGGAACGCAGAGTTCTTGGAGGGTTGTAGGGCTAGAGAGGGTTGCAGAGAGAGGGAGGGGAGAGGCACAAAGAGATTTAAACATGAGGATTCGAACTTTAAACTTTGCGGCATTGCGACACTGGAATCCAATGAAGGTCAGTGAGCCCAGCGATGGTGGGTGAACGGAAGGTGGCGTAGGGTAGGATGCGAGGCAACAATTGTTTTGGATGCAGACATAAAAGTGAGAAGGGTCACAGCTTGGAGAGTAAAAGATTAATTGTCTTTTTTTCTTTCAGTGCTGAATTGTATGAATTGAATGTTAAAACCAGTGAATATATTTAAGGTGGAGATAGACAGATTTTTGAGTGATAAGGGAGTAAATGGTGGGGAAGTGGAGCTGAGCCCATGATCAGATCAGCCATGATCTTATTGATTGGCGGAGCAGGCTCGAGGGACCGTATGGCCTACTCCTGCTCCTATTTCTTAAGTTCTTATGTGACTAAAATAGACTCGGCACAAGTCGAAAATCCAGCAGGAATTTGCCGTTGGAATTTTTTTTCTGACATTAAATCCCATAGATAAGGTATTATATGATATTGCAATTTTTTTCCTCCTCTTTCGGTGGTGACAGATGGCTCGCCTGTCCAAAGTCTACATGGAAAAGAAGATTTCAGTGTGTGCCGGGCTGACGAGCGGAATCAATTCTGTCCTGGGTCCCTTGCTGTGACCAGCAGATGCTTGGCTTTGTGTATCTGTTGGAGGAACAGTGTTTCCTCTGCAACCCTGGCTCGGAAATTTTGGCAGGGACTGTCTGGCAGTGCCCTCGGCCTGGCCTCTGTGATGATTGGGACACTCCAGCCTCTTTGTCTGAGGTAGAATGCAACATTTTTTGGGGTCAACGATCGCTCCAGTTGACTTTCATCGCCATCGAGATCAGTTTCCTGCTCTTGGACAATAGATCCCAAACTCTCGCTGACTGCCATCTGCTCGGAGGTGTGTGGGCGCTGATAGTACGTGCATTTTAAATACTCGTAGCCAAGCAAAGCAAGAAAGACTTTCACGCCTTCAGGATGTCCCAAAGTGCTTTACAACCAATGAAGTACTTCTTTTTGAAGTGTAGTCATTGTAATGTAGAAAAAGCAGCAGCCAATTTTCCCACAGCAATGAGATAATGCCCAGCTAATCTGTTTTTAGTAATGTTGGTTCAGGGACAAATATTGGCAAGAACACCGAGGAAAACTCCCCTGTTCTTCTTCGGAATACCGAAAGGCAATCTTTTACGTCCATCTGAGAGGGCAGACAGGGCCTTGGTTTAACACCTCATTTGAAAGACAGCACCTCCGACAGTGCAGCGCTCCCTCAGTACTGGAGTGTCAGCCTAGATTATGTACTCCAGTCTCCAGTCTTGAACCCACAACCTCCTGACTCAGAGGCAAGCGTGCTGCCCACTGAGCCACAGCTGAAGCTGCTATTATTAAGTACAAGTACTCTTTCCCTCTGATTCCCTTAAACACATCTTTGTCAACAGCAATTGGCTGTAGGGTTATAACCCAGATCACAATCGTCTTATTGTACTCTGCCAGCGAGCATTTTGTATTATTCATTCTCGGGATGTGGGAGTCATGGCAAAGCCGGTATTTATTGCCCATCCCTAGTTGCTTTAGGCGGTTTGATACATCTGAGTGGCTTGCTGGGTGGGCCATTTTAGAGAAAAAAAGAAAGAAAGACTTGCATTTATATAGCGCCTTTCACAACCACTGGATGTCTCAAAGCCCTTTACAGCCAATGAAGTACTTTTGGAGTGTAGTCACTGTTGTAATGTAGGAAACACGGCAACTAATTTGCACACAGCAAGCTCCCACAAACAGCAATGGGATAATGACCAGATCATGTTTCTTTTTGTTATGTTGATTGAGGGATAAATATTGGCCAGGACACTGGGGATAACTCCCCTGATCTTCTTCGAAATAGTGCCGAGGGATCTTTTACATCCACTTGAGAGAGCAGACGAGGCCTCGGTTTAACGTCTCATCCGAAAGACGGCACCTCCGACTGTGCAGCACTCCCTCAGCACTGCACTGGAGTGTCAGCCTAGATTTTTTTTGTGCTCAAGTCCCTGGAATGGGACTTGAACCCACAACCTTCTGATTCTCCCATTCTCTGGATTATTAGTCCAGCCCTCTGGATTACTAGTCCAGTTACATTCCCGTCCCCGTCTATTGGTTGGACCAGAGCTAACACCGGATTGACTTCAACTAGGCAACGCTCTGTAACTCTGCCCAGCTACTCCAACTGAGGGGGTTTATTGGCTGGGCCGTATCGTTGATGCTGCTGAAAAAGTAACGTTCCAGATGTCCAATGAAAGGGTAGGCAGTGGAATGGCTCGATGTAAGGGAACTTCCGATTTGTCTGTTGAAATATGTCTGGAATTTCTCCAGCGAATCCGGGGAATGTCTCTGTGTTCACAGTTGCTGCTGCACTAATCTAATACACAGCACAACAGTTGGCTTCAGTATCGATGGGATTAGGTTTTCCAAGATGTCAAATGTCACGAGTGTCTGAAAGCACAATGTATACGTTGTACTTCTGCGACAAACATTTTTCAGTCATTGAGGCCTGTAATCAGGCTCACTGTTTCAAATGACTGAAGTGGTAACAATTTCAGTGGGATGTGGTGACAGCTCAAACTACAGGAACAATCTGTGCCTGATTGTTATATAACAAAAACCTATGCACATCAGCGTGTTTAGGGCAGAGTCAAACCGGTCCCAGGTTTCAATGTGTAGCGAGAACATCATCTCCCTGCTGCCTTGGTGCATTTCAAACAAGATTCATTGCCCTTATCCCAACTCATTCAACGCGAGCTCCAAACTGTGGAACACCTGACCTGCCTCAGTCTTCGCTGACTCCGACCTCCTTCAGGTCTTTGAATCTCGAGCTTGGTGTCCACTAATAAACACTTCGTTTTGCTGCTTGTGGGAGCTTGCTGTGCGCAAATTAAATGACAACAATGATTATACTTCGAAAGTACTTCATTGGTTGTAAAGCATTTTGGGACGGCTTGAGGTCGTGAAAGGCGCTATAAAGATGCAAACCTTTTCTATTTCCCTTATCTTTACTCTCCTATCCTACGTGGTGATCTATACTGTAGGCTTTCACCCTTCACCTTGCTTCCTCAACAATAATAATGCTTCAGTCATTTGGTCCTCGCAGTTCACTTACCTGAGGCAGCAACGGCTCTTTTCACCGCCTCCCCTACCCTCCCCCTCTTACTTATAAACAACGCCTCGATTTCAAAATTCTCATCCTTATTTTGAAATCCCTCCATGGCCTTGCCCCTCCCTATCTCTGTAATCCCCTCCAGCCCCACAACCCCCCTTGAGATGTCTGCTCTCCTCTAATTCTGCCCTCCTGAGCATCCCTGATTATAATCGCTCAACCATCGGTGGCCGTGCCTTTTGTTGCCTCGGCCCCAAGCTCTGAAACTCCCTCCCTAAACCTCTCTACCTGTCTTTTCCTCCTTCAAGATGCTCCTTAAAACCTACCTCTTTGACCAAGCCCTGCGCTAATTTCTACTTATGCGGCTCGGTGTCAAATTTTTAATCGCATGAGACTCCTGTGAAGCGCCTTAGGACGTTTCACTACATTAATGGTGCTATATAAATACAAGTTGTTGTTGTAGTCAAGTTCCAATGCAGTGTTGCACAGGCTGGATAAAACAGATGGAGTTCTCGGTGCCTTATAAAGGTTATTATTAGTGACGCAGGCCCTTTGCTTAGCTGCAACCAGGACTTGACAATATAGTTAATGAGGCCTGTTTTGGCAGGCTCCCGTCGGCCTACAGTTGAGCAAGGCCACGTGAAACAGAGAAGAATTATTACTACAACAACAACTTGTATTTATATAGCACCTTTAACGTAGTAAATGATCCCAAGATGCTTCACAGGAGTGTTACAAGACAACAAAAAAAAATCGGCACTGAGCTACATAAGAAGAAATGACAGCAGATGACCAAAAGCTTGGTTAAAGAGGTAGGTTTTAAGGAGCGTCTTAAAGGAGGAAAGAGAGATGGAGAGGTTTATGGAGGGAGTTCCAGAGCTTAAATTACCATTTCATGTATGGATAATGTCTTAAGTAGCTTGACTATTGGCCAGTGCACTTCACTGTATCTGATATCAATGTACAATACCGCCTTATTTGGTGGAGAGAGAGGCATTTCTTTATTGGTGGTTTGCTATCTGCGGGCAACGCACGGTTCTCCTGCCTCAATCGCCACATTGTAATTTAAACCTGTGCGACTGATGGAGCCAGGCAAGGACATTTCATGGGCCCAGAGAGCGGAGTTGAGAGGCACAGGAAAGGCTGACCTCTCTCCATTGTCCTTCTGATGGGAAATGGCGGTACACGGGCCCAGAAAAAAGAGGAGGACGGCGCTCTCTCCATGATTGAAAATTTTTGAATGATACGGGAGTTTCAGGTTATAGGGAGCGGGCAGGGAAGTGGAGTTGAGGCCAAAATCAGATCAACCATGATCTTATTGAATGACAGAGTAGGCTCGAGGGGCCAGATGGCCTACTCTTGCTCCTATTTCTTATGTTCTGATGATGAAAGTGCTTGACAACTCATGTGCAGGTACAAGGCGACGGGGCTGGAGTAGACATTTGTAATGGTCTTAATGGTGAGCTGGAGAGGTGATGAGTGAGAGGCAGCCATGACTGTGAGATTACCAAACAAGTCGAACCAAGAACTTAGCATGTCTGCTTTGCAACCCAATGGTGGTTTGGCAATTGAGCAAATGAGGAGAGATCCTGTGGGGATCCAATCTTTTAACAAAAATAGACTTTAAAGTCAGTTATAGTAAAAAAACATTTTATATTCAGTACAGGCTAATGCTGAATTTAGCTGACAATCCAAACACAATCATCTCCTCTTAAGTTGATTGAAACAAAATTGGGTTCTTAGAGCAGGTAGTAAACCCGCTTACGGTTTTGGGCTGGGTTTCTTAGTAGATCACATGGAAGAATGAATTCGTATGGTCATGGTGCCTGCTGTCCTCCAGCCCTTTCACCTCCTAAGAGCTTCTGCGTTCCTCCAACTCTCGCCTCTTGTGCACCTCCCACGTCCTTTGCCTTGCCGAGATGGGGTCCTGGTTTAAAGTCTCATTTGAAAGACGGCACCTCCGACAGTGCAACGCTTCCTCAGCACTGCACTCTGGAGTGGGACTTGAACCCACGACCTTCAGACTCAGAGGTGGGAGTGTTACCAACTGAGTCACAGCTAAAAAAAAAAGGTTCTCTTGATGTAGCAGAGATTTTTTTGGCTGTCTTATGCCGTCAAAGGAAATTTGTTAATTGCTTGCACACCAAAGAAATGCGAAGAGAATGCAAGCCACTGACTGCATTAACTTGATTAGGTTTCTGCACCAGAGCTGTGTATTGAATCATACCCAGAATAAGCACAAGGAGAGCATTGTAATCAGCAAGAATATCTGTCCACAGTCGCAGTTTCAACGTCAAAAGCAGATCTGGCATCTTCGAGACTTAACTCTTGAGAGAACCAATTGATTGTCCGTTTAAGCCGAGCATACTTTACATAACCTGAGCCCCTGATCAGTTATCTGTGAATCTCCAACAAAACAAAACAATTGGAAAAAATTGTAAACCAACACAGTAGTCCTGCCACTGGGGATTCCGTAACGGAGGGGTGTCCTGTATTTATTCCGAGCTCACCTGATCTGCGGCATACGGCCAGCAGTATAATTTTAGATCTTGTCCTCCGACAGTGGGTAGCACTTTCGCCTCAGAGTTCGAAGGTCGTGGGTTCAAGCCCCACTCCACATGGTAAACGAGCCAAAGGTGGGCAGCGGAAATGTTACAAGGACACCCTCAAAGCCTTCCTGGTAAAGTGCGACATCACCACTGACATCTGGGAGACCCTGGCCGAAGACCGCCCGAGGTGGGGAAAGTGCATCCGGGAGGGTGTTGAGCTCTTCGAGTCTCAACGCAATGAGCATGAAGATGTCAAGCGCAGGCAGCGGCAAACCAGCCCCACCGACCCCTTCCCTCGACGAATGTCTATCCCACCTGTAACAGGGTCTGTGGCTCTCGTACTGGACTGTTCAGCCATCAGAGAACTCACTTTGGGAGTGGAAGCAAGTCTTCCTCGATTCCGAGGGACTGCCTATGACTGAGAGACTTGATCACAAAAATCCAGGCCGACACTCCAGTGCAGTGCTGAGGGAGTGCTGCACTGTTGGAGATGACGTCTTTCAGATGAGATGTTAAACCGAGGCCCGGTCTGGCCACTTGGCTGGACACAAAAAAGATCCCTCGGCACTATATCGAAGAAAAACAGGAAAGTTCTCTCGGTGACCTGGCCAACATTTATACCCTCAACGATCCCCACAAAAAAGCAGGTTACCTCATCATATTCACGCCGCTTTCTGTGGGATCTTGCCATGCGCAAATTGGCTGCCACGTTTCCTAGTGCAGTGTCTGACGTGATGCTGAAACTGCCCCACGTGTAGCGCGAGCCAGGCGGCCAATTTTGATTTCAACAACCCGTTCCCCCACCTAGAATGATGCAGAATAGAAGGGGGCCATTCGGCCCTTAGCGCCTGTAACTCCACTTCAATTCCTGCTGTCTGGCTCTCTTTGAATTCCCAATCTTCGGCTCGTGGTGTTTTGAAGTCCTGCTCCCCAGTGACTCAGGGGACCGCCTGGATCCCTCATCTCCCCTGCATCCCCCCCCAGCCCTACTCCCCCTGTGCTACTTCCCGTGTCTCTCTATTCAATGTTGCGAAGTAGAGGCAAAAGAAAACTGCTGCAGCGGCAAAGAGGAGAAAGAGCGAAGTGTCGATGTCCTGCCATTTTAAACCAACAACAACAACTTGCATTTATATAGCGCCTTTAATGCAGTAAAATGTCCCAAGGCGCTTAGTAGGAGCGCTATCGGATAAAATTTGATGCTGAGTCTCATGAGATATTAGTACAGGTGACCAAAGAGGTTTCAAGGCATGCAGAGATCTCTCAGGGTGGAGGAGGTTACAGAGATAGGGAGGGGCGAGGCCATGGAGGGATTTTAAAAACAAGGATGAGAATTTTAAAATTGAGGTGCTGCTAGATCGGAAGCCACTGTAGGTCAGTGAGTGCAGGGATGATGGATGAATGAGATTTGAAGCGATTAATAAACTTATCTGCCCTGGTTCAGACACTATACAGGGAGTGTTCAGTTACCACGTGTCTTGAGGAGAGAGAGAGAAACACAATTCAGGGGGTGGGAAAGAAGGGAGAATTATAACTGAGGAAAAGTGGAAAACAGGAACGAATGAAGGAGGTGAGTGGCAGTGAGACACTTTTTTAAATCTGCTTTTCACTAACAGCATCCTTAATGTTAAGAATGGAAGAACTCCACAAGACTGAGTGCTGTGAGCTAAAACTGATGTGACCTTAGTCTCTTTAATACAACTCCAGAGTGCCTAAGCAGCATGGCAGACAACCTTTTATACTTCCTTGCACGAGGTGTGAGGGTGACCCTTAGGCCTCCAGCAGTTGCGCCCTCTGGTGACAAGTCTTACACAGTTACAATGTTTACATACATAACACTTAACTAGAGGAGTTTGAGGTGCCGAGTTTTTAAGGTGGGGCCCAGCTCGAGAATCAGATTTCTTTTGTTCAAATTTGATCATCAAGATGGACTTGAGCAAAGGCATGTGGGCGAGCCTCCATCATTGTGTCGGTCGTTGCCCCTATGGCTTTGAGCGATGGAGGAGGGGTGGGAGTTAATTTACGTCGGTGATGAGGCCTAGGATGTTGCTGGATGAATTACCCAGGCACTATGAAGGGTAGGGGAGAGTGCAAAGTGCTAAAATACTTTATCCAGTCAGTAGTGTCCCCTTTCAATGCCTGTAAGACATTCCAGAGACCCAGTCATTGTTTCCCTCTGTCTAGGGACTGATTGATTAGTTTATCAGCGCTAGACATGAAAAAAACAACAGGTTCCTGTATTTTTAGCATTGTACGTGCTGCTGATAATGAAATCCAACGTACTCAACATTGTTTGGTGACAACGAGGTTTTCCTTTATCACTGGTTAATCTTATTGAAATCTGCAGCTGATTGGCCGTTATGGGGTTAAAGTCCCATCCAGCTTTGGTTAGGAGTTTTTAATGATGTCATGTGTCACTCTGGAAACTCCTGTGTTATCGCTCGGATTTCAGAATATTTACAGACAGTGTCAACATGAACTGTGGGAAAAGTCACAGCTCTAGAATTAGGGCCTTGGTTCATCCAAATCTGGCTTCTGTCTGGAGAGAGCATTTCAAGTTGTATAATCGTGGGGTCAGCTTCTGGTGCTTACAGGTGTGTCACTGGTGCAGGGGACAATTTCTGATCAATTAAAAGCATCAAACACAAAGTGAACTGGCCTAGCATTGAAGTGCACTGTCTTGTGGCGCTGAGTCCACGGCCGGATCAGCCATGATCTTGTTGAATGGCGGAGCAGGCTCGAGGGGCTAGATGGCCTACTCCTGTTCCTAATTCTTATGTTCTTATGTTCTTAAATTGACCTTTGGTACTATATATTGATACCAATATGCTAAATGAACCTGTTTTTTTTTTTCAATCCTCGCCACAAACTCCGTTCCCTAACCACAGACTCCATCCCTCTCCCCAACTCCTGACTGAGGCTGAACCAGACTGTTCGCAACCTTGATATCAAATTTGACCCTGAAATGAGCTTTCGATTACATATCTGCAGCATAACTAAGACCGCCTATTTCCACTTCCGTAATATCACCCGTCTCTGCCCTTGCCTCTCACCCGTTGCTAAAGCCCTCATCCATGCCTTTGTTACATCTAGACTTGATTATTCCAATACACTCCTGGCTGGCCTCCCACATTCTACCCTACGTAAACTAAAGATGATCCAAAACTTGAATGCCTGTGTTCTAACTCGCACCAAGTCCCGCTCACCCATCATCGTCATCATCATAGGCAGTCCCTCGAAATCAAGAAAGACTTGCTTCCACTCTAAAAGTGAGTTCTCATGTAATTATACAGCCCAATATGGGAATTACAGTCTCTGTCATAGGTGGGGCAGACAGTGGTTGAAGGAAAGGGTGGGTGGTGAGTCTGGTTTGCCGCACGCTCCTTCCGCTGCCTGCGCTTGATTTCTACTTGAGGGTGACGAGACTCGAGGTGCTCTTCTTCCAATGCAGTCACAATGTGGATTCTGTCCACTAAGGGGTACAGCGGACATGATCTTCACCACGCGACAACTACAAGAGAGATACAGGGAACTGCACCAACCCTTGTACATGGCCTTCTTTGACCTCACAAAGGCCTTTGACACTGTCAACCATGAGGGACTATGGAGTGTCCTCCTCCATTTCGGCTGCCCCCCAAAAGCTTGTCGCCATCCTCTGCCTGCTGCACGACAACATGCAAGCCACTCACCATCACCCCTGTGCTCGCTGACCTACATTGGCTCCCGGTTAAGCAACGCCTCAATTTCAAAATTCTCATCCTTATTTTCAAATCCTTCTATGGCCTCGCCCCTCCCTATCTCTATAATCTCCTCCAGCCCCACAATCCCCCGAGATGTCTGCACTTCTCTAATTCTGCCCTCTTGAGCATCCCTGATTGTAATCATTCAATCATTGGTGGCCGTGCCTTCTGTTGCCTAGGTCCCAAGCTCTGGAACTCCCTGCCTAAACCTCTCCGTCTCTCTACCTCTCTTTCCTCCTTCAAGACGATCCTTAAAACATACCTCTTTGACCAAGCCCTGTGCTAATTTCTACTTGTGTGGCTCGGTCAAATTATTATCTCATAATACTCCTGTGAAGTGCCTTGGGACGTCTCACTACGTTAAAGGCGCTATATAAATACAAGTTGTTGTTGTTGATTGTGACGCAGTTATGGAAGTGTTGGTGATCTGTCATTTTAAACATTAATAAAACAATCTGTCCAGAGTGTTCTGTTATCATGAGAGTCCTGTGTTTTGAGTTCTATTACATAGGAACTGGAATAGGCCATTCAACCCCTCAAGCTTGTGTCAGCTGTGGCTGTGTGGGTAGCACTCTCATCTGAGTCAGAAGGTTGTGGGTTCACGCCCCATTCCCGAAACTTGAGCACATAATCCAGGCTGGCACTCCGGTGCAGTACTGAGGGAGCGCTGCACTGTCGGTGGTGCCGTCTTTCGGATGAAACGTTAAACCGAGGCCGCATCTCCACTCATAGATGGATATAAAAGATCCCATGACACCATTTGAAGAACAGGGCAATTGTCCCCGGCATTCTGGCCAATATTTATCCCTCAACCAACGTCACTTTGCTGTTTGTGGGAGCTTGCTGTGCGCAAATTGCCTGCCGCGTTTCCTACATTACAACAGTGACTGCTTCGAAAGTACCTTATTGGCTGGAAAGCGCTTTGGGATGTCCTGCGATCATGAAAGGCACTATAGAAATGCAAGTCTTTCTTTACGTGAAGGATGGCTGCTTTGGCGAGGAGTTGGAGGGCTCCCATATTGCAGCTGTACTGAACCCCAGCAAGAATCGGCATCTTGAGTCGAGGAAGTGCAGAAACTGTGGGGTGGGAGGGCGCTGGGAATTGGAACTTGTTGTCCAAGGCAAACTCAATTCATCCATCACTCATTTAAGGGCCAGAAACAAATGACACTGAGCTGTATCCCATTACACTCCACATAGGCTCTGAGCACAAGCAGCAAGCAGAATTGCTTACACACTGCCTTTCTGCTGTGAATCAGTGTTATATGAGTATGATTAATGTAATGGATTAGCCCACATGGCAACAGTAGCAGAAGGCATTTCAACATTACCAAAGTTTTGAATTGAAATTGAATGGCACATCTTGGTGGACTGGAGTTCTTTCTGCAGAGTACATGGTGTTCAAAGAGATACTGTAGACCTGGCGGGCAGGGGAAGGCCAGTTCAAGGAACAAGGTGGAGGTTACACCTTCTTCTGGAAAGGGAAACCAGAGGATGAACGGCGCCTTCACAGAGTCGGCTTCGCCATCAAAAACTAGCTAGTTGACCGCCTCAAAGACTCCCCCTGCAGGGTTAACGAACGCCTCATGACTCTTCGACTCACCCTGTCCCGGAATCAATGCGCCACAGTCATCAGTGCATACGCCCCAACATTCGATGCAACAGATGAGCGAAAAGAGCGTACGGCAAACCAGTCCCACCCACCCCTTCGCTCAACGACGATCTGTCCCACCTGTGACAGAGACTGTGGTTCTAGTATTGGACTGTACAGCCACCTAAGAACTCATGTTAAAAGTGGAAGCAAGTCTTCCTCGATCCCAAGGGACTGCCTATGATGATGATGCACTGCCTTGGAAAGAATCCAGCAAACTTATTATTTGGTGTAATGTTGCAATTCGTAACTTAATTTCTACAATATGCGAATTGCTTTTTTTTAACGGAACATTTCTAGATCTGCATAAGCAAAGTACTGCAGATGCCTGAAATCTGAAATAAAAACAGAAAATACTGGGAATACACAGCGGGTCAGGCAGCATCTGTGGAGAGAGAAACACAGTTAACGTTTCAGGTCAGTCATCTTTCATCAGAACGCTGTTTCTCTTTCCAGTAATGCTGTCTGACCTGGTGAGTCTTCCAGCATCTTCTGTTTTTATTTCTAGATATGCAGTATTTAAACTATGCTTTGAGAGAGATTCTTCCGCCCAGATAGTGACACGCTCCCGGGGATCCCCCACAAATAGTGAGACGCTCCCGGGGATCCCCCACAAATAGTGACACGCCCCCGGGGATCCCCCACGAATAGTGACACGCTTCCGAGGATCCCCCACAAATAGTGACAACATCCCGGGGATCCCCCACGCATAGTGACAATCTCCCGGGGATCCCCCACAAATAGTGACATGCTCCCGGGGATCCCCCACAAATAGTGACATGCTCCCGGGGATTCCCCACAAATAGTGACATGCTCCCGGGGATCCCCCACAAATAGTGACATGCTCCTGGGGATCCCCCACAAATAGTGACATGCACCCGGGGATCCCCCACGAATAGTGACACGCTCCCGAGGATCCCCCACGAATAGTGACACGCTCCCGAGGATCCCCCACGAATAGTGACACGCTCCCGGGGATCCCCCACGCATAGTGACAATCTCCCGGGGATCCCCCACGCATAGTGACAATCTCCCGGGGATCCCCCACAAATAGTGACACGCTCCCGGGGAACCCCCACAAATAGTGACCTGCTCCTGGGGAACCCCCACAAATAGTGACCTGCTCCTGGGGACCCCCCACAAATAGTGATTATGCTCCCGGGGATCCCCCATAAATAGTGACACGCTCCCGGGGAACCCCCACAAATAGTGACCTGCTCCCGGGGATTCCCCACAAATAGTGACATGCTCCCGGGGATCCCCCACAAATAGTGACATGCTCCTGGGGATCCCCCACAAATAGTGACATGCTCCCGGGGATCCCCCACGAATAGTGACACGCTCCCGAGGATCCCCCACGAATAGTGACACGCTCCCGGGGATCCCCCACGCATAGTGACAATCTCCCAGGGATCCCCCACGCATAGTGACAATCTCCCGGGGATCCCCCACGCATAGTGACACGCTCTCGGGGATCCCCCACAAATAGTGACACGCTCCCGGGGAACCCCCACAAATAGTGACCTGCTCCTGGGGACCCCCCACAAATAGTGATATGCTCCCGGGGATCCCCCATAAATAGTGACACGCTCCCGGGGAACCCCCACAAATAGTGACATGCTCCCGGGGATTCCCCACAAATAGTGACCTGCTCCTGGGGACCCCCCACAAATAGTGATTATGCTCCCGGGGATCCCCCATAAATAGTGACACGCTCCCGGGGAACCCCCACAAATAGTGACATGCTCCCGGGGATTCCCCACAAATAGTGACATGCTCCCGGGGATCCCCCACAAATAGTGACATGCTCCTGGGGATCCCCCACAAATAGTGACATGCTCCCGGGGATCCCCCACGAATAGTGACACGCTCCCGAGGATCCCCCACGAATAGTGACACGCTCCCGGGGATCCCCCACGCATAGTGACAATCTCCCAGGGATCCCCCACGCATAGTGACAATCTCCCGGGGATCCCCCACGCATAGTGACACGCTCTCGGGGATCCCCCACAAATAGTGACACGCTCCCGGGGAACCCCCACAAATAGTGACCTGCTCCTGGGGACCCCCCACAAATAGTGATATGCTCCCGGGGATCCCCCATAAATAGTGACACGCTCCCGGGGAACCCCCACAAATAGTGACATGCTCCTGGGGACCCCCCACAAATAGTGATATGCTCCCGGGGATCCCCCATAAATAGTGACACGCTCCCGGGGATCCCCCGTAAATAGTGACACGCCCCCGGGGATCCCCCACAAATAGTGACATTCTCCTGGGATTCCCCCCAAAGATTGATACTCTCCCTGGAACTTCTTGCAAATACTGACACTCCCATTTTGAAAACCTATCTTCTGGTGGGTGAGAGATAAATATGTGGAATTTTTCTTTTGAGAGTTCATGTCAAGAATGTTAACATGCAATCGACCCAGTCAGGGACTGTAGGGCTTTATTTAAATTCACTGACCCACATACAAATTTAAATGAAACTAACCTGAGAGAAAATGTGCAACAGGCTGGCCTCCAGGTGAAAATGGGGTGCTTTCCCTAGTAATGTTGCATTTGCTGGGTGCAGATTGGGAGATTTCAATTACCAATCGGTGCTATGTTTTCTGATCTCATCATCATAGGCAGTCCCTCGGAATTGAGGAAGACTTGCTTCCATTCTTAAAATGAGTTCTTAGGTGGCTTAACAGTCCAATACAAGAGCCACAGTCCCTGTCACAGGTAGGACAGATAGTCCTTGAGGGAAGGGGTGGGTGGGACTGGTTTGCCGCACGCTCCTTCCGCTGCCTGCTCTCGGCGACAAGACTCGAGGTGCTCAGCGCCCTCCCGGCTGCACTTCCTCCACTTCGGGCGGTCTCTGGCCGGGGACTCCCAGGTGTCGGTGGGGATGTTGCACTTTATCAGGGAGGCTTTGAGGGTGTCCTTGAAACGTTTCCGCTGCCCATCTTTGGCTCGTTTGCCGTGACGGAGTTCCGAGTAGAGTGCTTGCTTTGGGAGTCTCTTGTCCGGCATGCGGAAAATGTGGCCTGCCCAGCGGAGCTGATCAAGTGTGATCAGTGCTTCAAAGCTGGGGATGTTGGCCTGGTCGAGGACGCCAACATTGGGATTTGTGGGATCTTGAGGCTGTGGTCGAGGCACTGCAATTGGTTGCAGAGTCTTGGGTTAAAGAAGGTAACGTCGTGAGCAGTGCTGGGAATATGCCTGACCACCAGGTGAGGACAGGATTGGGTTCTGCAATGATATGCTCCATGTTCTCCTTTGAGTAGAGAAGGCTAAGCAGAGATTTGATAGAGGTGTTTAAGATTGTGAAAGATTTAGGTAGGGTCAATAAAGAGAAACTGCTTCCGATGGCTGAAGGGTCGATAACCAAAGGTCACAGATTTAAGCTGATTGGCGAGAGAACCAGAGGCGACACTGACGAAAAACATTTTTTTTACCAACGAGTGGTTAGGATTTGGAATGCACTGTCTGATAGGGTGGAGGCAATAGATTCAATAGTACATTTCAAAAGAGAATTGGATAAATACTTGAAGGATAAAAAATTTCAGGAATATGGGGAAAAAAGCGGGGAGTGGGACTGACTGGATTGCTCTTAGAAAGTGTAGGCCCAGACACAATGGGCGGAATGGTCTCCTTTTGTGCTGTACTCATGATTCTATGGTCGAATAGCTAACTGGTGTTTATGGCCAGGGTGCTGGGAATATGAGTGGGCACCAGATTTAAATTTAAATCAGATGCTGGGGCTCGCTTTCCGTGTAGGAAACGTTTCAAGGACACCCTCAAAGCCTCCTTGATAAAGTGCACTATCCCCACCGACACCTGGGAGTCCCTGGCCCATGACCACCCTAAGTGGAGGAAGAGCATCCGGGAGGGCGCTGAGCACCTCGAGTCCCGTCGCCGAGAGCAGGCAGAAAACAAGCAGAGGCAGCAGAAGGAGTGTGCGGCAAATCAGACTCCCCACCCACCCTTCCCTTCAACCAATGCCTGTCCCTCCTGCGACAGAGACTGTAACTCCCATATTGGACTGTTCAGTCACCTGAGAACTCACTTTTAGAGTGGAAGCAAGTCTTCCTCGATTTCGAGGGACTGCCGATGATATGATGATGAAATCAGATACTAGAATTTGAGAGTGGATGTTTAACTTAACCCACCTGACAGGAATCTGACTGGATCAGATCGACCACCCGTTTTGCATCCCGTCCGAGTTCAATTACCCCCTTTACACAGCCAGCGTGGGTCCCAGAGGCAGATGTTAGGGCTGTTCAGAATGCAGTTGGATGCCAGGCTGGGAGAGTTGATGTACTGGAGGGGTGAGCTTTGCCAAGCTGAATGGCCTTTTCTCATCTGTTCTTGTCTTCAATAACTTTCCTTTTTTGTAAAATAAAGTATTCTGGGAATACCCAGGTTTAATATCGAAACTTCAATATTCTTTTAGTTAAAATGTTATTGTAAGATGTAGCTTGGGAGTTATCATGTTCTGGACCTGATAAGGATTTTAATGATTTTCATAAAACCTTAAAGCACAGAAGGAAGCCTCTTTGAAAGAGCTATCCAATTAATCCCACTCCCCTGCTCTTTCCCCACAGTCCGGCAAATTTTTCTTTTGCAAATCTATATCCAATTCCCTTTTGAAAGTTACTATTGAATCTGCTTCCATCGCCCTTTCAGACAGTGCATTCCAGATCACAACAAATTGCTGCATTCAAAAAAATCTCATCTCCCCTCTGGTTCCTATGCCGATTATCTTAAATCTGTGTCCTCTGGTTACCCTCCTGCCAGTCAGAACAGTTTCTCCTTATTTACTCTTATCAAAACTCTTCATAATTTAGAACATCGCTATTAAATCCCCCCTTAAGATTAATTAATTTTAAATCTGAGACCGCTAGATTTTTGGCTACCCAAGGGTATTAAGGGATATGGAGCCAAGGCGGGTAATGGAGTTAGGATACAGATCAGCCATGAGCTCATTGAATGGCGGTGCAGGCTGGAGGGGCTGAATGGCCTACTCTTGTTCCAATGTAAACCTTCTCTGCTCTAAGGAGAACAATCCCAGTTTCTCTAGTCTCCACATAACTGAAGTTTCCCATCCCTGCACCCTCTCTAGGGCCTTGACACCTTTTCAAATTGTATCTTTTTATTTGCTCTGATACTTCTGGCACTTATTGTGTGACAGAAAAAGGAAGCCGTCGTTTTGAGTGTGAATGGATTTAGTGTTTACTTGCTTGCTATCAGCACCTGTTCAGCTTGCCCTGATTATCCGTACCTCTGGGTATTAACGGTCTAAATCCAAAGGGAAGAGGAGTAGCGGAGCTGATTAGAAGCTACTTGATACCCTCAATTCAGTCAGGCCCCGAGCGCTTGTCTGGTGCCTGAGCCTTATTTGCATGTAAATTATGCATGGAGAGATTTGCAGTGGTTTCCGAGTGGTAATGGGATCACATCCCCGCAATGTTTCCAGGGCTGGAATTGGGGGTTGGGTAGCAAGCTGCCTGACAGCCAGCCCTGCAGAACAAAGACAGCGTGACTTACTTTTAGTTCGTAAAAAAATAGTTGGATTTGAAACGGTGGGAACCGAACCGCTCCAGAGGAAGCCTTGTTATCGCAACTCCATTTAACCCTTTATGCTGACCGAGCCACTCGGATTCTGGATTGGTTACACAGGATTTGGGGAGTTTTAACTTAAAAAGGCCTTGTATTTGAACACTTTTTAGCATTAATCCACCCCCCCTCCTCTTGTACATTTAGAAAGAAAGATATTACATTTATTTAGTGTCCCTTTGTCCTCAGATGTACCACCATCATCATCATCATAGGCATTCCCTCAGAATCGAGGAAGACTTGCTTCCACTCTAAAAGTGAATTCTTAGGTGACTGAACATTCCAATACGGGAATTACAGTCCCTGTCACAGGTGAGTGATACAGTCGTTGAGGGAAGGGGTGGGTGGACAGGTTTGCCGCACGCTCTTTCCGCTGCCTGCGCTTGATTTCTGCATGCTCTCTGCGACGAGGCTCGAGGTGCTCAGTGTTCTTTCAAATGACTTTTGAGGTGCAGTGATTAATATTTATGTAGCAGTTTGTGTGCAGCAAGATCCCAGAAACAGCATGTGTGATAAATTACCAGATTATCTATATTTTTGGTGATGTTGGTCAACCGATGAATGGTTAAGGCACTGGGAGAGGTTCCCCGTTCAAATAGTCCCAATTGGATCTTTTAGATCTCATCTGAACAAGTGGATGGAGCCTCATCGGAATGAAAGCACCTCCGACAGAGCAGTTCCCTCAGTACCGCACTGTGTGGGCCAGATTATGTGCTCAAGCCCTTGGAGTGGGGCTTTGAACTCACGGCATTCTGACTCAAACCTGGCAGCATTAAAAATTAATCTTTGTTCAAGCAAGGAGTGCTGCAGAGACGGTGAAGAAGTTGGGTTAATGTTAGTCGGTGACCGTGGACATTGAGGTCCTAAACATGTGAGTGAACTCCGTTCTTTTCTACTATCTGACTCGGTAGCCCAGCTAAGCCAGTATCTTCATAAAGTCTTTGGCAATGACTATTTTGTTCCAAATTTCTCCCTTCCTCTCTTGAAGTCACTGACTCTTGTCTGGAAACAGCTACACGATTGCTGGCAACACTCCAGTACCTTGCCTAAATGGCCATTCTTTAGCTGTGAATTTAGGTAGGCAACTGCAGCAAGCTATTCCACTGTCATTGTCATCACTCGATCTGTTCTCACTCGGCAGCCACCCACATGCAATTTTCAGCAAGTGTCTCCGAGTACCCGTCAGGAGAAGGAACCTTGGCTGTGCGTTTTAACTCCCTTCTTCCGTGGCTCAGCGGGTAGCACACTCGCCTCTGAGTCAGAAGGTTATGGGTTCAAGTTCCACTCCAGAGACTTGAACACACAAATGTAGGCTGAAACTCCAGTGCAGTGCTGAGGGAGTGCCGACCTGTCGGAGGTGCTGTCTTTCTGATGAGATGTTAAACTGAGGCCCCGTTTGCTCTCTCAGCCGGACGTAAAACATCCCATGGTACTATTTCGAAGAAGAGCAGGGGAGTTATCCCCAGTGTTCTGGCCAATATTTATCCCTTAATCAACATAACAAAACAGATTATCTGGTCATTATCACATTGTTGTTTGTGGGACATGAGCAGCATGGAGGCCACTGCAAGGTACAGCGTGAGCTGGTGCAGGAGGGCGACGGCAGCGAAGAGTGACGTCATCAAGGTCCAGGTCGTTGATTGGAGCGTGGACAGATACAACAGGAGCGGCGAGGTCAGGGCAAAGGAGCAGCGAGTGATTGTAGAGGGACGTGATCGGGGCCCAGGAGAGGCGTGAGTTCAGGGCCAAGGACCCAGGGACAGCATGGGCCAGCCCACACTGCGATACATGTGCGCACTAGGTATGTGCAGCAGAGCAGATCTCCAGTTGTCTTGGGTAATCCTTGCCACTGGACCAAGACCTAGTTCTGTCAAGCCCGTGTGGTAGCTGGTGTACAACGGCCACCACAGGTTAAAAAAATCCACGCACAGGCATCTTCCAACCTTCAGGATGCAGTTCAGAACCTGGAATATTAGGTCCTTCATTGAAATACCTGTGAAGTCATCCTCGTTTCGAGGGACTGCCTATGATGATGGTTTGTGGGAGCTTGCTTGTGCGCTGATTGACTGCCGCATTTCCTATATTACAACAGTGACTACACTCCAAAAAGTATTTCATTGGATGTAAAGCACTTGAGATGTCCGGTGGTTGTGAAAGGTGCTATATAAATGCAAGTCTTGTCTTTTTTTTCTGTCTTTCCTTTTCTTTTCCTTTCTTTCACCTGCTCACAGACCGTGTGACCAATAGCAGTGACCGGCTGAGGTCAGATGCTAACCTTCGTGGTGCAGGAACTGAATGCAGGATTGTAACCAGAGATATCCAGAAGCAATTGAGTATGTGCTTCAGCTTTCTCATGTTGTAGAATTCAGTAACGCTGTTTAGCAATACGCTCTCTCCAGATCGATCAAAGTGGACAGAATGAAACTATGATGTTACATAGTATTTACAGCACAGAAATAAGCCATTCGGCCCAACAGATCTATGCCAGTGTATATGCTCCACACCAGCCTCCTCCCATCTTACTTTTTCTTACCCTATCAACATATCCTTCTACTCCTTTCTCCCTCATATACTTATCTAGCTTCCTCTTAAATGCATCTATGCTATTCGCCTCAATCACTCCCTGTGGCAGCGAGTTTCACATTCTCACCACTCTGAGCAAAGAAGTTTCTCCTGAATTCTTTATTGGATTATTAGTGACTATCTTATATTCACTACCCCTAGTTATTATAATTATAATTGTAGTTTTAATCGTAATTGTTTTGAGGTTTTTTTTTAAAAGGGTCTTGCCGGCTGACAATAGAAAGAAAGATAAAAAGATTAAAAGATTGCATTTTCTGTAGCACCTTTCATGACCTTAGGATATCCCAAAGCATTTAGACCCAATGACGTATTTTTGTAGTGTAGTCACTGTTGTAATGTAGGAAATGCAGCAGCCAATTTGTACACAGCAAGCTCCCACAAACAGCAAGGTGACCAGTTTTAGAGCTGTTAGTTGAGGCTTAAGTGTTGGCCAGGACACCGGGGAGAGCTCCCCTGATCTATTCGAAATAGTGCCTTGGGATCGCTTGGTTCCTTGAGAATGCAGACAGTGCAGCACTCTCGGAACTGCACTGAAATGTCAGCCTGGATTATGTGCTCAAATCCCTGGAGTGAGACTTGAACCCACGGCTTTCTGACTTTGAGGCGAGAGTGTTACCATTGAGCCACAGCTGACACCTCTGTACTGGAACTTCAGTTGCTCAGCCACGACTGTTACGGATGGAGTGCATTATTTGGATGTATTCTGGGTGTAGCTGATTGGAAGTGCACTGAGGTATTGCTATAAATGTGCAAAGTCTCTTTAACGTAATGCTCAGGATTGCCCTTTGAACTTCGTGATACGTGGGACCCGGCAACCTCCTGCAATTGCTAGCATGATTGCAGCTAATGGTATCAAAGTTCATGTTGGCAAATCAAGCCCCTTAGTCACTTTCCTGATGAAATAAAGGTGTTTAAATCCAGCCTGTTTCAGCCTACCCTCATTCAGAGCAGTTAATTTAGAACTCAGACTGAGTCAACCTTCAACCTCTGATGTCTATCTGCAATATAAAGAAAGAAAGACTTGCATTTCTATAGCGCCTTCACAACCACCCAAAGAGCTTTACAACCAATGAAGTACTTTTTGGAGTGTAGTCACTGTTGTAAAGTGGGAAACGCGGCAGTCAATTTACGTGCACGGATTTGCATTTCTGTAGTGCCTTTCATGACCTTAAGACTTCCGAAAGCCCTTTACAGCCCATTAAGTACTTTTGAAGTCTAGTCACTATTGTAATGTGGGGAAACGTGGCAGCCAATTTGCACACAGCAAGGCCCCACAAACAGAAATGTGATAATGACCAGTTCATCTGTTTTAGTGATGTTGGTTGAGAGATAAATATTGGCCAGGGCACCAGAACTCCCCTCATCTAGTTGGAAATAGTGCTGTGGGAATTTTAGCAACAATCTGAGCAGGCAGACAGGGTCTCAGTGTAACATCTCATCTGAAAAATGGCACCTCTGACAGTGCGGGACTCCCTCAGCACTGCACTGGAGTGTCGGCCTAGATTTTGTACACAGGAGTGGGACTTGAACCCACAACCTCCTGACTTAGAGATCAGAGTGTCTCCAAAAACAGCTGCGCGAGGACTTGGATTTGCCCATTCAGACCACTTTCGGGGAGGTACGTGAGCAGTGGCCCTGATGCAAGAGGCCAGGTTATAAGCTAAACAGCACTATCCTCGAGCAATGCCACAGGAAATCCGCATACACTAAATAAACTTAATAAAATAAAGGTTCTTGTAAGAAGTTATTTATTCTTTGTCAGCCGTGACTCAGTTGGTAGCACCCTCGCCTCTGAGTCAGAAGGTTGAGGGTTCAACAGGGAGCGTGAGACCACAGTATGAATATAGCACTGATCAAGCCAAACACAGAAAGTCTATGTCAATCCTGATCCTGCATCTGAAACACTCACTTTGTTTAGTTTTCATAAATCGGACTTGAAATGCAAAGGGGAGTCGAAGGTTATGGGGAGCAGCCAGGTAGTGGAGCTGAGCCCAAGATCAGATCAGCCATCATCTTATTGAATGGCGGAGCAGGCTCGAGGGGCCGAATGGCCTACTCCTGCTCCTATTTCTTATGTTCTTATCTTTTAATCTTGTAGCAGTGAAAAAGTAGTCTTGAGACTTTTGAGCAAGTTGAAGGAGTTTTGCTCCAACATTGTGGCAAGTAAGACACGCTATCAATGCAGGTTCATTCTTTCTTAAGCCCTTGATACAAGTGCAGTGTCACTCTGTGCTGCTCAGTTTTATTCTGACATTGAGATCTTCTCAGTCCCTCAAGGCTGAAAATAGTTTGTGCCTCGTTTTTCAGGTTAGTAATAATATGACCCTTCTGCAGTATAACAGCCTCTTTGAGTGGTGTACTTTGAGAGGTCCTTTCATGTTGCGAGATGCCAAGATATTGATGGACATGACATTGAACACCTGCTCCCTCTTGTGCGGCAGTAAATAGTTCAATATGAGTACAACGGAAGTAGTCACCTGGACTGACTACTTGAAAGAGTGATTTGAATATTTTCTGGTGAGAAGCAGCTTGGGTGGAGACTGTGCAACACACTTACAGTACGTCTTGTGTTGCAGCACAGATTCAGTGTGTTCTTTTGCTACTTTCTGTTCTCCTTTTATGTTTCCTCGCTCCAGCCCTGATCTCTCTCGGGTCACACGACACCAAAAGGTTTTGGTGCGAAAAATATAATATACGCATCTTGGTCTTTGAAGCAAATAGGGGGAAAATAAAAATGAAAGGTAAAAGTTATAACGATTTTGGTATAACGAAGCCACAACACTTGCACATCATGTTCTAAACACTTGAGTATCCAAATCAGGATTAGTCTCAAGCTGCATCTCCCGTCAAAGTGCCTGGTACAAGAAAGAAGTTGCATTTAGAAAGCACATTATCACGTCCTCCCGACGTGGCAAGGCACTTTGCACCCAATTAATTATCTTGGTGTGCGATCAATCTTGATTGTAGCGGCCAAACTGTGCACAGCAAGATCTCACAAACTGCTAATGAAATGAATGCCTGAATAATCTTTCTATTGGTGTTAGTTGAGGGAGGGGTGTTGGCCAGGAATCTCTCAAAGGCACCACGGGACCTTGAGTGTCCACCCGAACTGCTAGAATAGTCAGATGAGACCATGGCTTGATGTCTCGTCCGAGAGACGCCACCTGCGATAGTGCAGCAGTCCCTCGGTACTGCACTTCAGTGTCAGCCTAGATCATGTGCTCAGGCGATAGCTCTTGTTTACTGAATCAGGGTTAGGATCATGTGGGGCCTGCCTGCCTGCCATCAGTAAGGCACCTCTCTTGCTCTTCATTCAGAAGGTTGTGGGTTCAAGTCCCTCTCCAGAGATTCAAGCACCAAATCTAGCCTGACAGTCTAGTGCAGTACCGAGGAGTTCTGCACCGATGGAGGTGCCATCTTTTGAATGAGACATTAAACTGAGGCCCTGTCTGCCATCTCTGGTGGATGTAAAAGACGCCATTGCATGATTCGAATAAGAGTTCTCCCCAGTGTCCTGGACAATGTGCATTCTTAACAAACATCTAAAAAAAACAGACTATCTGCTCATTATCACATTGCTGTTTGTGGGAGCTTGCTTTCTGCAAATTATTTGCCATGTTTCCCACATTACAACAGTGACTATACTACAAAAGTACTTCATTGGCTGTAAAGCACTTTGAGACGTCCGGTGGTTGTGAAAGGCGCTATATAAATGTTCTTTTTTACCCAATGTTCAAAATTGTTCACTGGCAAGTTTATGAGCGCACTGTGCCCCGTGAAATGGGTATTACTGAAAATTCGACAGCCGTCGATGCCCGACGAGAGGTGTTCAGCTCTTTGAGGTACATCATCATCATCATAGGCAGTCCCTCGGAATCGAGAAAGACTTGCTTCCACACTTAGCATGAATTCTTAGGTGGCTGAACAGTCCAATACGAGAACCACAGTCTCTGTCACAGGTGGGATAGATAGTCGTTGGGGGAAAGGGTGGGTGGGACTGGTTTGCCGCATGCTTTTTCCACTGCCTCCGCTTGATTTTTGCATGCTCTCGGCGATGAGACTCGAGGTGCTCAGCGCCCTCCCGGATGCACTTCCTCCGCTTGGGGCGGTCTTGGGCCAGGGACTCCCAGGTGTCAGTGGTGATGTTGCACTTTACCAGGAAGGCTTGGAGGATGTCCTTGTAACGTTTTCTCTGCCCACCTTTTGGCTTGCTTGTCGTGAAGGAGTTCCGAGTAGAGCGCTTGCTTTGGGAGTCTCGTGTCTGGCATGTGGACAATGTGGCCTGCCCAGCGGAGCTGATCAAGTGTGGTCAGTACTTCAATGCTGGGGATGTTGGCCTGGTCGGGTTCGCTAATGTTGGTGCGTCTGTCCTCCCAGGGGATTTGTAGGATCTTGCGGAGACATTGGTGGTGGTATTTCTCCAGCGATTTGAGGTGTCTTCTGTACATGGTCCACGTCTCTGAGCCATACAGGAAGGCAAGTGGTTGAGCAGCCTTAGCTCACCGATTACTCTGCAGTTAGAATCATAGAACGACACAGCACAGAAGGAGGCCATTCGGTTCAACATGTCTGCACCGGCTCTATTGAAAGAGCTATCCGATTAGTCCCACTCCCCAACTCTTTCCCCATGACCCTACAAATTGTTCCTTTTCAAGTATTTATCCAATTCCCTTTTGAAAGTTACTATTGAATCTTTCAGGCAGTGCATTACAGATCATACCAACTCAGTGAGTAACCTCTATGAGGTGCTCAGGAAAATCAATCCTCCATCAGGATGTTTAAAAGCAGGGCCCAGGATGAAATGTGATTGCACTGTCAAAACAAATCATTGCATGTCAAAACCCCACCGTCCTGCAGCACTTCACCTAAATGACTGCTCCTTATTCCATCTACTTCCTCCCCTTCCTCTCACACGGGTACGGTTTCCCCAGGGGTCAGTCGCTCTCCAGTAGCTGAGCCGTGTAGCCACTATTCACCTGTGAGCTTTGAGTGAGTGCTGGCATTCATCAGGGGTGGGCATCACACCATGCCCGGGGCTACCATCACCCAGCATCCAGGTGCACTTTCAGCAGGGTCTCTGCGTAGTAATCGGGCCACTCTGGTCACTGACTGCATCACGGCACCTCTACTGGCACGGGTCAGTCAACACAGACTGTTGCGCACGAGGGAGGAATGTGGAGTGTGAAAAGTGACCTTGTTTCTCGTGAGCCTGGACCCTATCGGGTTGCCTGATAGTCCCCAAAACCTTGCTGCAGATGAGGAATGTGAAAATGAGCACATCCTGAAGCCCTGTCATGACGTTTGGATGAAGATCAGTACAGTCCACACCACTTACACTATGCAACACTTAAAAGGAAAGAAGGGACTTGCATTTATATAGCACCTTTAACAACCTCGGGACGTCCCAAGGCGCTTTACAGCCAATGAAGTACTTTTGAAGTGTAGTCACTGTTGTAATGTGGGAACCGCGGCAGTCAGTTTGCGCACAGCAAGCTCCCACAAACAGCAATATGATTACCTGCATTAACCATTTGGCATTACCATAGGAGCTAATTACAAAAGGTTATTAGGCATGGCGGTTTCTTGGGCAGTTCAATCAGTTCTTCACACTTCGTTATCCGATTTATATTTACTTCCCTCCGTATGTCGGTTTTGCGCCAGGATCTCTCTCATTACAACAGTGACTACACTTCAAAAGTACTTCATGGCTGTAAAGCACTTTGGGACATCCTGAGGTCATGACAGACACTATATAAATGCAAGGCTGTCTATTTTTCATTAACAAGCACCCTCTCTGAACTAGACTCCCACCCATGGCTCAGTTACCAGTAACTGGTATGGAGATTTAAGAAATCCTGTCCCTCCTGCATTTCCCCAGCTCCTGATTCTTCTATCGGTAATTTGGGAAAATTGGAAAACCCCTTGGTTTAAATCCTGGACAAACCATCTGTTGATCCTGTTCCACATTTAATCTTGTAAACAATAACCGTGGGGACCGAATCGGAATCCAGCCAGCTGTTTGTTTCCTTCTCTGTTCCTGCTCACTCAGTGTCACTAAATGAGGATACACTATCCAACACTTATAGTGGGCCAGTCGTGCTTTCACCAACGCACTAACTATTAGTGATGGGTACTGTACTGTACACCACCCTTGCTAAGTGGGAGCATGCACTGTAATCGTCACTGCGTTAATTCCAGTGCATTATATTATTCAAATCTCTAGACTTGACTATTCCAACACACTCCTGGCTGGCCTCCCACGTGCTACCCTCCGTAAACTTAAGATGATCCAAAACTCGGCTGCCCGTGTCCTAACTCACACCGTCCTGTTCACCCATCACCCCTGTGCTCGCTGACCTACATTTGCTCCCAGTTAAGCAACGCCTCGATTTTAAAATTATCATTCTGGTTTTCAAATCCCTCCATGGCCTCGACCCTCCGTATCTCTGTAATCTCCTCCAGCCCCACAACCCCCCCGAGATACCTGTGCTCCAATTCTGACCTCTTGAGCATCCCAGACTTTACCGTGGCTTCAGCTGCCTGGGCCCAAAGCTCTGGAGCTACCCCATCCCCCCTAAACTTTTCCACCTCTCAACCTCTCCTCCTTTAAGACGTTCCTTAAAACTTACCTCTTTGATTAAACCTTTGCTCATCTGCCCTAACTATCTCCTTATGTGGCTCGGTGTCAAAATGTGTTTGATATCATCATCATTATCATAGGCAGTCCCTCGGAATCGAGGAAGACTTGCTTCCACTCCTGAAGTGAGTTCTTTGGTGGCTGAACAGTCCGATACGAGAGGCACAGACTCTGTCACAGGTGGGACAGACAGTTGTTGAGGGAAAGGGTGGGTGGGACTGGTTTGCCGCACGCTCTTTCCGCTGCCTGCGCTTGATTTCTGCATGCTCTCGGCGTTGAGACTCGAGATGCTCAGCGTCCTCCCGGATGCACTTACTCCACTTAGGGCGGTCTTGGTCCAGGGACTCCCAGGTGTCAGTGGGGATGTCGCACTTTATCAGGGAGGCTTTGAGGGTGTCCTTATAGCGTTTCCACTGCCCACCTTTGGCTTGTTTGCCGTGAAGGAGCTCCGAGTAGAGCACTTGCTTTGGGAGTCTCGTGTCTGGCATGCGAACAATGTGGCCTGCCCAGCGGAGTTGATCGAGTGTGCTTCAATGTTGGGGGTGTTAGCCTGAATGAGGACGCTGATGTTGGTATGCCTATCCTCCCAGGGGATAGCCCCAAAGCAGAGGGGGCAGCAGAAGCAGTGCCGCAAAAAAGTCAATGCCGGAGCACTTAAGGACCCAGTTAAGAGAGCCCTACACAGCCAGCGCCTCACAGCTAACCTGGTGTACCTTGATGATCCCGAGACACAGAATGCCCACAGCGCTTGGTCTGCCCTCCAGGCCTCCATAACCAGTGCCTGCTCAACCGGAAAACACCAGGACTGGTTTGATGAGAATGATCAGGAGATCCAAGAACTAATAGATCGCAAGCACAGGGCATTTCTGAGCCTTAAACAACACTTGTTTGATAACGCTGCTGTGAAACGCCTTGGGATGTTTTACTACGTTAAAGGTGCTATATAAATGCTGCTTGTTGTTGATATTGTGGATTTGTGCCCTCATGCTTTGCTGTGTGTTTTATTCTCCAGAATTGGCCCCAGCAGGCATCTTCTCTCTTGGTTGAAGAGCGATTGCTCCTTCTGTCAGGTGCCCTCCAGGCCTTCCTCAGCAATGAGCGTTGGCTGTGTTTTACCCAACTAATGATCTGTCGAACCAATTACCTGAAAATCTACGTGTTGGTGAAAGTGTTTCTGTGGTGTGTTAACATTTGGTACGTGTGTGTGCAGTCCTGAATTAGAAAGGTACCGATGGTGAAGCACTGAATGGCTTATGATGTTTACACAAACAGAAACAAAGCAACATTTTGTAAGCCTAATTGTTGACTGTATTCATTTACATTTTTTATTTTCACCAATCTGCCCAATCCCCACCCTCCCTTCATCCCCTGATAGCTTTTTGGAGCCTGGTTCCACGTCACTGGTTGCCCTCTGGCACAACACCCGCGTGTGGGTCTGGATGGCAAATGTTGTCAGGCTATTCAGCTGCAGGAGGCACTGCAGCTCCGCTTACTCCTGTCCATACCCGACACTGATGTGTGCACAGTAGGGATTACTGGGAAATATGGGCCTGCTCCCAGAAATCCCTGTATATACTGACACACTCCAGGGACCCCCTGTCAATTCTGACACACTCCCGGGGACCCCCCCCCCCCCTGTAAATACTGACACACTCCTGGAACCCTCTGTAAATATTGACACACTCCCAGAGACCCCCTGCAAATACTGACACACTCCCAGGGACCCCCTGTAAATACTGACACACTCCTGGGACTGCCCTGTCAATGCTGACACACTCCCGGGGACCCCCCTGTAAATACTGACACACTCCTGGGACCCCCTGTCAATGCTGACACAGTCCCGGGGACCCCCCTGTAAATACTGACACACTCCTGGGACCCCCTGTCAATGCTGACACACTCCCGGTGACCCCCCTGTAAATACTGACACACTCCTGGGACCCCTGTCAATGCTGATGCACTCCTGGGAACCCTCTTGCCCCAATTTCCAAAAGACTGTGATTCTCACGCAAAGGAAAACCACAACGAAAATCTTGTTATTCCTTGACAGTGGCTGAAATAATGTAAGGCAGCAAACACAGGACGAATGTAGCGTACAGAATCATTAGAGACCCTGACTGACAAAAAACTGTTGACACAGCAGAACCCCTCCCCCCCCACCCCCGGCTTCACCTCACGGAGCCCCGCTTGAAAACCCGTGGTAACAAATCAGCCGAATCCAGTGGCATAATGAGTGACAGGCTGGGCAGTGATAAGGAGCTGGTCTCACCGACCCTCTCAGACGTGAATACAGAATGATGTGGGCTGTCCATCATCTGCAATGATGTCATCTGTTTATAGCTGTGTGTGTGTGTGTGTGTGTGTGTGTGTCTCCCTCCTTCCCTTTGAAGGTTTTCTCTTCCCCCCCATCTCCCCCCCGCTTCCAGTCTGTTTCATTTTGACGTGACACTATATTAACGATCCGGCCCTGTGTGTCCTTGCTGGCTTAGAGCATGCACCAGAGGCCATTACATCAGCGAGTGATTGAGCAGGCTGGTGCTGATGCTGGGTGTCTCCTGCAGTTGTAGCTTCTGGCATCCATCATGCAAGTGCTGTTGACGCCATTGCAGCTGAGGAGAGGGGACTCAGCCCCTGATAGATTTGTGCAGCGGGCAGATTGCTGGCCATTCTCAGTGCCCTGGAGGGGGAGGACGTCATTTACATCAATCAAAACTGCGCGTATATCTTTGTTTCTCTCATCACTTCCCTCCCCCTCCCCTGAACTTGTTGACGCCCTGTTGGGATAAAATGCTGTGTCGGCTTCTGCCATCTCACCCAAGAGGTCATTATTCATGTGTGAGCCGTAGTAGCCATCTCCCATCTTGAGTCAGAAGGTCACCAGCTAAAGCCCCAAGTCTCCAGAGGCTTGAGCATACAATCTAGGCTGATACTCTGGGAGTGCAGTGCTGAGGGAGTGCTGCACTGTTGGAGGTACCATCTTTTGAATGAGATGATAAACCGAGGCCCCGTCTGCCCTCTTGGGTAAAAGATCTCATGGCACTATTAGAAGAAGAGCAGGGGAGCCCTTCCCGGTGTCCTGGAAAATATTTACCCCTCAACCTACATCTCTAAAAACAGTTTATCTGGTCATTATCACATTGCTGTTTGCGGGACCTTGCTGTGCGCAAACTGCTTGCCACAATTCCTGTATTACACTATTGCAGTTCAAAAGTACTTCATTGGCTGTAAGGCACTTTATGCCATCCTGAGATTGTGAAAGTACTACATAAATGCAAGACTTTCTTTTGAGGTTATCCAAGGGACCCAGTGCTCCGCTGGTATTGCACGAGTCTTGTGCAACATGAGAGGGCTGGGCTATGTAGTCCAGGCCTGTGTATAAATGGCTTCCTGGGACAAAGGTACCAAATAGTCACCAATCTCGACAGGATCACTTCATTCACACGATGACCACTTGTGTTTGATTGCCTCAGTGGCGTTAAACTGTGATTGATGAATGAAGGGGAACGGAATGTGGATTTGTGTGAGCTTTTATCACTTCTTTTCTCGGGGGTGGGGGAGTTTAAAGTATTGACCAGCAATTGCACTGTTATGACAGAATCTGAACCGGAACAGGAAACACTGGAAGTACAGAGCATCTGTGAAGAGGAGAGGCAGGTCAGTGGTCTTGGGGTGCAGACCATTTGTCAGCAGCTTAATGGAGTAAGGGAGGGGGAGGAGGAGAATGAGCATGGGTAGAACAACACATACTCTGACCACAGGGATGAAATTAATGGGCTGACTGAGCTGTGCACTGGTTAGAAAGGAAAGCAGGGATTTGTTGGCTCGAGTCAGAAGATTGTGGGTTCAAGTCCCACTCCAGAGACTTGAGCACAAAATCCAGACCGACACTGCAGTGCAGTGCTGAGGGAGTGCTGCACTGTCGGGAGGTGTCGTCTTTCGGATGAGACGTTAAACCGAGTCTGCCTTCTCGGGTGGACATAAAAGATCCCACGGCACTATTTCGAAGAAGAGCAGGGGCGTTATCCCCGTGTGTCCTGGCCAATATTTATCCTTCAACCAACATCACTAAATCAGATCATGTGGTCGTTATCACATTGCTGTTTGTGGGATTTTCCTGTATGCAATTGAGCTGCCGCGTTTCCTACATTACAACAGTGACAACACTTCAAAAGTACTGCATTGGCTGTGCAGTTTTGGGGCGTCCTGAAGTTGTGAAAGACGCTATATAAATGCAAGTCTTCTATCCAGTCATAAACTGTGTATTGTGGGATACCCGGAGCCTGTGGCATTGCCCAATTGACACTCGTCCGTCTCAGCTTGACTTTCTGAAGCTGTGGTCGAATCTGATCGTTAAACTAATTCCCACTGTTCTGAATTCTCATTTTTAATTTCACTGCAATGATCTACTGTTTTATCAGGGAGGGGAATCCCTTATTCTCACCCGTGGGATAAATTAGCAGTAAACCAGGGTCAGCGTGTCCTCTCTCCGCTGACTAATAAACGCCTCCAGTTTCTCTTGGTTTTCATGCTCAATGCTGGAATAATATCCTTTCCTTCACATTATTATGTTTCACTGCACATTGGCTCCATGCAGTGTTAAACAATACCATGTTCCACATGCCTTTATATTGTATGTTTGCGATTCTTTCTCCTCCCTTCTCGTTCTGTTTTGTACACAGTCAGTGGGTTATCGGCTAACTGGTCTCATTGGTATTCGAGAGCAAACATAATTGGCACATTAAAGAATAAAATTTGACTTTGTGTCAAATCGCAATGGGAAACAGTTGATTGTAGCAGCATAGCTGGTTATGTGCACCCATCACCCCTGATAAAGAAAGAAAGACTTGCATTTATATAGCGCCTTTCACGACCACAGGACATCTCGAAGCGCTTTACAGCCACTGAAGTACTTTTGAAGTGTAATCAATGTTGTAATGTAGGAAACGCGGCAGCCAACTTGCGCACAGTAAGCTCCCACAAACAGCAACGTGATAATGGCCCGATCATCTGTTTTTGTTGTGTTGATTGAGGGATAAATATTGGCCAGGACACCGGGGATAACTCCCCTCCTCTTCTTTGAAATAGTGCCATGGGATCTTTTACGTTCTCCTGAGAGAGCAGGTGGGACCTCGGTTTAACGTCTCATCCGATAAAGTTTCGTTAACCTCCCCTGCTCCCCCAGAATACCCACTGCTATCTCCCTGTTCTTCAGTTCAAACCCCGTTGCCATCTCGCTGCACCTTATCTGAATAATATTCCTTCTCGTCCTTTGTGAAGGGCGCTATATAAATACAGGTTGCTGTTTTTGGCAGCCCAAGGTCAGTGGTACAGTTTTCCAATAAGATTCAAACTATAAATGGATATTTCCAAATAAAATGCTCTCTCCTTAACATTTGTCACTTGAATCTTGTGGTCACAGCAAAGACGGTTGCAGGTTTTGTTTTTTGAGCAGTACAATTCCCATCGTCCCATCGGCACATATGTGTGGGTCAGTGACCTGAAGGGTCTGCTTTGTGTCTCGTCCCTTCCCCCACCTGTCATGTCAACAAAAGGTTTTTCAGCCTCTGTAATTGAATTCAAAGCCATCCCCAAGGGACTTAGTAATTATGATACAGGCATTACCCATACAAAAGCTTATTCCAAACGGATGTTTATATTACCCCGCTGTCAAGCGACCAAGTCTTATTCAGAACAGGGCCCGTTGTGATTCAGTACCCATAATCAAAATGGAGGAAGCTTAATTAGAAGCTATAGTGGCCACAGCAGTCATTAAAGTGATGCAGGGTAGCACATGACAGGCTACCACTGCATGCTTTGGTTTTTCTTTGTTGGATGTGTGTCGGAGCGGAGGTGGGCAACAGACAGCCTTTGTCTTTAAGACTGCTTGAAACCTACCTCTTTGACCGAGCGTTTGGTCTCTTAATGTGTGGGTCCTGGGTTCAAGTCCCACTCCAGGAACTTGAGCACAAAAATCTAGGCTGACACTCCAGTGCAGTACTGAGGGAGCGCCACACTGTCGGAGGTGCCGTCTTTCGGATGAGACGTTAAACCGAGGCCCCGTCTGCTCTCTCAGGTGGATCTAAAAGATCCCATGGCACTATTTCGAAGAGGAGGGGAGTTATCCCTGGTGTCCTGGCCAATATTTATCCCTCAATCAATATAACAAAAACAGATTATCTGGTCATTATCGCATTTCTGTTTCTGGGAGCTTGCTTGTGCGCAAATTGGTTTCCCACATTACAACAGTGACTACACTGCAAAAGTACTTCATTGGCTGTAAAGCGCTTTGAGACACCCAGTGGTTGTGAAAGGCGCTATGTAAATGCAAGTCTTTCTTTCTTTTTACTGTCTCCTTATGTGTTATCCATGACTCAGTTGGTAGTATTCACCACTGAGGTGATAAGGTTGGGGTTCAAACCCCATTCCTGACACTTGAGTTTATAATCTAGGTTTATACTTTAGTGCAGTACTGAGGGTGTGCTGCACTTTCGGATGAGACGTTAATTCGTCTGCCTCTTGGGTGGACATAAACAGACAAGCATCTGAGAGAGGAGGGAATAGAGGGTTATGCTGATAGAGTTCGATGAGGAAAGACGGGAGGAGGCTCGAGTGAAGCATAAACACCGGCATGGTCTGGTTAGGCTGAATGGCCTGTTTCTATGCGGTATATCCTATGTAAATGATCCAATGGCATTATTTCAAAGAGCAGGGGTGTTCTCCCTGGTGTCCTGGTCAATATTTATCCTTCAATCAACGTCACACTAAAACAGATGATCTAGTTATTTATCTCATCGCTGTTTGGTGGACCTTGCTGTGCTCAGATTGGCTGCTGTGTTTGCTACATTACAACAGTGACTACACTTTAAAAAAAAATGCTTTATTAGTTGTACAGCAGTTTGCAACATCATGAGGTCGTGAAAGGTGCTATATAAATGTAGGTTCTTTCTTTGTATTGGTGTCAGATTTTGTTTGATTATGCTGCTATGAAGCACCGTAGGATGTTTCACTACCTTAAGGGCGCTATATAAATGCAAGTTGTTGTCTGCACTGACTGCCCAGCAGCAATATCACCTCCAGTTTGCTCATTCTCGGGCAGTGCTGCTGGTTCCCTCGGAGGAAGAGTTGGGACTAATTAGACATGCGACGCATTGTTGATATAACTGCTGGTCTTTCAAAGCCCATCCTTTGAGCTGCGTCTCTGTGGCTTTCAAAGGCAATTAGGTTATGTTAATGGCATAGTTTAAATTGCACTTATTATTAATCTTTCGGGTAGCAATGATTGGCGGATGATTGTGCGAACCGTGCACGCGTCCTTCAAAATTAGCGACTATTTTGGGTCTCATTAGCATCGAATAACCGAGCCAGCATTGAAATGAATCATTTTTAGAATTTGTGTCCCTCTCTGCTGGATACTGGTTTTTAATGAGTGAGATATCGTAAGCAGACTTTAGACCCGGCTCCAATTGTGGCACAAAGCTCCATAGAGACTGAACAAAATGGCTTTTGCTTGACAAAAATCTTTACCCGTAAGCTACCTGAATAGAATTTCCCAAAATGTCAGCATGACCACAAATAGTTATCCATGTTTGCTGAGCTCGCTACATAATGTGGGATGTTGAGGATCCTCAGGGAGAGGCTCACACTGTTTTCATTCTTTTGTATATTGGGTAACGTACAGGGATGGCACTACGCGCATTGAAGAATTTCGAACTTAGGGAGACAAGAATTTTGAAGAACAGGAAAAGGCTGATTGGACCCAAAAACCTTCTTCTCCTTTTTACAGAGAGAAACTCCACCTGCACACCTTCATCATCATACGCAGTCCCTCGGAATCGAGGAAGATTTGCTTCCACTCTTAAAATGAGATCCTTAGGTGGCTGAACAGTCCAATACGAGAACCACAGTCCCTGTCACAGGTGGGACAGATAGTCGTTGAGGGTAAGGGAGGGTGGGACAGGTTTGCTGCCTGCGCTTGATTTCTGCATGCTCTCGGCGATGAGACTCGAGGTGCTCAGCTCCCTCCCGGATGCACTTCCTCCACTTAGGGCGATCTTTGGCCAGGTGTCAGTGGGGATGTTGCACTTTATCAGCGAGGCTTTGAGGGTGCCCTTGTAATGTTTCCTCTGCCCACCTTTGGCTCGTTTGCCAAGAAGGAGTGCCGAGTAGAGCGCTTGCTTTGGGAGTCTCGTGTCTGGCATGCGGACAATGTGGCCTGCCCAGCAGAGCTGATCAAGTGTGGTCAGTGCTTCAATGCTGGGGATGTTAGCCTGATCGAGGACGCTAATGTTGGTGCGTCTGTCCTCCCAGGGGATTTGTAGGATCTTGCGGAGGCATCGTTGGTGGTATTTCTTCAGCGACTTGAGGTGTCTACTGTACATGGTCCATGTCTCTGAGCCATACAGGAAGGCGGGTATTACTACAGCCCTGTAGACCATGAGATTCTCGCTGGAGTGGAACTAAACTAGAGAACCAGTGGGAATCTGTTCAATCTGCACCGTCTCCAGGCCAAGCCCAAAATCACCCCAACCTCTGTCGTCGAGCTACACCTTTACACCATACTCCTCAAAACCTTCTCCTCGGCTCACTTGGAAAATAAGAATCTAAATGGGTTTAGAGGACCAATAGGATCTGGAGTATAAATATACAAACCACTAAAAGTAGCGACACAGAATAATAAGGCCGTGAAACAAACCAAGCACGAGGGTTTACGATAGAATTAAAAAGTAGAAAAGTTAGGCTAAACTTGTATCGAATCTTGGTTAGACCACACTTGGAGTTCTGGTTGGCATGTTATAAAAAGAATATAGAGGCACTGGAGATAGTGAAAAAAAGATTTACATGGATGATACCAGAAATGCGAGATAATACATATCGGGTAAGGATGAACAGGCTGGGTCTCTTTTCTCTTGAAAAAAGAAAGCTGAGGGGTGACCTGATAGATGTCTTTAAAATTATGACAGGTTTTGATAGAGTGGATACAGAGAGAATGTTTCCACTTGTGGGGAAGAGCATAACTAGAGGTCATCAATATAAGAACCAAGAAATCCAATAGAGAATTCAGAAGAATCTTCTTTACTCCGAGGTGGGTGAGAACTTGAGTCAGTGAGGCAAATTGTACAGATACATTTAAGGGAAAACTAGATACACGTATGTGGGGGAAATGAATAGAGGATTATGCCGATAGAGTTCGGTGAGAAAGGATGGGAGGAGGCTCGGGTGGAGCATGGACTGGTTGGGCCGAATGGCCTGTTTCTGTGCTGTACATTCTATGTAATTCTCTCTCGTTATCTCTTGAATACTAGCTGCTGGCTCCTTTTACCAATCACTTTGACCAAGCCTTTGGTCACTCATTGCAATATCTCCTCCTTTGGCCCGATGCCAATTTTTGTGTGATTATGCTCCTGTTACATGTTCCTGCGTTAAAGGGGCTATATAAATGTTAGTTGTTGCTGTTGAATCTACTTATCTTGTTGCCGAGGAGTATTTGGTGGAATGCAGGAGAGGGCAGTGCAAGGCTGGCAACGGCCTGCTCCCGGCTCTTTAGGCTTATGTGGAGTCGGGAGGAAGGTTGGCAGGGGTGAGCTCAGCAGAGTGGGAAGAGGAGGCTGCAGATAATTTGGGCCCAGCTAGTCTGAACGATGAAAGCTGATTAGCTGAATTTGGTTGGCTTCACTGACTGTAGTGCATCCCGGGCTACCTACTGCCCTGAAAAGGGAGAAACACCAGGAGAGGTCATGTTCTCACTGGCCTACCATCCCAGAGACCAGACTTCAAATCTCGAGCAGACTGATGTGACCCAGGCCTCCTCTCTCCTTGTTACACAACGTTTGGCCAATCTCAATCCACATCCTAGAGGTATTGGCCCATAACATCAAACCACCTCTAATTCAGCCCCATTCTTCTTCTTAGGCAGTCCCCCGGAGTCGTGGATGACTTGGTTCCACACTAACATGAGTTCTCGGGTGACTGATGAGACCAATGCGGGATCTACAGTCTCTGTCACAGGTGGGGCAGGTGGTGGTTGGAGGGACGAAAGGTGGGGTGCTTGATTTGTCGTACGCTCCTTCCGCTGTTTGTACTTGGCTTCCGTATGCTCCGGTGAAGAGACTCGAGGTGTTCGCCGCCTTCTCGGATGCTTCTCCTCCACTTTGAGCGGTCTTGGGCCAGGGATTCCCAAGAGTCACATTGGTACAACAGGGTTCTGAGTTGCACTGTTGAGGCAGAGGGAGTTTTACTCTGCAGCCAACAGCATGTTAAGCTAAGTAGGCAACACACTAGAATACAAGTCTGAGAAAGCCACGATCAAACTAAGTGCTCTGGTCAGAACACACGCTCAGTACTGAGTCCAATTCTGGCCACTAAGATTCAAGAGAGATATTCAGGCACTGGGGGTAGTTCATAGAAGAGCCAGAAGGCTGATCCCAGTGTTGGGTCTGAGTGATGAGGAAAAATGGGATAAAGTTGGGCTTTTCAACTTGGAAAGGAGGTGTCTCGGAGGTAATCTTAGAGAATTGCATTGATGTTACAGCACAGAAACAGGCCATTCAGCCCAACAGGTCTGTGCTGGTGTTTATGCTTCACATGAACCTCCTCCCACCCTACTTCATCCAATCCTATCAGCATAAACGTCTATTCCTTTCTTCCTCATGTGTTTATCCAGCTTCCCCTTAAATGCATCGATGCTATTCGCCTCAACCACTCCATGTGGCAGCGAGTTCCACATTCTCACCGCTCTCTGGATAAAGAAGTTTCTCCTGAATTCCCTATTGGATTTATTAGTGACAATCTATGTAATACTTATAACCACTAGTTTTGGTCTCCCCCACAAGTGCAAACATCTTCTCTACGTCTACCCTACTAAACCCTTTCATAATTTTAAAGACCTCTATCAGGTCACCTCTTAGCCTTGTCGATTCTAGAGAAAAGAGCCCCAGCCTGTTCAGTCTTTCCTGAGAAGTAGAACCGCCCAATTCTGGCATCATTCTTGTAAATCTTTTTTGTACCCTCTCCAGTGCCTTTATATCCTTTTTATAATATGGAGCCCAGAATGTGATGTAACCAAGGTTCTATGTAAGTTTAACATAATTGCTCTGCGTTTCAATTCTATCCCTCTAGAGGCATATAAGATAGGGGACTGAAAAAGGGAAAAGGTAGACTTCAAATGAATCTCCAAGAGTAGGACAAGAGGTCTTGAGTTCAAACTGGTAAATGTAGGACTGATGTCATGAAACTCTTCTTCACACAGAAAGTGATCGACAATCAGAATAGATAATCCAGGAAGAGTAATGGATGCACAAATCCCAGAAACGTTTAAGAAACAATCGGATGCTGAAATGGGTGAGGGGACTGAATGGCGTTCTTCAGCCAGAACAATCTTGTAGAATAGTGCAGCACAGAAGGAGGCCATTCGGCCTATCTAATCTGTGCCTAACATTGTGATCTACACGTACGTGATTCTGACACTGGGTGCCTGAAGTTGCAAAATCTTCCTTTCATCAGCACCAGCACTTCTCGCCTTCATCAACACCAAGTTTGCACTATAAATAAAAGTGTCGGACTGATGAAAGCTGCTCTGGTGTGTGAGGCAAATGACGTGTTGCTGCTTAGCACAGGTACAGCCTCTCACAAATAGATGCTGTCCTGACAAATGACATCCTCTGTGGCTGACAAAGGCAAACTATCCCTCCTCGTCCTTCTTGACTAATCGGCAGCCTCTGACATGATTGACCACTCTATCCTTCTCCAACGCCTCTCCACCGTCGTCCAGCTAGTGGGACTGCACTCTCCTGGTTCCATTCTTACCTATCTAATCGTAGCCAGAGAATCACCTGCAAAGGCTTCTCTTCCCACTCCCACATCGTTACCTCTGGTGTTCCCCAAGGATCTGTCCTTGGCCCCCTCTTATTTCTCATCTATATGCTGCCCCTTGGCGACATCATCCGAAAACACATGTATGCTGAAGACACCCAGCTCTACCTCACTACCACTTCTCTTGATCCCTCCAGGTCTCTAAATTGTCAGACTGCTTGTCCGATATCCAGTTCTGGATGAGCAGAAATTTTCTAATTAAATATTGGGAAGACCGAAGCCATTGTTTTCAGTACCCACCACAAACTCCATTCCCTAGCCACTGACTCCATCCCTCTCCCCAACTTCTTTCTGAGGCTGAATCACACTGTTCACAACCTTGGTGTCATATTTGACCCTGAAATGAGCTTTCGATCACATATCCGTAGCATAACTAAGGCCCCCTATTTCCACATCCGTACCATCACCAGTCTCCGCCCCTGCCTCAGCTCATCTGCTGCTGAAGCCCTTATCCATGCCTTTGTTACCTCTAGACTTGACTATTGCAATGGACTCCTGGCTGACCTCCCACATTCTACCCTATGTAAACTTGAGGTGATCCAAAACTTGGTTGCCCGTGTCCTAACTCGCACCAAGTCCCGCTAACCCATTAACCCTGTGCTAGCTGACCTACATTGGCTCCCGGTTAAGCAACGCCTCGATTTCAAAATTCTCATCCTTGTTTTCAAATCCCTCCATGGCCTCACCCCTCCTTATCTCTGTAATGTCTTTCAAAAACAGCAGGGGCTGACATCGATGACGAGGTCCAACACTGCCTCCAGTGCACCAGCGCAGCCTTCAGTCGCCTGAGGAAGAGAGTGTTTGAGGATCAGGCCTTCAAATCTGGCACCAAGCTTATGGTCTACAGGGCTGTAGTGATATCTGCCCTCCTGGACCATATACAGTAAACACCTCAAATCGCTGCAGATCTGCCACCAACGATGTCTCCTCAAGATCCTGCAAATCCCCTGGGAGGATAGACGCACCAACGTCAGTGTACTCGATCAGGCCAACATTCCCAGCATCGAAGCACTGACCACACTCGACCAGCTCCGTTGGGCGGGCCACATTTTCCGCATGCCCGACACAAGACTCCCAAAGCAAGCGTTCTACTCGGAACTCCTACACGGCAAGGAGCCTCAGGTGGGCAGAGGAAACGTTTCAAAGACACCCTCAAAGCCTCCTTGATAAAATGCAACATCCCCACCGACACCTGGGAATCCCTGGCCAAAGACCGTCCTAAGTGAAGGAAGAGCATCCGGGAGGGCACTGAACACCTCGAGTCTCGTCGCTGAGAGCATGCAGAAACGAAGCGCAGGCAGCAGAAGGAGGGTGTGCCAAACCAGACTCCCCACCCACCCTTTCCTTCAACGACTATCTGTCCCATTTGTGACAGAGACTGTAATTCCCATATTGGACTGAACAGTCACCTGAGAATTCACTTTCAGAGTGGAAGCAAGTTTTCCTCGATTTCGAGGGACTGCCTATGATGGTGATGAATATCTTTTAGCCTCATAACGCCCCTCTATTTCTGTCCTCGTGAGCATCTCTGATTATAATCGCTCAAACATTAGTGGACGTGCCTTCTGTTGCCTGGGCCCTAAGCTCTGGAACTCCCTTCCTAAACCTCTCCACCTCTCTTTCCTCCTTTAAGATGCTCCTTAAAACCAACCTCTTTGACCAAGCTTTTGGTCACCTGCCCTAATTTCTCCTTATGTGACTCGGTGTCAAATTTTTTATCTCATAATACTCCTGTGAAGCGCCTTGGGACATTTTACTACGTTATAGGTGCTATATAAATACAGGTTGTTGTTGCTCTTCAAATAGTGGCCTGGGATCTTTAACATCCACCTGAACAGGCTTGGGTTAAATAGGTCACCCACAGGACAATACCTCACAACAACTTCTTAGGCAGTCCCCCGGAGTCGAGGATGACTTGCTTCCACACGAACATGAGTTTTCAAGTGACTGATGAGTCCAATGTGGGATCTACAGCCTCTGTCACAGGTGGGGCAGATGGTGGTTGGAGAGACGGGTGGGTGGGGTGCTTGATTTGTCATACGCTCCTTCCGCTGTTTGTACTTGACTTCCGCGTGCTCCTGGTGAAGAGACTCGAGGTGTTCGGCGCCTTCTCAAATGATTCTCATCCACTTTGAGCGGTCTTGGGCCAGGGATTCCCAAGAGTCGGTGGGGATGTTGCATTTTTTCAAGGAGGCTTTGCGGGTGTCCTTGAAGCGTTTTCTCTGCCCTCCTGGGACTCTCCTGCCGTGACGTAGCTCGGAGTAGGGCGCTTGTTTCGGGAGACTAGCATCAGGCATGCGGACAATGTGGCCCGTCCATCGGAGCTGATCGAGCGTGGTCAATGCCTCGATGCTGGGGATGTTGGCCTGAGAGAGAACTCTGACGTTGGTGCACCTATCCTGCCAATGAATTTGCAGGATTTTGCGGAGGCAGCGTTGGTGGTACTTCTCCAGTGCTTTGGAGTGTCAGCTTAGATTGGAGTGGGGCCTGAACTTCGGAGCCAGAGGCAAACATCCTACCAAGCGAGCCAAACTGCCACAAGGAGAGTTGAAGACCAGGCGTCATTCCCACTGAAAAACATTGGGAGCTGTAAGTTGCTTTGATGAGCCAGTGTTTTCACATGCGCACATCCTGCAGGATTTGTACTGGTGCGGTGTCAATGGGCTCAATTTTGGCCAGGAGTTGCTCCATTTTTTTGGGAGTAACTTGGTTTTTCTAGCTTAACTTAAAAATCCCCATTTTCCCCAATCAATTTGCACCAGTGTAACTGAGTTAGTTACGATTTTTTTAGGTTAGTTTTTTTTTCTCAAAAGGGGGCGTTACCAGCCACCCACGCCAGTTCTGCCTATTAGGCAACTTTGACCAGCTAATAGTTTCTCCAAATTTACTTAGGCCAACATATGTGGCCACTTCAGAAAACCCTTGCGGAGAGTTAAAGAAATCAGCGCAGGTAGGTACATCGGAGGCCATTCGGCCTGGGATAGGGGCGGGAAGCGGAGAGGACCACCAAACCTTGCAAACAAAACCTCGAATGATAGGCTATGGAAAAATAGAAACTCGACACTGCAAAAAACATTTGCTCAACCTGACGGTAGTAAGTGCAACCAGTTCCATAAAGGAAAAAGATATTCCATTCCTCAGCCTTTATCTTAATGCACAAACAAATTCACCAAGATACTCTGTCATAAAACTATAGGGTAAAATCAGCAGTCCCACAGGAACCATGCTCAAAGGGTTTCCTTTGGGTTTTCTTTCAGTACAGCCTGGAGGCCACTCGGCCAGGGCTAGGGGTGGGCTAGAGAATTATTAGTGCTCCTGCCTGCCGGTGATTTCTATCAGTTCTCCTGCCCGCCCCTAGCCCAACAAAGGAGTCAGAATAAATGAAGAGAACTTTACCTGAAGGAGCCCATCGCTACGCTCTGAAAGTGAGAGAGACCTACTGTTGTTGCAGACTCACAGCTATTGCTCATGCGCAGACATCACCAGCGGACTCCACTGCACGTGTGCAGATGTCCCAGCACAGTTTTCGGCGCAGAGCGCTGGCTCCACCCCCGACCCGACTGGCCACGCTGTTCGACTACAGTGAAGAGGCCTGACAGCGGTCAAAGTGGCAACAAAATATTTCGGCGCACCTCGGAACGCAGAAAAGCGGTAAGTGCGCCGAAAAACGGGCTCGGCCAAAATTGAGGTCAATGTTACTTCATTATTTCATTTCTCTGCATCCAATGTTGGCAACACAGTTTTCCTTCCGAAGGGAAGACTGCCATTTACTTCCAACAGTTGACCTTTATTTGTTCCAATGTGGGTTCTGGTTGTTATCACTCATGTAACAGAAGGCTGGTGAATCTGTGTCCAATCTTGTAATGATTGTAAGTCTCCTTGAGAAGTGTTGATCCCGTAAGCCCAGAATGGCCTTTATCTCCTTTTTTAAAAAAACTTAATTTTCTCCTGATACTGCTTCCCTTTATAATTTGCAGTTCAGGATAGAATGTGAATGAATTAGAAAATCAATTTTAACTGTAATCAGGCATGGGCCAAAGGTCAATTGATGTTCCCATTGAAAAGCAATAGGAATTTTTTTTTAAAGAATTTGCATTTATATACAGGTTGAACCTCCCTTATCCAGAACCCTCGGGACCTGGTCTGTTCTGGATAAGGGATTTTTACGGATGATGGGTGGTCACATTAAATTGTATGGTACAGGTACTGAGCAAGAGGATATCGAGACTGGTTGGCTTGGGGTTGGGAGTGCAGCAGAGAGATCATGGCGGGGGGAGGGGAGTGTGGGTGTCGGAGTGGATCGCGGGGTCAGGCCAGCGATTGCGGGAGTCGGCAGCGAGGAAGGACTTTAATTTGTTCATGTCGGAGTTCTGCGCATGCGCCACCCGGTGGCCGGGACTGGTTCTGGACGAGGGGTGGTTCTGGATACGGGAGTTCTGGATAAGCTCAAATCTGCGCAGAAAAGACTTGTCTCATTGTGCTTTGTCCCCCTAATGCAATATCAGAAATATTTCAGTGAAGTCAAAACATGCCAGCATTGCAAAATATGCTTCTTTTGTGTTTCATCTTCATGTGTCATCTCAAATTGCTGGCAGCTAGCACCATCGGCGATGGACCTTGTACCCACCACTACTTTACCCTAGTGTTAGACAGTTCAACATGCTCTCTCCAGACATAAGCCAGGTTGGCAAGCTCTTAATCTATAATTGTAGTACTGGATGTTTTTACTACAGCTCTCAGGGAGGTTGGGGGAATGGGGAGTGGGTGTGGAATGCAGTATGATAATTCCACACAATTGTCATGTGCACTTTACTGAAATCCTACTGGGATTAATGCAAATCAAGGGAATTCTGCAGCTTAGAACCAGGGGTCACAGTCTAAGGATAAGGGGTAAGCCATTTAGGACCGAGATGAGGAGAAACTTCTTCACTCAGAGAATTATGAACCTGTGGAATTCTCTACCACAGAAAGTTGTTGAGGCCAGTTCGTCAGATATATTCAAAAGGGAGTTAGAAGTGGCCCTTACGGCTAAAGGGATCAAGGGGTATGGAGAGAAAGCAGGAATGGGGTACTGAAGTTGCATGATCAGCCATGATCATATTGAATGGTGGTGCCGGCTCGAAGGGCCGAATGGCCTACTCCTGCACCTATTTTCTATGTTTCTATCTTTCACTGCTGGCCAACACCATTCCTTCATCGTCGCTGGGTCATAATCCTGGAGCTCCCTCCCCAACAGCACTGTGGGAGTACCTTCACCACACGGACTGCAGCGGTTCAAGAAGGAGGATCACCACCACCTTCTCAAGGGCAAGTAGGGATGGGCAATAAATGGCGGCCTTGCCAACAACACCTACATTCCAGAAACAAATAAAAAAAATAACAGAGACACATTTGGGCAATTAGGTGAACGATTGTTGCAGGTATTTTAAAACTAGACTCTTCTGTTATCTTGGTCTGCTTTCCAGTACTGTCTCATGCATCATACATCACCTTTCTGTTTCATTTAAAAACCCCAAACTGAGCACGCTCGTGTAGAACAGTCTCTTTAAGGAACTCCCAAGGCCCCCAGCTCTCTCCCTTTCACAAAGCTTCATTCTGAACCTTGCACAGTTGACCTTTTTGAGGGTTTGCTGTCACTTGGGAATGATTTGCAGGATTTGACTCTGCAGGAAGCCTCTGTTAAACTCCCATCAGTCATCTTGTTTTGCAGAAATGTATTTGTGCTCTGCTATTTCAAAGCTAACAGGAAAGCGGAGAATATTCAACGGGCCAAAGCCCTTCCAATTACATTACCAGGCTCTGTGTGATTTCCTTTTTGAGCTCTTGCCGTTTCATCTTGTGTTTGCAAAGTAGTCTGTGGTTTAAAGGATTAAGGGCCGTTCGTGTTACAGGTGCTGCTCAGAGCTGTACCTTGGCATCTGGATTCTCCTAATGGCTGTGTGTTGTTGGTAATGGCTGCGGCTAATTAGGGTAGGTGAAAGTGTCATTGCGCAACAAGGTCGGGCGCCAAATGAGTTGCCATTCCTGAGGACAAGGTAACTGGCACAGGCCCAGCACCCGGAGCTTGGCTCCTTTCGGGAGGCCACTGCAACTGACGTCCCCTCTCTGTGGCCCTCCCCTCGTGCTTAAGGTGCCAGCTGTCCAATGATGCTTTCCAGGTGCCGCCGATAGTGCTGCATCACATGAGTTTCCAGCGCAGAGCGCCCTGAAGGTCAATGAGACAGAATGCAGTGATGTCATGTCAAGCCCAGATGATTAGGAATTCAGCAGCACTCCTCAGTTGCAAGTACAGAAGCAGCCTGTGCGTCAGCCAGGGAGAACTGAACAGTATCGGTAACAGGCAGCATTCACTGTGCGAAGGAGCCTTGCTTTTACACTTGAGCCCTTGAGTTACAGCAAATCTTGTGCTGCAGCAATATCAAGTAAGATACACGATAGGGTAATGGAGTCCTAAACGGCATGTGGGGAAGGCCTCAGTTTTAAATGGAGTATAATGATTTTTCAACTCATTGATCCATTATCATGCTCTCAGGATGGTTAAAAACAGACTCATTCAAGGAAAGCCGAGTGAATTCATTCATGTAAAATCAGGTTGAGAGAGTCTGCAATTTCCTGAGCAGCACTCCCTGCAAGTACTACCCCTTCCTGCGAGCGCAGGGTCAGCCCCAGTCAAGGGTTCAAGACCCACTCCTGGATCTCCTGCTTGTAATGTATTCGCTTCATGGATTCTTTGCTTAAGAATTCATAGCAACACATTGCTATTAAGAACTCGTTGGTGTATTAGCAAAGGTTTAACAATCACACTACACATTACCAGTTCATCCATCAGGCTCACAACCACCTGCCTCGTCGTGGATCCCCTGAAACCAACTGGCTGGGGTTTTATTGAGTCTTGTGAACATCACGTGAGTGGCTAAGCCACTCCCAACTCAACAGCTCTACAAACCTGTGAGCATACATTACACTGCTCAAGGCTCTGGAGTGGGGCTTGAACCCACAACCTTCTGAGTCCCCAAGTCAAGAATATTGCCTTGAGCCAAGTCTGCATAGCTCCACTTGACATTGGGTGGTGCAATTACCCCGGGAGGGCACCGACAGCTAACCTGAAGGGTGGAGAGTGGGACATGGTGACGGGGTGGGGGAGAGAATCCACCCCTGGTGCAATTATACAGAAAGTAAACTATAACACTAAAGGTGACTGTAGGCCCGGAGATATTTAGCACACTGTTGTTTTGCCCTCTCAAGTGGACGTTAAAGACCCCATGGCACTATTTCAAAGAAGATCAGGGAAGTTATCCTCGGTGTCCTGGCCAATATTTATCCCTCAATCAACATTATCACATTGCTGTTTGTGAGAGCTTGCTGTACGCAAGTTGGCTGCTGCGTTTCACCACATTACAACAGTGACTACACTCAAAGTACTTCATTGGCTGTAAAGCACTTTCTCACTTCCAGTGGCCGTGAAAGGGGCTATATAAATCCAAGTCTTTCTTTTTCTTTGTTTCAAAGCAATCGGAGTTTTATTTGTGGAGCAGTGCAGCAGCACTGGAACCTACCACCCTTGCCCAGTCTGGCACGCATGTTTTTTTCTGGGCAAATAAATGTAACAAACTATCGAGGACAAATGATTAGGTTAGGGGTTGTCTGACTCAACTGTGCTTTCTGGTTGGTTGCCTGGAGGAGCAGATCGACTGTATCTGCGAGAATGTCTGATCTTCAGACTCGCTGTCAGCTGTGACTCACCTCTGAGTCAGAAGGTTGTGGGTTCAAGTCCCACTCCAGGGATATGAGCACATAAATCTAGCCTGACACTCCAGTGCAGTGCTGAGGCAGTGCTGCACTGTCAGAGGTGCCGCCTTTCAGATGAGACATTAAAGCGAAGGCCCTCAACCGGACATAAAAGCTCCCATGGCACTATTTCGAAGAAGAGCAGGGGAGTTATGCCCAGTGTCCTGGCTAATATTTATCCCTCAATCAACATACCAAAAAAACAGGTACATAAGAACGTAAGAAATAGGAACAGGAGTAGGCCATTTGGCCTCTCAAGCCTGCTCCGCCATTCACTAAGATCATGGCTGATCTGATCATTGGCTCAGCTCCACTTCCCTGCCTGCTCCACATAACCCTTTACTCACTTATTGCTCAAAAGTCTGTCTATCTCCGTCTTGAATATATTCAATGATCCAGTCTCCACAGCTCTCTGGGGCATAGAATTCCACAGATTTACAACTCTCTGAGAGAAGAAATTCCTCCTCATCTCTGTTTTATTCTGAAACTATGCTCCCTAGTTCTAGGTTCCAACATGAGTGAAAACATCCTCTCTGCAATGAGTCATTGGAATTGCTGGGCCTCTACTCATTGGAATTCAGAAGAATGAGAGGGGATCTTATCGAAATGTATAAGATTATGAGGGGGCTTGACAAGGTGGATGCAGAGAGGATGTTTCCACTGATAGGGGAGACTAGAACCAGGGAGCATAATCTTAGAATAAGGGGCTGCCCATTTAAAACTGAGATGAGGAGGAATTTCTTCTCTCAGAAGGTTGTAAATCTGTGGAATTTGCTGCCTCAGAGAGCTGTGGAAGCTGGGTCATTGAATAAATTTAAGACAGAGATAGACAGTTTCTTAACCGATAAGGGAATAAGGAGTTATGGGGAGCGGGCAGAGAAGTGAACCTGAATCCATGGCCTACTCCTGCTCCTATTTCTTATGTTCTTATATTCTTATGTACCTTGTCGAGCCCCCTCATTATCTTATATGTTTCAATAAGATCACCTCTCATTCTTCTAAACCCCAATGAGTATAGGCCCAACCTACTCAACCTTTCTTCATTAGTCAAACGCTTCATCTCAGGAATCAACCTAGTGAACCTTCTCTGAACTGCCTCCAATGCAAGTATATCCCTCCTTAAATAAGGAGACCAAAACTGTACGCAGTACTCCAGGTGTGGCCTCACCAATACCCTGTACAATTGTAGCAGGACTTCTCTGCTTTTATACTCCATCCCCCTTGCAATAAAGGCCAACATTGCATTTATCTTCCTGATTACTTGCTGTACCTGCATACTCACTTTTTGTGTTTCATGCACAAGGACCCCCAGGTCCCTCTGTACTGCAGCATTTTGTAAAAATTTTTCCATTTAAATAATAATTTGCTTTTTTATTTTTTCTGCCAAAGTGGATAACCTCACACTTTCCCATATTATACTCCATCTGGCACTCACTTAGCCTGTCTATATCCCTTTGCAGATTTTTTGTGTCCTCCTCACAACTTGCTTTCCCACCCATCTTTGTATCATCAGCAAACTTGGCTACATTACATTCGATCCCTTCATCCGTCATTAATATAGATTGTAAGTAGTTGAGGCTCCAGCACTGATCCCTGTGACACCCCACTAGATACTGTTTGTCAACCAGAAAATGACCCATTTATCCCGACTCTCTGTTTTCTGTTAGTTAGCCAATCCTCTATCCATGCTAATATATTACCCCCAATCTTGTGAACTTTTATCTTGTGCAGTAATCTTTTATGTGGCACCTTATCAAATGCCTTCTGGAAATCCAAATACACCACATCCGCTGGTTCCCCCTTTATCCACCCTGCTCGTTATCTCTCAAAGAACTCCAGCAAATTTGTCAAACGTGATTTCCCTTTCATAAAACAATGCTAACTCTGCTTGACTAAATTATGCTTTTCCAAATGTCCTGCTACTGCTTCCTTAATAATGGACTCCAACATTTTCCCAATGATAGATGTTAGGCTAACTGGTCTATAGTTTCCTGCTTTCTGTCTGCCTCCTTTTTTAAATAGGGGCGTTACATTTGCAGTTTTCCAATCCGCTGGGACCTCCCCAGAATCCAGGGAATTTTGGTAGATTACAACCAATGCACCCACTATCTCTGCAGCCACTTCTTTTAAGACCCTCGGATACAAGCCATCAGATCTCGGGGACTTGTCCACCTTTAATCCCATTATTTTACTGAGTACTTCTTCTCTTCGTGATAGTGATCCTCCCTCCCTATAGTCCCTTGATTATCCATTATTGGAATGTTACTTCCCCAGTCTCATCCTCTAAGGGACCAACATTTACTTTAGCCACTCTCTTCCTTTTTATACATCTGTAGAAACTCTTACTATCTGTTTTGATATTTCTTGCTGGTTTACTTTCCTAATCTATCTTCCCTCTCTATCATTTTTTTAGTCATTCTTTGCTGGTTTTTAAAAGTTTCCCAATCCTCTGGCCTCCCACTAATCTTGGCCACTTGGTGTGCCATTGTTTGCAATTTGATACCATCCTTTATTTCCTTAGTTAGCCAAGGATGGTTCTCCTTCTCTTAAAGTCTTTCCTTCTCACTGGAATATATTTTTGTTGCGAGTTATGAAATATCTCCTTAAATGTCTGCCACTGCTCATCAACCGTCCCACCCTTTAGTCTATTTTCCCAGTCCACTTTAGCCAACTCTGCCTTCATATCTTTGTAGTCTTCTTTATTTAAGCTTAGGACACTGGTTTGAGATCCAACTTTCTCACCCTCCAACTGAATTTGAAATTCAATCACGTTATGGTCACTCATTCCTAGAGGATCCTTTACTATGACATTATTTATTAATCCTGTCTCATTACACAGTAGCAGATCTAAGATAGCCTGCACCCTGGTTGGTTCCACAACGCACTGTTCAAGGAAACCATCCTGGATACACTCTATGAACTCCTCCTCAAGGCTTCCTTGGCCAATTTGATTTGTCCAATCAACATGAAGATTGAAATCGCCCATGATTATTGCCGTTCCTTTTTTACATGATTTCATGATTTATACTCCGTCCAACAGTGTAGCTACTGATGGGGGGCCTATAGACTATGCCCACCAGTGACTTCTTCCCTTATTATTCCTTATCTCCACCCAAACTGATTCTGCATTTTGAATTTCTGAGCCATTATCACTTCTCACAACTGCACTGATCTCATTCTTTATTAACAGAGCTACTCCACCTCCTTTTCCTTTCTGTCTGTCCTTCCGAATTGTCAAATACCCCTGAATATCCAGTTCCCGGCCTTGGTCACCTTGCAACCACGAATCTGTAATGACTATCAGATCATACCCATTTATATCTATTTGTGCCTTCAACTCATCTATTTTTTTACGAATGCTGCGTGCATTCAGATTAAGAGCTTTTAATTTTGTTTTTTTTTACCATTTTTCCCTGTTTTGACCCCACTTTCTGATACACTCTTGTTTATTCATTCTGTCCCTTCCTGTCATGCTCTGGTTGTCAATACCCTCAGTGTTACCCTGCTCTATTGCCTTCTCCTTGCTCTTTGACTTTTTAAATTTCCATAGTTCATCTGGTCATTATCACATTGCTGTTTGTGGGAGCTTGCTGTGCGCAAGTTGGCTGCTAGCAACAGAAACTTCAAAAAAAAACTTCATTGGCTGCAAAGCGCTTTGAGACGCCCGGTGGTCGTAAAATGCGCTATATAAACCCAAATCTTTCTTTTTTTCTTTTCTCTGTTTTCTGTGGAGAAGATGATCAGCGCTGGGAAACAGAGGACACTTGATAGACCTGTGCTGTGGCAGTGTGTCTTTAACTATTGACACCGGCTTGGGTAACTGGGCACTTTTGCTAGCAATTGCCATTCAGTTCTTTAAGCTTTAGAAAGACATTGCGTTTGATATTTTAAAAAAGGCTCCTTTGAGAGGCACTGATGGCAGCTGTGCATTGTTCAGTTTTTTTGCAGCTTATTACTCAGGCAATCGGCTGTGAAGGGGAGGAATGTAGAATTAATTGCCATCAAGTGCAGGTGGTGCTGAATTCAGTAACGGAAGCCCTTTGAGCTCCCTGCTGTATGTACCTACAATGTGCCTGCATTCTAATTATAATGCTTCTTTGAGTCTTACTCCGTGACCAGTGTGCTTTCGAAAGTGTGCCTGAGAAAGCTGGTGTCCATTGTGGTGAAGAAATGTAGATAGTTGCCCTGGCTCTTGGTGAAGACCAGGCAGCTGGTGGACAGCTTGTGCTCTGCTACCGATTACTGTCTGTTTTGGTTTAACGGTCGAAGCAGATTAACTCCCGCCGGTCGTTTTAACCTTTCCTGCATCGGTGGAACAAAACCAACAATCCCCCCCGCCCTGCTCAGAAAATACAGCAACAATATGGAGAGTTAGGAAAGACCAGATTTTCTGTGGTTATGTAGACTGCATAGAATTACCTAGAATGTACAGCACAGAAACTGGCTAATTATGCTCCACACGAGCCTGCTCCTACTCCTCTTCATCTCACCCCATCAGGGTTTCCTTCTATTCCTTTCTCCTTCATATGTTTATCTAGCTTTCCCTTAAATGCATCTCTGCTATTTGCCTCAACTACCCCTTGTGGTAGCGAGTTCCACATTCTAACCACTCTCTGGGTATAGAAATTTCTCCCGAATTCCCTGTTGTATTTATTAATGACTATCTGATATTTATGGCCCCTAGTTTTGGTCTTCCCTCACAAATGGAAACATCTTCTCTACGTCTACCCTATCAAACCATTTCAGCATCTCACAGACCTCCATCAGGTCAGCCCAGAGCCTTCTCATTTCTAGCGTAAAGAGCCCCAGTTTGTTCAATCTTTCCTGATAGGTATAACCTCTCAGTTCTGTCTCTTGGCATTAATATATCCTTGCTTGGTCTCATGTGCACATCATTTATTTTTCAAAACATTAGGAACACTGCCCAATGTAGTGGAGGTACAGACAAGACAATCTCCGGTTCAATTCCTCACTCTGCATCAAATTTGCTGATCTTGATTCACCAGGATGATTCCGGGGCTTATAGGGTTAAAATATGAGGACAGGTCTCATAAACCTGGCATGTACTTCCTTGAGTTTGGAAAATTGAGAGGTGTTTAAAATTTGAAAGGATTCAATAGGATAGTTATGAAGAAATTATTTCCTCTGGTCGGGAAATCGAGAAAGAAGGGACGTTAGAAATTAGAGCCAGGCATTCATAGTCTAGTAGAAATCCGGAAAGTCTGTGGATGCAGGGACAATTGGAACTTTCAACACTGAGATTGCTAGATTTTTTTAGGTAAGGGTATCAAGGGATGTGGAACCAAGGTGGATAAATGGAGTTCGATCATTCATGATGTAATTGAATGGTGGAGCAAGCTCGATGGGCTGAATGGCCTCCTCCTGTTCCCATGAAGTTGCAGTCAGGCTGGTATATTTGACCTCCTGTAGCCTTGTGCTAGGAAGGGGGGAAATGACACAGCACGTGTGTGTGCGGCACAGATGTTAGGTGAGACCAGGATTGGCCCAGGCTGTGTCACCCTCCACAGTTGACACAGCCTGCTGGCAATGACTGTCTAGACACGCACATGAAGAATAATCACTTGGGTGAGGGATTGGATGGCTGTCAGAAGCTGGAACCTAGCCAGAGTCGAGACCTTCAGGAGAGGAGAGGCGAAAACTGACAAAAAGAAGCACTGGTCTCCCGTGAAGGTTGTAAATGATATTCGGTGCTTGAGCGCTTAATTCATCTAAATTTTACCTTCAGGTCATTTGAATTAATTGCTCTGCAATTGAAGGGAGAAAGAAATTGAAATGTACGAGGAAAGGAGTAGGACCAAGGATAATGGCCTCTCTCAACAGGGACTAATTAACTGGGAAATGAAATTTGCTTTTGATTTTATTGTGTTGCTTTATTCTGTAACTATTTACCCCGTGCCAACTGCTGATGCCCACCAACAACACAGAAGAGTTGGAATAATTTGTATCTCCTTACTTACCTGACTGTCAGTAAGGGTGCTGTTGCTGATTATGGTCGGGTAGTGGTTATGGAGGTGGAGTAGAAAGCCAGAGGTCGTGTCCAGAACCCATCCTGGCAGGCTGTGACCTTTTATTGCAGACCGGGACCTGATAATTATAACCGTGAAAATTTATTGTAAAAATCGAACTGGTTTGAGGAAAGAGAATCTGCCCCCCCACCCCGCCCGACTTAGTCTGATATACATGTGACTGACTGTCCGGCACATTGTGGTCACCCAACCACCTCTTTATCTCTATTTCTCTCATCCCATTGACAAGTTCTCTTTTTCTCTTCCCCCTCTCCCTCCCCCACCCCCCACCCATCGTCACCTCACTCTCCCCGAACAGAAATATTTCCTTTTCTTTCTCACTGCATCACAACAACTTGCATTTATATAGCACCTTTAATCTCAAGGCGCTTCACAGGAGCATTATCAAACCAAATTTGACACCGAGCCACATAACGAGATATTAGGTCAGACGACCAAAAGGTTTTAAGGAGCGTCTTAAAAGAGGAGAATGAGATTAAGAGGTTTAGGGAGTGAATTCCAGAGTTTAGGGCCCATCACCCCTGTGCTTGATGACCTACATTGGCTCCCAGTCCAGCAATGCCTCGATTTTAAAATTCTCAACCTTATTTTCAAATCCCTCCATGACCTCACTCCTCCCTATCTTTGTAAACTCTTCCAGCCCTACAACCATCTGAAATCTCCACACTGCTCCAATTCTGGCCTCTTGCACACCCCCGATTTTCATTGCTCCATCGCTGGCGGCCATGCCTTCAGCTACTTAGGCCCAAGAATAGTTCCAGGAATGAGGGACCTCAGTTACAAGCTGGGTTTGTTCTCCTAAGAGCAGAGAAGGTTGAGAGGAGATTTGATAGAGATGCTCAAAATCATGAGGGGGCTGGACAGAGTAGATAGAGAGAAACTGTTCCCATTGGCGAAAGGGTCGAGAACCAGAGGACACAGATTTAAGGTGATTGGCAAAAGAACCAAAGGCGACATGAGGAAAAACGTTTTTACGCAGCAAGTGGTTAGGATCTGGAATGCACTGACTGAAGGGGAGGTGGAGACAGACTCAATCATGGCTTTCAAAAGGGAATTGGATAAGTACCTGAAAGAACAATTTTTGCAGGGCTACGGGGAAAGGGCAGCGAGTGGGACTAGCTGAAGTGCTCTTGCACAGAACTGCATGGGCTCGACGGGTCGAATGGCCTCCTGTGCTGTAACCATTCTATGATCCTTACCTCTCCGCATCTCTACCTCTCTCCGCCTTTACGTTGCTCCTTAAACCTACTGACCAAGCTTTTGGTCACCTGTCCTAATATCTCCTTGTGTGGCTTGGTGTTAAATTCTTTTGGATAACTCTCCTGTGCAGTACTTTGGCACACGTTACTACATTAAAGGCGCTATATAAATGCACATTGTTGGTAATTTTAAAGCCAGCAGTCTGGGATAAAAACAATGGCAACCCAGTGTGGGTTACTGAGCTATCCAGCGAAGGGATCATGGCTGTACTCTCTGAGATGTCTCAACAACTACTTACTAACATATTTAACCGTGGCTTACAGACAATGGAAAAATCACAGGGGACAATCAGCAAATGACCATATCCTCAAGGAAATGTCTTTGGTCATGAATATAGATGGTGCCTTTTGTGTTCAGTTGATGTGGGTGGAATATCCGTTGTAGGGGGTTAATTCAGATAAAAACGCAGACAGAGCAAGGCAAGAGAGAAGTCGCTCTTGCTCGTCAGTCCGAGAGACACACAGGATCCAGGATGGGAGAGTGAACCCATACTGCTTGCAACCCAGTGACCACACCAGTTAGCTTGGGGACAGTTAGCAGTTAGCTTGCAAGTGAGTTTATACCTAGAACGGCGGTAGAGATGCATGACATGTTATTAAATGGTACAAGCAGTGGTATTGTTGTGGGAAAATGTATTCTGTTCATTCATGTGTTCTATATAAAATAAACCAATTTATTGGTTTACAACTGGCCTCATCTCGCTTAAGTACTTTCCAGTCCGAGTTGCGGAAAGGCAGGAAAATGCTTAAACCGTCAGGGCTGTGGGAAAAGAGCAAGGGAGAGTGGCTAATTTGATAACTCTTTCAAAGAGCCAGCATGGCCACAATGGGCCAAATGGCTTCCTTCTGTGCTGTAAGATTCGATGTCTTGCCTCAGCTGAAAATGACTAACCTACAAGACCGAAGAAACCTAATCTCGGGCTTTCTAGTCTATAAAACTCAGATACTCAGTTTCTTAGCCAGCTCAAACTTTGGGGATGGGTTAGGAAGAGATACCATGAAGGCCCCGACCTACGAGGGAACATCAGCAACAGGTCGGGACCATAAAAGGAGCGGTGAGTGGCGGCAATGGGCAGGGTGGCCAATATTTATCCCTCAATCAACATAACAAAACAGATTATCTGGTCATGAGCACACTGCTGTTTGTGGGAGCTTGCTGTGTGCAAATTGGCTGCTGCTTTTTCCACATTACACCAGTGACTAAACTCCAAAAGTACTTCATTGGCTGCAAAGCCCTTTGAGACGTCCGCTGGTCGTGAAAAGTGTTATATAAATGTCTGTCTGTTTTCCTTCCTTCCTTCCTTCCTTCCTTCCTTCCTTCCTTCCTTTCCCTTCCTTCCTTCCTTCCTCTCTTCCCTCCCTCACTCTCTTCCCTTCCACCATTCCCTCCCTCCCTCCCTCCCTTCCCTCCCTCCCTCCCTTTCCTTTCCCTGCAGCCACTGTATTTTTGGTCACGTCAGTGCACTTGCACTGTTTCTGCTGGATTCAGCCCCATGTTGGAAGAGATGAGCTCTGCCAAGACATGCATGCTGATCGGAAGGCCTCCAGCACTCAACAGCAGCCCTGGCGTCACACTCTGCTTGAGCTTATTGCTCTTTGGAGACAAGCCACACACATTTTTGGCAACAATGCTGAAAACCCAGTGTTGGAGAGCAGTCCTCTTCTGAAACTTGTGTTTCATCTTTGCAAAGATGTTTCCTTGAAGCGGCACAAAAGGCCGTTGTTGTTTTCTTTGACCTTTTCATCAGGTGACCCTTAAATGAGCTCTCATGGTGGTCGCCTCTCCCTCCTCCTTTTAAGATGCTCCTTCCCTTGAACTGAATATCTCTTTCTGTGACTCGGTGTCAAATTTTGTCTGATACGCTCCTTTGAAGCACTTTGGCATGTTTTACTATGTTACAGGTGCTATATAGATGCAAGTTGTTGTTCTATGAGCAGGGACTGAGGGAAGAGAAATTATAATGCACTGCGTCATGTTATCTGAAGCCCTGCTGGTTGAACGCACTGCCTGGTGGATAACTGAGGCCCGAAGGTCCCGAGTCAGATCTCAGTGAGGGCAATGGGAGTATCTCAATTGCTCTCATCAATTGTGGGATAGGGAGAGGGAGAATCTGCCAGGATTACCAGTCCTGGTCATCCTTACATGGGAACTCTGTGTGTATGTGAATGTCAGCTGTGGCTAAGTGGGTAACACCCTTGCCTCTGAGTCAGAAGGTTGTGGATTCAAATCCCAGGAACTCGAGCACAAAAATCTAGGCTGACACTCCAGTGCAGTGCTGAGGGAGTGCTGCAATGTCGGAGGTGCTGTCTTTCAGATGAGATGTTAAACCGAGGGCCCTGTCTGCTCTCTCAGGTGGGCATGAAAGATCCCATGGCACTATTTCGAAGAAGCTCAGGGGAGTTCTCCCTGATGCCTTGGGGCCAATATTTATCCCTCAATCAACATAATAAAAAAAACAGATTATCTGGTCATTAACACATTGATGTTTGTGGGAGCTTGCTGTGCATAAATTGGCTGCCGTGTTTCCCACATTACAACAGTGACTACACTCCAAAAGTACTTCATTGGCTGTAAAGCGCTTTGCAACATCCAGTGGTCACGTAAGGCGCTATATAAATCCAAGTCTTCTTTTTCTAAACTGTGTGTGTATGTGGACATAGTTTGGTAACTGTATTGTGCTGTGTTGCAGTAACTGTTGCCCCCATACCCCCGCAATGATCCAGCAGATTGCCAGCACTTGCCGCTCGGCCTCTCAACGTGAAAACATGGTCACTCGGGGTGAGACACGAAAGAGAGTTGCTAACCCTCTATCGAGCTTGTACCTCGGCCGGAGTCGGCTTCTTTGGTGTTCCATTCCCCAGCACACACTTTTCACTGCCATGGCTACAGAATTCAGAAAAATAAGAGTTTAAAAAAAAAGTTAACAGCACTCAACACTGGGTCAATGTTGAGTTCGAGCAACCTAGGAAGCGAAAAATAAGCAGAGTATCCACAGCTGTAGCTGTTTGGCGGTTTTCAAGGGTGAATGATTGGGCAGCCGCCCTACTGCAGTGTCTAATTTTGACTGTTGTTTTCCATATTGTACATTCTGGGACTTCCCCGCTAGTCAGTCGCTGTTCTTTAAACACCTGAACATGCACAAGGCACTTTTTTAAAAAAAAAGGTCAATGAAAGAATGTCATTCGGCTGACTTGGAACTTGTCCTTCAAACACTTTTTATTGAGCAATCAAGGTGAAGGCCCAAGCCCATAGAGCAGGACAGCACCACGGCTGGAAAGAGATGAAGTAAATCAACAACAACTTGTATTTATATAGCGCCTGTAACGTAGTGAAACGTCCCAAAGCACTTCACATGAGTATTATGCGATAAACATAGAAACATAGAAAATAGGTGCAGGAGTAGGCCATTCGGCCCTTCGAGCCTGCACCACCATTCAATAAGATCATGGCTGATCATTCACCTCAGTAGCCCTTTCCTGCTTTCTCTCCATACCCCTTGATCCCTTTAGCCATAAGGGCCAAATCTAACTCCCTCTTGAATATATCTAACGAACTGGCATCAACAACTCTCTGAGATAGGGAATTCCACAGGTTAACAACTCTGAGTGAAGAAGTTTCTCCTCAGCTCAGTCCTAAATGGCTTAGCCCTTATCCTTAGACTATGTCCCTTGGTTTTGGACTTCCCGAACATCGGGAACATTCTTCCTGCATCTAACCTGTCCAGTCCCGTCAGAATTTTATATGTTTCTATGAGATTCCCTCTCATCCTTCTAAACTCCAGTGAATACAGGCCCAGTCGATCCAGTCTCTCCTCATATGTCAGTCCTGCCATCCCGGGAATCAGTCTGGTGAACCTTCGCTGCACTCCCTCAATAGCAAGAACATCCTTCCTAAGGTTAGAAGACCAAAACTGAACACAATATTCCAGATGAGGCCTCACTAAGGCCCTGTACAACTGCAGTAAGACTTCCCTGCTCCTATACTCAAATCCTCTAGCTATGAAGGCCAACATACCATTTGCCTTCTTCACCGCCTGCTGTACCTGCATGCCAACTTTCAATGACTGATGTACCATGACACCCAGGTCTCGTTGCACCTCCCCTTTTCCTAATCTGCCACCATTCAGATAATATTCTGCCTTCGTGTTTTTGCCACCAAAGTGGATAACCTCACATTTATCCACATTATACTGCATCTGTCATGCGTTTGCCCACTCACCTAACCTGTCCAAGTCACCTTGCAGCATCTTAGCGTCCTCCTCACAGCTCACACCGCCACCCAGCTTAGTGTCACCTGCAAACTTGGAGATATTACACTTAATTCTTTCATCTAAACCATTAATGTATATTGTAAATAGCTGGGGTCCGCATAAGTAGAAGATAGCTCAGGTGACCAAAAGCTTGGTCAAAGAGGTATGTTTTAAGGAGTGTCTTGACGTAGGAAAGAGAGATAGTGAGGCAGAGAAGTTTAGGCAGGGAATTCCAGAGCTTGGGGCCTAGGCAACAGAAGGCACGGCCACCAATGGTTGAGCGATTTATAAACAGGAGGTAATGGTTGTTGTGTGGCATCAAGCTTGAGTTTTAAAAGCCTGAGGATTGTCGGAGAAACGAACAATGGAACGAGATGGGAAGATTCCAGTTTTCAGGTCCCAGGGCCAGATGTTACAGTGGGAGAGGATAACATAGTGAGTAAGCAAGCAGAGTGTGTAGGACGGTGCAAGTGTCGCTCGGGAGGACACTCGGTGGAAGGTTTGGAGGAGCATTAACTGTCATTTATATAGCATCTTTAGCACAGTAAAACATCCCAAGATGCTTCACTGGAGTGCTATCAAACAAAATTCGACAGTGGGGCACATAAGGAAATAGGAGGAGAGCTTGGTTAAAGAGGTAGGCTTTATGAGGCATCTTAAAGGAGGAGAGAGAGGCGGAGAGGTGTAGGGAGGGAGTTCCAGAGCTTGGGTCCTCGGCAGCTGAAGGCACGGCTGCCAATGGTGGAGCAATCACAATCTGGGATGCACAAGAGGCCAGAATTGGAGGATAAAATAAAGATAAAATTGGGATAGAGAGAAACAGTGACGGAGATTGTGGTAGAGAGAGAGAGAGATTGGAAGCTAGAGTTGAGAAAGAGGAATCACCTATCAGATGATGAACTTATCCTAGGCCCTGTCCAGGAGCCTTGAATAGAGATGTCAGAAGCCAAACCAGATACGGGAGTAGTATTCAAGTCTTGCACTTTTGGCAGATGCTCCAAGGACTTGCCGATGATTTGCATTGGCCTGGTGATCTCTGATGCTCCTTCACACCAGATACGAGTGATTCTGTCTGCGCTTGCGAGACTGTGCCTCCCAGCTCTTGTTTGCAGAGGTTGCTTTTGCAACATGAGAGCAAGCAAGGATTCTTGCAGAGCAGACTGGGTAATTTTCAATTGGGGTGCATGTTCTGTGTCTCTGCGTGTTGGCTGATGCTTACCCTGCTAAGAGATCGTGGCGGAGGAGCGGCAAATGAGGGTGTGGGGCCCAGGAGCAGCCCACACTGCGATATGTGTGCGCACTAGGTCCGTGCAGCAGAGTTGGTCTCCAGTCGTCCTGGTTTACCCTTGCCACTGGACCGAGACCTAGCTCTGTCGAGCCCATGTGGTGGCTGATGTGCAACGGTCACCACACGTTAAAAAAATCCACGCACAGGTATCTTCCACCCCTGGAGTTCCGGACTGGAAAATCTGGTCCTCCATTGAAACAGCAGGGAACTCATCCCTTTTGGTGTGGAAGTTACTGAAAATTATTCCTTTGTTGTGCCATAACCACATATAGTCATAGATTTCCAAGGAATTTCTGGTTTTGTCATATTTGTGATGTTCCTATTTGTTCTCCCGATACAAATTAATATGGAGTGCTCTATTGATGGGGTTAGCATGGAAAACCAAAGGTTAATTGAGATTGCCTTTTAAGGGAGACTGGCGCTGCCCTAGGATCTTCAGGTTGGTGGTAGAGATATCTGAGAGCTTTAATAAGCCAACGCACAAAGAGCAGTCCACCCCAGGCTCATTTGTCTTCAATAAGCCATTTTGTGGAAAAGCAAATAAACCTCGCATATAGGTTGTGGATTATGAGCATTAAACTCTCAGATCTGATAGAGCAGCATTTCCATGCCAGATTTCTCTTCTATACCTGAAGGCATTGACTTCTTCCTTGATTCAAGGTTCCACAGGCACCAATCACCCTCAGCTACCTCACCCAAGTGGCTGTTCTTCATGTGTGAGTGTTGGCAGCCGCTTTACCATTGGGGTATCACAACCGCACTGAATCCTTCTCTCACAGGAGGTGCGAGATGTCTGCACTCCTCTAATTCTGCCCTCCTGAGCATACCTGATTATAATCGCTCAACCATTGGTGGCCGTGCCTTCAGCTGCCTCAGCCCCAAGCTCTGGAACTCCCTGCATAAACCTCTCCGCCTCTCTACCTCTCGTTCCTCCTTCAAGACGCTCCTTAAAACACACCTCTTTGACCACTGCACTAATTTCTACTTATGCGGCTCAATGTCAAATTTTTAGCTCGTAACATTCCTGTGAAGCGCCTTGGGACATTTCACTACATTAAAGGCGCTATATAAATGCAAGTTGTTGTTGTTGTTATACACCACGCACGTACGCACTGCACACTGTCAGTCTTGATAAATCTGTTTGTCTGGTGTTTCTCTGAGGTGTGTAATAATAATTATCATCTGCATTGCATATTATGGACTGTTTTGCTGATGCTGGTTAGAATGTGACCACCTGGTAATCCAGAAACAAGAATGTACAAAACCTCTCCATTTGTTGCCTTGGGAACGGAATGCAAATAGTGTGTTTCAGTGGGATCTGCATTGACATTTTATTAAATACATGGCATCATCTTCTGGCAGGTCAACAACAACAACAACTTGTATTGATATAGCGCCTTTAACATAGTGAAACGTCCTAAGGCGATTCACAGCAGTGTTATAAGACAAAACAAATACATTTGACACCAAGCCACAAGAGAAGAAATTACAACAGATGACCAAAAGCTTGGTCAAAGAGGTAGGTTTTCAGGAGCGTCTTAAAGGAAGAAAGAGAGGCAATGGGGCAGAGAGGGTTAGGCAGGGAGTTCCAGAGCTTAGGGCCCAGGCAGCTGAAGGCACAGCCATCGATGGTGGAGCGATTATAACCAGGGATGCTCAAGAGGGCAGAAATTGGTCATTTGACCAAAGCACTGGAAGCATTCAAGGGGCAGTTAAATGCAGTATTGGAGGTTCCGGTGGGATTGATCAATTGGCCTCCTTCATCTATACAGATCTGTGCAACGTGTTAATTGAACAGAAGTGGTTCGGCTAAATCTTTCTCCTTGGGTATGGTAGCCCTTAAAGGAGAAACATTACTTATTAATAATCATGAATTTACTGTTTTTAAAAATTGGAGCCCATTAAAATGCAGCAAACTGGTTGAGTGACGCTATGGTGTTGAGGTGGGGGGACTCTGCATTCCATTGTCAGTTCATTTCCATATTTAGATACTACGTGTGAATCTGGGTGTGTTTTGTTGTCGGTGTTTGATCATTTGTGCCTTTGAGGGGACAGTACACATGCTAATCAGACTAAAAGGTAACACGAGTCTGTGATTAACCAGGGGACCTGAATTAGGAGAGGTTTTCTTTTGCTAATTTTCTCTTTTCCTGAAGATGCCGACTCCTTTCCAAAGCAGGGCTCTCGCCCCAGTGTCAATTCTCAGGTGACCTGAGATGGTGAGTGTCGGCAAGCTGTTTAACCGTGTGGGGAATTACAGCTCACTTTAATTTTGCTTTCACTCAACATCCACGCAACACATCCTCACACATACATACACACGTACACACACGTGTACACACACGCACATGTGTACACACACACACACACACACGCGCACACACACACGTGCACACAAACACACATGCACACACACGTATACGTACATACTTACATACACACATGTACAAACACACAAACACACACACACACACACACACACACACACAGTTTACAGCATAGACCCCAGGACCATGATCTGGAATGATTAGTCTGGCTCGCCTTCCCCTCTCTAACCCAGGTGTACTGAGGTCAATTGTCACGCACTTACCACTGCTCCAGTAGAGATCAGTTAATTTAGCACAGACTAGGACATCCTGGCTTGCAAGGCTCAGCTAGTCACTGACGTAATCAGCTGAAGCATCAGGAAATACGAGAGGCTTCAGTGCAGAGTTTACTGGGAGATATTTGCTGTGTCCACATCAGACATTCGGCAGAGAGCAGCCCTCATCACTGCTACACCAGGCTCACCTTACAGTGCACGTGTTCTGTACACGTGGGAGCTGGTGCAGAGAGCCGGTGAGTTATACAGTGCAGCGGCTCAATGAACTGCACCAGATAGATTAGGTTGCGATAGGATTTGAAGAAATGGTCCTTTGAAATTATCGGATGAGACATTAAACCAAGGGCTCATCTGGACATAATCATCCCACGGCATTATTTGAAGAATGTGACCTGGTGTCCTGGTCAATGTTTATCCCTCAATCAACATCATTAAAAACTCTCTTCTGATATTGCAACACACAGCTCATGGATCCTAAGTGTTCACAGGTCAACATCAGTAATTAGATGCACGTTGGAACAAACCAGTTATAACTTTCATTCAATATTTATCCCTATATCAATATCACTGAAAAAGCGGATTATCTGGTCATTATCGCATTGCTGTTTGTGGGAGCTTGCTGTGCGGAAATTGGCTGCCGCGTTTCCTGCATTACTACAGTGACTACATTCCAAAAGTATTTAATTGGCTGTAAATTGCTTTGGGACATCCTGAGGTCATGAAAGGTGCTATATAAATGCAACTCTTTCTTTCCTTTATTCCTGAGACTGGAGTTCCAATCATAGAATGAAACAGCGCAGTAGGAGGCCATTCAATCCATCGGCCTGAGAGGTTTAGGTCAGTCTCGATATATTTCAAAAATAGCCGCATGAGTGTGTTAATAGACTATTCATCATAGAGGGAAACATGAATAACTCCAATTCTGCCCTCACATTATGTTTTCTATTATAAATGTAGACATGTAGACACGGCAAACGACCCAAGGTGGGCAGAGGAAATGTTTCAAGGACACCCTCAAAGCCTCCCTGATAAAATGCAACATCCCCACCAACACCTGGCCAAAGACCGTCCTAAGTGGAGGAAGAGCATCCGGGAGGGCGCTGAGCACCTCAAGTCTCATCGCCGAGAGCATGCAGAAATCAAGCCCAGGCAGCGGAAGGAGTGTGCGGCAAACCAGTCCCACCCTCCCTTTCCCTCAACCACTGTCTGTCCCACCGTGACAGAGACTGTGGTTCCCGTATTGGACTGCACAGTCATCTAAGGACTCATTTTTAGAGTGGAAGCAAATCCGAGGGACTGCCTATGATGACGATGAGACATAGGAACTTCTAATCTGAAAATAAGGCCAGAATGTATGACTTTTATATGGGGACTGAATTTAGTTTCTGTGTTACAGTCTAATTATACCCCATGGTGGTGGAGGGAGAATGAAATATTCTGGAGGAGCAATGACTCAAATGTAATCAATTATTACAAGCATTTAAAAAAAAAGCGACCTTCTCCTTATCCCTGCTTTATCTGTAATCAACACTTAGCCGTGACTCCACATGTGCAATGGCATGGGAAATCGGTGAGTACCATATTAACAGTCTCTCCTCTGTGTGTGGACATTTGGTGGGAACAGGCTTTGGTTTGGTGGTAATTCTACCACAGTTGAATAGCCTGCTGCTGTGCTCACACAGAATGGAGGGTGATTGGTGCCTGTGGGACCACACCCCAGTAAATGGCACAACGCTAAGAGAGAAAATAAAATAAAAGGGCTAAGAATGATGTTTTGAAGGAACAATGCTCCCGATTCATAAATTTTGACAAGCTTTTTTTTTTAAGTAGGAAATCTTTGTTTCCCTGGAGACGTTTGAGTTGAGAATGGATGTCATTTAGTTCTAAAAGCAGATTCATAATGATTGATTGGTAATGGATCAGTATATGATTGATATTTGTAACTAGATTGGAATGCTTGTCCCAGTGCGGACCTACAAGAGTTATTTGGCTGCATTGTAATTCTTTGAGAGAGTGGTAATACTGTCACACTCATTAATTTACTCTTCCTCTGACTCTGCCCCCCCCCCCGCTTTCCCCCCCCCCCCACCTCCCCAACCTTCTCCGATTAAGATGGCTGACACTGAGCTTTTGGCCAGTGCCACTCTGTAACATCCCTATTGCCCAGGCATCCACCAGTGCTACTTTATAACCATTTATATTGCCCAGACTCCCACCAGTACCAATCTGTACCCATTCCTATTGCCCATGCCCCTACCAGTGTCACTCTTTATCTCTGCTGGTATTCCACTTGATTGCCCATTTCATTTGTTGATTATGCTTTGTCAGAACACCCAACAGGTTGTGCTTTTCAATGGCATGGTGTTTCCTTGGGAACAGATGACGTAGGGAGCTGTAGGGGTGGCTTTATGGGTCCTGCGAACAGAATGCCATTAATCCAACACTTTTATTGCTCCTCCTGCATCCCGCCCCCCCCACCCCACCCCATGCACATTTCTGCTCATTAAAAAAATTTATAAATTTCCATTGCAATTTCACAATAGCATCAAAGTGCTGAGAAATGCAGATTTTAAAGTCACTCTTCCCCCTGTTCAGTTGACTTGGGCGCAGAGTGAGCCCATGCATCACATTGTGTGTGAAATGATGCAGAGAGGCAGCTTGTGATACAGGTCTCCAGTAGGTCAAAGTAATTTCTGCTGGAACTTGATGAATGTCGTCTATAGTGATGGAAATGAATTACAGATAATAACGGCTTAACCTCGGTGCTGGCACTGAGTCGCAATGATCCCATTGTCTCCCACCGAGCTGTAACCTCCGCATCTGTTACATTCTGATATTCCCTTATTGTCTGCACTTTTGGGTGTAAATCAAAGCTGGGACAGACCCACATTCCTTCAATGGTTTGTTTAGCAACACCGCTTCCCAGTGTGTCCTCCTTTTAGTTTTTATTCTTTGTGGTGACATTTGTTGCAGAGAGATCAGCACCGAAGCTGACAGGAGCACGCTCAATCTAGAATCACAGTTATGTCGGTCTGACATCTGGCTCTCTCTGGCTCCTCCCCATACTTGTCTTTTCCCTGTTGGTCCCAGACTCCATCAGGATGTCCTATTTTCATGAATGGGTCTCAGCCGTGATTCAATGGATTGTACTCTCTCGCTGCTGAGTCCGAAGGCCGTGGGTTCAAGTTCACTCGAGAGACTTGAGCATGCAATCCAGGCTGACACTCCAGTGCACGCTGAGGGAGCACTGTACTGTTGGAGCTCCTGTCTTTTGGATGAGACGTTAAATCAAGGCCTTGTCTGCCCTCTCGGGTGGATGTGAAAGATCCCACGGCATATTTTGGAGAAGAGCAGGGGTGCACTCCCCGGTGTCCTGGCCAATATTTATCCTTCAACCAACATCACTAGAAACAGATGATCACATCATTATCTCTTTGCTGTTTCTGGGAAATTACTGTACACAAATTGGTTGCCACATTTACTACATTACAAAAGTAACTAAACTTCAAAAGGAGTTCATTGGCTGTAAAGTTGCGAAAGACGCTATAGAAACACACAATTTTTATTTTTTTATCGTACAAAGATCCCGCTCAAGGAGCAATTATTGGCTCCCTTGATGGCCTGGTGGTTAAATGGGGTGTCTAACCAAACAAGGTGTCCAACCTGCAGACCCTCGGGCCACGTGTGGCACCAAACCCCGACAATTCAGCCCCCGAAGCCCAAGCAACTCACTCACTCTTGTTTTCTGGCTACATGTGGGAATGTTGTGGGAAAAGATGTTTTTAATGCTGTTGCCTCATTGGTGGGGAAGATCTGTTAGCATCAGCAGCTTGAGATATTTGCGAATTGATGGGATCATTGGATCTAAACTTTACATGAGGCCCTTGTGGCTTTATGATGCACCCCTATGTGGGCCTACAAGGGTAAAAGCTTGGACTACCCTGTAGATCCAGAAAGTTCCCAATTTTATTACTTCATCCATGCCGAATTAGCCCATTTCCACCCGGGCTCAATGAGACTCGATGCCCCTGTGTTAAGGGGAAGATAATGAACTAGCAAATTCTGCTACAGAGGCCCAAGTTGAACGTGTTAAAGTAAGGACATTGGGCCAAGACAGGACCGGATTCGACACCGACGCCCTTTCCGGTCAACGATCCTGCTGTCCCTGGCTGTCTAAGATTCTCCTCTGAATAATGGCCACTTGGATGAGATACAAGGGCTGTCTCAACCCGTGGAACTGGTCAGAGTCAGGGTCGACGCCCCCAGTCAGCGTCGATGCCCCCAGTCAGGGTTGACGCCCCCAGTCAGGGCCGACGCCCCCAATCAGAGTCAGGGCTCCCAGGAGAAGCAGGGAGACAACTGGGGGAGGAGAAACACGAGAGGAGAAAGAAAATACATGATCATTTGTGGCACCTTTCATTCGCATGTATGATATTTTGGATTGCTTTGGCAGTTGTGCTAACAGGGTGAACTAGGGAACTTGTGGTTGTCAAGTCTCCAGGATTGGCCTGGAGTCTCCAGGAATTGAAGATTAATCTCCTGGACACTGCTGCAGGCAACCCTGTTGAAAAATCATTGGGCATTTTTCCATTTTCTTTGAACACTTCTGCTCTAATTCTGCCCTCCTGAGCATCCGATTCTAATCGCTCAACCATTGGTGGCCGTGCCTTCTGTTGCCTAGTTCCCAAGCTCTGGAACTCCCTGCTGAAATTCTCCGCCTCTCTACCTAACTTTCCTCCTTCAAGATGCTCCTTTAAAACCTATCTCTTTAACCAAACTTTTGGTCAACTGCGCTAATTTCTACTTATGCGGCTCGGTTTCAAATTTGTATCTCATAATACTCCCGTGAAGCACCTTGGAACGTTTCACCACGTTAAAGGCGCTATATAAATACAAGTTGTTGTTGTTGTTTATTAGTTATAAAAAATATTGGAGATGGGGAAAAAATGTTGTTTGACTGATAGTCAAGAATCAGCCAATTGGGTAATGAAGAGTCTTCACTTTCTAATTAACTGGGAAGGAGGTGCACAGTGAGGATGGGCGTGTCGGGCGAGGCACTAGCAGGCAGGAGGTCATCTGGTCACACCTCTGGGATTCACGACCCTACCGACAGTGTACCATAGCAAGTGTACCATCGCCTTCAGGAGAGGAGGAGAGAAAGTCGTAAAATAATTTGTTTTAAAAATCCGTATGGAAAAGAGAGTGCTTTGTTACTGTAAATAAAAAATTTAAAAATGGAGGGAAAAATAACGTTACAATATTGTGCTTTCGCAAGGTTTTGTCATCGGTTCATTCACCTCGATTGACCAAAAATGACAACACAGGCCTTTCTCTTGACTTTTTGCAAAAGCGACAATTTCAATCAGAGAATGTCTTTGAGAAACGAGTTCAAGTTTGAGAGTTGCAGCGTACTCTGCAGTTTGAGCTTGCTGTCTAGAACCTGGATAAATGGAAACAATTAGGTCACCCACAACATTTACCGAATGATATGATCCTTTTACTACCATGTGTGAGGTTGTGCCTTGTGAATCATGGCATGAGTTTTGGGCTTATTCCCAATCAACATCCCCTTGAAGGATCAAGGTTACTGAGGAATGTAAAAATAGCTGGAAGAAGGCGAGGCTAGCACACAGGATGTTGATTGTGTAGCTCAGAGGATTACAGTCTTGAGATTTTCTTTGATTTTTTTTTGTCTTTTTTTCACAGAGGAAATAGATTGTTTCTTAAAAGATCAGACAATTGAAGAATTTGAAATGAGAACATTAATTGTATGAGGGTGCTATTAGTGTCATTGCATAAATGAGGAAAAATGGCTCAATATGAAACTTGACTTTTTCCCTCAGCCTCAGTCTTTCTTTCTCTGTCTTTCTTTGTCTCTTTTTTTTCTTTCTTTCTCTCTCACTTGCCGTGTATGTGCACCTTTCTGTCTCTGCATGTCTCTGGTTTTCTGTCTCTCCGTCTGACTGCCTAGGCTTACATCTCTGAGGATCTTAAAAGAAGTGGCTGCAGTGATAGTGGATGCATTGGTTGTGATTTACCAAAATTCCCTGGATTCTGGGGCGGTCCCAGCGGATTGGAAAACTGCAAATGTATTTAAAAAAGGAGGCAGACAAAAAGCAGGAAACTATACACCAGTTAGCCTAACATCTGTCATTGGGAAAATGCTCGAGTCTATTACTAAGGAAGCAGTAGCAGGGCATTTGGAAAAGCATAATTCAATCAAACAAAGTCAGCATGGTTTTATGAAAGGGAAATCATGTTTGACAAATTTGTTGGAGTTCTTTGAGGATGTAACGAACAGGGTGGATAAGGGGGATCCAGTAGATGTGGTGTATTTGGATTTCCAAAAGGCTTTCGATAAGGTGCCACATAAAAGGTTACTGCACAAGATAAAAGTTCACGGGATTGGGGGTAATATATTAGCATGGATAGAGGATTGGCTAACTAATAGAAAACAGAGAGTTGGGATAAATGGGTCATTTTCCGGTTGGCAAACAGTAACTAGTGGGGTGCCACAGGGATCTGTGCTGGGGCCTCAACTACTTACAATCTATATTAATGACTTGGATGAAGGGACCGAGTGTAATGTAGCCAAGTTTGCTGATGATACAAAGATGGGTGGGAAAGCAAATTGTGAGGACGACACAAAAAATCTGCAAAGGGATATAGACAGGCTAAGTGAGTGGGCAAAAATTTGACAGATGGAGCATAATGTGGGAAAATGTGAGGTTATCCACTTTGGCAGAAAAAATAGAAAAGCAAATTATAATTTAAATGGAGAAAAATTCCAAAATCCTGCAGTACAGAGGGACCTGGGGGTCCTTGTGCATGAAACACAAAAAGTTAGTATGCAGGTACAGCAAATAATCAGGAAGGCAAATGAAATGTTAGCCTTTATTGCAAGGGGGATAGAGTATAAAAGCAGAAAAGTCCTACTACAACTGTACAGGGTATTGGTAAGGCAACACCTAGAGTACTGCATATAGTTTTGGTCTCCGTATTTAAGGAAGGAGGCTGTTCAGAGAAGGTTCACTAGGTTGATTCCGGAGATGAGGGAGTTGACTTATAAAGATAAGTTGAATAGGTTGGGCCTATACACATTAGAGTTCAGAAGAATGAGAGGTGATCTTATCGAAACATATAAGATAATGAGGGGGCTAGACAAGGTGGCTGCAGAGAGGATATTTCCACTCATAGGGAAAACTAAAACTAGGGGACAAAGTCTCAGAATAAGGGGCCGCCCATTTAAAACTGAGATGAGGAGGAATTTTTTCTCTCGGAGGGTTGTAAATCTGTGGAATTCGCTGCCCCAGAGAGCACTGGAGGCTGGGTCACTGAATATATTTAACGCAGAGATAGACAGATTTTTGAGCAATAAAGGAGTAAAGGGTTATGGGGAGCGGGCAGGGAAGTGGAGCTGAGTCCATGATCAGATCAGCCATGATCTTATTGAATGGCAGAGCAAGCTCGAGGGGCCAGGTGGCCAACTCCTGCTCCTATTTCTTATGCCTCTCTGCTCTTCATTCCTTCCATTTCTCTCTGTTTCTCTCTATCTCTGGCTCTTTCTCTCTGTCTGTCTACCTCTCTCTCCTTCATTCCCTCGCTCTGTCTCTTTGTTTCTCGCTGGAAGTTTATTCTCTTTTCAGCTCCATGTGTATATGTGGTGCGTACGTCCCACTGGCCAGTAGATTGTACACCTGACTGCGGGGGCGGGAGGCAGGGTGGGGACGTTCAGCTTAAGCTCATGCTTTTGTCTGCCTGCTTCAAGGCCAAGGTTTCAGTCCGCCTTTCCCTGTTGCCCATCACGTTGACTGGTAATCCCTTCCGCTCGAACAAATCTTTAGTGATTTCAGAAAGGGGAGTCGTCTCATATTTCACCTCGGCAGGATGCTCCCAGTTAAGCTGCACAGTGTGTTAGCTACTTCAAATTCTAACCCCTTCTATAAACAGATGATATTTTGCCTGTTGTCGGGTAACTAATGGATACAGAAGGTGGGTGCAATTTCTGGAGTTAATGCCTGTACCAATACAGCCTTTTGGAGCAAGTACAATGCCAGAATTTACTCAAATGCAGATTAGGAAATTAAGTTTGGTGTTGGCCATTCCCAGGAGCCCAACTAACTTGCCTGACAGTGAGCGTCAACCTTTTCAGTGTGAAAGAAGTGATCAAGCATTGATGACTCCACACCAGGGGTATTGTGAGGATCTCTTTGGAAGGTCGTGCACCATCCTAACTTGGGCATGTATCACCGTTTCTTCATCGACGCTGGCTCAAAATCCTAGAACTCCCTCCCTAACAGCACTGTGGGAGCACCTTCACCACACGGACTGCAGCGGCTCAAGAAGGTGGCCCACCACTGACTTCTCGAGGGCAGCAAGAATGGACAATAAATGCCAGCCTTGCCAGCGATGCTCACATACAAAAAGAAAATCACAAATTATAATTTTATTACCTTCATAAAGCTTTACAAAGATTAATAGCCATTAATGCCAGAAAATATAAGAAGCACATTTTTTTTTAAATGTACCGTTGTCCCCACCAGCTCTTCATCTCTTTTAATCCCTCTGAGTACAGAAAGAAAGAATGACTTGCATTTATATAGCACCTTTCATGACGTCCCAAAGATTTTCAGCCAATGAAGTACTTTTAAAGTGTAGTGCAGCAAGTGCGCACTGCAAGCTCCCACAAACAGCAATGTGATAATGACCAGTTAATCTGTTTTTGTTATGTTGATTGAGGGATAAATATTGGCCAGGACACCAGGGATAACTCCCTTGCTTCTCTTTGAAATAGTGCCATGGGGTCTTTTACGCCCACCTGAGCGAACAGACAGGGCCTCAGTTTAACGTCTCATCTGAAAGACGGCACCTCTGACAGTGCAGCATTCCTTCAGTACTGCACTGGAGTGTCCACTTAGACTTTTGTGCTCAAGTCCCTGGAGTGGGACTTGAACCCACAACCTTCTGACTCAGAGGTATGACTGCTACCCACTGAGCCACAGCTGACACTCAGTGGCAAGTACAGATGGCATTAGGTGGAATGAACCCTGGTTACACTTGGAATTGGCACACACTGGCATGAAGGGCACCTAGCTGGTCAACTGGGGAGGATGAGAGTTAGAATCCTCACCTGCCTTGAGGAAGGCCAGGCATCGATTCTCAGCCAGTAGAGGAAATTGCTTATGGCGGGGGGTAGTACGAAATCATCATCATATGCAGTCCCTCGAAACGAGGATGACTTGCTTCCACGTCAAAAAGGGATGAGTTCACAGGTGTTTCAATGAAGGACCTAATATTCCAGATCCAGAACTACATGTTGAAGGGTGGAAGATGCCCGTGCGTGGATTTATTTAACGTGTGGTGGCCATTGCACACCAGTCACCACACGGGCTTGATAGAGCTAGGTCTTGGTCCAGTGGCAAAGATTAACCAAAACGACTGGAGGCGAGCGAAAGGAACAGCAAGCAAAAAGGAAAGATTCCATTGGACTAAACTGCCTGCTGCAGTGCCGTAATGAGAAATCTGTGCAATAATTATCAGAATGTGGTGAGAGGCACCATTTGCTGCCCCCCTACTGTGTGATTTGTTTTGGTGTGTGAATGAGGATTGATTGAATATACATGTAAATTTAGATGAAACCTAATTAGCCTGGCTGCACTTCTGATGAAGCGATGGTATAATCAGAGTACTCGAGGGTGCTTTGTATGTTGGCCTCTGTGGTTCAGTCTCCAGTTTTGAAAAGGTCTTCCAGCTTCAAAAGGCAAAAGAAAAAATCCCTGACTGTCACTTTTCAGTGATCACCTCTCAACTTAATTCTTTAAACAGAATTAGTTATGAACTGTTTTATGAAATTCACAAGACCGGCCTGGATGAAGAAAGATTGAAGCCCATTTGATCTCGTATTTTCTGAGTACCAATCCTACCATCACCTTCTGTGTCCTGTGACCCCAGTCTCTGGTCTTTTGCTACTCCACCCTCTCTATCCATTCCACCACTGGGTCAGAGGAACTCCTTCACCAACCCCCTCCTTCCCTCTGCCTCACTCTCACCTTTAAAAGCCTTCTTATTGCCAAGCTTTCAGTCGCCTTGCCCAACCTCTCGAAGCCTTGCTAGCCGTTTTTTCATCTGCCGAGTGTCTTGGGATTTTTTTCTACTTCAAAAGAGAGACTTCAGAGTCTCGAGCACATAATCTAGGCTGACGTTCCAGTGCCGTGCTGAGTTTGGATGAGACATTACATCGAGGCCCCGGCTGCCCACTTGGGTGGATGCAATGGATCAAAGAAGATCCGGGAATTTCACTCCGGTGTCCTGGACAATATTTATCCCTTAACCAGCATCACTAATATGGTTGATCTGGTCATTTATCTCAGCGCTGTTTGTGCACAAATTGGCTATTGTGTTTCCTACGGTACAGTAGTGACTACACATCAAAAGTATTTCATTGGCTGTAGAGTGCCTTGAAAATCATGAGGTTGTGAAAGGTGCTATATAAATGCAATTCTTTTAGATATGGCTCTTACGGTTAAGGGGATCAAGGGGTATGGAGAGAAAGCAGGAAAGGGGTACTGAGGGAATGATCAGCCATGATCTTGTTGAGTGGCGGTGCAGGCTCGAGGGGCCGAATGGCCTACTCCTGCACCTATTTTCTATGTTTTCTATGTTTCTATGTTTTCTTACTTAAATTCAAGTTATTGTCGTCGTCATCATCTTAATGATGGTTACCAGCTGATTCTTGGTGCTTGAGCCTTAATCACCCTTCCTGGAAACCCAGTCCTGTTGTTGATCATCCTCTGTGTAAAGAAATACTTGCTGACGCAGCAGGATACTTCAAAGCAATTAACTTTCCTTGTAATGAGCCTGCAAAACCCATCGTCTATTGTTCCAATTACTCAACCCCAATTTGTAGGCTGCATCAAGCAACACCATTAACCCCGGCAAGTTCCATTTGCTGTAGTTCACGGAGACCCTTTTAAACTAGATTCTGCAGACCGTTTGCTGTAGTGCGCTGTTTAAACAGACTATGTTTGCTGAGTAAATAAATAGATTTTGTTTACTGGAAATAGACTGCTTGCTGCGAGTCCTGCTGTAAGTGCGATTAGGCTGGATAGCTTTTTGTTGGTTGGCGCGGACACGATGGGCCGAAATGGCCTCCTTCCGTGCTGTAAATCTCTATGATTCTGTGAAGTCCCGCCCCGCCTCCAACTCATGATCTGACACAGAACTGTCGACAGACATCTGCAAGTGGGAACTGTTTTTTTTTATATGAACAATGAAAGAGTAAATTAGGGAAAATTGGACTTGATATCTCGTTCCCCAACCACGTGTACAATGATATTAAGAGGTGACAGAGGGCCTTAAATTCTTAATTCCCTGAATCGTGCCATTATGTGATTGGTTGTCTTATTGTCTATAGTCTTTAGATTGGTGTGAGTAGTGTTTCTTTTGTCAAGTGATAGACAATAATTTACATAACCGAATCCCGATTTGGTGTTTAGGCGGTACTTTAACAGTCATCGGTATTCTTTGTAAAAAAAAATGCATAATTTGGGAAATTTGATATGAATAAATCTAAATCCTGATCACCTTTGCCAATCATAGAGCTGTAGTCTGTGTCAGATGGAGCAGGAGGGGGAGAAATTAATAAATAAAATAATAGCAGGGCAGTAATTAATCAATAAAATAACAGTGGAATAATAAATACAATAAATCAAATCAATTTTATAACTGTAAACCAATAGGGTGAGGGGGGAACTATTAAAAATCAATCTATATATTAATCTCTGGCAGGGTAAATAATTAAATATAATATACAAACTAGCGGGCAAATGATAATGGCCCTGAAATCCCGGCCTCCCCGGGTCTGTACGGAGTTCCTACGGACCCGGGAAGGCATCGTAAATGCCGATTTCCAGCGTGCAATGCTCATGCGCTGGAAACTGGCATTTCCGATCTGTCAAGTTTTTGGCTTGACAGATCGTAGCCAGATTGGGAGCGAGGACATTTGTGTGGAAATTTCCGATATTTACGCTTACAAATGTCCTCAAAAATCTTGCGCCTGAAAAAGCAGGCGCATAGCCTACTTTACAGGCACAAGTGTTTTAAAAAACACAAAAACATCTAAAAATAAAGTTATTAAAACATATTCTAGCATTAAAAGCCCTCCCCACAATGGTAATTAAAACTTTTTTAAAAATAGGGAAATTATTATTTTTTTAAAGACATTAATAACTTTAATCTAAATGAATGTAGTGTAATTATTTTCTATTTTTTATTAGTGTTTTGGGTGTTTTGGGTCTATCACAATCATAATAATAGGAGTTTAGGACCCTGCGGAACTCCTATTACTAGGATACCTTACCTGATTGGCTGCCCAGAGCCATGTGACGCCAGCTCCAGCACTGCGCACGTCCTCACGTCTGCGCACGTCCTCACGTGCACGCACTGCGACTGGCAGTCCAAGGAGACCTCAGGCTCGGAAGTGCGGACGTGGGCAGCAGCTTAAGGTAAGTGCGGATTTTTTCTCTAAAATGCCCGCGGGATGGCCAATTCGGAATTTCAGGGCCAATATAATATATAAACTATGAGAACCAGACGAGAGTAGGCTGGGATTTGACCTAATAGGGATTTGATAGGGTAGATACAGAGAAGGTGTCTCCACGTGTGAGGGAGCCCAAGTCTATGAGCCATAAATATAAGATAGTTACCAATAAGTCCAATAAGGAATTCATGAGAAAATTCTTTACCCAGCGAGTGGTTAGAATATGGAACTTACGACCACATGGAATAGTTGAGGCAAATATCATAGATGCATTTAAGGGGAAGATAGATAAAGACATGAGGGGGGAAAGGTATAGCTTTCTCATGAGCCTCTGCCCACCTTATGTTGACAGGGTGGGGTGAAGTAAGGTGGGAGGAGGCTTGTGTGGAGCATCAACACCGGCATGGACTGGTTATAGAATGGCCTGTTACTGTGCTGCAATGGAAATATATTGAGCTGGTTACAGAACTGGCTGGCAGGACGCAGGCAAAGAGTAGTTATAGATGGATTTGGATCTGTTTAGGGACCGGTCACCAGTGGTGTCCGCAGGGATCAGTGTTGGGACTGTTGCTTTTTACTATTTTTATTAATGATCTGGATTCAGGGGTTGGCAGTACAATTTGCAAATTTGCAGATGATACCAAGATCTGTGCAAGTGCTAGAACTGTAGAAGAGGCTCGTCTGATTCAGGCAGATCTTAATGTGTTTGGAGACTGGGCGCATGACTGGAAAAGGATGTATAACTTAGATAAATGCAGTGTTATGCATGTGGTCAGAGCAAATGCTCAACATTCATAAACCCTCCAGGTAGTGGAGAGAGAAAGAGATTTGGGCATTCTATTCTAGTGCATACATCTTTAAAGGTACACGAGCAATGCCTGTGCAGTGATAGCTAGGGCAAATAGGGTGTTGGGATGTATCCATAGGACAATTGAGTATAAGACGAGGCATACTGTTTTGTCCTTGTACATCATCATCATCGTAGGCAGTCCCTTGGAATCGAGGAAGATTTGCTTCCACTCTTAAAATGAGTTCTTAGATGGCTGAACAGTCCAATATGAGAGCCACAGTCCCTGTCACAGGTGGGACAGATGGGAAGGGGTGGGTGGGACTGGTTTGCTGCACGCTCTTTCCGCCGCCTGCGCTTGATTTCTGCATGCTCTCGGCGATGAGACGCGAGGTGCTCAGCGCCCTCCCGGATGCACTTCCTCCACTTAGGGCGGTCTTGGGCCAGGGACTCCCAGGTGTCAGTGGGGATGTTGCACTTTATCAGGGAGGCTTTGAGGGTGTCCTTGTAACGTTTCCACTGCCTGCCTTTGGCTCGTTACAAGACCTTAGTCAAACCACACTTGGAATACTGTATCCAGTTTTGGTCTCCTCGCATGGTGGGTGATATTGAAGCTCTGGAAAGGGTGCATAAAAGGGCCTCTAGACTAATTCCAAGTCTAAAGCATCTTGGTTATTAAGATAGGTTAAAAGAGTTGGGACTCTTTACTTTACTTTTGAGCAGTGTAGACTTAGGTTTATATGATTGAGGTTTATAAGATAATGAAGGGAATAGATAGTTTTCCAACTGACCGCTTATTTCAATTAAATAGGTTAGACAGGACCAGGGGGCACAAATTTAAGTTGTATAAGGTTAAATTTAGGTTAGATGTCAGGAGGTGGTTCTTTTCCCAGAGAACAGTAGACCTCTGGAATAAGCTGCCCTCTCATGTGGTGGATGCAGACTCACTGAATTCCTTCAAGCAAAAGCTGGATTTGTTTCTGGTTGCAGTGGAGATTAATTCTTGCAGAAGGCAGGTACTGTCGGGAATTCAAGGCCACAGTGATCTCCTCGACTCTTTCTGAGTTTGGGACCAGAAGAGGAGAGGGCCCAGGGGCAGCACGGGCTGTGCAGCAGAGCAGGTCTCCAGTGGTCTTGGTTAACCCTTGCCACTGGATCAAGACCTAGCTCTGTCAAGCCCGTGTGGTGACTGGTGTGCAACGGCCACCACACGTTAAAAAAAAATCCACGCAAGGCATCTTCCACTCTTCAACATGTAGTTCAGGACCTGAAATATCAGATCCCTCATTGAATCACCTGTGAACTCATCCTTTTTTGGCATGGAAGCCAGTCATCCTCGTCTCGAGGGATCGCCGATGATGATGATGATGGTGATGGTCTCCTGGATTAGTTTTGATTGCCTAGATGGGTTGGAGAGGAATTTCCCAGATTTTTTCCCCCAAATTGGCCTGGGTTGCTTATCTGTTTTTTTACCTCCCAGGAGACCCCATGGTTTCGGGTGGGGTGGAGTGTATAAGTTGTGGTAAACAAGGTATCGCAATTGTGTGGGACAGACTCGATGAACCAGATGGTCTTTACCTGTCCGTCAATGTTCGTATGTTTGTAATTTTCATGCAGTGTTCCAAGCAGATCTCCAACTGTTTTCACAACAATGGCTTTCAGTTGACACTTTTCGTTTGGTTTCTAATGTGCATGGTTGATAAAATTACATCACTTACCTGAATGGGAAAAATATATTGGATTAAGAGTGAGAAAGAACTAAGAGACAGCAAAAAAAAGTTCCTCAAAAAAGTTTTTGGAATCGAAATTTTTTTTTTCCAACCACAATCAAAGTTTGGAGGAATGACACTCCACAATTGGTAGAGCCATTCACCTCACTCTGCACAACTCTCCAGCCACCCCTTTCCTAAACTGCTCTGCCTCTCTTTACCAAAAAAACCACAAAACATCTTTTCAACCCAGCTTTTGAACCCCCACCCTAATCTTTTGCTGCATGGGTTCCTATCTATTTCCATCTCTGAAGTGCCTTGGGGATTTTTTTTATTTTAAAGGCTTTATACAGATAGTTAAGTTTTTGATGACAGGTCTGCAAAACGGATGTTTGTCTGAGCCCGAGTCGCACCTGACAAATGATTCATTGGGTAGACATAGAGAAGATGTACTTGGATGTGCACTTGAAGTGCCGTAACCTACAGGGCTACGGACCAAGAGCTGGAAAGTGGGATTAGGCTGGGTAGCTCTTTTTTGGCCAGCATGGACATGATGGGCTGAATGGTCTCCTTCTGTGCTGTAATTTTCTGTGATTTTTTTTTGTGGGTGACTCCAAAACTAGGACCATAAATATAAAATTGTCACTAATAAATCCATCAAGGAATTCAGGATAAACTTTTTCACCCAGAGAGTGGTTAGAATGTGGAACTCGCGACCACAGGAAATAATTGAGGTGAATAGCAGAGATGCATTTAAGGGGAAGCTGGATAAACACATGAGGGGGAAAGAACTAGAAGGATATGCTAATAGGGTGGGATGAAGTAGCGTGGGTGGAGAATCGTGTGCAGCAAAAACACCGGCACAGACCAGCTGGGCCGAATGGCCTGTTTCTGTGCTGTAAATTTCTCCATGTAAAAAAGAATTTTCAATGCCAGAGCAGTTGTTTGGCAGTAATTAAGACTTAACACACCTTTTAGATGGATACTTAGACTGGAATGGGCGTCCTAGCTTTTCCTGGCGAGTTTGGTTCATTTCTATCAGGTAAGTTCAGAAACTTGACATCGTTCAGTGTATTTGAGTGGTGTGTATCTTGGCGAGGTATCGTTATCTTACAGCTTTGGGAGGAACAGGGCATCTCGGACAGCAACTTCTGATTTCCATATTTAACTGCGCATATCCGGTCGCTGTTAGCCTCACTGTTATTTCAACCGCGGAATTCCTGGGACGAGGGGATTGTCTTATGAGGCGTGATTGAGTAGACTAGGCCTATATTCTCTAGAGTTTAGAAGAATGAGAGGTGATCTCTTTGAAACATACAAACTTCTTACAGGGCTTGACAGGGTGGATGCTGGGAGGATGTTTCCTGTGGCTGGGGAAGGGTGGCCGAGAACCAGGGAGCACAGTCTCAGAATAAGGGGTCGTCCATTCAGGAATGAGATGAGGAGACATTTCTGGTGAATCTTTGGAATTCTCTACCCCAGAGGGCTGTGGATGCTCAGTTTTGAGTATATTCAAGATAGAGATCGATAGATTTTTTGATATTAAGGGAATTAGTATTATATGTTCTTATAATGCGGCTAAAGTGTTAGGAATTTCATACAGTTTTGTAATGTTCAGCACCAGGAGCTAATCTTAGCTGAGCCTACTTGGGAGGTGCTAGGTGGGCACAATACCTTTCCTCATTGGCTGGCAGCTCTCCAGTAACTCACTCCTCATGTGTGAGCCTATCGAGAGAGTGCAGGCTGCCTGGGTCTCTGTGGTGGGCATCACAGCCAAGCCCATTCCTGTTGTCACTCGACATCCATATACACACTCGCACACTTACTTGCACACACGCCGTCCAACAGTGTCACTTGATAGCAGTCAGGAGCAGATACCCTTCCTGACTCTTCGTCCACCTCCCCAATCCCGGGACATCCAGGATGATTACTAGGCTTCGATCGGCCACTCCAGCTTTAATCCGCACCAACAAGGGATGGAACCCTTAGAGCACCTGGTCTGTGTGGCTTACTACAACTATTTTAAATATAACTTGAAATCAAGTGCCCCTTTTGTAAGGGTCAACAGCTCTACAACTATTTTGTTGAACCTATGAATCAAGTGCCCCCTTATTAAAGGAGTGCCAAAACCGACAAACGAACAAATGAAACTTTAGACATTAAACAGATCAAATTAAAATTTGGTTGCCGGGGGTGTTGATGTACTCCAGTCCCTCTGGCGTCCACCTCTCGCGGAAGGCCACGAGCATACCAATGGACACCGCGTGCTCCATCTCCAGGGACACCCTGGCTTGGATGTAACTGCGGAAGAGAGGCAGGCAGTCAGGCTGAACGACCCCCTCGGCCGCCCGCTGCCTGGACCGGTTAATGGCCCCCTGGGCCATGCCCAGGAGCAGTCCTACGAGGAGGCCTTCCGACTTACATGCTCCCCTCCACATATGGTGACCAAAGATCAAGAGTGTGGGACTGAAGTGCAACCAGAATTTGAGGAGCAGCCCCTTCAAATATTGGAAGAGGGGCTGCAACCTCACACATTCAACATAGACATGGAACACGGACTCTTCCAGACCACAGAAATTGCAGGCGAAGTGGGAGTCCATGAACCGACTTAAAAACTTATTGCACGGGACTGCTCCATGCAACACCCTTCAGGCCAAGTCCCCAATAAATAAAGGGAGGACTCCCATGTAGAGTGCACTCCATTGGGGACCCCTACCTCCTCCGGACGGCAAGATGGTACGCCATGTCGTGTCCGGACGGCAGACGAGGATGGCAAGGTGGAGAGTGTGCACAAGCAGCCTGTACAGGAGTCCCCTCCACGCAAAACTGGAAAGCACGGAGGTGATTTCCCAGAGGAGGCTCAAGTTGTGAGGCACCGGCTCCCGAGGGGGGTTTCGGGGCTTGGCGCCGATGAGGAATTCCGTCCGGACGGGGTTCAGTTCGGAGAGGATCGCCCCACGTGCTTGAGCCTCCTCATATCATGCTTTACATGCTAGGCCAGGTGGGCTGCTGGTGTAATTGGTAGGTACAGGGGAAAGGAAAGTTGCTGCTTTAGATTTTGAAAACAAAAGGCACACGCAAAAATTTGGGCACGTAGAGCAGAAGGTAAAGACAAGGAGCCACGAAGGTCGCAAACAAAGACCTGCATTTATATAGCGCCTTTCACGACCACCGGACATCTCAAAGCGCTTTACAGCCAATGAACTACTTTTGGAGTATAGTCACTGTTGTAATATAGGATACGCAGCAGCAAATTTGCACACAGCAAGCTCCCACAAACAGCAATGCGATAATGACCAGATAATCTGTGTTTTTGTTATATTGATTGAGGGATAAATATTGGCCTGGGCACCAGCGATAACTCCTCTGCTTTTCTTCGAAATAGTGCCATGGGATCTTTTACGTCCATCTGAGAGAGCAAACATTTAACATCTCATCTGAAAGATGGCACCTCTGACAGTGCAGCACTCCCTCAGCACTGCACTGGAGTGTCAGCCTAGATTTTTTTGTACTCAAGTCCCTGGAGTGGGACTTGAACCCACAACCTTCTGACCCAAAGGCAAGTGTGCTACCCACTGAGCCACAGCTGACAAAGGGTTCAAGATGCAACCCCTAGTTCCAACTGGGCGTTATTTCATCTCCATTGGAGCAGAGGATGGGGTGCTAGAACTGGCCTCGGTGCCCTGGGCTAGGGAGGGGATCAAAAATCAGCCGGGGTTTGTGCTGCCGATCGCTGACCAATGATCTCTGCTGGAAAGGGGCGTCCGGTGAGAAGGGGACCAAGCTCAACTGCGATGTCCTTCGCAGGTCAATAACCACCCAACAATCATGGTCAGCACTCACTAATGAAGAACAGGGTGTAAAGACCAAAGGACTGCTGGCACCAGTGGAGTCTACCCCAGCAAGACTTGGTGCCTGGGTGAGGGGAACATTGGGGGAAGTCATCACAATGACAATCGTATAATTAATGTACAGTGCAAGCTTCTGGCACTTTCATTCAATAATCAGTGGGGTCGGGAATGGAGTGCCTGTGAACAATGTAGGGACATTACAATTGTGCAGGTTTGAAATGCTTCAAGGATGCCGTTGTCGGCCGACCGAAAAAGGATAAAAAGTGCAGACACGACTCTGTTCCAGAGAGTATTGTGAGCCTTTCACTTTGACCCACTTTCTTCTGTTCTATTTTGGGGACGTGCTTCTGTCTACTTCATGCAGCCTGCTTTGAAAGGCAACAATTCCATCTCTGACTGTAACTATATAAAGAGGCTGACACTGACAGACGCCAGACTTTTCTACCCTAAATACCACCCTGACGCATGCAGTCGCCAACCTCTGTCTGCCTTCCGACAGACTTTTTTTGAAGGTCAAATCTTTGACAGTACATCAAAACTTTCAATTATTACATCTCCATCAATTCACCCCATCATACACTGCCCCTCCCCTCCAGTAGAAGACACAAAAAACATTCCGGAAATAGTGTAGAACCAAGGGACCAGTGAGAATGAGGAAATTGATTAAACAAATTGATATTAATAAATAAATAGTACTAGAGAAGTTAATGGGATTAAAAGCCGACATATACTCAGACTAATGGCCTACACCATAGGGTTTTAAAATAGGTGGCTACAGAGATAGTGGATGCATTGGTTTTGTTCTGTCAAAATGCCCTAGATTTTAGAATGGTCCCCGTGGATTTTAAGATAGCAAACGTAACCCCGCTATTCAAGAAAGGAGGGAGAGAGAAAACAGGGAGCTATAGATAAGTTAGCCTGACATCAGTAATAGGGAAAATGCTAGAATCTATTATTAGGTACTTGGTATCAGGGCACCTTAGAAAATCATAATATAATTGAGCAGAGTCAGCACAGATTTATAAAAGAGAAATCGTGTTTGACAAATCTATTAGAGTTTTTTGAGGTTGTAACTAGCAGAATAGATAAGGAGGAAACCAGTGAATGTGGTGCATTTGGATTTTCAAAAAGCATTTAATAAGTTGCCACACAAGAGGTTATTACACTGTGATATATTCACAGAGCACAAGCACAGACAGCTTCCTACATGGCAGGCAGCTCTCTCGGAAGCCTCCGGAAATCTGCTTGGTTCTGTTTAATGATTAACTCTGCAGTTGCAGTACACAATACGTCCACATCCACAGTGTGGAGCTACAAACATTACAAGCTTACAGACATTACACTTCTCCCTCCTTAATGAAGAAGTTATTATAACAAACATCAAACATAACTTTCATGTTATAACATAACACAGGATATATACTTATTTTTTTTCCATATTTACAAATTTAACTTTACCACTTGTTTTCTGTTTTGAAGAGGATAACTTCGCTCTCGAACAGAACCGTCCAAACATGGTGTCGATTTCACACTCATTCGAGACTCATCCTGAGGAATGATTTCCTCCATGGAATTTCCTTGATTTTAATTTGAACTCACTCTAACTTCAGGCTCTTTGTTTTCCTGACTCGGACTCAGACTTTCATTCTGATTCTCTCCTGGATTTGTTTCCAGTACATTGGATTTAGGATTTGCTACTGGTGTATCAAAACTATCTGATGAGTCAGAAATAATTGAATCATTCCCACCTTCAACTCCTTCCATGTCTGTAGGTAAAATATGATCAATATGAACAAACCTAACCTGTCCATTATCAAACATCTTTACCAAATACGTGCGAGGACCACATATCTTCACCACTCTTCCTGGTAACCACTTCAACCATTTATGGAGATGGTTCTTCAATCTCACCTTCTGGTTTAATTTCACACTTCTCTCTTTTACTCTACCTCTATCATGATTCTCTTTCTGTCTTAATTGTGTCTCTTCTACGGACTGTGCCAAATTTGGCTTTAGCAATAAGAATCTGGTTCATGGCTGTCGTTTGAGAAACAACTCTGCTGGTGTTCTACCAGTAGTTGTATGAGGAGTATTTCGATATGTAATCAAAAAATTAGCCAATTTGTGATCCAATGACAACTGTCGTTTCCTTAGATTTGGATCTAACATTTGTTTTATGAGGGCACGTTTTACAATTTGTACACTGCGCTCTGCTGCACCATTCGAAGCAGGATGGTATGTTGGAACCTTGGTATGTTTCACACCATTTTTGCTCTGAACGAAATTGTGGTCCATTATCCGAAACAATTTCTTCAGGGAGGCCAAATGAAGAAAATAATTTTTGCAAAATGTCCAATGTTTTACTTGTTATTTTCCACATTGGAAACACCTCAACCCACTTCGAATGGCTATCAATCACAATGAACAATTGTTGTCCTTCTAACTCAGCAAAATCAATATATTTGCCACACCCTGGGAGGCCATTTCCATGGCTGTAATGGTACTGGTGGCGGTTGCTTGCTTACCGATTGATATGTCGTACACTGACTCACGATGTACTCCATACCTTTATCAAGACCTGGCATGCAAAACTCTTGGTCAAGCACATTACCAGGTGCTGGTCATGGAGGTCTCCTAATAATTTGAACCTGAATTTATTTGGTATAATCACTCTTGCACCCCACATGAATAATCTTTATCGACTGATAATTCATTCCTACGAATGAAGAATGGATGTGTATCTTTGTCTGTTACCTGGTTTGGCCATCCATTTGCAATATACTCATACACCTTTGACATCACTGGGTCACGTTTGGTTGCTCTACCAATCTCTTCAGCTGTGACTGGAAGTTCATCAATGTATGAAAAATAAAACACTTCTTCCCTATCGGGTGTAACTTGTGATGGGGAAGGCAATCTAGACATTGCATCAGTATTACTGTGATCAGCTGATCGTCTGTATTCACTATCATATGTTTATGCTGACAAAATCAAAGCCCATCTCTGCAGCTAATGTTGGAACTGAGGACTTTGGATGGAGGATTGCTGTTAGGGGCTTATGGTCTGTAACGATGGTAAACTTACGACCATACAAGTATTTGTGAAACTTCTTGACCACAAAAATTAATACCAAAGCTTTCCTTTCAATTTGCGCATAATTACTTTCACTGGCACTGAGAGTGCGTGAAGCAAAAGCAATTGGTCTCTCCTCCCCACTACTTAATACATGAGAGATTACTGCCCCAACTCCATACGGAGAGGCATCACATGCTAGCTTAATCTCCTTAGATATGTCATAGTGAACTAACATGATGCTCTCTACCAATTTGCTTTTACACTCCTTGAATGCTGTATCGCATTCTTTTGACCACTTCCAATGGACCTGTTTTTTCAAAAGTTAATTCAGTGGATGTAATACTGTAGCCAAATTTGGTAGGAACTTCCCATAATAGTTCAAAAGACCCAAGAATGAATGAAGTTCAGTGACATTCCTGGGAGTGGGTGCATTTCTAATTGTATCCAATTTTTCCATGGTTAGATGTAAAACCATCTTTGTCTACTCTGTACTCTAAGTACTCCACTGAGTTGTTAAATAACTCACACTTACGAGCAGACACTCGTACTCTGTGCTTCTCTAGCCATTTGAGGACGTCATTAAATATGTTATGAATTTGCCTATTTGGTGCCGAAATTAGTATGTCATCCAAGTAACATACTACCCCTTCAATACCTTGCAAAATCTGATTCATCACCCCTTGGAATATGGCAGGGGCGGAAGACACTCCAAACGGTAGCCTATTAAATTGATATAGGCCTAGATGAGTATTTATAGTCAAACATGACTTGGACTCCTCATCTAGTTCAAGCTGTAAGTAGGCATTCATAAGATCCAGTTTTGAGAAGATCTGACCACCTGTCAGTGTTGTGAACAAATCTTCTATATTCGGCAATGTATTGGGGACATTACCCTCTAGAACCTGGTTTACGGTTACTTTATAATCACCAAACAATCTTACCTTGCCATCAGACTTGGGTACAACAACAATGGGTGTAGCCCAATTACATCGATCTATCTTACAAATAATGTTCTCAGTCTCTAGTCTTTTGAGTTCTTGCTCAACTTTCTCCTTGAGTGCATATGGTACGGAACGTGGCTTGTAGTAAACCGATCTAGCGTCCTTCTGTACCCTGACACTCGCCTTGAAGCCTTGGATCGGACTGCCCGTTTCGCAGAACACCTTCGGATACTTCTTGATAACCTCATCCGTTGATGAAAATCTCGCTTCCACACAGAAAATTTTACTCCAATCCAGCTTCAGGGAGCTCAACCAATTTCTTCCTAGTAAGTCAGACTTGTCTCCTTTCACTACTATTAGAGGCAAGTTCTGAAATTGATCTTTATATTTCACCGGTGCGGTGATACGACCTACCACAGGAATTTTCTCTCCCGAGTAGCCTTGCAGCTCTATCTTGGATTCCTCCAGTTGAAAATCACGCAATTTGTCGCGATATAGTGACTCTGGTACTACACTCATGGATGCACCCGTGTCAATTTCCATTGGTATCTTGAATCCCGCAACATCTATGTGGATTTTGATGCTTTCCGAATCGCTGTCCGTTAACCTCGTGCTCCTGATGACGTGTAACTCTAACATCTCCTCGTCCTGTTGTTGTTCTTCCATGCTATGTAGTCTCTTGGGATTTCTACTCATAGCTTTGAACGCTGGACTCATAGCTTTAAAAACTGGTTTACCCTTCAGTCGGCATGCCTTCGCAAGATGCCCAGTCTTTCTGCTGAAGAAACACTCTGCCTTCACGTATGGACAACTTTGAGCAATGTGTTGTCCCAGGCACCTATAGCACGACTGCGACGCTCTGATAGAATTTCCAGTTTCTGAGACTTTCTTTTACTTTGAACATGCAGGTGGTTTACCTTGGTTGACTGATGACCGTAATTATTATTTAAATCTCGGGAATATTGCTCGGTCATGCCCATCGACCTCATTGTCTGACAAGCAATATCAAAAGTCAAGTCATCCGTCATCAATAACTTCCTTCTGATCGCGTCATTTTTCACCCCACAAACAAACGATCCCGTAATGCACGGTTTTGAAGGTTTCCAAAATTACAGTGCATCGATAGCTTTTTTAATGCTACGATGTAATCACTGATACTTTCTTCAGCCTTTTGATTTTGAATCCCGAAACGATAGCTTTCAGCAATTTCTAACGGTTTGGGGTCATAGTGCTGCTCCAGCTTAGTTAAAATCTCTTTAAGCGTTGTGTCCTTTGGCTCGTCCGCCACAAACAGACTTACAAGGGTTTTGTATAATGCCGGACCCGCCTCCGATAAGAAGATCACTCTCTTACGTTCCAACACAGCCCGGTTTTGGACTGCCTTGTCTGGAGCTTTGATTATGTTATTTGCAGTGAAATATACTTCCAGCTGATCCACATACGCTTTAAAACATTCCCCGTCGTGTCTATACTCCTACATATGTCCCAATACACCTGCCATTTTAATCTCTAGCTGTTCACGCCGTGTGCTGTATTTTACCTCGGATTTTTGTAGCTTTTTCCAAAGACAGAAATTTCCAAAGTCTTTCTGTCGGCTGGCTGAATCCTTCACCAAAAAAATTTAAGCTTTAAATCATCCGAAAAATCCCATCTCGCCGCCAAATGTGATATATTCACAGAGCACAAACACACACCGCTTCCTACATGGCAGGCAGCTCACTCGGAAACCTCCGGAAATCTGCCTGGTTCTGTTTAATGATTAACTCTGCAATTGCAGTACACAATACGTCCACATCCATAGTGTGGAGCTACAAACATTACAAGCTTACAGACATTACATAGACAAAATTAGGGCTCATGGGATTGGGGGTAATATACTAGTATGGATTGAGGATTGGTTAATGGACAGAAAACAGAGAGTAGCAATAAACAGATCATTTTCAGGTAGGCAGGCTGTAACTAGTGGGATACTGCAAGGATCAGTGCTTGGGCCTCAGCTATTCACATCTATATCAAGGACTTAGATGAGGGGACTGATTTAATGTATCCATAAATGCGAAGGTGACATCGAAGTTCTTGACGAGGCCTTTCAAGATGGAGAAATATGTAGTGCGGTGGTAGTGGAGGGATTTAGAAAGAGTTGTAGAGGTCAAGACCATATGCCCTTGAGCAGGATTCTGAATTCAATGCATTGACCTGCTCCCCCTAGCATCAGTGACAGACCTGTGCCCACCAGTACTGTACCCCAGTGTTACCCAATGACAGACCCATACCCACCAGTACTGTATCCCAGTGTTATACAGTGACAGACCTGTACCCACCAGTACCTGGACACAGTGGACCAGTTCCCATATCTCAGGAGCCTCCTATCAACAAGAGCAGGCATCGACGACAAGATCCAACACCGCCTCCAGTGTGCCAGTGCAGCCTTCGGTCGCCTGAGGAAAAGAGTGTTTGAAGACCAGGCCCTTCAAACTGCCACAAAGCTCATGATCTACAGGGCTGTAGTAATACCTGCCCTCCTGTATAGCTCAGAGACATGGACCATGTACAGTAGACACCTCGAGTTGCTGGAGAAATATCACCAAAGATGTCTCCGCAAGATCCTACAAATCCCCTGGAAGGACAGGCGCACCAACATCAGCATCCTCACTCAGGCTAACATCCCCAGCATTGAAGCACTGACCACACTCGATCAGCTCCGCTGGGCAGGCCACATAGTCCACATGCCAGACACGAGACTCCCAAAGCAAGTGCTCTACTCGGAGCTCCTTCATGGCAAACGAGCCAAAGGTGGGCAGAGGAAACGCTACAAGGACACCCTCAAAGCCTCCCTGATAAAGTGCAACATCCCCACTGACACCTGGGAGTCCCTGGCCCAAGACCGCCCTAAGTAGAGCAAGTGCATCTGAGAGGGCGCTGAGCACCTCGAGTCTCAACGCCGAGAGAATGCAGAAATCAAATGCAGACAGCGGAAAGAGTGTGTGGCGAACCAGTCCCATCCACCCCTTCCCTCAATGACTATTTGTCCCACCTGTGACAGAGTCTGCGGCTCTCGTCTTGGACTGTTCAGCCATGAAAGAACTCACTTCAGGAGTGGAAGCAAGTCTTCCTCGATTCCGAGGGACTGCCTATGATGATAATTCCAGTGTTGTACAGCTCACAGCGCTCTCTGCTTAACATGTAATCTACGAATGTATGGCTGCATATTCTTCACAATTCAGGTGAACAGACAGTGAAAGTTGCTTGTACCCACCATGACGCTTTACGGAAATCCTAGGATCAATCCCTTGATCCTTTTAGTTGAATATTGTAGCTGGCAAGTAAAAGGGTTACAGTCTGCAGTCAAGACATTACCTCAAGTAATGCACAAATTTGGCAGTCACCCTCTGAAAAGCCACTGGAGCAAACTTCACTCGTGCTATGTTGATCGTTAATCATGGGGATTGTGCACATTTCAGTCACAGAGAATGATCGCATAATCTGTATACAGGAAATAGAGGTTATTGTATATAGGGTTTGGGAGGAGGCTGTTAATCATTTAATGTCCAGATCATGCCAACAATATTGCAGTTCGATTCTCGATCATTGAAAAAGTGCTGTGTATTGAATGTGTAAACAACTGCATGAGCAGTAAAGGCTCCACGCAGTGAGCTTTGGGAGTGTGTGACAAAATATTCTCAGTCAATTTAAATAGGGGTAAGGTTGAAGTGCTTGCCCGTGGCACTTGTTCCTCTATGTATTTCCTGAAGCACTTGATTTATCGCCGTGTGACATATTTCACATAGTGACCATGCCACCAGGATAATTCTGTAATACAAGGACTGTGCTGTGAGTGTGGGCCTTCACCAACTGTATGTTGAGGTGTTGGCAGTGACGAGTACAGTGAAAAGCACATTGGTGGCATGAGAGCGGCACCTGCGTGAGACCCAAGGGGTACGTGTGTGAAAGCAGAGCTGCAGCTATCTCTATGAGAGGAAGGGAAGCTCTGCCGACTATTTAACGGTAACACTTTGGCTGGAGCTGTCCCGGCCAACCTTTATCCCTCTACCAACAACACGAAATACAGATTACATTGGATACACAGCACAGAACAGGCCTCAATCACTCCGTGTGGTATGCGAGTTCCACATTCTCTCCACTCTCTGGATAAAGAAGTTTCTTCTGAATTTCCGATTGGATTTCATGGCGACTATCTTATATTGATGGCCTCTAGCTTTGCTCTTCCCCACATGTGGAAAGATGATCTGGTCATTTATTTCATTGTTGTTTGTGGTGCTTTGCTAATCGCAAATTGACTGCTGCAGGGTTTTTTTGCACTCTTTCCCAATTGTTCAATGTGACTCCAATCTGGTACAATGGTATGTTATTGGTTATTACACAAAGGTCAGCACTTACAAGTGCTTTAGCAGTAGTTTACAGTACCGAACAAGAGTTATATCACCCCGGCTGTCCCGTGTAGAGTTTGTGCCTTCTTGATAAGAGTCTTGAAGGAAGTTTCCACTCCGCCTGGGGTCTCTTCCACCTCACCCCGCCCCCCCACCCCCCCACCTGGGTATCCATGTCTGTTGGCCCTTGTCTTGTCTATACCTGACCTGGGGTAACCTCTGTTCAGATCCGGATCCTCCTCTTGTGGGCCACTGCTGCCTGGTTCCTCTTTTATGCCATTTTGAGGGTGGTTACCGCGGGGTCTTTCCAAAGGGTGGGATGGTCAATAGGGCACAGAGTTTCTTTCACTGCTGTGTTTCCTACATTACAAAAGTGACTACGCTTCAAAAGTACTTTGTTGGCTGTAAAGTGCTTTGGGACGTCCAGTGGTCATGAAAGGTGGTATATAAAAGCAAATTATTTCCTTTCCTTCAGAGCTAGGCCAGTTAGCAATGAAATCAGGAACCACTTTTTCATTCAAAGGGTAGCAAAAGTTTGTGGGTATTAGGGGCCAATTGGAGCGTTAAAGACTGAGATCGGTAGATTGTTGTTAGGTAAGGGTATCAAGGGATGTGGGGCAACATCGAGTAAATGGAGTTGAGGTACAGATCAGCCGTGAGCTAACTGGATGGCAGAACATGCTCGAGGGGCTGAATGGTCTACTTCCTGTTCTAATGTTGGAGTCATGAGATAAGATTATCTCTGCTGCAAACACAGGGGGAGATTTTTGTGTGTTGAAAAATCTCCCAGCCTATCACCCGATTGAAACTGAGGCCCTTTGGTAATATCATTTATCAGTCAATGTAAAGCGTGAAACAAGAACAAAAAGCCTATTTGCAGTGCAACTCGAAATCTTGCTCACTTTCTCTAAATTAAGGCATCACACAACGATGCTGCCAGAATGTTGCCATGGGTGGATTTCCTCTCTTTTCGGGTGTAACAAAATGGGGAATGATTTCTTTATCAACGTGTTTAGGATTTTGCAATAGTTCGTGGACGGTACATCATTTTTTGGATGAGACGTTAAAGCAAAGTCCTGTCTGCTCTCGACGGTGGCACTATTTTGAAGAAGAGCTGAGGAGATATTCCCGGTGTCATGGACAATATTTATCCCTCAATTAACAACACTAAAACAGATTATCTGGTCATTGTCACATTGCTGTTTGTGGGACCTTGCTGTGCGCAAATTGGCTGTTGTGTTTCCTACACTTCGAGGGTACTTCATTGGCTGTAAAGCGCTTTAGGACAACCTGAGGTTTTGAAAGGCGCTATATGAATGCAAGTCTTTTACAAATCCTTTCCCCAGTTTGGTGAATTGTTTGGGGTAGCCTGTATTTCTCAGTTCTGTGGATTTGCAGTTGAATCCTACAATACACTAGATCGCAAGGAGACAATTCAAACATTGTGAGCTGTACGATTTGGGAGAAATTGGTTCCCGGCTAAAGAGCAGTATAGTCTACAGATACATAAGTCCCAGAGCATGTGCCTACCCCATGCTGGTCTAACACTGCTGGTATTCAGCACTCTGCAATAATGACAACTTAAGTTATCTTCCAGGTGTTAAGCTGATGGTCATTATATCTTTAAAGTGTAATGGAAAGTAAGGGGCAGTGGTGAAGTGGGATATGTAGAGGGACAATTGTGAATCTCCCATTGTTCACACGACTGTTAAATGTGAATGATACCTGTTATGTATGTAACTAGGTAATACTTGCCACCAGAGGGCGTGACTGTTGGAGTCCTAATGGACACCTGCACACTCGTGCAGGGTCATGTTGTTTAGGCACTCTGGAGTTGTAATAAAGAAGACGAAGGTCACACTAAGTTTAACTCACAATACTCAGCCTCATGGAGTTCTTGTATACCAAACAATACCAAATCTGTCTGGCAAGGGAAGGCTGAATGACAGCAGGCAGACCTGGACCAATTCCACAGCTGAAGAACGGCAGCTGGATTAGTTATAGATAAATGGAAGCTCAATTGTATTGGAACCTGTGTACACTGTGAAAGGACACAATTTAATAAAGAGAGAAATGATCTGAGTGCGATTATGGACTAGTTGATGAACATTCCAGGTGATGCAACGCTGTTAGCAACAAAGCTGATCAATTATTAGTGTACAAAAGAAGAGCCCCAGGTGGGCAGAGGAAACATTTCAAGGGCACCCTCAAAACCTTCTTGATAAAATGCAACATCCCCACTGACACCTGGGAGTCCCAGGCCAAAGACTGCCCTAAGTGGAGGAAGAGCATCCGGGAGGGCGCTGAGCACCTCGAGTCTCGTCGCCGAGAGCATGCAGAAAACAGGCGCAGGCAGCGGAAGGAGCGTGCGGCAAACCAGACTCCCCACCCACCCTTTCCTTCAACCACTGTCTGTCCCACCTGTGTCAGAGACTGTAATTCCCGTATTAGACTGTTCAGTCACCCGAGAACTCACTTTTAGAGTGGAAGCAAGTCTTCCTCGATTTCGAGGGACTGCCTATGATGATGATGATGATGATTTTCACAAAGTTGATGCATGTTTATCCTTGTACAGGTTACTGGTGAAGCTCCAGTCAAAATGCTGCATGGAATCTTGGGTATCTCCCGTTCAAAATGACATTGAAGCATTGGGAGGGTTTAGAGAAGAAGTGATGAATGGCAACTTACTTCTATTGGAGCAAAGAAAATTGGGGAGGGGCCAGGTCTGTAAAATGCTGAGTGCCACCGATAAGGCAAATGGAATGCAAGCTATTTGATTTAGGCTGCGACCATAGAACTAGAGGTACCCCCATCAAAAGCAAAGTCATTTAATATCTTTAAAAAGGAGCTTGGCAAATATTAAGTTGGGAATGGAGGGCTGGCAACAAGGATAGAAAGAACTTGCACTTATATAGCGCCTTTCACATCCTCAGGAGGTCCCAGAGCTTTACAGCCAATAAAGTATTTTTGAAGTGTGGTCACTGTTGTAATGTAAAAAGTCGAAGCCAATTTTCGCACAGCAAGCTCCCAGAAACAGCAATGAGATTAATTACCGTGTAATCTGTTTTTCGTGATTTTGGTTGAGGGAGAAATATTGGTCAGGACAGTGGGGAGAACTCCCCAGTTCTTCTTCGAATAGTACCATGGGATCCCTCAGTACTGCACTGGAGTGTCAGACTGGACTATGTGCTCAAGTCTCTAGAGTGAGACTTGAAAACACAACCTTCTGACTCAGAATCAAACACCCGATGTGTGTGTGTGATGGGATGAGAGGAGTGTTGTCGGTGGAGGGCATGGGGTCAGGTTTGATACTGGAGATGCAAGAATGGATGAATACATTGCGGATTATTGAGCAGGACTTCCCTCAGGAAGTGTAATGGGTGGCGTAGAATTAATTGTACATGTTGTGTAGAAAGAGTGAGCTTGATGTGCCAAGTTGACTTTCCTCATTCAGTGCTTTATCTTCTTAACATTTAACATGTGTCTGCTTTATGTTGTTTCCAGAATGGGAGAACAATCGTCACAGCAATAGGTTTCAGTTTGGAGAGCTCATCCAATCCAGAGGGCTGTTATTAAGGAAATACAATCTTCTTCAATTCTTTTTGTACCAAACACATAAGAAACTCAATCTAACCTCAGCACACTCAATCTGAACTGTACCGGTCCACGAGAAACTGACCTCGGTACACTTCTTCTTGCGTACGGTAATAGCAAAGCAAATCAAACGTCAATATCTAAGCTGGATATCCGGCCAAAGCTTCCGGTTTAACAGTGTGGATATCTTGTAGGCTGTCTGCGAATTCCCTCTGAGGGCAGTGCTCGATGATGTGTCCCAGGGTCTGATTAGGAGCTCCACAGTCACATGATGGGGATGTTTTAATCTTCCACCTATGGTGAAGGTGGTAGCGTCGACCGTGACCGGTTCTAAGGCGGTTGATGGTTGTCCGCTGTTTGCGAGGAAGATTTGATCCTTCAGGTCGTACTCTGGGGTCCTCTATCAGGAATCCATTCCGTCTGTCGCATTTTCTCAGCACACTCAATCAGTACTGTACCGGTCCACTAGAAACTGAGCTCACCACACTAAATCTGTACTGTCACCTTGTTTGGAAGGAGAAGGTGATGCAAGGAGTGTGGAGGTTATGGGGAACAGTTATTTGGAGCAGGAGACTTTTTGATTAATCTTGAGTTCAACAAGGTGAGGATGAAAAGCATGAAGGTGAACATAGTTTGTGCTTACAAGGAGCAGGAAGGAACAAGTCAGAGTAACATTGACCATAGTAGTATTTATACAAAGAAAGGTTGCCATATGAAGTTTGGACACTGTAGGTGAGAGGATTGTTAATCGGAAATTGAATGTCCCAGAGTGTGAGAGATGTCTGAAGAACCTTCCTTACTGTGGGAGCAGTGCTCGGGAGTCTTGAGAAAGTTAAGGAGAAAGGAAGCGTTGAAATAGGAATCTGAGTTTCGTCGCGGCACCTTGACTGATGGAGGAGGTGTGGGAGCCCCAGCTCTAGTTACAGGAGATTGCGAGGCCGAGATTGTTGCTGGATTAATAATCTAGGAAACCCTAATTATGAGGGGAGGGGAGAGGGTGCAATATGCTTTATCCAGACTGCAGTGTCCCCTTTTAATGCCTGTAATATGTCACATTCCAGAGATCCAGTCATTGTTTCCCTCTGACTAAAGACTGATTGAAATTTATATAGTGCCTTTCTCGACTTCATGATGTCCCAAAGCAGTTCGCAGCCAATGAAGTAGACTGATTAGTTTATCAGCGGTAGACGTGAAAGCAACAGCTTAATAAATTGAACACCGTGGGTGCTGTTGATAATGAAATCCAACGTACTCAGTAACGCAGTTTTGTTCTTTAAAGACCTTTTTATATTGTCTCACCCAGATGACTACAAGCCAAATGTAAGACTGTTGGAACTCACTTAAACCTGCTAAAACAGGTCTCTTCGGCCGCTGGGTTTGGCGAGCCCCACGTCTTACATTTGGCTTGTAACGGGCTGTATGAGACCCAAACTGTGGGATCTCTGGCAAGATCAACGTGCCTCTGGTAATAAGGTTTCCATTTGTCCGAGGTTCAAAACCTGTTGAAATCTGCAGCTATTATGTGGTTAAAATCCAATCCAGCTTTGGTTTGGAGTTTTTAATGATGTCATGTGTCACTCTGGAAACTCCTCTGTGCTGTCCCTCAGATTTCAGAATATTTTCAGACAGTGTCAACGTGAACTGTGGGAAAAGTCACAGCTCTAGAATTAGGGCCTTGGTCCATCCAAACCTGGCTTCTGTCTGGACAGAGTATTTAATAGAGCTTTTTAAAATCAGGAAGGGTTTTGATAGGGTTAGTGGGGAAAGACCATTTCCTCTGGTTTGGGAATCAGTAACGAGGAGTCTTCAACTTAAAATTATCACTTCAGAGAGTGAGGAGAGGGGTTTACAAAGAAATCAAATAGGAAATTAGAAATCAAATTGGGAATTCAGAAGAAACATCTTTACCCAGATAGTGGTGAGAATGTGGAACTCGCTACCACAGGGAGTGGTTGAGGCAAATAGTTTAGATGCATTTAAGGGGAGGCTAGACAAGCATGTGAGGAAGGGAATAGAGAGTTATGCAGATAGGGTTAGGTGAGGAAAGACTGGAGGAGGCTTGAGTGGAGTATAAATGCCGATGTGGACTGGTTGGGCCGAATGGCTGTTTATGTGCTGTATATCATATGTAATCCTATGTAAATGTAAGACGATTGTTGGAACATGCAATACTTTGCCACAAGGTGTAGTTCAAGCAGAGACCACTGCTTTTAGGGGGACAGCAGAGAAACATTTGTAGCAGAGGAAGGAAGCTACTGCTATGGAGAAAGAGCAGAGGATTAGTTTTGGATTGTGCGAGCAAAGAACTAGCTCAGATACAATGGACTGAAAGCTTCCTTCAGGGCTGTTATCTTCGATGGTTCTATTGAAGTGTGTAACATTGGGGTAAAGTGCAGGTCTGATACTCCTGGTGCTGGAAGCGATATGAGGCGTATCACACAAGAAGCAAATCACACAACACTGCTGTATTGGCTTACATTGCCCCACATAATACTTTGATGTTGAGTCAGAAGTTTGAGGGTTCAAGACCCATAAAATGTCCTATGATGGCAGAAGACAGTCAATTGATCCACCCCCTACATCAAGTGCACCTGCTTTTTTTTAATCAGTGGCTCAGTGGGTAGCACACTCGCCTCTGAGGCAGAAGGTTGTGGGTTCAAGTCCCATTCTAGAGACTTGAGCATAAACTCTAAGCTGACACTCCAGTGCACTGCCGAGGGAGCGCTGCATAGTCGGAGGTGCTGTCTTTTGGATGAGATGTTAAACCGATGTCTGCTCTCTCTGGTGGGTGTAAAAGATCCCACAGTAGTATTCGAAAAAGAGCAGGAGAGTTCTCCCCGGTGTCCTCGCCAATATTTATCCTTCAGTCAACATCACTAAAAACAGATTATTTGGTCTTTGTCACATTGCTGCTTGCTTGCTGTGCACAAATTGGCTGCTGTGTTTCCTACATTCCAACAGTGACTACACTCCAAATGTACTTCATTGGATGTAAAGCGCTTTGGGATGTTCTGAAGTCATGAAAGGCGCCATGGAAAGAGACTATGTAAAAACAAGTCTTCCTTTTGTATCAATATGCAAAATAAACCCAATGACAACATTAAGTAAGTTAGCGAATAAAATCAGGTTGATAATTTAACTGTTATTTTAAGTATAATCTGAGAAAAAATCGTGCCTCATCTGGCAGTTGATAAATATTGTCAATCAATTCAAGATTTTCAGTTCATTATGTTTAAAATTTTTTGCAAACAGGCCAACAACCATCAGAAATGCATTGTATTGTAGGTTTGGTCTGTGAGTAGTGTCCTTGTTTTTTAAAATTATTTATTCTCTGGATATGTGGCTCTGGCAAGGCTGGCATTTATTGCCTGTCCCTAGCTTCCCGAGAGAAGGTGGTACGGAGGCCTTCTCCCTGAACCGCTGTAGTCCGTGCAGTGAAGGTGCTCCCACAGTGTTGTTAGAGAGGGAGTTCCAGGATTCTGACCCAACAACGATGAAGGAACAGCGATATATGTCCAAGTCAGGATGGTGTGTGGGAGGATGGGGAACTTGGGGGTGGTGGTGTTCCCATGTGCCTGCTGCCCTTGTCCTTCGAGGTGACTCCTGATCGCAACCCACTGACCTCTGCTGGAGAGACAGGGCATTTGACACCTACTCACTGGATGTAGGTTTGGGAGATGCTGCCGAAGAAGTGAGTGGGTGTCCAACGCACAGTCTCTCCAGCAGGATTCAGTGGGTCGTGGTCAGGAGTGGCGACCCTGGCTGAATTGTTTCTTTATACCTTCCTTAGCCCAGAGTTGTTGAGACCGATGTTCCCTGTAATTTATATTTGGCCTACACAGCCCCTTTAACAGGCTGCGGGGCCATCCAAGATTCTGTGGGTTTTTTAACGTTGGTTATGACCAATCTTTGCACCCCAACTGTTGCTGTGGTTGAGAACATCTAACTCAGCACAGACTGGAAATGGACGCCGGAACATTTAGTCTGTGGGCAGTGTCATTTAGAGGAGCTTGATATCATCAGCATCATCATAGGCAGTCCCTCGGAATCGAGGAGGACTTGCTTCCTCTCTTAAAATGAGTTCTTAGGTGGCTGAACAGTACACTGCGGATCCTTCGTCCGCCTGCGGAAAAGAGTGTTTGAAGACCAGACCCTCAAAACTGCCACCAAGCTCATGGTCTACAGGGCTGTAGTAATACCCACCCTCCTGTATGGCTCAGACACATGGACCATGTACAGCAGACACCTCAAGTCGCTGGAGAGATACCACCAACGATGTCTCCGCAATAGCTTGATAACAGCTAATATAATTTTACATCTTGTATGCAATTTGCCTCATCCAAAACTCTGCTGTTCGTATCCTAACTCGCACCAAGTGCCGCTCACCTATCACCCCTGTGCTCGCTGACCTAAATTGGCACCCGGTCCTGCAACGCCTTGAATTGAAAACTTTTACCCTTGTGTTCGAATCCCTCCATGGCCTCGCCCCTCCCAATCTCTATAACCTTCTCAGTCCTACCTCCATCCTAGAACTCTGCGCACCTCCGCATCTCCGATTATCATCGCCCCACCATTGTCATCTGAGCCTTTACCTGTCTAGGCCTTGAGCTCTGGAATTCCCTCCCTAAACCTTTCCACCTCACTACCTCTCTCTCCTCCTTTAAGATGCTCCCTGTCCTAATTTCCCCTTATTTGGCTCGGTGTCAAATTTTGCCTGATAATAGTCCCGTGAAGTGTTTGGGACATTTTACTATGTTAAAGGCGCTATATAAATGCAAGTTGTTGTTATAATTGAAATAATCAATGTGGAGCTGTGAAATACTACCGTTGAAGGTTTCGATAATTAGTGACTGGTATAGCTGACCTCCCTTGTGTCCTAAACATTGAATTTCATTCATTAACTATGCTACAATATCATTAAAACCGTCTGTGCCAGCATTGAATTTTTAGTCTGTCGAAAGCTACATTGTCTCCTTGTCCCTTTGAAGACTGTATGGGAGTATGGGAGGCCTCGCTGCAGCACAGCTTAATAATATGTTTCAGTTGCTATTTGCCACTTAAACTGCTTTGAAGATTGGAAGGAATAGATCTTTTCCCCACTGCACTGCCTTTAAGGCATATAACATTAACAGTTTATGGCACCGATTTATTTCAGAAGTAATTCAATTACAGCGGGTTTGCTATTTGTGTATTTTGTTTTAGGATTTGGAATGCGCTGCCTGATAGGGTGCTGGATAGAGATTCAATAGTAGCCTTCAAAACGGAATTGGATAAATACTTAAAGGAGAAAAAAATTGCAGGGATATGGGGAAGGAGTGGGGGAGTGGGACTAACTGGATTGCTCTTTGAAAGAGCTGGTGCAAACTCGATGAGCCGAATGGCCTCCTTCTGTGCCGTACTATTCTATGATTCTATGATGTACCAAAAGCCGCAGTTGGCACGTTTAGTTCTTGTACTTTCTCCTCCCGTGCTCCTCTCTGAACTGATCCCTTACTGCCAGGCATAATCCGCCTCAGTGATTCAAGGCTAAGGTCGCCTTCACAAGAAGAGTCAATGTTCTTGATGTGATTAAGCAGTGCTGGCTGGACAGTATGCCATTGAGATGAGAAGGTTGAAGGGTGATCTGATCAAGGTGTTCAAAATGATAAAAGGATTCGATAGAGTAGATATGGAGGAACTATTTCCTCTGGTGGGGGAATCAAGAACAAAGATTCAATTGAAAGCTGAGCTACTCAAGTGTGAAATCATAGAATCATTCAGACCATCGTGTCTGTGCCAGCTCTTTGAAAGAGCCATCCAATTAGTCCCACTCCCCTGCGCTTTCCCCATACTCCTGAAATTAAGAAGCACTTCTTCACTCAAAGGGTAGTGGAAATCTGGAACTCATTGCGCCCCCCCTGCCGACTCACCCAATAGGCTGTGGATGCTGGGTGAATTGAAACTTTGAAGACTGAGATCAATAGATTTTTGTTGGGTAAAGGTATTGAGGGATACAGAGCAAAGGCAATGTTGAGGTGAAGACCAGCCATGATCTAACTGAATAATCTACGCCTGTTGCTATGGTACCTCGATTATTGCAACACATCCATCTGTGCTGTCCTATGGAACATATCCAGCTGTGCTGTCCTGCTTTAGAATCATAGATTCTTACAGCACACAAGGGGTCCATTTGGCCCATCATGTCTGTGCTGGCTCTTTGAAAGCGAGGTAGCGTGGTGGTTGTGTTACTGGACTAGTAATCCAGAGGCCTGGACTAATGATCCAGAGACATGAGTTCAAATCCCACCACGGCAGCTGGGGAATTTAAATTCAGTTAATTAAATAAATCTGGAATTAAAAAGCTAGCATCAGTAATGGTGACCATGAAACTTGTGGTAAAAACCCAACTGCTTCACTGCTGTCCTTTAGGGAAGGAAATCTGCCGTCCTTACCCGGTCTGGGCCGAAACGTGACTCCAGACTCACAGCAATGTAGTTGACTCTTAACTGTCCTCTGAAATGGACAGCTACTAGCAAGCTACTCAGTTATACCAAACCGCTACGACAAAGTCACTGCGGGAGTACCTTCACCACAAGGACTGCAGCGATTCAATAAAGTGGCTCATCACCACCTTCTTGAGGGCAAGTAGGGATGGGCGATAAATGCCGACATTGCCAGCGATGCCCACATCCCATGAATTAATACATTTTTTAAAAGTGAGCTCCATAATCCTGCAAATTAATCCTCTTCAAACACATGTCCAATTACCTTTTGAAAGTTCCTATGGAATCTGATTCCTCTACTCTGTCAGGTAGTGCGTTCCAGATCAAAATAACCCTCTGTGTGAAAAAATCTATCTTCATTTCCCCTCTAGTTCTTTTGGCAATTATTTTAAATTTATGACCTCCGGTTACTGACCCACTTGCTCTATCCAAACCCCTCAAACTTTGAACACCTCTATTAAATCTCCCTTTAACCTTCTCTGCTGTAAGGAGAACAACCCCAGCTTCTCCAATCTCTCCACATAACTGAAGTCCCTCATCCCTGGTATCATCCTGGTAAACCTCCTCTGTACCCTCTCCAAGGCCTTGACATCCTTCTGAAAGTGTGGTGCCCAGAATTGTGCACAATACTCCAGCTGAGGTCTAACCAGTGATTTGTAAAGGTTTAGCATCACTTCCTTATTTTTGTATTCAATACCCCTATTTACAAAACGAAGTTTCCTATATGCTTTCTTAACTACCTTATCAACTCACACTGCCACTTTCAAGGTTTGTGAAAATGCATCCCCAGGCCCCACTGCTCTTGAACACGCCCCTCAAAATAGTACCGATTGGATTAAACTGCCCTCTCCAAGTTGTTTCTCCCAAAGTGCATCACTTCACACTTATCCGCATTAACTTGCATCTGCCATGTGTCTGTCCGGTTCACCAGTCTGTGTGTTCTCCTGACGTCCGCTACTATCCTGCTCACTATTTACTACATTGCCAAGTTTTGGATCATCCGCAAACTTTGACATTGTACTTCCTGGCCTGGAGTTTCCAACAGTGCAGTTCACCCAAAATCGGCCAAACCAACGCAAAAGATCGAGGAAGTTCAAGCGAACATTGCGTCCAGCGCAAATTGAGTTTCCGCTATTTTTGCGCTAGTTTAAAACCGTCCACAAAACTAGCCCCACCCCCAGATTGAATTAATCACCCCGGCGAGTTTCCACTAATTGATCCCTTTGTGGGCCTTCGAGGAGGCTCTTAAAATTAAGCGATATTTTTAGAAACATAGAAACATAGAAAAATAGGTGCAGGAGTAGGCCATTCGGCCCTTCGAGCCTGCACCGCCATTCAATAAGATCATGGCTGATCATTCCTTCAGTACCCCTTTCCTGCTTTCTCTCCATACCCCTTGATCCCCTTAAACGTAAGAGCCATAGCTAACTCCCTCTTGAATATATCCAGTGAACTGGCATCAGCAACTCTCTGCGGCAGGGAATTCCACAGGTTAACAACTCTCTGAGTGAAGAAGTTTCTCCTCATCTCAGCCCTAAATGGCCTACCCCTTATCCTAAGACTATGTCCCCTGGTTCTGGACTTCCCCAACATCGGGAACATTCTTCCTGCATCTAACCTGTCCAGTCCCGTCAGAATCTTATATGTTTCTATGAGATCCCCTCTCATCCTTCTAAACTCCAGTGAATAAAGGCCCAGTTGATCCAGTCTCTCCTCATATGACAGCCCAGCCATCCCTGGAATCAGTGTGGTGAACCTTCGCTGCACTCTCTCAATAGCAAGCACGTCCTTCCTCAGACTAGGAGACCAAAACTGAATGCAATATTCCAGGTGAGGCCTCACTAAGGCCCTGTACAACTGCAGTAAGACCTCCCTGCTTCTATATTCAAATCCCTTAGCTATGAAGGCCAACATACCATTTACCTTCTTTACCGCCTGCTGTACCTGCATACCCACTTCCAGTGACTGATGAACCATGACACCCAGATCTCGTTGCACCTCCCCTTTTCCTAATCTGCCGCCATACAGATAATATTCTGCCTTCGTGTTTTTGCCCCCAAAATGGATAACCTCACATTTATCCACATTATACTGCATCTTCCATGCATTTGTCCACTCACCTAACCTGTCCAAGTCACCCTGCAGCCTCTTAGTGCCTTCCTCACAGCTCACACCACCACTCAGTTTAGTGTCATCTGCAAACTTGGAGATATTACACTCTATTCCTTCATCCAAATCGTTAATGTATATTGTAAAGAGCTGGGGTCCCAGCACTGAGCCCTGCGGCACTCCACTAGTCACTGTCTGCCATTCTGAAAAGGACCCGTTTATTCCGACTCTCTGCTTCCTATCTGCCAACCAGTTCCCTATCCACGTCAGTATATTACCCCCAGGTGCAAGGACACTAATAGGTGCATTTTAATAGCTTTTAAATATTAAATATTTAACTAACTAAGAAACTGACTACTGTACACCAATGAAACTGGTAAATAGTTCTGTATAATTTATGAAAACTCGTTCACTTATTTAAAATCAGGTTACTCACAGGTTATTAAAAATGTTTATTTTTGTGATAAACACATTTCTAGCTGTACTATTCAAACTGCACCAGGTTACCACTCTTAAATGTATAAAGGAGTATTTTTAATGCAAGAAATAATTAAATTCTAAAACGCTGCCCGATTGCGCTGGTTCAAGGAAGATTCTACGTTCAGCGATATGCAAATGAGCTTGAGTGGTTACTTGAGCAAAAATTTCAATTCGGAAAACAAGCGCAATTGAGTGCTGCTTGCGTCAGATTGTCGATTGCAGAAACTCTACCCCTCTATACCCAAGCCCAGGTTATTTATACAACAAGAAAAGCAATGGTCCTAATACCAACCCCACTGCATACTTCCCTCCAGTCAGAAAAACACCCGTTCACCACTACTCTCTGCCTCCTATCCCTTAGCCAATTACATACCCAAGTTACCACCATCCCTTTATACCATGTGCTTCTATTTTCCGTTATATGGTATTTTATCAAATGCCTTTTGAAAGTCTAAACATACGTGTACTGCACGACCATCATCAAAACTCTCTGTTACTTCATCAAACAACTCAGTAAGGCTAGTCAGACCATTTTCCTTTCCTGGCTGTTCCTTATCAATCCATGCTTCTCCAAGTGAGAATTAATTTTATCCTTGGCACTGATGTTGTCTGATTGGCCTCTTAGTTATTGGTTTATCCTCTCTCCTTTTTTGAACAGGAGTGTAACATTTGCAATTCTTCAGCCCACTGGCACCACTCCCACATCCAAGGAGGATTGATTGATTGTGGTCAGAGCTTCTGTTATCTCCATCCTAGTTTCCCTGAGCAAGCTAGGATGCATTGCATCTGGACTTTGGTGTTTTGTTAACTTTAAGTGATGCCAACCTATTTAATACCTCCCTTCTATCTATTTTATCCTATCCAATATCGCTACACCCCCCTCCTCTACGGCAACATTAACTTCATCCTCTTCTTTTGTGAAGACAGCTGCAAAGTAATCATTCAGTACCTCAGGCATGCTCTCTGCCACCAACATGGGGCCTTAAGCTGAAACGCCGGTTTAGCCCACATTTAGTGTAAGACGCTATCTTGGTAAAGGAGTTGAAGGCAGCGCTCGGAGCGGTCACCCCGAGGCTTGTTAAACAGCTGGTTGGCGTCAGTTTACATTGGATCATCGGAGAAGCAGCTCTGCAGAGTGGCAGCTGCACAGGTTGCCTATGATGTCACTGTCACACTACTTTCATCTGTAACAGGCGTAAGAGTTCCCTTTTTCATGGCCAATTTTAAACACTCCAAATTTATTTTGGTTGTCATGAGGATTTCAGTAAAGCAAACTGATGGCCCAGATAGGGCTCATTAAAGAGGCTGCACGGCATTCTGGTGGCTAGCGCTCCCACTAATGCCCTCTCCTCACAGCGACCAGCAGTTTGCGAGCAAATATGGTGTTTATGTTGATTTAAAGGGATACTCACCATTTCATAGTCATTGCTGCTGGAGCTGTGAAACACATCGAGTGACTTTCTGGGACACTTTGTCAAGACTTCACCAACACTCGAGAAACATTTATTCCAGTAATTCTCTGAGGACTTGACTTAAAAAAAGTAAGTGCTTCTCTACTCAACCTTATTGGACACCTTATAGGAGTTACCAGGAGAAAGGGAGTGCTCGGTCATAGGCATCTTGCTGGGGGTCACCCTCGGTCTGGCCGAGGAATGGGAGGAGGACATGAGGCCAGGCAGAGCAGCACCAGGTGCTGCAGGAGAGAGGGACAGGAGTGCGAGGTGGTGTCCTTGGAGGTGAGGGTGGAGGGGGCAGGAGAGAGGGGTTTAAGAAGGCAGTTGGTAGTGGAGAAGAGAAGCCAGGGGTTATGTTTGTATTCCAGAATGATCAGTTTTGGCAAAGGAGGGCGGGACCCAATAGTACTTGATGTGGTCCAACCAGATCTGGGGATGAAAGGCTAGCCCAGCTGTGCATCAGAGTTGCTTAAATCTGTGCCCCTTGGAATTGGGGGGCTGAGGATCGGGGCCGGATCAGGGGAAACAACCAGGGTGGAAAGAGTAAAGATTTTACTGGGGACAAGGCATTCAAGGGGACATAATATTAAAATGAGAGACAGGACATTCAGGGGTGAAATCAGGAAACACTTCTTCACACAAAGGGTAGTGGAAATCTGGAACTTTCTCCCCAAAGGACTGTTGATACCGGGACAATTGGAGGCTTTAAGACTGAGATAGAGAGAATTTTAATAGGTGAGGAAATCAAGCAATATAGAACAAAGGCGGGTAAATGGAGATGAGATGCAGATCTGCCGTGATCTGAGTCAGTGGCGGAGCAAACCCTCGGGGCTGAATGTCCTCCTCCTGTTCCTGTGAGAGAGAGTGTTTTGCAGGGTGGATGCAGAAGGAAGTGGGGTTGGAAAGAATTAGAGGGTTGTGGGTGATACAAGGAATTGGCCAGAGATGGCCCTGTCAGTGATTGAGATCATGGAAGTAGTGAAGCCAGGGGAAGTGGCAAGGTTGAGGGGGTAGCCGTGAATATGGGTAGGAGGGCAGTAAAATCAGAGCAGAGGTCAAGGGGCATTGAAATGGAGCTTGAAATGACTGATGATGATGAATCACCGAGTCCAGAGGCTGAAGGAGGAGAGCAGGGAGGATATGTGGGTGAGAAACCTGGGTGGTCAGCAGTAGAGAACAAGGATTTTAAAGGAGGGACGAGTAGAACAAGTGCCTCTGATGTCACAACGGACTGCTCTGATGTCACAACAACCTTGTTATGACATCATGAAGCAGCTTCAATCCCTTTAGAGTTTACTCCCATCAATGCACAACAACAACTTGTATTTATATAGTGCCTTTATCATAGTAAAACATCCCAACACAGGAACGTTATAGATCAAAATTTGACACCGAGCCACGTAAGGAGATATTAGGACAGGTGATCAAAAGCTTGGGCAAAGAGGTAGATTTTAAGTCGCATATTAAAAGAGGAAAGAGAGGTAGAGCGGTGGAGAGGTTTAGGGAGGGAATTCCAGAGCTTAGGGCCCAGGCAACAGAAGGCATGGCCACTGATGGTGGAGCGATTAAAATTGGGGATGCTCAAGAGGCCAGAATTAAAGGAGCGCAGATAAGGACAGCAGAATAATTTGTTTAGACAGTGAGGAACGTACAATTGCACAATCGTGTTTATTCATCCTTTCTAGTCAAATACAAACATCATCTGACCCATTCTATAAAATTGAGACTATCCTACTGGAGTGAAGAAGTCTTATTGTTTTCCCATATAACCCTGGTATGATCTCATGTATTTAGATCTTTTATTTCTAGTGTATTTAAAATTGATTTGAGTCATGTGAACATCCCAATTTGGGGACAATTCTGCAGAAATGTCTGTCCTACACTCCCATTTCTACATCTTTTGTCACGTGTACTTTGAGAGCCTGTGGTGCAGTGGGTCCTTTATTAGGAACAAACAGCTGCTCGATCCAATACGGCTGCCAAGGGTTGCAAATGTTGCCTTGTCCGTATGGTCTGTATCTCAGGTCTGGGCCTTCACCCCACCACCCACCTTAAACTGCCACAAACAGCTGGCAGGACTTATATGGGCACGTGACCCAGGGCACATCACAACTGAGGGGTTATGTAACCTGGCCTCACAATGGAAACCATGACAACACCGACACCACAGGGGTTGGACAAAACACAGCAAAGTGGTACAAACTGTTCATTTGTGCATGTGAGAGCAACAAGGGGAGAGCCTGAAGACAAGTGTGTTCATCAAATTTATTCAAATCTTGGAAGATCACCAAGAGCAAATTGGAAACATTGTGGAAAGGAACAGTGTTAATTACTGGAGGGAAAGAAGTCCGAGAAGAAAGAGTCATCCGAGCAGAGATCAGATTTCATACTGTGAGTGAGTGAATAAATACTGTCTTTAATTGATCATTACACACAGAAATTGTTTGGTTAAAATGTTTCTTCATAGTGAAGAGTAGAATTTAGAGTAAAGAACAGGACGGAGCTCTATCGGACAGTTCAGTGACAGGGAACGAACAATAATACTGAAATGAGCAATTCTAAATGTTCACTGAGCTCTGGAAAGACAGCTAAAATGGACCTCACTGTGGAACCATTCACAGTTGCCCTCGTGAAGATGATTGCTGAGGAAGTTGAAAGTTGTCAGCAGAAAATATCACAGACCCTCCAGACACTGGGGCGTTAGCACCCAAAGGTATTGTGAATGAGCTGCCACAGCTATCTGTGCCACCACACCCTGTGGACAGTTCCACACGGTGTTGTAGTATTGGAGAGCATGGCGATGATTATCAAGGACACCCTTGATCAAATTAGCCAAACGCGAGAGGAGAAAGTTATCCCTTTGGCTGCACTGTGGATGACGATGTTAACAGGAGCACAAGCTGTGAGCCAGGAAGCTGCCAGCAATCTCCTGGTTACCATGAGCTTCAGGTTCAGAAATTAAGTTGTCCAGTTGACGACAGAGAGTTTCAAACAAGGGCACCTTCCACATGTGCTCGTGGTGAAGACCTCAACAAAAATGCCAAAGGAAAATATGTACGGCATAGAGCCTTTACTAAAATCTATTTAAGGGACCTTGATTCCAGTACTTATTGGAGGTAAGCAGGCTGAGCTGAAGACTGCATTTGCTTCAGCAGTGGGAAGTTTTAGCAAGAGCATCCTGAACTAACGGCATAGATGAGGCTTTCAGTTAATGCCTCATAATCAAATGGTGCCCGCAACAATGCAGCACTCGCTCAGCACTTCGTGGGAGTGTCATCCTGTTCAAGATCTGGAGTGGGGGTGTGATTCCACAGCCTTTCAACCCAGAGGCAAGAAGGCTACCAACTAAGCCAAGCTGACGTGGAGTGGAGGGGAGGCAAGAAAGTATTCTTGTGAGGAACCCCCCCCCAAAAAGAAAATGGTTGCATTCTCAATACATTTCTTGATTATGTGAAATTTCTTCTTGGAAAGAAATGGTGATTATTAAGTAACGTAATTGTCCAGGGTTCCAGTGCTCTGGCTTCTGTTAGCAGCTGCACAAAATGCTACGAACAGATGTGATGAGTGCAGCCAAAGCCCATTCCCTGTTGTCAAATTGGAACTCGTTTGTGTTCATGTAGCAAGCTTGTTGATGGTTCCTACTGTGCAATAAAATAATCGACACGAGTTAAGGCAGCAGTGCCTGGGAATGTACACTGCTGCAGGCAGGACATAATCTTGTAGAACTTGTACCAATGACATAAAGCAATTTTTGTGTCTCCATATACACAGTGTGTTGTGAAGTCATCGGTCCTCGTGATCCCATGATGTAACGAGGATAGATTCCCTGCTGTACAATACTAATGTGTACAAGTACATGTGACTCAGATTTGTGATTACTATGCTTCTATAATAACCTGCAAATTAGAGCTCGGCCATTCAAGGGTGACGTTAGGAAGCACTTCCGTACAGAAAGGGTAGTGGAAATCTGGAAAGCTCTGCCTCAAAGAGCTTTTGAGGTTAGGTCAATTGAAAATGTCAAAACTAAATTTGATAGATTTTTGTTAGGTAAGGGTATTAAGGGATACGGAACCAAGGCAGGGAAATGGAATTAAGATACAGGTCAGCCATTGTCTAATTGAATGGCAGAATAGGCTCGAGGGGCTGAATGGCCTAATCGTGTTCCTATGTTCCACAGCACTGGCCAGACAACATTATCCTACTTGACTTATTATGGATAATGGATTATCCAACTTAAAGCATTTCCATTAGTTAGTGTGGCAATCTTACATAGGAACAGGAGTAGACCATTCAGCCCATCGAGCCGGTTCCACCATCCAATGAGATCATAGCTGATCTGAAACAGAAAATGCTGGAAATCTTAGCAGGTCACGCAGCATCTGTGGAGAGAAAGCAGAGTTAATGTTTCGGGAGACCTGAAACGTTAACTCTGTTTCCCTCCCTAGATGCTGCCTGACCTGCTGAGATTTCCAACATTTTCTGTTTTTATTCCAAATTTCAGCATCTGCAGTATTTTGCTTTTGTCATAGCTGATCTGTACAACTCCATTCACCCACCATAGCTCCATATCTCTTGATAGCCTTAGCTAACAAAAACCTATCGCTCTCAGTCTTGAAATTTCCAATTGACCCTCAGCAACAGCCTTTTGGGGGAGAGAGTTCCAGATTTCTCCGACCCTTTGTGTGAAAAGATACTTCCTGATTTCGCTCCTGAACGGCCTGGCTCTAATTCTAAGATGATGTCCCCTTGTTCTGGACTCCCCGACAAGAGGAAATAGTTTCTTACCATCTACTCCATCAAATCGTTAACATTATACACCTCGATTAGATCACCCCTCACTCTTCTAAATTCAAGGGAATACAAGCCAGGTTTATGTAACCTGTCCTCATTATTTATCCCTTTTAAGTCCTGGTATAATTCTGATAAATTTGCATTGAACCCCCTTCCAAGGCCAATAGTTCCTTCTTGAGGCGTGGTGCCTAGAACGGAACGCAGTACTCCAGACGGGGTCTGACCAAGGCTCTGTACAACCGAGGCATCTTGGCAAAAGGAATACTTCATTTGCAGTGAGAGGACTCTTCGCACCCCAGACCCAGGCCCCAGATCGGCGAGACACTCGTTCTTGGGGAAGCTCAATGGCCCATCTCGGCCTGGACAGGGACTCGAAACTTGGGTCCGTTACTGTACCATTTGACACATTAGGATATAGAAACTTAGAAATTTACAGCGCAGAAGGAGGCCATTTCGGCCCATCGTGTCCACGCCAGCCGACAAAGAGCCACACAGCCCTAAAGGTTACATATAAACCTATGAACAATGACGGAAAGGCAAAGAGCACCCAGCCCAACCATGCCGCCTCACACAACAGCGACATCCCTTATACTGAAACATTCTACACTCCATCCCAACCGGAGCCATGTGATCTCCTGGGAGAGGCAAAAACCAGATTAAAAACCCAGGCCAATTTAGGGAGAAAAAATCTGAGAAAATTCCTCTCCGACCATCCAGACGATTGAAACTAATCCAGTATAGTTGGTGTTAATGAGGCTTGGTGAGAAATTCTTGCATTTGTGTCCAGTTGACCTTCCTTGAGATGCTGCACAGGCTTTACTGCAAGGATGCATTTTGTTTTTTGTTGACAAACCAAGGTGAAGGATCATAGTGCAGCACAGTACCAAGACTGAAAAGAGATGGTAAATCTGGAAATGGGGATTAAATTATGACAGACATCGGCTTTAAAAACCTGAGATTTTAAGGGGACGGTTGAGGGAGGTGAGTAGCTTTATAGTTTTATGGTCCTGGGAAAGAATGAGTTAGGTAGTGAGGGTCATTGCGATGAGCCTTAGTTTGAATACATACATTCATTGGGTTTCATTGGGTTTCATTGGGATACAGCTGCTGCAGTTGATTGGCAGAGCTGTCTCCTAGCAACTGTACATTTGATGATCTAAGAGGAAGGAAGAGTGTACTGGCTTGGGAAGAATAAGAGAGCCAATAACACCCAGTGTAGCAGTACCAGTGAACAGAAGAGATACAAGAAATGTGATTGGAAGAGAGAGAGGTTGCAGAGGCCAGAGGTGACCGAAGGATCATCTCTCAGTGGGAGTTTGCCAGTAATCGGACGGTACTTGATCAGAAAACTGACCTTTGTATTTCTGACTGACCCTCAACTTGACAATTTACTGGCAAACTTAAAAGAGAAATGAAGGAGATGGACCTTGATTATTTTTTTTCAACATTTATCCAATTTGTTTTCCAAGTAATGCACGTTATTTGTTTTAACGCGAGTCTTTCAATTTTATTTTAAAATTTTATTCGTATGCAATTATGCCTCTTAACCTTCCATCAGCTTGGAAATGCGAGTGATCAGGACTGTATTACTGCACTGGGGAGCAGTAACTGAAACATACCATCATGGTTATACCTTGTTTGAATGAAGAGGGTTGCGAACAATGTACGTTGTATTGAGCTCATGATGTGTCCAGAAGCGTGATTCGGGAGAGTAATGTGTTTTTGGCGGAGATGTTAACCAATCAGAAGCCTCGAGGAAGGATACAGATTAAAAATGAACTACATTTCCCCTCATTTCCCTCCTCTCACCAACAGGATAATGGACCTGTGGAACAGACACCAAGAAAGGGGTTAAGGGGAGCGGGCAGGGAAGTGGAGCTGAGTCCATGATCGGATCAGCCATGATCATATTAAATAGCGGAGCAGGCTCGAGGGGCCGTATGGCCTACTGCTGCTCCTATTTCTTATGATCTTATGTAAGAGAATGTAGTTGGTATCTTTTAAAACTGAGCTAGATCAATATCTGTTAAGGAGGGGCTAAGTAGCACTGACATTAGTTTTCAGGGCAGGTAGGGGAAGGAACTTAGCATTCCTGAAAGCAGGGACCTATAGGTAGTCATAGAAACATAGAAACATAGAAAATAGGTGCAGGAGTAGGCCATTTGGCCCTTCGAGCCTGCACCACCATTCAATAAGATCCTGATGACATAATCATCGATGAATTCTGGGCGGAGTGGCCATTTCCTTGCTCCTGGCTTTACATTGTGTTCTTGATTGAGTGTTTAAAATGTCCTGTGTATACTTGTGGCACCTTTCTTAACAATTGCGTGTTCTTAACCACCTTGCGACGCATTCTTTTTTTGTTTTGAATTTATTTTTACACGCCGTTTTGTCTCTTTTATTTGTGTTGTATAGCACTATGCCAGTGGCTAGAAGCAGAGCGATATGGCAGGAGCCGTGGTACTCTATGTCCAAACAAAGCCGCAGGTAAAGAGTGGGAAACCGCCTTTCTGTTTCTTTTCCGAGTGCATCTCCCTCCGTCTTTCCAAATGTTGGAAATTCTGCTGGAATCCCAGCTGACCCATCATTCCTGGCTGAACAGGATTATGGGTTTCATTGGGATGCAGCTGCTGCAGTTAATTGGCAGAACTGTCTCCTAGCAACTGTAGTCTATTAGCTCTCGCTACACTAGGAAACCGCTATCTTTCAAACTAATGACCTTTCACTTATCTTTTCTCGCTTTTTTCCCCAAATAATTCTCGTCACTTCCGGGCAATCCATGAAGACTCTTGCTGGCTTTAGTAAAAGGTGGTGTTTAATGTGTTGTGTTGGTTTGGTGGTGTTGGTGATGGGCCTCTTTTCTATCTGCTCTCGTTGTCTGCATTGCTTTCCTTAGTTGTGGATCTGTATTGACTTGATGCTGAACCAGTGTTTGTGTTTCCAATGCATTCACTTCAGGATAACTAACGAGGACGGCTATTAGCAAACCTATGGCCTCTTGCAGCAGGGGAGGAATACCATGTCTTGTTGCACGTCTATTAACCCCACAGACATGCCTAGTTTACTATTAATTCAAACAAATTAGACTATTCCTGCCAAATGTTAATCGTAACCCCCGAATATCCTGCAAAGTTCCGAATTGGGTGAGAAACACAACTAGCCTTGAAACTTAAACTTCTTTCAACTGTTATTAAATTATTTCTATTTGTATTGTGATTAATGCCTTCTTGAATTCCCAGTGATTTTGAAATATTCTGTGTCTTTTATTGACTGCTGTCCGTGCCGAGTACAGTCGAGTCTACAGTTGCTTTATCTCACTTCTCCGGTAGAGGCACTGATGCTTTTGCTGGCTTTTAGGGCTCCCCGAGCATCCAGCAGGCCTCTGGTGTTTTCCCTAAGTGGTCATATTTGAGCCAGCATGGTTGAGATATTCGACTGTGAAGGGCCTCGCCACCAACTCCCGATTCTTGCCCAGTACCCACCCACTGTATTTTCCAGCACGGGACAATGATCAGGAATCCAGTCCGATATCATTTTTTGTTTTTTTTCTTTTGCCCCCTCCCTCTCTTCCCTACCCCAGAGGCATTGACACCAGTTGCAGCAGTGCGACAGCAGCCTTGGCTGAGACCAGTCTGTGAAACTTTGGTCTGCACGGCTCAGTAATTGACCAGGCAGTTGGCCACTTAGCAAGCTTCAGTTTGACAATTGAGTTGCTGGAACGCAAGCTGCAAGAAAAGGTATATTTGGATGGCCCCCTCACATTGTTCCTGTGATGGCCGTTTGCATGAAACCTATTCACGTAGAATTTTACAGCAGAGAAACAGGCCATTCGGCCCAACTGGTCAATTCCGGTGTCTATGCTCCGAGCCTCCTCCCACCTCTTTTCATCTCATCCTAACAACATATCCTTCGATTCCTTTCTCCCTCCTGTGTTTATCTAGCTCCCCCTTAAAGGGATTTATGCTGTTCGCATCAATTACTCCCTGTGGTAGCGAGTTCCACATTCTCACTGCTCTCTGGGTAAAGACGTTTCTCCTGAATTCCCTATTTGTTTTATTCGTGACTATCTTCTATTTATGGCCCATAGTTTTTGGTCTCCCCACAAGTGGAAACATCTTCTCTACGTCTACCCGACCAAATCCTGTCATATTCTTAAAGACCTGTATCAGGTCTTCTCTTTTCTAGAGACGAGAGCCCAGCCTGGTCAACCCTTCCTGACAGTTACATCTCTCAGTTCTGGTATCCCTTGTAAATCTTTTTTTGCACCATCCCCAGTGCTTCTATATCATTTTTATAATATGGAGACCAGAAGTGTGCTCCAAGTGATAGAAGACAAGTTCACATATTATTGCTTTCCGTGTCATGAGTTGACTGTCTCAGCTTGGAGAAGGAAGAGTGAACACCTTCTTTGAAGTGAGGCAAGTCCAGGACATTGATCTGAAATTGGACTATGTCCTAACCTGCGCCATGCTGTCCAGTGACAGGAGAGGCCTGCAAGCAGGTTACGTGGTTGATCTTTCAACTGGGTGATGCCACATGGTTTGAGGGTGTTAAAGTGAGGAAACCTTTTTTGAAAAAAAATTTTGGCGATACAAGGTTTTGAAAGACATTTTCCCAATGAGGTGAGCTGAACACTATTTGCGACCTTTATACAGCCAGTATAGTTGGAGAGCTGTCCGGGGTCTGTTCGAATTCCCTGGTGATTACTGTATAATTTATTCTCTATTTTCGTCCCGTAGGAGAAAACTTTGATCAGAGCCCATTGAGAAGAACATTCAAGTCCAAAGTGTTAGCCCACTACCCCCAGAATGTGGAGTATAACCCTTTCGACCAAGATGCTGTCAATATGGTGAGTAGTGTATTTTAATGGCCTTTTTTTTCACAGTTGCTCCTACACAAACAATGCAACGGATCAAGTGCAGGTTTCCCCAAAGATCTGATGGCAATAATTGGGATCTTTCCATTCTCTCTTTTACCCATTGCAGTCATGCAGTATGGGCCTCGGCTCCTTCATCTTGGTTTGTCCTGGCCAGCATTTATCCCTCAACCAACACCTACAATAGATGATCTGGTCATTTATCTCATTGTTGGTTATGGGAGTTTGCTGTTCGCAAATTGGTTGCCATGTTTCCTACATTACAACAACGACTACACTTCAGAAAGTACTCCATTGGCTGTAAAGCGCTTGGGTCATCCTGAGGTCGTGAAAGGCATTATATAAAAGCAAGCCTTTCTTATTTCTTTTGTTAATAAATACAAGTTTATAACCAGAGCTGCCACAGAAGTGACATTTTGCCATAATATGCTTATGATGGGGTGGCCTGCTTGGGGTATTGCAGTGCTACAAGGTGGTGGATGTGTGCCTGATAATTTGCCTACCTTTCCCAGTCTAAAAGCAAGCAGCTTATCTTGGTCAGGCTGCTGGGGGGCATACGGCAGATCCTAGGGTGAATTAGTAAGTACTTGTTATTATTGGGCAAATTTCCCTGTACATTGGCAGGTGCTTGTGAACCCTAGCTCCCCCCTCAAAGGTCAGAAGAACATAGTAGGCAATTATTGACTTTCTTTCTCCTCTTAATACTTTTTTTGTGTGTGTGAGTGACTCGAATCACCTAATCGCAAAGTAAACAGCTCTTTAATGTTTCAATTAGTCTTTCACCCTTATATCCAGGTCAGACACATGTTTTACATGTCATTACTGGTTTTAACTAGCACATGGATATGCTTCAATTTGGACAATTGCTGAGAAACTTCTAACAAAAACTTACAATTTGTTTTGAATTTGTTCTTGGGATGAGGGTGATGCTGACAAGGCCGGCATTTATTGCCCATCCATCTTTGGCTTCAGAAGGTGGTGGGGACCTTCTTAACAACAACAATCACTTTTATTTATATAGAGCCTTTAACCTGGTAAAATATTCCAAGGTGTTTCATAGGAGAGTTATCAAACAAGATTTGACACAGAGCCTTAAAAAACAGATATTCGGGCAGAATGTTTGTTCAAAGAGGTAGGTTTTAAGGAGCGTCTTACCGGAGGAAAGAGAGGCGGAGAGGTTTAGGGAGGGAATTCCAGAGTTTAGGGCCTTGGCAGCTGAACGCACGGCCGCCAATGGTGGAGCGATTATAATTGGGGATGCTCAAGAGGCCAGAATTGCAAGAGTGCAGATATCTCTAAGTGTTGTAGGGCTGGAGGAGATTACAGAGATAGGGAGGGGCGAGGCCATGGAGGGCTTTGAAAATAAAGATGAGAACTTTGAAATCGAGGCGTTGCTTAACCGGGAGCCAATGTAGGTCAGCGAGCACAAGGGTGATGGGTGAACGGGACTTGGTGCGAGTTAGGACACGGGCAGCAGAGTTTTGGATGACCTCAAGTTTATGGAGGGTAGAACATTGGAGGAAAAACTGGAGTGCGTTGGAATAGTCTAGTGTAGAGGTAACAAAGACATGGATGAAGGTTTCAGCAGCAGATGAACTGAGGCAGGGGCGAAGTCAGGCGATGTTCCGGAGGATGAGCTAAGAGCTAAGATTTGGGAGTATGACATTATAGCCATTACAGAAACATGACTGAAAGAGAGGCAGATTTGGCAGATCCATATTCCTGGCTACAGGATTTTTTGACAAGATAGAAAGGGGGGTAAAAAGGGGGATGGGGTTGCGGTACTGATTATAGAAACTATTACAGCAGTGAGGAGGGATGATATGTTAGAGGGATCATCAAATTAGGCCACATGAGTTGAATTGAAAAATAAAAAAAGGGTAATCACACTGCTGGGCGTGTATTATGGACCCCCAAACAGTGGGAGGGAGATAGAGGAGCAAATACGTAGGCAAATTGCTGTGATGTTCAAAAACCATAGGGTAGTAATAGTAGGGGATTTTAACTATCCAAATATTGATTGGGACAAATTTAGTGTGAAGGTTTTAGAGGGTGCAGAATTCTTGAAATGCATTCAAGAGAACTTTTTTAGTCAGTATGTAGCAAGCCCAACACGAGCGGGGGTGGTCTTGGATTTAGTTTTGGGGAATGAAGCTGGGCAGGTTGAAGGGATATTAGTGGGAGAGCACTTGGGTGCCAGTGAGCATAATTCAGTCAGATTCAAGTTGGTTATGGATAAGGACAAGAATATGCTTGGAATAAAAGTTCCAAATTGGGGAAAAGCTAATTTTACTAAGTTAAGGAGTGATTTGGCCATAGTGGACTGGAAACAGCTACTTGTAGGTAAATCAGTATCGGAACATTGGGAGGCATTCAAGGAGGAGATCCGGAAGGCTCAGGCCAAACATGTGCCCTTAAAGAAAAAGGCTGGGAAAAATAATTCTAGAGCCCCCTGGATGTCTAGGGACTTACAGGAGAGGATTAAGAAAAAAAGGGATGCTTATGTCATATACCAACGGCTAAATACTTTAGAATCTTTAGAGGAATATAGAAAGTTAAGAGGCAAAACTAAAAATGATATTAGGAATGCTAAGAGAGAGCACGAGAAATTCTTGGCCAGTAAAATTAAGGAAAACCCTAAGATGTTCTATAAATATATTAAGAGTAAGAGGGTAACGAAAGAAAGGGTAGGACCGATTAAAGACCATGAGGGTAATCTTTGTGTGGAGGCGGAAGATGTTGGTAGGGTTCTTAACAAATACTTTGCATCTGTTTTCACAAAGGAAAGGGGTAATGCAGATATTGCTCTTGAGGAGGACTGTGATATTCTGGATGAAATAAATATAGTGAGAGAGGAAGTATTAAGGGGCTTCGCAGCTTTGAAAGTAGATAAGTCCCCAGGCCTAGATGAAATGCATTCCAGGCTGTTGAGCGAAATAAAAGAGGAAATAGCAGAGGCCTTGACCATCATTTTCCAGTCCTCTTTGTATCTGGGCATGATGCCGGAGGATTGGAGGACTGCTAATGTAGTACCCTTGTTTAAGAAGGGAAAAAAGGATAGGCCGAGTAATTACAGGCCTGTCAGCCTAACCTCAGTGGTGGGAAAATTATTGGAAATAATTCTGAAAGACAGGATAAATCTGCATTTGGAAAGGCAAGGATTAATTAGGGACAGTAAGTACAGATTTGTTAAGGGAAGATCGTGTTTGAGTAACCTGATTGAATTTTTTGAGGAGGTAACCAAGCGGGTCAATGAGGGTAGTGCGGACAATGTAGTATATATGGACTTTAGCAAAGCTTTTGATAAGGTCCCACATGGTCGACTGGTCATGAAGGTTAAAGCCCATGGGATCCAGGGCAAAGTGGCTAGTTGGATCCAAGGTAGGAAGCAAAGGGTAATGATTGATGGATGTTTTTGTGACTGGAAGGATGTTTCTAGTGGGGTTCGGCAGAGCTCAGTACTGGGACCCTTGCTTTTTGTGGTATATATTAACTCTTTCGTTTTGAATATAGGGAGCATGATTAAGAAGTTTGCAGACAACACTAAAGTTGGCCTGTGTGGTTGATAATAAAGAGGAAAGTCATGGGCTGCAGAAGGATATCAATCTACTGGTCAGGTGGGCAGAGCAGTGGCAAATGGAATTTAATTCAGAGAAGTGTGAGGTGATGCACTTTGGCAGGGCTAATAATGAAACGGTATACACATTAAGCGGTAGGCCACTTAATAGTGTAGATGAACAAAGGGAGTGCTTGTCCACAGATCCCTGAAAGTAGCAGGCCAGGTGGATAAGGTGGTTCAAAAGGCTTCGAAATGCTTGCCTTTATTGGCCGGGGCATAGAATATAAGAGCAGGGAGGTTATGCTTAAATTGTATAATACTTTGGTTAGGCCACAGCTGGAGTACTGCGAGCAGTTCTGGTCACCGTATTATAGGAAGGATGTGACTGCACTAGAGAGGGTGCAGAGGAGATTTACTAGGATGCTGCCTGGAATGGAGAATCTTAGTTATGAGGACAGATTGGATAGGCTGGGTTTGTTCTCATTGGAACAGAGGAGATTGAGAGACCTCATTGAGGTGTACAAAATATTGAGGGGCCTGGACATAATGGATAGTAAGGGTCTATTTCCATTGGTGGAGGGATCTATTATGAGGGGGCATAGTTTTAAGGTGGTTGGTGGAAGGTTTAGAGGGGATTTGAGGGGGGAGCTTCTTTACGCAAAGGGTTGTGGGGATCCGGAACTCGCTGCCTGGAAGAGTGGTGGATGCAGAAACCCTCACCACTTTTAAGAGATGGTTGGATGGGCACTTAAAGTGCAGTAATCCTCAGGGTTACGAACCGAGAGCTGGTAATTGGGATTAGACTGGATGACCTTTTGTTAGACGGTGCAGATATAATGGCAAGTACTGCAGGGAATAGAATAAGGCCAGGGTGATCCCCTAGACTAGTTTGATTGCTTGGATGTGTCAGAGAGGAATTTTGCCAAATTTTTTCTCCCTAAATTGGCCTGGGTTTTTTATCTAGTTTTTGCCTCTCCCAGGAGATCACATGGCTCTGGTTGGGGTGGAGTGTAGAATGTTTCAGTATAAGGGGTGTCGCAGTTGTGTGAAGCAGACTGGTTGGGCTTTCTGTTATTGTTCATAGGTTTATATGTAACCTTTAGGGCTGCTGACCAAGGGCCGTGTGGCTCTTTGTCGGCCGGCGCGGACACAATGGGACGAAATGGCCTCCTCCTGCGCTGTAAATTTCTATGTTTCTAGGTGGAAATAGCCGTTCTTAGTGCTAGATATGTGATCGGAAGTTCATCTCGTGGTCAGAAATGACACCAAGTTTGCGAACCACTGCATCCATTTGGTGGCAGTGCTCCCACAGTGCTGTTCCGTGGAGAACAACATAGCGTGTCCGTGCAACTCTCTGCCAAGCCCGTGCAGCCCCGAAATGGCTTTTCTAGTGCTACATTCTGCGCATGCGCTAAACTGTGATTGGGCCGCGCAGCCCCTCAAAGGGACCCTGCACCCAAACAAAAATTAGGGAGACCATTGATAGGGAATTCCAGTGTATTGTCCCTACGGCTATGAATCATCATCATCATAGGCAGTCCCTCAGAATCGAGGAAGACTTGCTTCCACTCCCAAAGTGATTTCTCTGGTGGCTGAACAGTCCAATACGAGAGCCACAGACCCTGTCCCAAGTGGGACAGACATTCATCGCGGGAAGAGGTGGGTGGGGCTGGTTTTCCGCGCGCTCCTTCCGCAGTATGCGCTTGACCTCTTCACACTCTTTGCGTTGAGACTCGAAGAACTCAACGCCCACTCTCGGGCAGTCTTCGGCCAGGGTCTCCGAGATGTCAGTGGTGCCATCGCACTTTACCAGGGAGGCTTTGAGGGTGTCTTTGTAATGCGTCTGCTGCCCGCCTTTGGATCGTTTACCACGAAGGAGCTCCGCATAAAACATTTGCTTAGAGAGTCTCGTATCTGGCATGCGAACTATGTGGCCTGCCCAGCGAAGCTGATTGAGTGTGGTCAGTGTTTCAATGCTGGGGATGTTAGCCTGGACAAGGACACTGATGTTGGTGCACCTGTCCTCCCAGGGGATTTGCAGGATCTTGCGGAGACATCGTTGGCGATATATCTCCAGCGACTTGAGGTGCCTTCTATACATCGTCCATGCCTCAGATCCATACAGGATCTATGAAGCAGGCAGCAGGAAGGCTGTTTTGCATCTGACTGGAGTATGATGTACCAATTTTTAATGTTAATCTTCATAGAAGAGACAGAGAGAGAAAGAAATAAGTGCCAACATATACTATATGATAACCCGCACTTAAGGCAATTCATGATCTTTTGATGAAATGGAGAGAGGCATGTCCATGTGAGGAAGGTGTGCAACATGGAGGGGAACTTGGAGGTGACGGCATTCCCACAGCATTGCTGCTGCAGTCCTTTGACGATGGTAGAGGTCACAGGAGGGAGGTGCTGTCGGAGTAACCTGATGAGTTGCTGCAGGGCAGCTTGTAGATTGCACACACTGCAACCTATTGATGTGTTTCATGAAAGTTCCAAAAAATTGTTCCCTCTGTAAACACCTAACCCACACCACTTGACTGTGATGAGAGGAAATATCACACACACGAGCCGATTGCATAACTGACTCATGATGTGGCTGAGCAGACCAGTGTTGGGTTGTTGCTGTGTATTGATGGGAATTGTCTAATGATAATTGTGAAACACTCAAACTGAACAATGCTATAATATGCCCATTTATGCCCTTTGGGAATATAGTGCTTTGGAATAGAAAATCAGCTGCAACACTGATTCCTAGACCCTTAGATAATTAAAAAAAAATGGTTAATTACTTTTCTTAAACTCATCAGTATAACGAGGCAAGCATTTAGTGGATTCGGCATTAATAACTCATTGCAACCAATCGTCAAAATGGTGTGGGGGCCTGTTAGACTACCATGGGACATCATCAGGTGGTCTTTATAGATGCTGGAGGTGGGGGAGGTGATGGCTTTCTAACTGATCAATTTCTGGTTGTGGCTCATTCTCAGCTGTTAATTATGGGTGGTGGTTTCTCTGTACAGGAGCCCTATATGATGAGAGTCACTTCAGTACATATTTCAAACAATGCACTGACACGGCCTCCAAAACTGCACATGGTCCTGATCCACAAAGTGAATGAATTTTGGTTCATGTCACATGAAATACAATCCATGAGACTTCACCATAGTGGGTTACAATGAGGGTCTCCTCTTCACTTTAAAACAGGACTCCGAAATCTGTGACAACCATGATCATCCTTGTTTAAATTCCTTTCACCAAATCTAAGTAAGATGGTGGAGCCTCGACTGAAATAGGTTGAGTATTTATGGCGGCTGTTGGATGATAAATTTATTTCTTCCCCCCCCCCCCCGTCCCCACCCCCCGCATTCTGCTCTAATGAAGGCTATTTAACCACATCGGAAATCATAGCCGACACGTCACCTGATATCTACACTTTGCAGAGGTGAAGTGCGATTCCTGGTTGAACTTCTCCTTTCCGTAGCTTTACCGAACCAATTGTAGAACTGACCCAAGTCAACATTGACTACCTCAGGAATCGAACCTCGAACTTTAAAGGTGTTGTCTTATGAAGAAAGGTTGAGCAGGTTAGGCCTTTACTCATTGGCGTTTAGAAGAATGAGAGTTGATCTTTTTGAAATATATAAGATTCTGAGGGGCTTGTCAGGGTAGATGCAGAGAGGATGTTTCCTCTCGTGGGGGTATCTAGAACTAGGGGGCATAGTTTCAGAATAAAGATCATATGGACGAACTTCAACAATTGTACATCCCTGTCTGGAGTAAAAATAAAACAGGGAAGGTGGCTCAACCGTGGCTAACAAGGGAAATTAAGGAGAGTGTTAAATCCAAGGAAGAGGCATACACATTTGCCAGAAAAAGTAGCAAACCGGAGGACTGGGAGAAATTTAGAATACAGCAGAGGAGGACAAAGGGTTTAATTAAGAGGGAGAAAATAGAGTACGAGAGGAAGCTTGCTGGAAACATAAAAAATGACTGCAAAAGCTTCTATAGGTATGTGAAGAGAAAAAGATTATAGTGAAGACAAGCGTTGGTCCCTTGCAATCGGATTCGGGTGAATTTATAATGGGGAACAAAGAAATGGCAGACCAATTGAACAAGTACTTTAGTTCTGACTTCACAAAGGAAGACACAAATAACCTTCCCGATGTACTAAGGGTCCGAAGGACTAGTGAGAAGGAGGAACTGAAGGATATCCTTATTAGGTGGGAAATTGTGTTAAGGAAATTGACGGGGTTGAAGGCTGATAAATCCCCAGGGCCTGATAGTCTACATCCCAGAGTACTTAAGGAAGTGGCCCTAGAAATAGTGGATGCATTGGTGATAATTTTCCAACAGTCTATCGACTCTGGATCAGTTCCTATGGACTGGAGGGTTACTAATGTAACACCACTTTTTAAAAAAGGAGAGAAAACGGGTAATTATAGACCAGTTAGCCTGACATCGGTGGTGGGGAAAATGTTGGAATCGATCATTAAGGATGAAATAGCAGCGCATTTGGAGAGCAGTGATAGGATTGGTCCAAGTCAGCATGGATTTATGAAAGGGAAATCATGCTTGACAAATCTTCTGGAATTTTTTGAGGATGTAACTAGTAGGGTGGACAAGGGAGAACCAGTGGATGTGATGTATTTGGACTTTCAAAAGGCTTTTGACAAGGTCCCACACAAGAGATTGGTGTGCAAAATCAAAGCACATGGTATTGGGGGTAATGTACTGATGTGGATAGAGAACTGGTTGGCAGACAGGAAGCAGAGAGTCGGGATTAACGGGTCCTTTTCAGAATGGCAGGCAGTGACTAGTGGAGTGCCGCAGGGCTTAGTGCTGGGACCCCAGCTCTTTACAATATACATTGACGATTTAGATAAAGGAATTGAGTGTAATATCTCCAAGTTTGCAGATGACACTAAACTGGGTGGCGGTGTGATCTGTGAGGAGGACACTAAGAGGCTGCAGGGTGACTTGGACAGGTTAGGTGAGTGGACAAATGCATGGCAGATGCAGTATAATGTGGATAAATGTGAGGTTATCCACTTTGGGGCAAAAACACGAAGGCAGAATATTATCTGAATGGTGGAAAATTAGGAAAAGGGGAGGTGCAGCGAGACCTGGGTGTCATGGTTCATCAGTCATTGAAAGTTGACATGCAGGTACAGCAGGCGGTGAAGAAGGCAAATGGTATGTTGGCCTTCATAGCAAGGGGATTTGAATATAGGAGCAGGGAAGTCTTGCTGCAGTTGTACAGGGCCTTGGTGAGACCCCACCTGCAATATTGTGTTCAGTTTTGGTCTCCTAATCTGAGGAAGGACGTTCTTGCTATTGAGGGAGTGCAGCGAAGGTTCACCAGACTGATTCCAGGGATGGCTGGAATGACATATGAGAAGAGACTGGATCAACTGGGCCTTTATTCACTGGAGTTTAGAAGGTTGAGAGGGGATCTCATAGAAACATATAAGATTCTGACTGGACTAGACAGGCTAGATGCGAGAAGAGTGTTCCCGATGTTAGGGAAGTCCAAAACCAGGGGACACAGTCTTAGGATAAGGGGCAGGCCATTTAGGACTGAGATGAGGAGAAACTTCTTCACTCAGAGAGTTGTTAACCTGTGGAATTCCCTGCCGCAGAGAGTTGTTGATGCCAATTCATTGGATATATTCAAGAGGGAGTTAGATATGGCCCTTACGGTTAAGGGGATCAAGGGGTATGGAGAGAAAGCAGGAAAGGGGTACTGAAGGAATGATCAGCCATGATCTTATCGAATGGCGGTGCAGGTTCGAAGGGCCGAATGGCCTACTCCTGCACCTATTTTCTATGTTTCTATGTTTCTTTAAGGGGTCGCCCTTTTAAAATGGAAATGAGTAATTTCTTCTCTCAGAGGGTCGTGAATCTTTGGAATTCTCTAGTCCAGAGAGCTGTGGAGGCTGGATCATTGAATATATTTAAGGTGGAGATAGACAGATTTCTGAACAATAAGGGAGTCAAGGGTTATGGGGAGAGGGCAGGGAAGTGGAGTTGAGGCCAAGATCAGATCAGCCATGATCTTATTAAATGGCAGAGCAGGCTCGAGGGGCCAGATGGCCTTCTCCTGCTCCTATTTCTTATGTTCTGTGTGTGGCTCCGTATTACACCGGGCATTGTCTTTGCTCCACGAGGCCAGTCTTAACGTCTCCTTCAGTGGCTCAGTCAATTTTTGTCAGAGTACGCTCCTGTGAAGTGTCTTGGGACATTTTACTTTGTTAAAGGTGCTATATAAATGTAAGTTGGTGTATTTCTCAGACCAGCTGCAAGGGTAAGCCCAATGAGTCATCACTTGTACACTAGTTAGGCCATAAAACACTAGTTAGGCCACAGGTGGAGTACTGCATGCAGTTCTAGTCACCACATTACAGGAAATATGTGATTGCACAAGAGAGGGTACAGAAGAGATTTACGAGGATGTTGCCTGGACTGGAGAATTTTAGCTATGAGGAAAGATTGCATAGGCTGGGGTTGTTTTCTTTGAAATGGTGGAGGCTGAGGGGTGACCTTATTGAGGTGTATAAAATTATGAGTGGCCTAGATGGAGTGGATAGGAAGGTCCTATTTCCCTTAGCAGAGGGGTCAACAATCAGGGGGCATAGATTTAAAGTAATTGGTAGGAAGTTTAGCGGGGATTTGAGGAGAGATTTCTTCACCCAGAGGTTGGTGGGGGTCTGGAACTCACTGCTTGAAAAGGTGGTAGAGGCAGGAACCCTCATCAGATTTAAAAAGTACTTGGATGTGCACTTGAAGTGCTGTAACCTACAGGGCTACGGACCAAGAGCTGGAAAGTAAGATTAGGCTGGATAGCTCTTGGTCGGCCGGCGCGGACACGATGGGCCAAAATGGCCTCCTTCCGTGCTGTAAATTTCTATGATTCTATCTAATTGGGCTCCTGCTCCCAGTGACTCCCTCAATCAGTATGTAACAGCTCTCAGTTCTCGGGCTGACCTGAGCTAGAGCAGCAAGCAGAGCCACCACATTTGGCTTCAGCAGCCCCGGGGCTGATTGGGGCAACGCAGCCTTGGCTCTCGCAACTCGAGATCGCCCATTGCTGGAAGTGCACAGGGTGAGGAGCTGAGTTGAGTGCAAGGCCCATGCCCCTCCCCGCCCCCGCCCCTCCCCTGATCCTTGGTTGAATAACACCGGCCAACGTTCATTGTTGAAGCTCGCGCGTAAAGAATGACAGCACAGGTGTGATAGTTACCCAGTGCCTGTGGAAGCCTAACCCAGCCAGGAGCCAACACCTTAAGCAGAGAAGAGAGGGGACGGAAAATAGTTGATGCAAATATGAGGAAGAGTGCAATGTATTTGCTTAATGAGTACTTTGCTTAAGAATTCATCGCAACGCATTGCTATTAAGAACTAGTTGGTGTATTAGCAAAAGGTTTAACAATCACACTACACATTACCAGTTCATCCACCAGGCTCACAACCTCCTGCCTCATCGTGGATACCCCGAACCAAACTGGCTAGGGTTTTATTGAGTCTTGTGAACATCACGTGACTGGCTAAGCCACTCGCAACTCAACAGTCCCAGCAACCTGTGAGCATACTCACAGGTGCGTACATTACAAAGAGAAGGAGGGAAAAATAGTCCACTAGAAAATGGTTCAAAATTATAAGGGATTTTGCTCGAGCAGAACTGTTTCCACTGGCAGGAGGGTCGATAAGCAGAGGACACAGATGTAAGGTAATTGGCAAAAGATCCAGGGAGAGATGAGGAGAAATGTTTTTACCCAGCGAAATGTTATGATCTGGGGAATGCACGGCCTGAAAGGGTGGAGGAAGCAGATTCAATTGTAACTTTCAAAAGAGAATTGGATAAATACCTGTACTTGAAAGGGAAGAACTTGGGAGAGTGGGAGGTTAGGAATAATTGGATAGCTCTTTCAAAGAACTGGCCAGGCATGATGGGCTGAATGACCTCCTACTGTGTGCTGTAAGTTATTGTGATTTTGAAAGACAATTAGAAATAAAATGAATCTTCTAGCCTTGTAGAGAACTGCTGAGTTAAATGACTGTTCAGCAAGCCGAGACGTGAACACGTTTAGAAATTGTTATGTGAATCGCAGTTCAACACATAATTATCCTCACTGCTGCTCAGACATTTTATTCTACCACCTGGCAATCTGAATTGTATGCAGGACTGAAGGTTACTTGAAGTAAAATTTGTGCTTTACACTGAAGTCAGCCTGTACAGCAATGATTTAAGGTTGCTGAATACAAAGTTTGGAGGGCGAGTTTCTTTTTCTTCATCAAGGAAATGTGCATCGTTTTGGCTGCAATTTTAACCAGTTTGATAATATATGCTGAGACAAAGCAGTTATACACCCAAGCCAGCCTAGAAGACTAGTAAAAGCTGATCAACAGTTTCAAATGAGCCCATAAAGCCCACGAAAGCTGACGGCTCAGCAAAACAGCTAGCCGTTACGACATTTTTTTAAAATTCATTCACGGGATGTGGGCATCGCTGGCAAGGCCGGCATTTATTGCCCATCCCTAATTGCCCCTTGAGAAGGTGGTGGTGAGCCACCTTCTTGAACCGCTGCAGTCCGTGTGGTGAACGTACTCCCACAGTGCTGTTGGGGAGGGAGTTCCAGGATTTTGACCCAGTGACGATGAAGGAACGGCGATATACTTCCAAATCAGGATGGTGTGTAACCTGGAGGGGGATGTGGAGGTGATGGTGTTCCCATGAGCCTGCTGGCCTTGTCCTTCTAGGTGGTAGAAGTCAAGGTTTGGGAGCTGCTGTCGAAGAAGCCATGGCGAATTGCTGCAGTAAACCTTGTAGATGGTACACACTGCAGCCACGGTGCACCAGTGGTGGAGGGAGTGAATGTTTAAGGTGGTGGACGGGGTGCCAATCAAGCGGGCTGCTTTGTCCTGGATAGTATCAAGCTTCTTGAGTGTTGTTGGAGCTGTACTCCTCCAGACAAATGGAGAGTATTCCATCACACTCCTGACTTGTGCCTTGTAGATGGTGGAAGGCTTTGGGGAGTCAGGAGGTGAGACACTCGCCATAAAATACCCAGCCTTTGTCCTGCTCTTGTTGCCACAGTATTTATGTGAAGACAAGGAGTTAGACTGAAAGGGCAGTGGACCTTCCTGACTCCCTAAAGTCTTTCCATTATCTGGGGATGGGGCTGGACGAGGCCATGGTAGGATTAGAAAACAAGGATGAGAATTTTGAAATAGAGGTGTTGCTTAACCGGCACGGACACGATGGGCCGAATGGCATCGTTCGGTGTTGTAATTTTTCTATGATCTACAAGTCACAAGTCAGGAGTGTGATGGAATACTCTCCACTTGCCTGGATAAGTGCAGCTACAACAACACTCAAGAAGCTCGACACCATCCAGGACAGAGCAGCCCGCTTGATTGGCTCCCCATTCACCACCTTAAACATTCACACCCTCCACCACCGGCGCACAAGTTCCCCTCCAAGTCACACATCATCTGATGTGGAAATATATCGGCCGTTCCTTCATCGTCGCTGGGTCAAAATCCTGGAACTCCCTCCCCAACAGCACTGTGGGAGTACCTTCACCACATGGACTGCAGCGGTTCAAGAAGGCGGCTCACCACCACCTTCTCAAGGGCAATTACAGATAGGCAATAAATGCTGGCCTTGTCAGTGATGCCCACATCCGAGGAACCAATTAAAGAAAAAAAGGGCTTGTCATAACTTACGCTGTAATTGCTGTGTAACTTAAATGACTGTATCTGAGTGCTGATGACATGGGATTTATTTTCAAAAGCAGTCTTGGGGCATGCTTCCCTTCAGAAAATTTTGATTCGTGACACTTTATATTATCCTTTTTTCATCTTTTCTGAATCCTATAAACCAAAAATAATTTATCCTGGAAGGGTTCTAGTGATTTAAAATATGAGAATTAAGGAGTTAGAGGGACCTCAGTATAACTTTGATAAATAGGTTAACAACCTCTATTAAAACAGCAGACAAAAACAGTAAACATTTCATAGAATCATAGAAATTTACAGCACGGAAGGAGGCCATTTCGGCCCATCGTCCGCGCGCTGGTCAACAAAGAGCTATCCAGCCTAATCCCCCTATCCAGCTGTGGGTCGAAACCCTGTAGGTTACAGCACTTCAAGTGCACATCCAAGTACTTTTTAAATCTGATGAGGGTTTCTGCCTCTATCACCCTTTCAAGCAGTGAGTTCCAGACCCCCACCACCCTCTGGGTGAAGAAAGTTCCCCTCAAGTTCCCTCTAAACCTCTTACCATTACTTTAAATCTATCCCCCCTGGTTGTTGACCCTTCTGCGAGGTGAAATCGGTCCTTCCTATCCACTCTATCTAGGCCCCTTATAATTTTATACACCTCAATAAGGTCTCCCCTCAACCTCCTCTGTTCCAAAGAAAACAAACCCAGCCTATCAAATCTTTCCTCATAGATAAAATTCTCTAGTCCAGGCACCATCCTCATAAATCTCCTCTGTACCTCTCTAGTACAATTACATCTTTCCTGTAATGTGATGACCAGAACTGCATGTCTACAGAGCAGTAGTGATACCCGCCCTCCTAAATGCTTCAGAGACATGGACTATAAACAGTAGGTACCTCAAAGCACTGGAGAAGTACCACCAACGCTGCCTCCAACACATCCTGCCAATTCACTGGCAGGATAGGCACACCAACATCAGCGTTCTCTCTCAGGCCAACATCCCCAGCATCGAGGCATTGACCACGCTCGATGAGCTCTGATGGGTGGGTCACATTGTCCACATGCCCGATACTAGACTCCCGAAACAAGCACTCTACTCCAAGCTTTGTCACAGCAAGTGAGTCCCAGGAGGGCAGAGAAAACGCTTCAAGGACACCCTCAAAGCCTCCTTGAAAAAATTGAACACCCCCACCAACTCTTGGGAATCCCTGGCCCAAGACCGCTCAAAGTGGAGGAGAAGCATCCGACAAGTCTTCGAACACCTCGAGTCTCTTCACCGGGAGCACGCGGAAGCCAAGTACAAACAGCGCAAGGAGCGCAGGCCAAATCAAGCACCCCACCCACCCGTCCCTCCAACCACCTGTGACCGAGACTGTAGATCCCGCATTGGTCTCATCAGTCACTTTAGAACTCATTTTAGCGTACAAGCAAGTCATCCTCCGGGAGGCTGCCTAAGAAGAAGAAGATGATGTCGTACTCTAGCTGTGGCCTAACTGGTGTTTTATACAGTTCAAGCATAACTCCCCATGCTCTTGTATTCTATGCCTCGGCTAATAAAGGCAAGTATTCCGTATGCCTTCTTAACCACCTTGTCCACCTGGCCTGCTACTTTCAGGGATCTGTGGACATGCACTCCTAGGTCCCGTGTTGTGCAAATTAGCTGCCGCTTTTACTCCATTACAACAATGACTACACTTCAAGAATATTTCATTGGCTGTAAAATGCTTTGGGATGTACTGTGGTCATAAAAGAGGCTATATCAAAGCAAGTCTTTCTTTCTATAGATTACCTCTTATTACCAACAGTAATTGCTTGCCCCTGTTGCTGTTTTGACCCTGTCGGAGAGGGTTATATCCTTCTTTTGGAAACAAACCTTATTCTGCACTGCAATTGTTTATTAAAAAAAACTGGAATAAGGTTTGAAGGCTGAGCTGAATCCTGTGGCCTCATGTGGTCCTGAGTGACTGCCTCCAGTCGAGGTTATTGCACTTTTATTGCTTATTAATGTCCCTCCTCATGTTTCCATGGCGATGTTGACTATTTAAATATTGATGGTACAGCCCTTCCCTTCGTCACTGCAGTAACAAAGGGACCTCCACCAAAACACTTCAACAAACTCAAAATGGTTTTCCAGAATATAATCAAGTGCCACAACCCACCTACAAAGAGGCCACATCACACATCACAGTATTATTATGTAGTAAACCCCTAAACATGGGAATCTCCGTGTAAGGGTCGGGAGTGGCTGCACAACGTACCAGAATTGGAAGGGAGCAAGCAGGGACTAAGAGTTGGAAACATTTGCAAGGTTAGCAAAGCCATGGAGGGGTTGACAAAGGTGGATGAGGACTTTCAAGGCGATGTGCTATTGAGAGTAAATGTCGGCCAGTGAGGTCGGAGGTGTTGGCTGGGCCGCAGAGTTCTCGACAACTTTGTTTAAGCTATAACTTGGGAGAGCAGTTAGCAAAGGTTTAGGTCAGCGCGAAGGTTGCGGTCGGATCATAGTCGGCCAAGTTGGAAGCATACTGTTTTGATGATGGACTAAATGTGAACACAATTATTCATCATCATAGGCAGTCCCTTGGAATCGAGGAAGACTTGCTTCCACTCTAAAAATGAGTTCTCAGGTGACTGTACAGTCCAATGCGGGAATTACAGTCTCTGTCACAGGTGGGACAGATAGTGGTTGGAGGAAAGGGTGGGTGGGGAGTCTGGTTTGCCGCATGCTCCTTCTGCTGCCTGCGCTTGGTTTCTGCATGCTCTCGGCGACGAGTCTCAAGGTGCTCAGCGCCCTCCCAGATGCACTTCCTCCACTTAGGGCAGTATTTGGCCAGGATTCCCAGGTGTCGGTGGGGATGTTGCACTTTGAGGGTGTCCTTGAAACATTTCCTCTGCCCACCTGGGGATCATCTGCCGTATAGGAGTTCCGAATAGAGTGCTTGCTTTGGGAGTCTTGTGTCGGGCATGCAGACGATGTGGCTCCCCCAACGGAGCTGGTTGAGTGTGGTCAGTGCTTCGATGCTGGGAATGTTGGCCTGATTGGGAATACTGACGTTGACGCGTCTGTCCTCCCAGGGGATTTGCAGAATCTTGCGGAAACATCGTTGGTGGTATTTCTCCAGCGATTTGAGGTGTCTACTGTATATTATGGTCCATATCTCTGAGCCATACAGGAGGGCGGGTATCACTACAGCCCTGTAGATCATAAGCTTGGTACCAGATTTGAGGTCTTGGTCTTTGAACACTCTCTTCCTCAGGCGACCAAAGGCTGTGCTGGCACTCTCTCTCGCTTCCCGCTCCCCACTGGTCGAAACAATTATTATTCACATGGTGTCCACATGGAGAACTCCCATATTGGGTACGTCAAGCGTTTGATACCAAATTAGAGGCACTGTTGTGGTTTATTTCTGGTCCCCGTCACAAACTCCGTTCCCTAGCCACTTACTCCATCCCTCTTCCCAACTCCTATCTGAGACTGAACCAGACTGTTCGCAACCCTGGTGTCATATTTGATCCTGAAATGAGCTTTCGATCACATATCCACAGCATAACTAAAACTATTAATGATTTAGACGAGGGGATTAAATGTAGTATCTCCAAATTTGCGGATGACACTAAGTTGGGTGGCAGTGTGAGCTGCGAGGAGGATTCTATGAGGCTGCAGAGCGACTTGGATAGGTTAGGTGAGTGGGCAAATGCATGGCAGATGAAGTATAATGTGGATAAATGTGAGGTTATCCATTTTGGTGGTAAAAACGGAGAGACAGACTATTATCTGAATGGTGACCGATTAGGAAAAGGGGAGGTGCAAAGAGACCTGGGTGTCATGGTACATCAGTCATTGAAGGTTGGCATGCAGGTACAGCAGGCGGTTAAGAAAGCAAATGGCATGTTGGCCTTCATAGCGAGGGGATTTGAGTACAAGGGCAGGGAGGTGTTGCTACAATTGTACAGGGCCTTGGTGAGGCCACACCTGGAGTATTGTGTACAGTTTTGGTCTCCTAACCTGAGGAAGGACATTCTTGCTATTGAGGGAGTGCAGCGAAGGTTCACCAGACTGATTCCCGGGATGGCGGGACTGACCTATCAAGAAAGACTGGATCAACTGGGCTTGTATTCACTGGATTTCAGAAGAATGAGAGGGGACCTCATAGAAACGTTTAAAATTCTGACGGGGTTAGACAGGTTAGATGCAGGAAGAATGTTCCCAATGTTGGGGAAGTCCAGAACCAGGGGACACAGTCTAAGGATAAGGGGGAAGCCATTTAGGACCGAGATGAGGAGGAATTTCTTCACCCAGAGAGTGGTGAACCTGTGGAATTCTCTACCACAGAAAGTTGTTGAGGCCAATTCACTAAATTTATTCAAAAAGGAGTTAGATGAAGTCCTTACTACTAGGGGAATCAAGGGGTATGGTGAGAAAGCAGGAATGGGGTACTGAAGTTGCATGTTCAGCCATGAACTCATTGAATGGCGGTGCAGGCTAGAAGGGCCGAATGGCCTACTCCTGCACCTATTTTCTATGTTTCTATGCCTATTTCCACCTCCGTAACATCGCCCATCTCCACCCTTGCCTCAGCTCATCCGTTGCTGAAGCCCTCATCTATGCCATTGTTACCTCTAGACTTGACACTTCCAATTCACTCCTGGCTGGCCTCCCACATTCTACCCTATGTAAACTAGAGCTGATTGAAAACTCGGGTGCCCGTATCCCGCTCACCCAGCACCCCTGTGCTCGCTGACCTACATTGGCTTCCGGTTAAGCAACACCTCAATTTTCAAAATTCTCACCTTATTTTCAAATCCCTCCATGGCCTCTCTCCTCCTGATCTCTGTAATCTCCTCCAGCCCCACAACCTCCCGAGATGTCTGCACGCCTCAAATTCTGTCCTCCTGAGCATCCCTGAATATAATCGCTCAACCATTGGTGGCTGTGCCTTCTGTTGCCTAGGCCCCAAGCTCTGGAACTCCCTGCTTAAACCTCTCCGCTTCTCTACCTCTTTCCTCTTTCAAATCGCTCTTTAAAACCTACCTCTTTGACCAAGCTTTTGCTCACCTGCGCTAATTTCTACTTATGCAGCTTGATGTCAAAATTGTAATTAAATAATAGTCCTGGGCCTTTCACTATGTTGCTGCTGTTGATATTTGGGCCCATGACCCCTCCGATCCTGATTGAGATGGCTGACGGTCATTTCTGGTAGGACCATGGCAGAAAGGAGACTTTCACCCCGTTTCTCCTTTGGATAGCTGCTGGTTTGCCATCACCACGCTTGAGCCTCCTGACCAAGCCACGGAGAAATCAGCACATGTTTTCAACAGAAGGCAGACTCTATCTCCATGGGACCCACCCAGTGATGGGCGTGATACAGGAACTCCAGGCAGCCAATCGTGCCATAGTTGATGCTGTTCAGTTTGAAAAATTACTTCAAGTAGAAGGGGATTCTCGGGACTCTTGCTTTCAAAATCAAATTCCTCGCGGCGAGAATCACACCTGTGACTTGCTCAAGGTCCCTGCCAGTTAGAACACCAGTTCTTAGTAAAACTTGAATGGGAAAGCTTAGACTTGGTTCTCATCATTGATTTTAAATTTTAAATCCCTACATGGCCAAGCCCCTCCCTCCCTTCAGACCCAAGCCTTTAACCACTTTTTACACTTCCTTCAATGGTCAATATCTAACGTGTTGTAAAATTGTTCTGAAGTGCCTTGGACGTTTTACTACATTAAAGGTGCTATATAAATAAAAGTTATTGTTATTATTATCTCTGTAACCTCCACCAGCCCTAAAACTCTCTCCGATCTCCGCGCTCCTCCTATTCTTGCCCCTTGCGCATCTCCGATTGTCTTTGGCGGCCGTGCCTTCAGCTGCCCAGGCCCTAAGCTCTGGAATGCCCTCCTTAAAACTCTCCGCCTCACTACCTCTCTCTCCTTAAAACCGACCTCTTGGTCTTATGTGGCCCCGTGTCAAATTTTGTTTGATAATGCTCCTGTGAAGTGTCTTGGGATGCCTTACTATGATGGGATTGGACAGGTTAGATGCAGGAAGAATGTTCCCGATGTTGGGGAAGTCCAGAACCAGGGGTCACAGTCTAAGGATAAGGGGTAAGCCATTTAGGACCGAGATGAGGAGAAACTTCTTCACTCGGAGAATTGTGAACCTGTGGAATTCTCTACCACAAAGTTGTTGAGGTCAGTTGGTTAGATATATTCATAAGGAAGTTAGATGTGGCCCTTACGGCTAAAGGGATCAAGGGGTATGGAGAGAAGGCAGGATTGGGGTACTGAAGTTGCATGATCAGCCATGATCATATTGAATGGTGGTGCAGGCTCGAAGGGCTGAATGGCCTGCTCCTGTACCTATTTTCTATGTTTCTATGTAAAGGTGCTATATAATTGCAAGTTCTCGTTGGTTCATAAATGGAGCAAAAATACAGAAAATCCAGATGGCTGGGAACCTGTTGAAGGGAGCAACAGCTTTGAATGTGGATGAAATTAGGTCCAGTGGCCATCTAACATGGGGCCCCAAATCAAAGCATAGTGGTGAGGGGGGGTGAGTACAATTCCTCCTCACCTAGATAACGCACCTGCATTGCAGAATGTGCTGCATAAGCTTCTCTCCTGATGTATGATGTCATGTAAATCTCTCAGCTGTGATTCCTTCTCGTATTGCACTCCTAGACAATTGTTCTTTGTATTAAAGACACCAGCATTCCTAAGCCCTCAATTTCACTCGATGGAATCTTGGTGCCGCCTCTCGGAAAGCTCTCCGCATGAGAAAGAAATGTATCAGGAGAAAAATTAAGCGAATGCCTAAAAGCGCACTGGGAAACAAGGCGTTGAGCCCCAGTTGCAATGCAGTGCAGCAATTGAAAACAATCCAAATCATAGCAGTAAAACGAACAGCAGTAATCTCTTCCAGGCTGCAACTGTTGCCAAGGGAACAACTGTTTCTATGGGGCTGCAAGTCTGGTACACTCTGTATCATGATTGGTCAAAATCACGCAGCATGTGCCTTCGGAGAATGTAAAATAATGCAGGCGTTGCCAATGATGGATGGCACTTGGCTAAACCAATCTACGGACTAGGTACAAAGTAGCCGTTATACTCAACCCCCATGGGACGTATTGAGCAAATAGCGCTAAAGGGAAATCTGTCTTGTTGTACAGCCCGCCTGTTCTAATGAAATATTAACCTACACAAAAGAACAATTAATATTGGGTCCTCCTCTTCCACCCCACCAGCCTCCACGCTCAACGGATCATCCTCCGCCATTTCCGCCACCTCCAGCACGCTGCCACCATCAAACACAACCTCCCTTTCCCTCCCCTTTCAGCGTTCCAAAGGGACCGTTACCTCCACAACATGCTGGTCCACTCCCCAATCACCCCCACACCCCCTCCCCTTCCCATGGCACTTTCCCACAGAAGATGCAACACCTGCCCTTTTTCCTTCTCCCTTCCCACAGTTCAGGGCCCCAAATACTCCTTCCAGGTGAAACAGCGATTTACTTGTACTTCTTTCAATTTAGTATACCGTATTCGCTGCTCACGATATGCTCTCCTCTACACTGGGAGACCAAACGCAGATTGGGTGATTTGCGGAACACGTCCGCAATTATTTCAATTCAACATTTTAATTCTCCATCCCACTTCCATTCTGACCTCTCCGTCCTCGGTCTCCTACACTCTTCCAACGAAGCTCAATGCATGCTCGAGGAATAGCACCTCATCTTTTGATTAGGCACTTTACAGCCTCCTGGACTCAACATTGAGTTCAACAATTTCAGTTCATAACTTCTGCCCCCATTTTTTCGGTCAGCAGCTGTTGGTAATGGTTCTGTTATTCCCATTTACAGCTCCTCTGAACCCATCTTTTGTTTCTTAACTTGTCCCATTACCATCTCCTTTTGCCTTGCACCACCATACCATTTTGTCCCTCGCCCCTCGCCCTTAAGACCCACCAACATCAACTACTCACATTTATACAAAGCCTTTCACATAGTAAAATGTCCCAAGGTGCTTCACAGAAGTGTAATCAGACAAAATTTGACACCGAACCACATCGGGAAATATTAGGACAGATGAGGTCAAAGAGTAAGTTTGTAAGGAGCGCCTAAAAGGAGGTGAAGAGGTTTAGGGCGAGACCAAGCTTTTGGGCTCACTGCCAGAAGCTAGAGGAAGCTGTCATCCCTCCAGTCGAGGATGGATCTGAACTTGAGTCTCAGATTCATATTGGATGACAGCCCAGTTTTGGACACTTTTGATCTTTTCTAACATGCCTGAAGCACCAGTCCTTCACTGAACAGATGTCTCAATCGGACTCTGACCACAGATTATGGTGGTGCTTTATGAACTGTCACTGTTTCACACCAAAATTGGTGCAATGCATGTAAAAGAAAGACTTGCATTTATATAGCGCCTTTCACAACCACCAGACATCTTGAAGCGCTTTACAGCTAATGAAGTACTTTTGAGTGTAGTCACTATTGTAATGTGGGAAACGCGGCAGCCAATTTGTGCACAGCAAGCTCCCACAAACAGCAATGTGAGAATGACCAGGTAATTTTTTTTGCAGTTGTGTTGATTGAGGGATAAATATTGGCCAGGACACCGGGGATAACTCCCCTGTAGGTCAAGTTGAGTATCAAAAATGGTTCCGCAATTACTTTCCCGCTTCATCTATTGTACAAGTGATTCAAAGAGATTTTAATTTTAATTTGACTTTTTCACTCAAAGGCAGAACCTGCATTTACAAAACATTATCCCATCCTCGGGATGTATCAGAGCCGTTTTTGTTTCATGAATTACTTTCTGTAGTATCTTCACTGTTGCTCTGAGGAGAAATCCGGGAGTCATGTTGTGCATAGCAAGATCCCACAAATAGCAAATGAAATGATTGAACAGTTGTGATAGATTCACAGACACACAGCACACAAGCTTTTAAGATGGAGCAGCTTTCCGGAACTTTCTAGAAGTCTGTGGAAGCCTGCTTCTTGTCAGGTGACCTGACTGTTTATTAAACACTCTGGTGCAGTAACACAATACGTCCACAGTGTGGGGCTACAGACATTACAACAGTAAAGTGTTTTTGGTGGTGTTGGTTGAAATAGGAATCTCACCCAGGACACCAGGAGAGCTCCCCACTCCTCTTCAAATTAGTACCATTCGATCTTTTACAGGCCTCAGTTTAACGTCTCATTTGGCAGCTGTGGCTCACCCACAATGAAGGCATCCTTCAGTACTGTATGGAAGTAGGGGCCGAGATTATCTGTTCAAGTCCCAAAGGATACCAGATCTCCCCAACTCCGAGGCAAGAGTGCGACCACTGAGCCAAACTGATAAAAAGGAAAGCAATATTTAGCTAGAATGAAGAGTAGGGAAATAATGTGCTGCCTTTCGTCTGCTCGTGCTCTTGAGGAACTGAAAGAATGTTGAGGTAATTGGGTTATTTAGGGGGAGTTGAGTGAGCCGATCACACTTGCCAAATGGATTTTCCACCCTTGCACAGTGGTTGTGTTACGTAGTTAGTTACAGTTGTACATTCCACAATTCCATCACACAAGTCCTTTGCCAGACCAATTATTTGAAATAGACTGAAGGTGTAAGTTCTAGTCCAGCACCAAGGAGAATGATCGTTTCAGAGCACACCCATCACCCAAATGCAACACATTCTGGGATGCTGATCAGCTTAAACTTCCAGTCTCATACCCAGCGAATTAATGGCAGCCCCCCCCACCCCCGCCCTGCTGTCTGTGCCCCCCAGGCCTCCGCCCCCAGCCTGTGCCCCCCCCCACCCCCCACGCTAGTGCCCCTCCCCAGCCTGTGCTCCCCACATCCCCCCCCCCCAGCCTGTGCTCCCCAGCCCCTCTCCCCACCCCCCCCCCACCAACCCCGCATATGCTCCCCCCACCTTCCCGCACTCCAGCCAAAAGTCCAGACAGAATTAATTTTTTTATTGAAAGCAGAAAGGGGAAGCAGACTGGAAACTTTATAAAAATAACAGAATATTCCAAACCAGTTCTGTCCCCTTTTTGACCAATATCAGCGAGACAAATTACCAGTTAATCTCGCTTTGAAATCCCCATGTCTTGTTAGTGCCATGGGATCTTTAACAACAACAACAACCTGTATTTATATTGCGCTTTTAACGTCGTGAAATGTCCCAAGGCGTTTCCCAGGTGTATTATGAGACAAAACATTTGACACTGAACTGCATAAGGAGAAATTAGGGCAGGTGACCAAAAGCTTGGTCAAAGAGGTAGGTTTTTAAGGAGCGTCTTGAAGGAGGAAAAAGAGGTCGAAAGGCAGAGAGACCTAAGGAGGGAGTTCCAGAGCTTAGGGCCCAGGCAGCTGAAGGCACGGCCACCGATGGTTGAACGATTATAATCAGGGATGCTCAAGAGGACAGAATTAAAAGAATGCAGAGATCTCGGTGGAGGTGGGGGTGGGGGGAGGTTGTGAGGCTGGAGGAGATTACTTAGATAGGGAGGGGCGAGGCGATGGACAGATTTGTGAACCAGGATGAGAATTTTGAAATCGAGGCGTTGCTTAACCAGAAGCCAATGTAGGTCAACGAGCACAGGGTTGATGGGTGAGCCGGACTTGGTGCGAGTTAGGACACGGGCAGCCGAGTTTTGGATGACCACTAGTTTATGTAGGACAGGAGTGCGTTGGAATAGTCAAGTCTAGAGGTAACAAAGGCATGGATGAGGGTTTCAGCAGCGGATGATCTACGGCAGGGATGGAGATGGGCGATGTTTCGGAGGTGGGAATAGGCGGTCTTAGTTATACTGCGGATATGTGGTCGACAGCTCACTTCAGGGTCAAATATATCACCCACCTGAGCCTGTGGAAGAGCAAGATGAGGCCAGAGTTTTCTCTCTCATGCTTAGGATGGCACCTCCGACAGTGCACCCCCGCCTCGCTGATGCGCTGGAGTATCAGATAAGTTATGTAGCTTGAATCTACAATTTTCTGACTCGGCGGTGAGAATGCAGCCAAATTGGTTACAGATGTGCTACGGGTGATGGTGATAAATTAGGACTGTTGCACAAGAGGTGCACCGTGCAATATTTATGTGTGATTTTTTTTTTTCCTGTAGCGCTGCAAACTGCGATGGATTCTTGTAAGCTATATTTTTGCACTAATAAGGTGCTAGACATTTATTGAACAATCATTTCCCCCACTACCACTTGACAGATAAATCTTCCACACAGCAGACAACTGGGAAATGTTACTACAGCTGCAGTACTACACTTAGAAGTGCTGCTTCTGACGGTTTTGTTATTGTATATTATAAATGGACCTTTCCACTCGAAGTCAATCAGATAGGTGTGTAATGACCAGGCAAACTGTTACCACTCGTTTTACACCCCCACTGAAGTCGAACTTTCTGTCGTACAATAACATCTCCGTGTATATATTTTAAAAATTCACTCTGGGGATGTAGCGTCATGGGCAGGCCCATTCCTAATTGCTCTTGAGAAGGTGGTGGTGAACTGCGGCAGTCCGTGTGGTGAAGGTGCTCCCACAGTGCTGTTACGGAGGGAGTTCCAGGATTTTGACCCAGTGACGATGAAGGAACGGCTATATACTTCCAAGTCAGGATGGTGTGTAATTTGGAGGGTAACTTGGAGGTGATGGTGTTCCCATGCTCCTGCTGTCCTTATCCTCCTACATTAGCACCGTTTTGGAGAGTTAAGACCAACGTAATTTATTTCTAGAATTGTATCGCTGACTGATGCTGGAAGACTTTTAGATTTTTTTTGCACTTTATCCGCTCTCTCAACCCTGTCTTGCTTGTTCCACTGGATCGGGCGGATGTTAAAAGTCCCATGGCACTACTTATGTGGAAGATTTATACATCGAGTGATAGTGTGGGAATTGCTTGAGCAATAACTGTCCCAAGCGCTTCCCACACAGTGAATTACTTGGATGAGCAGTGACTGTCATGCTGCTCACAAATATGACACCTAAGATCAGTTAACCTGGTTTGGTGATTGAGAGTGAACTGCAGCGGAAAAGTGAATTTGCAAAAACCATGGAATTTATAGAGTATTGGTGTCAATATGCTAAATACGCTCAGTGATGGATCAAAGGTTTGGAATGATGGCGCATTTCCTGTTTCCATAATTCCCTCAATTATCTCTCTGCATTTATTATTTGTACTAAGTCTCCCTTTAAGACGCATGCACAGGAGTGCGAGTTAGGACAAATATCACTGACTCCGGCCCCCTCAACACAATTCCTACTAACCCTTTTCTGCGCATGTGCCCAACACCACGTTGCCTCCACTGAGCAGCCGAACGCATCCCCCGAGCCCCCCACAGCCCCGAGCCCCCCACAGCCCCGAGTCCCCCACAGCTGCGAGCCCTGAGCGGGCTGCACAGCACCAGGGAGAACGGAGAGCGACCCAGGGAGAGAGCGTGTGGCAGGTGGGGAGAGCGAGAAGTAGGGAGGGAGAGCTTGGCAGTGGGGGAGGGTGGAGTGGGGCCAGAGAGAGCTTGGGGGTTGAAGAGAGAGCTTGGGGCGGGGGGTGGGGTGGGGGCAGAGAGAGGGAGAGAGCGAGCTTGGGGGGAAAAGAGAGAGAGAGCTTGGGTCGTGGAGAGAGAGCCTTGTTGGGGGGGGGGGGGTGGCGGGGGTGGTGGTGCGGGGAGAGCGGGAACTCAAGAGAAGGTGTATCACGTTCTTCCAACCCCCTGGTGCGTGTGTTACAAGGGATATCATTGGGGTGGATGAAATCCAGAAGTCACAACACTGTCACTATTCACTTCATACCCAATAAACCTGTTAACAATCCGCACACAATGCCCCATCTATGGGAGGTGGGTGGTATAAGGTCTTGTGCTTGGGTAAGGGTTTTCAGCTGGCGGAGGGATTGCTGGGATAAGGGCCTTCAGCTGATGGAGTGATGCACTTGTGCTGGGGTAAGGGACTTTGGCTGGAACTTAGTGGCTTTTGGGGAGATCTTTCCTCTCGCTTCTGAAATCAAAATTAATTGAATTACAAATTGGAAATTCACTCAGAACTTGGGCTGGGAGGTTCCAGTTACACATTCCAGAGGAATTTCAGGGTATGGCTTATCCTCCAATCAGCGATAGGTCTGGAGAGCCAATCAGAGAAACGGCTCCCTTTCAGCTAGTACAAATAGACGCATCCTTTACATTTACATCTGGTGATGGTCCAGTAGTCTCCAAAGTGTTAAACTGGTGAACAACAGGGGCCAGTCTGACTGATCAGCAAAGGAGATTTACTGAACGGGAAGCTCGGTGATAAATTTTAATCCACCAGCTCATGGGACTAAATCGAGATATATGAAGGCAAGAAGTGCTGATTGAATCGCTTTGTTTCCAGGCCTGCTTATATATAAAGAAAAAAGAAAGAATTGCATTTATATCACGCCCTTCATGACCTCAGCACGTCCCAACACGCTTTACAGCCAATAAAGTACTTTTGAAGTGGCCCCTTCCAATTCCAGCCTTCACTTCACATCCAGTGCTTCTTTCCAGCCACTTCTCTCTCACTCAGAGGAGCCCAGGATTCTCTTGGCCTGCCATGGCTCAGTGGGCTAGCACTCTCGTGTCTGAGTTAGAAGGTTGTGGGTTCGAGTCCCATTCCAGAGACTTGATCACATAATCTAGGCTGACACTCCCTGTGCAATATTGATGGAGCGCTGCACTGTCGGAGGTGCTTTCTTTTGGATGAGTCGTTAAAACCGAGGCCCTGTTTGACCTCAACCAACACCTAAAACAGAAGATGTGGTCATTATCTCAGTGGTGTTTGTGGGAACTTGCTGTGCGCAAGTTGGCTGCTGTGTTTCCCACATTATAACAGTTACTATACTTCAAAAGTACTTTGTTGGCTGTAAAGCGTGTTGGGACGTGCTGAGGTCATGAAAGGCGCGATATAAATGCAATTCTTTCTTTTTTCTTTATATCTAAGCAGGCCTAGAAACAAAGTGATCAGCATTTCTTGCCTTCATATATCTCGATTTAGTCCCATGAGCTGGTGGACTAAAATTTATCACCGAGCTTCCCGTTGAATAAATCTCCTTTGCAGATCGGTCAGGCTATTGAGAGGGATTTTTACCGATCAAATCAGCAAGTCCACTGGCTAGCAACAGACCGCTCTGCCACTTGGTTCTGGGGATGGTGTTAAAAGATGGGATTCTGGGGTCACCAAAACCCTTAGCCCGGGACAATCTGATCGGTCAATCTTACAGCCACCTGAGCCTCTTGCAGCTCGCTTGAGAAGTGCTGAGGCCTGATAGGAAAATAAACTGAAATCTGTTTTTAACGTGCTTGGTCAGTGTGAGACTGGAGCAGAATTCAAATGTGGGAGTATTGAGGAACAGGGTGAGAGCCAGCTTCGTGTCAAATAGTTGATTTGCGCTGGCAATCGATGAACAAAGGCAATCCACTGTAAGCCCACCATCTCCAGGCTGTTATTAGAAAGAGCAGAGAGGGATCTCCATGTACCTGGAGTGCCCTTTAACTGATCCACTTTCAGGCTCAATTATCTCATTTCCATCAGTTCTAATAAAAAGAAAGATTTGCATATTTAATATTTGCATATTTCAAGATATCCCAAAGCGCTTTACAGCCGATCAAGTATTTTTGAAGTGTAGTCACTGTTTAATGTAAGAAACGCAACAGCCAACTTGCGCACAGCAAGCTCCCACAAACAGCATTCTGATAATAACCAGATTTTTTTTTTGTGATGTTAATTGAGGGATAGATATTGGCCAGGGAAACGGGAAGAACTCCTCTGCCCTTCTTCAAACAGTGCCGTGGGATCTTTTATGTCCACCTGAGAGGCAGACAGTTTAACGTCTCATTTAAAAGATGGCACCTCCAGCAATGCAGCACTCCCTCAGTACTGGGGTGACTATGTTTAACTGGGACTTGGTGTGAAGGAAGCTCCTTTGATCATCCAATGACACACAGGCCAGGGTTCCCAAGTCTGGGTTAACTGATCTCGGCCTGGATAGTAACCAGGGTGCTATACAATCGGATTCACTGTCCCTGGGCTGGGGAGATGAGGGGTGGGGAAAGAGACTTGGGTCCCTGCTGCCGATCGCTATCCATTGGCCTTGTTGAGAGTGTGTGGGCATATTGGGTGGAAACAGAATCAGGCTCGGTTGTGATGGCCCCCATGGTTGAATAGCCTTCCAGCACACTCTCACAAAGCTCACACATCGCTTGGATGACTGGCGCATGTGGAGCCATAACCCCCCCCCCCCATAGAAGGGAAAGGGGTGAAAATTGGTGAGAACATTGGAAGGGAGTTGTGGGGTGGGGGGAGGGGTGGCGGTTCTTACAGAATTATTCTTTTAATCAAAATTGTCAGTCATGGAAACATAGAAACATAGAAAATAGGTGCAGGAGTAGGCCATTCGGCCCTTCGAGCCCGCACCGCCATTCAATATGATCATGGCTGATCATGCAGCCGCAGTGCCCCATTCCTGCTTTCTCTCCGTACCCCTTGATCCCTTTAGCCATAAGGGCCACATCTAACTTGGTTAGATTCTCTTATTAGAGTGCAAACCCTTCTTTAATGAACTGTCTACTTTGAGCTGTTTTGTAGTGTACGTCCCCGACAGCCTTGCCTGTGAGAGCAGTTCATTTAAATGCCTGCAATCTATTTATGTTCAGAGGTGAAACTTAAGCTGATAGAATAGCTTGGCCTCTGCGGGTTAGAACCTGGCAATGGGTTGGACTTGAAGAAAAATACATGAGTCACTGCATGGTGTCCGAGCTGTCACTAGTGGCTGAATAGCAGCAGTTTGCCTGTTCAGTATGCCTGCGGAACACGTACATGAGGGTTGAAGAGCATCTCTGGCTCCTGCTGTGGGTCTGGCGCTAGGCCAGCTGCTGTAATACTTAGAAGGCCAGTCTATAATTTTATACAAAACATGTTGTGTTTACTGAATCACAGCGATTGCCTCAGTAATGATTTCAAAACATGATAGAAATGACCCATGACTGGTGAAAGTCATCACCAGGGCTCTCCTGGGGCCTGATGCTCTTTAGTCAACCATCACATGCGGCCCGATGGTAATGGTGACTGACGTTACCCATGGTGCTCAGCAAGACTGAAACCCCTCTATCGACAATATAGTTTACAGCAGAGATTTCAAAATTTGCTCGCTACAGGGAATATTAGTCGGCTGCGAATATTAACGTCGATGGGAAACCCGCTTATCTTAACTTCCGATAGACAGTGTCAGCCAGTCAAAGGAACCCAGTGCTGTGTCTCTTAAAAATAATATAGCAATAGAAACGATGTGCTAGTAACTTGTGTGTGACAGCTGTGATTCAGTGGGTAACACTTCTTGCCTCGGAGTTAGAAGGTTATGGGTTCAAATCCCACTTCAGTGACTTGAGCACTAAAAAATCCAGGCTGACACTCCAGTGCAGTGCTTAGGGAGTGCTACACTGTTGGAGGTGCCGTCTTTCAGATGAGATGTTCAACTGAGATCCCTGCCTGCCCTCTCAGGTGGATGTAAAAGATCCCGTGGTACTATTTTAAAGAAGAGCAGGGGAGTTATCCCCGGTGTCCTGGCCAATATTTATCCCTCAGTCAACATAACAAAAAAAGATTATCTGGTCATCATCACATGGGAGTTTGCTGTGTGCAAATTGGCTGCCGCATTTCCTACATTACAACAGTGAGTACACTCAAAGTACTTCATTGGCTGTAAAGCGCTTTGAGATGTCCGATGGTTGTGAAAGCCGCTATATAAATGCAAGTCTTTCTAACTCAACAAATTTTTTTAAATTGCAGAAATCTTATGATATATGGGCAGAAATCTGATGATCGAGAGCCTCTGGGCTTCTCTGGTGGTCCTCCGGTGACCCAGGTTTGAAAACCCATCAATGATGGAGCATTATCGCTCCGGCTCTGCAGCATGGGTCTCCATTAGTCAGAACTCGACTCTCGACCTGTAGGGGGGAAAAAGATATGTTCAAAGCAATAAAAACCTGTCGAAAGGAAATGAAATAAAAGGCAAACCACATAAGTGCTCCTGCTAGCTGTCCACTCCCCCCAGCACATTTGGCCGAGATGCTAGTGACAACCCAGCGGTGGTGAGAATTACCCTGATCGTGGCCAGGGGTCAGGATCCTGGCAGCACTTGGCTTTTGTTGGGGATTGTGACCTTCAGTCCAAGGCTTCCTGCCAACTTTATTCTCGTCACCAAAACAAAGCAGACTTCATGGGGAGTTCAGAATGCAGCTAACTGTTTGCCCTGGCGAGCTAGAATACTAGACACATTTATAATAGGAATGTACGAAAATGATGGGCGGGAAAAGTCCCATCTTTCCCGCCCCACACTTGTGTCACCTGGAGCATCATGACTAGATATTTCCTACCACCACCCCAAGCAGACATTTAATCTCTTGGGAGAGGCAAATAAACAGGGGGAAAAACACACAGCGCTTTTAAGGGGGAAAAACTGTGGAGATTTCCTCTCCCAGCCCCTCAGGCGACTGAAACCAGTACAGGAGATCACAATGTCGGGCTGAATGACCATTTCTTTTTATGTTTTTATTGAGCAGCTGAGACTGTTTTAAAGAGGTTTAAGAGTTTAGACTTTTTAATAATGGTGTCATTAATTTGTGGTATCTATAACTGCAGTATTTTTCCATTATAATAGGAGGTAAAGTTTGGACAGAAATACAGATTGCTTTAGTGCATTGTGCCAAATAAAGGAAGGTCAGGATTTACATTGCCATGTTGTACCTCCAATAGCACAGTTACTGGGATGAGTCATTCAATGCTGGGCTAGTGCAGGCAAAGAACCTTGTTGACGACAGGAAGAGGAACCCACTTGGGTCTCACTTTGGCGCCCCCTGGTGACTGGCCATGTGACAACACTGGAGGAAGCTTGTGGAGATGCCCCCAAAGTTTACTCGATTCCTCAGTTGGAATCCAGGGTGCCCACTTTGAAGGGAGAAAAATTGGGATTATAACTGTACTCCTCCCTCAACAGGGGAACAAAAAAAAACCCTGTGTGATACAAAGGTGATACATACATACTGTTAGATGCATTAACATTGAACTTGTTGATCTGAATTTGAGTCTCCATTCCAAGTGTCCTTCAGTCATCCCCTGGCATGACTTTGCCAATTTTGGCCAGGTTGTTGGTGAAGGGCGAGAATTCCTTTCCTATTTTCTACAGCACCGAATTGCGTTTCTTGAAACGGCAGGAAACCCAAGGGCTGAGCAGCACCGTACAGATGGGGAGGGGTTTGTGCCTTGCCCCCGCCCATGCCCCCCTCCCCCGAAAAATAATTTGGCAATGAGAAATATGCCTTCACTTAAGTGACTTAAAAATATTGTGCCTAATGGAACCAACTATAGGATAGCAATGCTGCTCCTGAGTTGGGTTGTTGCTTTAAGTTCAGAAATGTCCTGTGCTTGCGGCTTATTAGCTCTTTGATCTCCTGGTCATTCTCATCAAACAAGTCCTGGTGTTTCCTGGTCGAGTGACCGAACGTCTCTTCACAGGCACTGGTTATGGAGGCCTGGAGGGCAGACCAAGTGCTGTGGGCACTCTGCGTCTCGGGGTCATCGAGGGTCGCCAGGTTGGCAGTGAGGTGCTGGCTGTATAGGACTCTCTAAGCTGGGTCTTTGAGTGCCCTGCCATTGATTTTTCTGTGGCATTGCTTCTGTTGCCATCGTCACTTTGGGGCTATATTGATGTTGATGACGCAACGGATTAGGGGCTCCCCACCCACCCTTCCTTTAACGACTGTCTGTCCCACCTGTGACAGAGACTGTAATTCCCGTATTGAACTGTACAGTCACCTGAGAACTCACTTTTAGAGTGGAAGCAAGTCTTCCTCGATTTCGAGGGACTGCCTATGATGATGAGGATTGCAATATACTCTCCATTCACTCCTACTATAAAAGGAAAGAAAAGGAACACTAGCATTTATATAGTGCCCTTTACGACCTCAGGGTGTCCCCACGCACCTTATAGCCAATGAAATACTTTTGTTTTTAAAGTGTAGTTACTGGTGTACTGTTGAGAAACACAGCAGCCAATTTGTGCACAGCAAGGTCCCACAAACAGCAGTGCAATAAATGACCAGGAAGTCTGTTTTTAGGTGTTGGTTGAGGGGTAAATATTGACCAGAAAACCTGGCCGAATTCTCCTGCTGCTCTTTGAAAGGTGCCATGTAATCTTTTACGTCCACCTGAGAGGGCAGTCTCGCCATCTCGTCTGAAAGACGGCATCTCTGACAATCAAGCACTCTGGGGCTTGAACCTACAAGCTTCTGACTCCAAAGCAAGTGGGCAACCATTGAGCTAAGGCTGATACCAGACTGGAGAAGGTTTAGTTGTCCTTGTTTAGACAAAACCGTTCTCTTTTAGCAAACTAACAACTGGTGTCATTGTTATAGTTATGTCATGAGGTCACCAAGTTCCCCCGTGGCCAGGCAATCCTGATTTTCCTTCCCGTCAGTCAGGGAGGAGGCCAGCTGTTGTTGATCATTCGCAGCTGAATGTCTTTGCCACAAATTAAATCTATTCTTGTGCCATCCATTGTGATTTCCCCTTTTAATCTCAGTTTTTTAGATTTGAAAATTAGCTCAGATTGACGGTGACAATTTGTGTCACCAACATGACTATTTTGCTTGTTTTAATTATTTTAAATATTGCAAGATACAATTTTCAATGTTAAGTGTTGTTTGGTGCCTGTCACATTTGACAAGTAACTTCAGTGTAACAATCGTGTTGTATTTAGTATTGCTCATGATGTCATCAAAGTGGGACTGTAGCCTTTTGTCAGCCATTATAAATGTTCGCACTGACATCGCAGTGAAAATGTTGACACGAATTCCGCTAATTGAGTGGCGTGGCATTAAGCCATGAGGAGCAGAAGGCCCTGGGTTCAATTCACAATCTGTGATGGTGTCTGTTCATCATGGCTGAGGATGTGATTGGGCCATCACGGTAATCCTGGGCCAATGAGAGGAGAAATCACTCTGCTAGAAAATACACTGGTGTGGCCATCAGGCGAGAATGAGGCCCTGATGTCACTACTTGGGTGAGATTGGCTTGACAGTGACAGTGGACCTGTACCCAACAAATGAGTCCGTTCTCTTAGAAGCTGTGGGCAGAAAATTGACATAAAAAGCCCAAAGGGAATAGAAAGAATGAAATTGCATTTACAGAGCATCATTCACGACTTCAGGACATCCCATAGCACTTTACAGTCAATTAACTACTTTTTAAGTGTTGTAATGTAGAGGAACGTGGCAACCAATTTGCATCAGCAATCTCCCACAAACAGCAATGCGATGATAACCAGATAATCTATTTTAGGTGCTGAATAAGGGATAATTATTAGCCAGGAAACTGCCTCTCATTCCCCTGCTTTTCTTTGAAATAGTGCCACAGGATCGATTATATCCACCTGAGAGGCCACACAGGACCGTGTTTTTTAAAATTCGTTCTGGGATGTGGGCATCGCTGACAAGGCCAGCATTTATTGCCCATCCCTAATTGCCCTTCAGAAGGTGGTGTTCAGCTGCCGCCTTGAACCGCTGCAGTCCGTGTCGTGAAGGTGTCCCACAGTGCTGTTAGGGAGGGAGTCCCAGGACTTTGACCCAGCAACGATATATTTCCAAGTCAGGATGGTGTGTGACTTGGAGGGGAACTTGCAGGTGATGGTGCTCCCATGCACCTGCTGCCCTTGTCCTTCTAGGCGGTAGAAGTTGCAGGTTTGGGAGGCGCTGCCAAAGAAGCCGTGGCAAGTTTAACGTCTCACCTGAGAGCGAGCAGGCACCTCCAACAGGGCAGCACTCCCTCAGTACTGCAGTGAGAGTGTCAGTCTGGATTATGTGCCCAAGTCACTGGAGTGGGGCTCGAACCCACGACCTTCTGACTCAGAGGCGAGAGTTCCACCACACAAGCCGTGGCTGACACCTGGCCAGCATATAAATCTTGAACCAGCTGGCCTGAATTTGAATCTGCATCTGAAGTGCCATTCAGGCTTCACCGTGCGAGGTGACGGCGATGAGAGTAAAAAGCACCACTCCGACAGTTCTCCAAAGCCGCGGACTATATTTCCCCCATCGCCCCACCAATGAAGACAATGGTTGGCATGTTAAGTAGAATCACTCCACCGCCAGGATAAAGTCGCTGATTTTGGACTGTGGACGCAAACGATCCCATGGCACTATTTGTAAGAAGAGCAGGGTTCTGGGCAATATTTATCCCTCAATCAACATAACAAAAAAACAAATTATCTGGTCATTATCACATTGCTGTTTGTGGGAGCTTGCTGTGCCCAAGTTGGCTGCCGCGTTTCCCATGTTACAACAGTGACTACACTCCAAAAGCACTTCATTGGCTGTAAAGCGCTTTGAGACGTCCAATGGTCATGAAAGGTGCTACACAAATGCAAGTCTTCCTTTACTTGTGGAAAATGCTAGAGTTTTGTCAGTTTGTTGAATAATGTCTGTGCCATTTGGTTAGATTTGTGTTTTTGAGATGACTTTGTTTAAAGTGTATGATTTTGTTTTGCTCCTCTCCCCCCCCAAGCTCTGCATGCCAAAGGGGCTCTCCTTCCGAACCCAAGCAGAAAGCCGGGACCCGCAGTTCCACTCCTTCCTCATCACCCGCGAAGACGGCTCGCGCACCTACGGCTTTGTGCTCACCTTCTACGAGGAGGTCACCTGCAAGCAGATCTGCAGCGCCATGCAGACGCTCTACCAGATGCACAACGTGGAACAGTACAGCAGCGTCTACGCCTCGTCCTCTTGCAGCATGGACTCCCTGGCCAGCAGCATCGACGAGGGCGACAGCACCTCGCTGGCCAAACTGCAGCGCTACAACTCGTACGACATCGGCCGGGACACCCTGTATGTGTCCAAGTGCATCTGCCTGATCACCCCGCTGCCCTTCATGCAGGCCTGCCGCAAGTTCCTGCTGCAGCTGCACAAGGCGGTGAGCTCCCAGCAGCCCCCGCCTCTGCCCCTGGAGAGTTACATCCACAACGTCCTCTATGAAGTGCCGCTGCCCCCACCCGGCCGCTCGCTGAAGTTCTCCGGGGTCTACGGGCCGGTGATTTGCCAGCGGCCTGGGCTGAGCGAGTTGCCCCTCTTTGATTTCCCACTGCGGGAAGCCTTTGAACTCTTGGGTTTGGAAAATTTGGTTCAACTCTTCACCTGCGTGCTTCTGGAGATGCAGATTCTTCTGTATTCACAAGGTAAGCGACATCACGCTGGACAATAATCCACATCTTTTAAGATCTGTCAATTAAATGGGCCAGCAGGTGGCAAATGCAGTTCAGTGTGTGGGTGAATGTAAGGTTAGTGGCATTGGAGCAAGTAACAGATGCCAAATGGAAAACACATTAAGCCAACTGATTGGAATAAGTAAGGCACATGTGGCTATTGCATTAGCAAAGGGATGAGGTGAGCAGGTTAGTATGATTTGTTTTGCACACCGCCCACCCCCCCGCCCCCTACCCAACCCAGGGCAGTGCCTAGGCCCAACCATCTGCAGCTGCTTCATCAATGACCTTCCCACCAGCATAAGGTCAGAAGTTCACTGATGATTGCACAGTGTTCAGTTCCATTCGCAACTCCTCAGATAATGGAGCAGTCAGTGCCCACATACCAGCTTGGGCTGATAAGTGGCAAGTAACATTCGCACAACACAAGTGCCAGGCAATGACTATCTCCAACCTGAGAGAGTCGAACCACCACCCCATGACATTTAACAGCATTACCATTGTCAGATCCCACGCCATCAATATCCTGGGTCGGGGGGGGGGGGGGTTACCATTGACCAGAAACTTAACTGGACCAGGCACTGTGGCTACAAGAGCAGCTATGCTCTGTGGTGAGTGTCTCACCTCCCAATTCCCCAAATCCTTTCCACCATCTACAAGTCACAAATCAGGAGTGTGATGGAATACTCTCCACTTGCCTAAATGAGTGCAGCTCCAACAACACTCACGAAGCTCGACACCATCCAGAACAAAGCAGCCCACTTGATAGGCACCCCATCCACCACCTTAAACATTCACTTCCATCCTGACTTGGAAATATATCGCCGTTCCTTCATCGTCGCTGGGTCTTGGAACTCCGTCCCTAACAGCACTGTGGGCGTACCTTCACCACACAGACTGGCACGGTTCAAGGCGGCTCACCACCACCTTCTCGGGGACAGTTGGGGATGGGCAATAAATGCTGGCCTTGCCAGCGATGCCCACATCCCAGGAATGATTTAATTTAAAAAATAGTAGGTGTGGTTGAAATCAGTCAACAATGGATGTGCTTGTCAGCTTAAGAAGCTTTTCCTGTTCCAGTTAGAGAACAGTTATTAGGAAAGGAAAATTGTTCCAATTTTTTTTGATCTATATAAAATGATTGGGGTTAAAATGTTGTCACACTTTTGCATCATGCCTAAGTTATATACAGATTTCTCTGTCGTATTCAAAATTGGCTGAATTTATAGCTATGAAATTCATATTCACAAATAAGCAACAAAGCACAACGGAAGAGGTAGGGAACGTATCAATAAAAAGGGAAAGACAAATCATGCACGAGGAACTACTGAAGATGCACAAAAATAACAAATCAAGCAATAGCTGTCGACAAAATCTACCAATAAAAGAAGTGAGAAGAAAATACCTCCATTCTGCTGTTTGTATTGGAGGCTGTTTTGGAGGGGATTGTGATCTCTGGTATTTAAATGAAACACTTTGGGTTTATGAATCACCTCTGATATTTTGTAAAGCTGGATTATTCACAAGATTCATTAGTTGTCCTGGTATCGGATACCAGTAATCACAACGCATGTAAAAGAAATAAGGGGTTTTATCCTCCGCTTGTGTGGGACCGTAGAGCTGGGCTTTAATCTGTAATTGCTTGTCACATAAGAACATAAGAACATAAGAACATAAGAATTAGGAACAGGAGTAGGCCATCTAGCCCCTCGAGCCTGCTCCGCCATTCAACAAGATCATGGCTGATCTGGCCGTGGACTCAGCTCCACTTACCCGCCCGCTCCCCGTAACCCTTAATTCCCTTATTGGTTAAAAATCTATCTATCTGTGATTTAAATACATTCAATGAGCTAGCCTCAACTGCTTCCTTGGGCAGAGAATTCCACAGATTCACAACCCTCTGGGAGAAGAAATTCCTTCTCAACTCGGTTTTAAAATGGCTCCCCCGTATTTTGAGGCTGTGCCCCCTAGTTCTAGTCTCCCCGACCAGTGGAAATAACCTCTTTGCCTCTATCCTGTCTATCCCTTTCATTATTTTAAATGTTTCTATAAGATCACCTCTCATCCTTCTGAACTCCAACGAGTAAAGACCCAGTCTACTCAATCTATCATCATAAGGTAACCCCCTCATCTCCGGAATCAGCCTAGTGAATCATCTCCTGTACCCCCTCCAAAGCTAGTATATCCTTCCTTAAGCAAGGTGACCAAAACTGCACGCAGTACTCCAGGTGCGGCCTCACCAATACCCTGTACAGTTGCAGAAGGACCTCCCTGCTTTTGTACTCCATCCCTCTCGCAATGAAGGTCAACATTCCTAAAGGAGCCAAGCTGAAAAGAAACAGGAGGAGGAGAGAACGTGAGAGAGTCAGGGCTTCTCTGTGTTCCACAACAGCATTCATTTTAACTGCCCCATCTGTTCTCAATCATAATTAGATATTGTGGTATGAAAAATGTCATAATACTATGTCATTCCTACTTTTAGTTCCCAGTCTATTTTTCATGCACCTGATAATTGCATAATCGATGTGTTAACTACGTTTTCTAGATCACTGAAGCGCAGTTGATTCACTCAAGGGCATGATGTAAATATTTAACAGTAGGACAGCTTTGCCTGCATTTCCACACCATTTCTCCAGGCAAAGAGATTCAACGAGTTTGGCTCCCTGGTCTTTATTTGCAAGAGGGCAGCTGGCATGCTTCAGCAGCAACAAATGGCCAAGGAGTTGGCAGCTTCTCAAAGAGCCTCCTGCTTTCTGTACAGACTTTTTTATATGGCCTGCTTGTATCAACAGAAAGAAAAAAACTGGCATTTCTATAGCACCTTTCACGTCTCAGGATGTCCCAAAGTGTTTTACAGCCAATCAGTAGTTTTGAAATGCGGTTATGTAGTCAAACATGGCAGCCAATTTATGCACAGTAAGGTCCCATAAACCGCCTGTGTGATTAATGACCAGTTATTCTATTTTTTGGTGATGTTGATTGAGGGATGACTATTGGCCAGGACACCAAGAGAACTCAGCTGTTCTTCGAAATACTGCCATGGCATCTTTTAATGGCACCCGAGAGGGCAGACTGGGCCTCGGTTTAACGTCTCATCTGAAAGACGGCACCTCTGAGAGTGCAGCACTCCCTCAGCACTGCACTGGAGTGTCAGCCTAGATTGCTGCGCAAATCCTCAAGTGAGGCTTGGGACCCATGGCCTTCTGACTCAGGAATTGTACCACAGCGTGAAGCTGTGAAGCTTGTTTTATAGTTTTTAGTCTTGCCAATCTTCTGTCCTCTACTCCAAGGTGTGAACTCCCTGTATAGGGGGCGATTTTAACCCTACCTTCTCAGTAGAAACCTGACGGGCAGTTAATATTGCCCTGGCTCTTGGCTGTCCGAAAGCCACCATGATCGCAACATCTGTAATTTTAACCTGCTCTCCAGAGCTGGCAGCAAGGACAGGTGCCCGGAGCCAACAGGGTCCTTCGTTACATGTGCATGTTGCGGCCCGACTGTAATGTTAACTCCGGTCTGAGCAGGGAATCCACCTCAAGTTAAAATTGGAGCCATAGTTTCACATCCGTCAAGTGTCCTCTGGTAATTCATCCAATTGGCCTGGACGTCATCAGCACCCGGATGCTGAAAAAGAAAAATGAAAATAAAGGGGAAAGATTTGCCGGGCTGTGGGGAAAAAGCAGGGCAGTGGCACTAATGGGATCGCTCTTTCAAAGAGCCGGCACAGGCACGATGGGCCGAATGGCCTCCTTCTGTGTTGTATCATTCTATGGTTCTATGTTCATGGGTCTTTCAAACCACCATTCGGTCTCCACTTAAGAATGTGTGGGCAGAGCCCCTGTTCGCTATCCAACACAAGCCTCTGAATTCCAGCCAGCCTCGTAGTTTCAGCCTCGTAGTTCCAGCCAGCCTTATAGTGCTGGTAGGAGGAAATAAAAATATGAAAGCATTGTGCAAAGGCATTTGAGAACTGCTGCCAATTGATTCCAACTTTCTGTCAGGTCCACCTCCACCTTTTCGACGTTAACTAAGAATGGGCAGTAAATGCTGGCCTTGCCAGCGACACCAACATTCCGAGAATGAGTTTGAGCAAGTGTTTTATGATGTGTGACTTGAACATAACTTCAAATTTTTATTGAGATTTTTTTTATTGGGCCTTACCGATGGGGCTTAATGCAGCAAACTGCAAACCAGCAGACTGTGTTCAACAGTAGAAGTAAAATAATTCGATTGGCTGGGCACCAGATACTGATTCCCAAAGGAACCCCAGGATCTCAGAACTTATTTAAAATATTTGACTGGTACGAGATGCACCACACACCACGACTCAGAACGTACTGCAGATCCAATGATTAAAGTAATGCGATTGTGTTTTGAAATGAAGCCAAAATGTTGATTTGAAGCACTTGGCCTGAAACTGTTCCATAAAATCGATTTTTTTTTTGCAGATTTTCTTGCCAATTTTCTCCTCTCTGCTGCTGAGGATGTTGACTCATTGCTGGAATATAGTTCCATGGGCAGCAGGCACCCTCTTGTGCCAATCCCCCTCAAGTGCCCATTATTCATGTGTGAACCTTCACGTTGGCAGCAAGGGTACTGGATTGGGGGAGGGGGTGGCATCAGAACCGAACGTGACTCCGTCCTCACTCAACATCCATAGACCTGCACTTTCAGCGTGAGTAGGTGAAGAGTGGTTAGGGACTGGAACTCCTGGTGGATTTTCCCCTTTAATCCAAGGGTAGTGAGTCCAATTGCAATACAGGTATAACCTCTCTTATCCGGCACCCTTGGGACCTGGCCTGTGCCAGATAAGGGATTTTTCCGGACGAGGGGAGGTCATGTTAAATTGAATGGTACAGGTACTGAGCAAGGGGACATTAAGGCTGGCTGGCTTGGGGCTGGGATTGCGGCAGAAAGATCATGGGGGGGGGGGGGGGGGGGGTGGGTCGGTGGATCGTGGAGTCAGGCCAGCAATTGTGGGAGTCGGCAGCGAGGAAGGACTTTAATTTGTTCATGTCGGAGTTCTGCGCATGCGCCACTGGTGGCCAGGAATGGTTCTGGACGAGGGGTGGTGCCAGATAAGGGAGTTCTGGATAAGGGAGGTTCAACCTGTATCACTATTGCTGCATCAGAGGAGATCAAGAGACACCTGACGATTGAACATAAGAACAAGATACGAACATAAGAAATAGGAGCAAAAGTAGGCCATTTGGCCCCTTGAGCCTGCTCCGCCATTCAATAATATCATGGCTGATAGAAACGTAGAAAATAGGTAAGGAGTAGGCCATTCGGCCCTTCGAGCCTGCACCATCATTCAATATGATCATGGTTGATCATGCACTTCAGTACCCCATTCCTGCTTTCTCTCCATTCCCCTTGATCCCTTTAGCCGTAAGGGTCACATCTAACTCCCTTTTGAATATATCTAACGAACTGACCTCAACAACTTTCTGTGGTAGAGAATTCCGCATGCTCACAACTCTCTGAGTGAAGAAGTTTCTCCTCATCTTGGTCCTAAATGTCTTACCCATTATCCTTAGCCCGTGACCGCTGGTTCTGGACTTTTCCAACATCGGGAACATTCTTCCTGTATCTAACCTGTCCAGTCCCGTCAGAATTTTATATGTTTCTATGGGATCCCCTCTCATTCTTCTAAATTCCATTGAATATAAGCCTAGTCGATCCAGTCTTTCTTCATATGTCAGTCCTGCCATCCCTGGAATCAGTCTGGTGAACCTTCGCTGCACTCCCTCAATAGCAAGAATGTCCTTCCTCAGATTAGGAGACCAAAATTGTACATAATATTCAAGGTGTGGCCTCACCAAGGCCCTGGAAACTGTAGTAAGACCTCCCTGCTCCTATACTCAAATCCTCTCGCTATGAAGGCCAACATACCATTTGCCGCCTTCACAGCCTGCTGTACCAGCATGCCAACTTTCAATGACTGATGTACCATGACACCCAGGTCTCGTTGCCCCTCCCCTTTTATTAATCTGTCACCATTCAGATAATAATCTGCCTTCCTGTTTTTACCACCAAAGTGGATAACCTCACATTTATCTACATTATACTGCATCTACCATGTATTTTCCGATTCATCTAACCTGTCCAAGTCGCCTGCAGCCTCTGAGCATCCTCCTCACAGCTCACACTGCCACCCAGCTTAGTGTCATCTGCAACTTGGAGATATTACATTCAATTCCTTTGTCTAAATCATTAATGTATATTGTAAATAGCTGGGGTCCCAGCACTGAACCTTGCAGTATCCCATTAGTCACTGCCTGCCATTCTGAAAAGAACCCATTTATTCCGACTCTGCTTCCTGTCTGCCAACCAGTTCTCTATACACGTCAATACATTACCCCCAATACCATGTGCTTTAATTTTGCACACTAATCTCTTGTGTGGGACCTTGTCAAAAACCTTTTGAAATTCTAAATACACTACATCCACTGGTTCCCCCTTGTCCATTCTACTAGTTACATCCTCAAAAAATTCTAGAGATTTGTCAAGCATGATTTCTCTTTCAAAATTCCATGCTGACTTGGACCGATCCTGTCACTATTTTCCAAATGCACTGCTATAACATCTTTAATAATTGATTCCAGCATTTTCTCCACCACCGATGTCAGGCTGACTGGTCTATAATTCCCTGTTTTCTCTCTCCCTCCTTTTTTAAAAAGTGGGGTTACATTAGCTACCCTCCAGTCCATGGGAACTGATCCCGTCTATGGTGTTATATCTTGAATAAAGAGTCAGACTAGATACTGCAAGCTCAAAGTAAGCGTGACCGTAGTCCTTTATTACAGATCTCAGAGTGCCTCTCCTGCCTGTGAGGTCTCTTTATATACAGGTGCTCCCAAGGGATTGTGGGATCCCTTGGGACTCTAGGGGATAAGCCCTCTGGTGGTTAGACATGGTAATTACAGCTTTACATACATAATAACACTCTCCCCGCCCCCCCAAAGTCAATAGTTGTAACTATTTACAATGTGAGTCGATTTGGGGCCTTCCTTTCCCTGGTTTATCATCTTGGTGCACATGCTGGTATTGGTGAGTCGTTTGTTGGGCCTTCGCTGGACTGTTGCGCAGCTGGCCTTGCTGGGCTGCTGGGGGTGATGGGTTCTGCTTTGTGGTCAACCGCTGGGTCGGTTGCCACTTGTGTGTGTGTGTGTGTGTTGGAGGGTCACAAAAGATAGAGTCTATTGTGGGTTGTTCTGGATAGTCCGTAAATCTGAGTTTGGTTTGGTCCAAGTGTTTTTTGCAGATGAGTCCATTTCCGAGTTTGACCACAAACACCCTACTCCCCTCTTTGGCCAAAACAGTGCCAGCAATCCACTTGGGACCTTGTCCATAGTTCAACACAAATACAGGATCATTTACTTCAATTTCTCGTGACACATTTACACGATCATGATATGTATTCTGTTGAAGCCGCCTGCTCTCTACCTGTTCGTGTAGATCAGGGTGGACTTGTAAATTCCTGGATTCTTTTACTTCAATCTGGTTCAGTAAAATTACTAAGTCGAATACCTCTTGTGCTTTGAACAAAGCAGTCTTTATTACCGGCCAGTAAGACCTATCAGACAGAAGATATACTCTCTGGATAGAGCGTACACACTCCCTACGGATAGGTGAAGTTACATCGTAAAGCGTTAACAGTTATACAGTTTTGAAATCAGATAACAAAATACAAATGGATTGACAGTCTAACTCAGCCACTCATTAGTCAATCTATATGAGATGTTCTTCTTGAAAGCTCAAGCATTGCCTCTAAATGTTTCAATCTAATGGTGTGACTACTAATTGAGACCTTGCAATTCTGCAGATTTATTTTATGTTACAATTAGATGTTATTGGCAGGAGTAGTGACTTGAAACCTTGAGACAGACTGTTAGCTATGCTGATGTTGCACTATTTGCAATCTGACATTCTCCCAGCTATTCTTCCATGGCTTATACATTTTCATATATCCCGTTTACCTTACTGTCCTTAATTCCATATATTCCGTTCAGATATCCACATCCCCCCTTTTATCATTCTATGATAACATTTAGGATCATTCTATGAGTATTGCATTCATCCGTTCGCACTCCCTTTCCAGAATCATATTGTTGAGTAGTTCTCTAGTTTGTTGGATCATAACCCGGGAACCCTTGACCACAAGAGGGTCTGCTAACCTTGTCATCATTACTTTACAGCAGAGGTTAAGGCAACCAACAATCAAACAGCAGGTAATTATTATTACGATGAGAACAATTGCCCCATGTATTAGATAGGATCGCCAAGATCCACCCAGAAACCAATCAAACCTGCTAAGTTCTTTTGCTGGTGTGGATAACTTCTTCACCTCCCTCCTTATGTGATCGGCAAGGTGGGTTATGTTTTCTGAACTATCAGGAATGTAAGTGCAACATTCAGATCCTATCAGGGCACACGTTCCCCCTTTCTCAGCTAACAGGTAATCGAGGGCCATTCGGTTTTGTAATGCTACGGTCCTTATCGCTACCATTTCAGCTGTGATGTCCTCCAGAGCCTCAGCAGTGCGGTTAGCTACCTGTTCCAATATCGTTTCTAAGTTCTGTACTTCATCCATGAGACGTTTTATCCCCACTGGGAATACCAGGACCCCAAAGAACTTGTCGGCGGGGGTGATGGCTCGCTTAACTCGTACGGAGGCATGTACTTCCGCTAAGGTACGTACTTGTCGCATAAATGGCACCACATATCCCATATAGCAGGACCCTGTCCATCGCCTGGGCAACCAAGGATATGCCTTATGACCGCACACGAAATACGTGCCGTTAAAGGCTGCTTTCTGGTATATTGCCTCTGGATTCCAGGACTGGGCCCATACCCTCCCGTCTGTGCTATTTGGATCATAAGAATGAAGGGTAACCCGTGTACCTGTGGTGAGGTTGAGACTTTGTGGGCAATTGGTATATCTCCAATACTCTCCCACTTGGTGACCTCACCGTGTTTGTTCAGGTGGTAACGGTATGTTACCCCTCCTGGTCTCCGTGATCCCTCTTTTGACCCGCCTTTCATCATTCGTACTAGTATTGGTCCCCCTCCTTTTATTATGGTTTGGCTTTGAATCCATCTAACAGTCTCAGTTAGGGTCAGTGGAATGGTGTGTAAAGGAATTCCCCCTTTGGAATGCATAGGGATATGTGAACACACCCAGCATTTAGAGAAGTGCCCTTTTTCCGCATAAACGTAAGACATATACAAAAAGGTGTTTACATGGAGCTCTCGCCTTTGTCTTCCTTCCCGTGCACCAAAACTGTCATATATCAACACTATTATGCAGACAGTAGCATACAGACACAGTCTCATCTTATAAATAGTCCAATTATTTAGCTGATAAAAAGAGTTCTGTTTTCACGTTTCCCTTCAGGTCTCCGTCAGTGTATTTGGCTGTCTGACAGGTAAGAGTTCAAACTGATCCTCCTTCAACTGCCTTGTTCAGCTATAGGGAGGAGGAGATCTGGAACAGAAACAGGAATTAGACTAACCAGCAAAATTTGTTTAAATGGTGATGAGCTTGCAGTGGTGCAGGTGAACCCAGGCACTTTTCCCTTCTACCTTAGCTGCAGTAGGGGTAGTGAGTGACACCTAAAAAGGCCCCTCCCATTGTGGCTCTAATCCCTTCCGAGTCCATACTTCCCTGGTGCCACGAGGGACAATTCGGGTAAAACTGGGAGGTCGAGGTGAGCATCTTGAACCTGGTTGTGAACTAGTCGCAGAGCCTGAGTCAGAGAAAGAACATAGGTGGTCATCAGTCTAGCTGAGATCTCATATCTAGGAACAATTTCCCTCATTAACACCTTAACAACAGTTTGAGTCTTATTGTCCAGGTTAGGGTAGGCTTCAATCCATCTGCCAAACACATCTACTATTACTAACACATATTTGTAACACTGAACTTTTTGCAACTCAATGTAGTCCAACTGAAATGTTTCAAAGGGACCTTCAGGTAGGGGCGTTTACCCCAATCACAGGGGACTCCCTTCCCTGGATTATGTTGCTGGCCAACCAGGCAACGACTACTGATGTTCTGGGTGAGCGCCTGGAGTCTAGGGTGCCCCCAAGTAGCCAAAAGTGTGTCACTCGTGGTCCTTGCTCCACAATGAGTAGCAAAATGCATACATTCAATAACCCATAGAGCCCAACTCGTCAGACATGCAAGTCTGTTCCGCGGGAGTGGTCCAGAGTTTAGAAACATTGTCATAAGTACATGCATAATATTTCCACAACAGTTTATCTTTTTCAGGAGCGTCCTCCTGTGCTTTTATAACATCTTGGATGGTTGGCATTGGTTTTTCCGAGGCTAACTTATCCTTCGCAGGATTTTTAGTCTGACTCATAATTTTGGGCACTACCATCTGTTGGTCACGAGAGGCCTGTTTGGCCTCTTGGTCAGGACAACGATTCCCTATATCAACCAGAGAATTTCCGGTAGTATGGGCGGTACATTTGACAATGGCAATGCGTTTGGGGAACATGAGGGCTTGCAACAAATCAGATACTAACTGTTTATGAGATATCTCATTCCCCTGTGAGGTTAGGAATCCCCTATTTTTCCATAATTGTCCAAAATCATGGACCACCCCAAAGGCATACCTAGAGTCGGTATAGATATTGACTTTGAGATCTTTGGCCAAGATACAGGCTCGGGTGAGGGCGAATACTTCAGCTTGTTGAGCAGAATAGGCGGTTTCAAAAGCGGCAGATTCCAAGACCTGATTCTCCTGGTTTACTATGGCGTATCCTGAGATTCGTGTATCTTCTGGATTAATAGAAGTACTTCTGTCAACATACATAAACAATCATGACTGGGTTCTTCCTCATCTTGGGTTGGCTCAGTAAGAATACAGTCTGGATCTTCCATTGGTACATCAACTAAATCTTCCCTGACTGATGTGGCCTCTTAAATTAAAGATAAGCAATCATGACTGCCTTGTCTTAAGTGCCCTTTATATGAGGAGTTCAGCGGGAGGGACCCCGGTAAGCAAGTGAGGTCTTGTGCGGTAACTAAGCAGGACTCGGGATAAGCGAGTCTGGAGTGAGCCTTCAGTTACCCTTTTCAAGCTCTGCTTGATTGTTTGAACTGCTCATTCTGCCTGACCATTGGGCGCTGGCTTAAATGGGGCAGACATGACATGTTTGACCCCATTTTGGGTCATGAATTAATTGAATTCGGCACTGGTAAAGCACGGCCCATTGTCACTTATAAGGACATCATGCAGGCCGTGCGTGGCAAACATGGCCCGTCGACTTTCAATGGTGGCAGTGGATGTGCTTGCCGACATTATCACACATTCAATCTGTTATATATGTATACTTCTATTTACAGCCACCAGAGGGCTCATCCCGTGGAGTCCCAAGAGATCCCATAATCCCTTGGGAGCACAGGTATTTAAGGAGGCTTCACAAGTTGGCGAGGCACTCTGGACACCTGCAATAAAAGACTAAGGTCACAAATTACTTTGAGCTCACAGTGTTCAGTCTGACTTTTTCTCCATACACAAAACTGGCGACGAGATACAGATAGCGAACCCAAAGATGCAGAGAACAGTGGGCATCCTGGAGAAATTCTTGGAGGGAGATGATTGGGAAACTTGTGTGGAGCGACTTGACCAATACTTTGTGGCCATCGAGCTAGATGGGGAAGAGAGCACTGCCAAACGAAGGGCGATCCTCCTCACTGTCTGTGAGGCACCAGCTTATGGCCTCATGAAGAATTTGCTCACTCCAGCGAAACCAACGGAGAAATCATACGACGATTTGTGCACACTGGTCCGAGAGCATTTGAACCCGAAGGAAAGCGTTCTGATGGCGAGGTACCGGTTCTACACCTACAAAACGTCTGAAGGCCAGGAAGTGGCGAGCTATGTCGCCGAGCTAAGACACCTTGCAGGACATTGCGAATTTGAAGGACATTTGGAACACATGCTCAGAGACTTTTTCATACTTGGCATTGGCCACGAAACCATACTTCGCAAACTTTTGACTGTAGAGACCCCAACCTTGAGTAAGGCCATAGCGATAGGCCAGGCGTTCATTGCCACCAGTGACAATACAAAGCAAATCTCTCAGCACACAAGTGCTGCTACAAGTACTGTGAACAAAGTGATGTTGTTTTCGAATCGTAACGTACAGGGCAGGTCACACATACCTGCAGCTGCATGTCCGCAGATGACTGAGTCCACCATCAAGGGTGATGAATGCAAGGCCATTAACATCTTGTTGGCGCTGCGGGGGTGATCATTGTTTCCATTCATGCCGATTCAAAGAGTGCGTTTGCAAGGGCTGTGGAACAATGGGACACCTCCAACGAGTGTGCAGGTGAGCTGCTAAGCCTGTTAAACCTGCAAATCACCATGTTGCAGAGGACAGATCCATGGAGGATCACGATGAACTAGAGCCCCAGATAGAGAAGGCAGAGGTACATGGGATGCACACATTCACCACGAATTGTCCCCCGATAATGCTAAATGTTGAACTAAATGAACTCCCGGTGTTAGGCGCGAGCCAGTCCATCATGGGCAAAAAAGACTTTCGAAAGGTTGTGGAGCAACAAGGCCTCAAGGCCAGTCTTAACTCCAGTTTGCACAAAACTAAGAACTTACACGAAAGAACTGATTCCTGTAATCGGCAGTGCTCCCGTAAAGGTCTCCTACGATGGAGCGGTGTACAAGCTACCACTCTGGGTGCTACCGGGCGATGGGCCCACGCTGCTCGGCAGGAGCTGGCTGGGAAAGATACGCTGGAACTGGGATGAAGTCCGAGCGCTATTGCCCACTGACTACACTTTGTGTGCCCCGATCTTAAACAAATTTCCTTCGCTGTTCGAACCAGGCATCGGGAAATTCCAAGGAGCAAAAGTGCAGATCCACCTAATGCCGGGGGCATGACCCATCCATCACAAGGCGAGAGCAGTACCGTACATGATGAGAGAAAGGGTAGAGATCGAGCAAGATCAGCTGCAATGAGAGGGCAGCATTTCACCAATAGAGTTCAGTGAGTGGGCCAGTCCTATTGTCCCAGTCCTCAAGGGAGATGGCACCGTCAGAATCTGTGGTGATTACAAAGTAACTATCAATTGTTTCTCCCTGCAGGACCAATACCCACTACCAAAGGCCGACAACCTCTTTGCAACGCTGGCAGGAGGAAAGACGTTCACGAAGCTGGATCTGACTTCAGCCTACATGACACAGGAACTGGAGGAATCATCGAAGGCCCTCACCTGCATCAACACGCACAAGGGTCTTTTTGTTTATAACAGATGCCCGTTTGGAATCCGATCAGCGGCGGCGATATTCCAGAGAAACATGGAAAGCTTATTGAAGTCAGTCCCGCACACCGTGGTCTTCCAGGACAACATCTTGGTCAAAGGTCGGAACACAGTCGAGCATCTGTAGAACCTGGAGGAGGTTCTTAATCGACTCAACCGCGTGGGGCTCAGGTTAAAATGCTCGAAGTGCGTTTTCCTGGCACCTGAATTGGAGTTCTTGGAAAGGAGGATTGCGGCAGACGGCATCAGGCCCACCAACGCGAAGACGGAGGCAATCGAGAATGCACCGAGGCCACAGAATGTAACGGAGCTGCGGTCATTTCTCGGACTCTTGAATTACTTTGGTAACTTCTTACCGGGCCTCAGCACACTGTTAGAACCACTGCATGTCTTACTACGAAAAGGGAGCGAATGGGTTGGGGTAAAAGCCAAGAAAATGCCTTTGTCAAAGTGATAAAATTGTTATGCTCAAAGAAATCGCTTGTGTTGTATGATCCATGTAAGTGTTTGGTACTAGCATGTGATGTGTCATCATATGGCGTCGGGTGTGTATTGCAACAAGCTAATGATTTCAGGAAACTGCAACCGGTTGCTTATGCATCCAGGAGTCTGTCTAAGGCTGAGAGAGCCTACAGCATGATTGAAGAAGAAGCATTAGCGTGTGTCTATGGGGTAAAGAAAATGCATCAATACCTGTTTGGGCTAAAATTCGAATTGTAAACTGACCATAAGCCACTAATATCCCTCTTCTCCGAGAGTAAAGGGATGAATACCAACGCATTGGCCCGCATCCAGAGACGGGCGCTCACGTTGTCTGCATACAACTATACCATCCGCCACAGGCCAGGCACAGAAAACTGCGCCGATGCTCTCAGTCGGCTGCCATTGCCCACCACGGGAGTGGAAATGGCGCAGCCCATAGATCTAGCCATGGTTATGGAAGCATTTGAGAGTGAGCAATCACCGGTCACTGCCCGGCAGATCAAAACCTGGACAAGCTAGGACCCCTTATTATCTCTTGTCAAAAGCTGTGTGCTTCACGGGAGCTGGTCCAGTGTCCCAGTGGAAATGCAGGAAGAGATAAAGCCGTTCCAGCGGCGCAAAGATGAAATATCTATACAGGCAGACTGCCTTCTGTGAGGCAATCGAGTAGTGGTCCCCAAGAAGGGCAGAGACACCTTCATCAATGACCTCCACAGTACACACCCAGGCATCGTAATGAAAGCGATAGCCAGATCCCACGTGTGGTGGCCCGGTATCGATGCGGACTTAGAGTCCTGCGTTCACAGATGTAATATATGCTCGCAGTTAAGCAATGTACCCAGGGAGGCGCCGCTAAGTTTATGGTCTTGGCCCTCCAAACCGTGGTCTCGGGTACACGTCGACTATGCAGGCCCGTTCTTGGGTAAAATGTTCCTTGTGGTTGTAGACGCGTACTCCAAGTGGATTGAATGTGAGATCATGTCGGCTAGCACGACCGCTGCCACTACTGAAAGTCCTGCAGGCCATGTTTGCCACACATGGCTTACCCGATGTCCTGGTGAGCGACAATAGGCCATGTTTTACCAGTGCTGAGTTCAAAGAATTCATGACCCGTAACGGGATCAAACATGTCAAATCTGCCCCGTTTAAACCAGCGACCAATGGTCAGGCAGAGAGCAGTGCAAACCATCAAGCAAGGCTTGAAGAGGGTAACTGAAGGCTCCCTGCAGACTCGCCTATCCTGAGTCCTGCTTAGCTACCGCACGAGACCCCACTCACTCACTGGGATCCCACCTGCTGAACTGCTCATGAAAAGAGCACTTAAGACAAGGCTCTTGATAGTTCACCCTGATCTACATGAACAGGTAGAGAGCAGGCGGCTTCAACAAAGTGCATACCATGATAGCGAAATTGTGTCACGCGAGATTGAAATCAATGGTCCTGTATTTGTTTTAAATTATGGACAAGGTCCCAAGTGGCTCCTGGCACTGTCATGACCAAAGAGGGGAGCAGGGTGTTTCGGGAACAATTGGACCAAATCAAGCCCAGATTCACGGACTATCCTGAGCAACCCATCTTGGACCCTACCTTTTTTGATCCCCCAACATACACACCAGTGGCAACCAGCACCACGGTTGACCATGAAGCAGAACCCATCATCCACAGCAGCCCTGCAGGGTCCAACACACCAGGCAGCCCAGCAAGGCCAACTGCACAGCAGCTCTGCGAGGGTCCAACAAATGATTCAACAACACCAGCTTTCACACCGAGACGATCAACCAGGGCAAGAAGGGCCCCAGATCGACTCGCATTGTAAATAGTTACACTATTGACTTTGCGGGGGGAGTGTTGTTATATATGTATACTTGTATTTACTCTGTACAGCCACCAGAGGACTCAACCCCTGGAGTCCCAAGAGATCCCATAATCCCTTGGGAGCACAGGTATTTAAGGAGGCTTCACAGGTTGGAGAGGCACTCTGGAGACCTGTAATAAAAGACTACGGTCACACTTTACTTTGAGCTCACAGTGTTCAGTCTGACCCTTACTCCATACACAACACAATCCACTTGGAGTACGCATCTACAACCACTAAAAACATTTTTCCCAAGAATGGGCCTGCATAGTCGACATGAACCCTAGACTAGGAGGGCCAAGACCATAAACTTAGTGGCGCCTCCCTGGGTGCATTGCTTAACTGGGAACATGTATTACATTTGTACACACAGGACTCTAAGTCTGCATCGATACCAGGCCACCAAACGTGGGATCTGGCTCTTACTTTCATCATTACAATGCCTGGGTGGGTACTGTCCCTGTCCTTTTTTGGCACAACCACCCGATTACCCCATAGGAGGCAGTCTGTCTAGACATTTTATCTTTGCGCCGCTGGTACGGCTTTATTTCTTCCTGCATCTCTAACGGGACACTAGTAACAGGTGATTGCTCACTCTCGAATGCTTCCATTACCATAACTAAATCTGCAGGCTGTGCCATCTCCACCCTGGTGGTGGGCAATGGTAGCCTACTGAGAGCATCGGCACAGTTTTCTGTACCTGGCCTGTGGCGGATAGCGTAGTTATATGTGAACAACGTGAACGCCCCCTCTGGATGCGGGCCGATGCATTTGTATTTATCCCCTTCTTTTCAGAAAAGAGGGATATAAGTGGCTTATGGTCGGTTTCCAATTCAAATTTGAGCCTGAACAGATATTGATGCATTTTCTTTACCCCATAAACACATGCTAACATTTCTTTTTCGATCATACTGTAGGCCTTCTTGGCCTTAGACAGACTTCTGGATCCATAAGCAACCAGATGCAATTCCCCAAATTCATTAGCTTGTTGCAACAACGCATCACATGCTAGTACCAAATGCTTACATGGATTGCACAACACAAGCAATTTGTTTAAACATAACAGCTTCCTAGCTTTCTCAAAAGCATTTTCTTGGCTTTTACCCCATACCCATTCATCTCCTTGACGCAGTAAAGAGTGCAGGGGTTCTAACAATGTTCTAAGACCTGGTAAGAAGTTACCAAAGTAGTTCAGGAGTCCTAGAAACGACCGCAGTTCCATCACGTTCTGTGGTCTCGGTGCGTTTTTGATTGCCTCCGACTTCGAATCGGTGGGCCTGATGCCATCCGCTGTGATTCTTCTCCCCAGAAACTCCACTTCAGGCACCAGGAAAACGCATTTTGAGCATTTTAGCCTGAACCCAATACGATTATGCCGACTAAGAACCTTCTACAGTTTCTGCAGGTGCTCGACGGTGTCCCGACCTGTAACCAAGATGTTGTTCTGGAAGACTACGGTGCGTGGGACCGACTTCAGCAAGCTTTCCATGTTCCTCTGGAATATTGCCATGGCCGATCGAATCCCAAATGGGCATTTGTTGTAAACGAAAAGACTTTTGTGCGTGTTGATGCAGGTGAGGCCTTTCGAAGATTCCTCCAGCTCCTGTGTCATGTAGGCGAGGTGAAGTCCAGCCTCGTGAACGTTTTTCCTCCCGCCAGCGTCACAAATAGGTCGTCTGCTTTTGGTAGTGGGTATTGATCCTGCAGTGAGAAACGATTGATAGTTACTTTGTAATCACCACAGATTTTGACGGTGCCATCTCCCTTGAGGATTGAAACAATCAGAATGGCCCACTCATTGAATTCGATCAGCGAAATGATGCCCTCTCGTTGCAGCCTGTCCAGCTTGATCTCCACCCTCTCTCTCATCATGTGAAGTACCGCTCTCGCCTTGTGATGGATGGGTTGTGCCCCCGGAATCAAATGGATCTGCAATTTTGCTCCTTGGAACTTCCCGATGCCTGGTTCGAACAGTGCGGGGAACCTGCTTAGGACCTGGGCACATGAGGTGTCATCGATGGACGAAAGCGCTCGGACGTCGTCCCAGTTCCAGCGTATCTTTCCCAGCCAGCTCCTGCCGAACAGCGTGGGGCCATCGCCTGGTATCACCCAGAGTGGTAAATCATGCACCACTCCATCGTAGGAGACCTTTACGGTAGCACTGCCAATTGCGGGAATCAGTTCCTTTCTATACTTTCTAAGTTTGGTACGAATGGGAGTCAGGACTGGCCTTGAAGTCTTGTTGCACCACAACTTATCGAAAGTCTTTTTACTCATTATGGACTGGCTTGCTCCGTGTCCAGCTCCATGGACACCGGGAGTCCATTTAATTCAACCTTCAGCATTATCAGGGGACACTTTGTGGTAAATGTGTGCACTCCATTTACCTCTGCTTCCTCAGTCTGAGGCTCTGGTTCGTCATGATCCACCGTGGTGCTGTCCTCCTCTAACAAGGTGGTTTGCAGGATTAGCAGGGTTTGCAGCTCGCCTGCACATACGTTGGAAGTGTCCCATTGTTCCACAGCCCTTGCAAACGTATTGTTTGAAGCAGCATGAATGGAATCGATGATCACCCCTCAGCGCCAACAAGGTGTTAATTGCCTTGTATTCACCACCCTTGATGGTGGACTCTGAGTCATCTGCGGATGTGCAGCTACAGGGGTGTAAGTCCTGCCATGTGCATTTCGATTCGAAAACAACGTTACTTTGTTCACAGTACTTGCAGCAGCACTAGTGTGCTGGGAAATTTGTTTGGTATTGTCACTGGTTGAGATAATTGCCTGGGCTATCGCTATGGCTTTACTCAAGGTTGGGGTCTCTACAGTCAAAAGTTTGCGAAGTATTACTTTATGGCCAATGCCAAGTACAAAGAAGTCCCTGAGCATATGCTCCAAGTGTCCTTCAAATTCGCAATGTCCTGCAAGGCGTCTTAGCTCAGTGATGTAGCTTGCCACGTCCTGGCCGTCAGACCTCTTGTACGTTTAGAACAGATACCTCGCCATCAGAACGCTTTCCTTCGGGTTTAGATGCTCCCGGACCAGTGTGTACAACTCATCGTACGACTTGTCTGTGGGTTTTGCTGGAGCGAGCAGGTTTTTAATGAGGCCATATGTTGATGCCCCGCAAACGATGAGGAGGATCGTCCTTCGTTTGGCAGCGTTCCCTTCTCCTTCCAACTCTTTGGCCATGAAGTATTGGTCAAGTCGCTCCACGAAGGTTTCCTAATCATCTCCCTCTGAAAATTTCTCCAGGATGCCCACAGTTCTCTGCATTGTTGCATTGGGGTTCGTCATCTGTATCTCATCGCTAGTTGTTATGTCTTGAATAAAGAGTCAGACGAGATACTGCAAGCTCAAAGTAAGTGTGACCGTAGTCATTTATTACAGATCTCAGAGTGCCTCTCCAGCCTGTGAGGCCCCCTTATATACAGGTGCTCCCAAGGGATTGTGGGATCCCTTGAGACTCCAGGGGATAAGCCCTCTGGTGGTTAGACATGGTAATTACAGGTTTACATACATAACCTATAGAATGTTGGAAAATGACTACCAATGCATCCACTATTTCTAGGGCCACTTCCTTAAGTACTCTGGGATGCAGACTGTCAGGCTCGGGATTTATCAGCCTTCAATCCCATCAATTTTCCTAACACAATTTGCTGACTAATAAGGATTTCCTTTAGTTCCTCCTTCTTGCTAAACCCTCGGTCCCCTAGTATTTCTGGAAGGTTATTTGTGTCTTCCTTAGTGAAGACAGAACCAAGGTATTTGTTCAATTGGTCTGTCATTTTTTTGTTCCCCATTATAAATTTGCCTGATTCTGATTGTAAGGGACCCACATTTGTCTTCACTAATCTTTTTCTCTTCACGTATCTGTGGAAGGTTTTGCAGTCAGTTTTTATGTTCCCTGCAAGCTTACTCTCGTATTCTATTTTCCCCCTCCTAATTAAACCCTTTATCCTCCTCTGCTGAATTATAAATTTCTCCCAGTCCTCAGGTTTGCTGCTTTTTTTGGCCATTTTTATATGCCTCTTCCTTGGATTTAACACTATCCCTAATTTCCCTTATAAGCCACGGTTGAGCCACCCACTTCTATCCACTTTCCTGAAATGACCCATATCCCTTGATTCCCATAATATTCAAAAATCTATCTGTCTGTCTTGAATTTACTCAACGACTGAGCCTCTATAGCCTTCTGGGGTAGAGAATTCCAAAGATTCACCACCCACTGAATGAAGAAATTTCTCCTCATCTCAGTCCTAAATGACCCTTTATTCTGAGACTGTGACCCCTGGTTCTAGACTCCCCAGCCAGAGGAAACATCCTTCCTGCATCTACCCTGTCTAGCCCTGTAAGAATTTTGTATGTTTCAATGAGATCACCTCTCATTCTTCTAATCGTGGAGCTGTCCTGGTTTTCAGGGCTCAGCTCTGAGGTGTGTAAACCCACTGAGTTATCAGACTCTAAAACTATTATGTGAGTATTTGCCTTCAATTCACTGATGTTCCACCTTGTGTCAAGGACCATTATGATACAGATTTGTTCCCGTGGTGTCCCATGTGTTGAATTCACGATCCTGATCTAAGCGAGGAGGAAGTAAAAAAAACAAGCATGTCATCTTGGATTTTTCCTGTCCGCCTCTGGATCATTGGGGTTGGGAGGACCCTGGTATCATCATCATCATCATCATCATCATCATTGGCAGTCCCTTGGAATCGAGGAAGACCTGCTTTCACTCCTAAAGTGAGTTCTTTGGTGGCTGAGCAGTCCAACAAGACAGGGCTGCAGTAATTCCTGCCCTCCTGTATGGATCAGCGGCATGGACGACTTACAGAAGACACATCAAGTCGCTGGAGATATATCACCAATGATATCTCCGCAAGATTCTGCAAATCCCCTGGGAGGACAGATGCACCAACATCAGTGTCTTCGCTAACATCCTGGTATCAAGGCACTGCCAAGACACTCTTGGGGAAATGATACACAGGTAGAAGAACAATTTTAAGGAATTTTTTTTTGTCCCTTTTAAGACCCCGCCCCCCCACCCCCCCTCCCCACACACCAGGGGCCATGCTCTGGCCAAGATGGTGGTCAGGTTGCACGAGTGCTGGGTTTCAGCATCCTGACATATGTCAAGGAACCAGATAAACCTTTCATCCCCTCAAGGTAGCTCGTCACTAAGCGACCTTCTCGGGTTTACAGCCCAGCTTTAAGTCCAGGAGTGAATGATGGCTAAGTTTAGATCGCCGAGCTGTCTGACATCACCCAGTTTGGATTGAAAATGAGTTCACCTTACCACCCCTCAATTAGCATACCTACAACTACCCACGGAATGAATTAACCCATTCTTACCTAATCATTTTGGGAGAAGTCAGACAGCACATCATGCACTAACGTTTGTTTATTGACATAATTAATATTACATGTACAAATAATTAGGAGATATAAATAGTTGTAGACAGGGTCATCTAGCAATTGAACAGCAGAGGTTATAAAGGCAGCTCGGTGGACCAGCATAATTCAGTGTTAACTGGAATACTGATTATTAAATTATAGTTGAGGTCAGTGTCTGAGACTAATTGGTGAGATTAATTTAGGATCAGCTCCTTAGATAGCTAACAAATGAGCATCATTAGCTAGCCAGTCTGTGAATAGATTAGAATCTGTGTGCAGGTGGTCAGAACTTTTACAACTTTATCCTATAGTTGTGTTGAGGGCTTACCTTTTCTTGGACGACAGTTTAGGCTTCCAGGACGTCAAGTGATGAATCTCCCTCAGTAGAGGCATGATCGGTTCCTCATGGCACCCACGCCGTGGCTGAATCCACCATACTCACTGTTGACTCTGTCTGGACGAACTGGATTAAATCTGACCTTCCCGATCCCAGCAAGCTTATGACATGCATATTGATGCCTGTATCCGGTTAGTACACCGATAATCTGGCTTGTACAATCTCCTCGTCTCTATCGTAGAAATACGCCAGCACTTGTAAAGGTGACTTTCTACATCTGCTGGGTATGGTAATTACAGAAGAGACGGGAGCAGAATAAGAGGACGAAGGAAGTCAGAAAGAGGTGGGCTGAACACCCTTTTATATTCTTTAAATTCAAAGAAAGCCCATATAATGTATGCTCGCGGCTTTCCGCGAGAGGTGGGCGCCGGAGGGACTGGAGTGCATCATCACCCCCGGCAACCAAATTTTAATTTGAACCACATCAAAAGTTTAATTTGTTTAAGTTTGTCGGTTTTAGTGCCCCCCCGCCCCCACACCTTTTAGCCAGGGGGCACTTGTATAATTTGTGTTTTTAGTGCCTCCCCCCAAAAAAAACAAGGGGGCACTTGAAAAGTTTTTGGAGTGTGCCCCCCCCCCCCTTTAATCAGGGGGGCATTTGATTACTGATACAACTCAAAATAGTTGTAGAGCTGTTGCATTCGAGCCAGGGTGTCCCTGGAGATGGAGCACGCGGTGTCCACCGGTATGTTCGCAGCCTTCCGCGAGAGGTGGACGCCGGAGGGACTGGAGTGCATCATCATCCCCGGCAAACAAATTTTAACTTGATCCTTACTGTCTAAAGTCTAATTTGTTTAAGTTTGTCGGTTTTAGTGCCCCTTTAATAAGGGGGCACTTGTATTAATGTTTCAATTTAAAATAGTTGTAGAGCTGTTGCATTGTGGCCAGTCACGTAATGTTCACAAGACTCAATAAAATTCCAGCCAGTTGAGTTCAGGGAATCCAGTATGCAGTTGTGAGCCAAGTGGATGAACTGGTGATGTGCAGTGTGATTGTTAAACCTTGGCTAATAAACTAACTAGTTCTTAATAGCAATGTGTTGCTATGAATTCTTAAGCAAAGAACCCATGAAGCAAATACATTACAAAATACTTTCCATTCAACAGACCAATTTGAGTTACACATGCCAGAAGGGAAAGAATGAAGGAACTAACATACAGTTTACATAGCACCTTTTACAACCTCAGGCTGTCCCAAAGTGCCTTACAGCTAATGAAGTACTTTTTGAAATGTAGTCACTCAACGCCGCCTACAGTGCGCCGATGCAGCCTTCGGCCGCCTGAGGAAAAGAGTGTTTGAAGACCAGGCCCTCAAAACTGCCACCAAGCTTATGGTCTACAGGGCTGTAGTAATACCCGCCCTCCTGTATGGCTCAGAGACATGGACCAGGTACAGTAGACACCTCAAGTTGCTGGAGAAATATCACCAACGATGTCTCCGCAAGATTCTACAAATCCCCTGGGAGGACAGACGCACCAACATCAGCGTCCTCGAGCAGGCCAACATCCCCAGCATTGAAGCACTGACTACACTCAATCAGCTCTGCTGGGCAGGCCACATAGTTCACATGCCAGACACAAGACTCCCAAACCAAGTGCTCTACTCGGAACTCCTTCAAGGGAAATGAGCCAAAGGTGGTCAGCGAAAACGCTACAAGGACACCCTCCAAGCCTCCTCGATGAAGTGCAACATCCCCACTGACACCTGGGAGTCCCTGGCCCAAGACCGCCCTAAGTGGAGGAAGTGCATCCGAGAAGGTGCTGACCATCTCGAGTCTCAACGCAGAGAGCATGCAGAAACCAAGCACAGGCAGCGGAAAGAGTGTGCGGAAAACCAGTCCCACCCACCCCCTCCCTCAACGACTATCTGTCCCACCTGTGACAGAGTCTGTGACTTTTGTATTGGACACCAAAGAACTCACTGCAGGAGTGGAAGCAAGTCTTCCTCGATTCCGAGGGACTGCCTATGATGATGATGATGACGACTTTTTGAAGTGTAGTCACTGTTGTAATATAGGTTCACTTCTCTTAGTGCCAGTCACTTCTAACTGCCATGTAAGTGCCCATGAATATTTCTAAGTTAATGAGGCACGGACACCTCAGCATGCCAGACTATACTTCTCCCCTAGCGCCTCAATCTTACTCAGCACCAAAGAAGACATGACATATTTATATCTTACTAATGAACTCTCTCAAGGCATGTGTCTTCAAAATGGGCCTAATAAAGAATGTTTGTTTATACATACTAGACTTGAGGTTTAATTAGCTAATAAAGTTTTAATGGCTTATAGCTTTAATCTCTGTGGGTTCACTGCATTCCGTTTTACTCCTGACTCCATTTTGGACACCATTAAGCTCAAACTCATTTTGAGATCACTTTTCCTTGCTAGGAATTTGACTGTCGGGTCTATACAAATGCAGTTTAGTAAGGAGCCATCGAAAGGTGTCTGCAAGATGTCCTCAGACCATCACTTTCTGTCTATATTAGCGAAGTGCCTTTCAATGTCGCCTTCTTGGGCCCCAGATGACCCTTGAACTCATTGTGCAAGGAATTGATGGCTGAACCTGCATTTTCTTCACAGCTCACCTCGCCGATGTCCCTGTTCCAGCTCAGTTACCGTCCTGTTTCAGATATGTCCGTTGTTACACTGCGGCCATAATATACCTGGCTCCTTCGAGCATCGCTCAGTTACACACCCATGACGGCTAATATTGCGGTGATGATATGTTGGTCGAGCGTTTGGGTGTCAAGCTGCCTCAGACAAGCGGTTTGATGCCTTGTATAGCTGTGAGTAGCAGCTGAGTGAAGGGGCCTGACTTATTCTGGGTAAGTGAGGCGAAATGGAACTCTGGGAATGTGAGCTAAAATAGCTGAAGTGCATTGTGTTGCGTGATGGCAGATATGTAAATCTGAGGCGCCACAATGCTTATAAAGAGAGATCTTTGTACTTGGCATGCCGTCCCTCCTTCGCCGGAGAGGTATGATTTAATGCTGCCGATTAGGGGAAGGATTGGTGCGGACACTGGAGAATTCACTTCAAACATGGTTAACAACACAGCAAGGCCCCAAGTTTCCACATGATTTGCTCCTGATTTTTAGGAGCAACTGGTGGAGAACGGAGTATCTTAGAAATCGCAATTCTCCACATTTAAGTTTTCTGCAGTTCTAGTCAGGTAGAACAGTTTCACTTTTGAACATAATTTTTTTTCAAAAGGGGGCGTGTCCGGCCACCGACGCCTGATTTGAAAGTTTCCACAGTGAAAATGTACTCCAAACTAACTTAGAATGGAGCAAGTGAAGATTTTTGTAGGCTTGAAAAAACCTTGTCTACACATTAAAAAATCAGGCGCAGGTTACAAATTAGGCGTCGGGAACGAGGTGGGGGGGAAGGGGGGGGAAGGGAAGTCATTAAATTCTACAATAAATCCTTAGTTATACTTATACAAATATTATACAAATAAATCCAACCTGAATAAAAATTTACAAGCAAAGAAAAGATTAAATAAACCATGTTCCTACCTGTGTGAAAGTGCTTCAGGCAGGCCTTTCAGGCAGCCGTTTGCCATCGGGCCCGACTGACGGCAGTGGGGGGGGAGGGAGGGAGAAAGCTGCAGGAAGCCTCATTACTTGAGGCAGCCGTTTGCCATCGGGCCCGACCGACAGCAGGGGGAGAAAGCTGCAAGAAGTCTCAGTGCTGATCATGGAAGGGCAATGTGGTTTTATTAAAAAATTTTAAAAATTCAACAGCTACAAAGAATTTGAATAGTCTCAAACAAGTGCATGTGTCCCGTTTATCACAGTCTATCTTTAATTACAGAATACACTCCCTCACCCTCACACACAGAAATATCAAGAAAATTAAAATACAAGCCTTTGCAAGGGTTCAATAAACAAATTTTCACTTTTTCTGCAGCACTTTTTAAAATGGCCAAGTGCCAATGTTTCCTTCAGACTGCGCGTGCGCAAACGCTCCAGCGCGCATGCGCAGGGTTGCCGGCACCAAAAAAACTCATTTAAATTGTACCTGCCCCCTCCTACTTACAAAATTGGCGCGAGTGGTAGGCTCCGCCCCCTGTGCGCCGCGCCAAGTAGCCATCGAGCTGCAAAGCGCTCGAGAATAGCGTGTTTTTTTTCAGGCGCCGTTTTCGGCGCGAAAAACGGGCGCCCAGTTTGGAGGGGCGCCTGTTTTGCCGCATGTGGAAACTTGGGGCCCATGTGTGCAACTCATCCAGTTCCTGAAAGGTCGAAGGAGTTCTGGGTCTAAATTACACAACACCAGAGCAGAGTGAACACGGGTCTCTGAGAGTACATTGATTTTCAATTACATAACCATCTGCTGCAGTGCATGCACCTCCCACCTCTCCTGCCATTCAATGGATATCTCTATTTTCCAATCTCCTGCCTCAGGACTTTGATCACGAGTACGCTTGAACTGTAGCCCTGTCATTTCCCCTCTGTTTCTCTCATTGAATAGCGAGGGAAAGAAAGTAATAGATAGATATTGCCTTTATACAGCACCTTTCTCGACCAAAGGCTCCCTAAGCACTTTACAGCCAATGAAGTACTTTTTGGAGTGTCATCACTGTTGTAGTGTGGGAAACACAGCAGCCAACATGCGCACAGCAAGCTCCCACAAGACACCAGTCTAGTATGTATAAACAAATATTCCTTATTAGGCCCATTTTGAAGACACATGCCTATAATGATGACCAGCATTGTGATGATGACCAGATGATCTGTTTTTAGTGATGTTGGTTGAGGGATAAATATTGGCCAGGACACCAGGGAGGACTCCCCTGTTCTTTTTTCAAATAGTGCTGTGGGATATTTTTACGTTCACCTGAGAGAGCAGACGGCGCCTCGATTTAACGTCTGGTCCGAAAGATCACATGATGTATGCAGGGGCAGAGTTCTGCGCCGTGTTTGAAGCCATGAACGAAGATTATGGGTCACTGAGTCAGCTCCGATTGGAAAGATCTTGGGTCTGTGCAGAGTTGGCTGTTGAAACACTGCCAGTTGGTCACAGCGCCTCCCCCAGGGCAGGGAGGGGCAAACTCGGCCAGGGTCTGCCCTGTCCAGAATCGGCGAGTGACTGGTGCTGGAATGCATGCATGTTGGGTGTAGCTGGGACTGGGCTCGGCCGTGATGCCTCCCACAGTTAAATAGCCTCCCACACGCAAACAATGGGAACTTGGGTGAGGCACGTGGAAGCTGCCAGTGCCATTGAAATCAAACACAGCCATAGTTGGGCCTCAGCAGCTTCAGGAGTGGTGTAGTGAGGGGAATTCTGACAGCATGGGTGATTCAGGGGTGATCTATGTGAGGTGTTTAAGATGATTAAACGATACGAGACGGTAGATAGAGAGAAACCATTTCCTCTAGTGGGAGAATCTAGACCAATGAGGCATCACATAATTAGAGCTCGGCCATTCAGGGAAGCATTTCTTCACACACAGGTTAGTGGAAATCTGGAAATCTCTTCCATAAAAAACTGTTGAGGCTGGTGGTCAATTGAAAATTTCAAAATTGAGATTGATAGATTTTTGTTAAGTAAGGGCAATAGAGTTCATGGAACAAGGTGGGTAGATGAAGTCAAGATACAGATCAGTCGTGGTCTCATTAAAAAGAAAGACTTGCATTTATATAGCGCCTTTCATGACCACCGGACATCTCAAAGCGCTTTACAGCCAATGAAGTACTTTTTGAAGTGTAGTCACTGTTGTAATGTGGGAACAGGCTCGAGGGGCTGAATGGCCTTCCTATTTTCCGAGCACAAAAAACTGGTTTTGGCTCACAGTGCCTGTTGTGGAGTGTGGTTTGTTCAGAGTTGATTGTTTTTTGAAGAACTTCTATAGTCAGGTCGCCTTCTGGCGCAAATATTATAAATGATATAACCATATCATAGTTACTGAATTAATAAGTTAAACCCATAACTCGACTGCACTTATATCTGTCGTTTCATCGCAGCTGCAGTTCGGTATTAAGGATGGCATTTTCACACATAACCCAGGATCAAATGCATCAACAGAGGCTTGCGCTGAACCCCTTCATCAATCATACACTCGGCTGTGATTGTCTTTGTGAGGCACATGCACCTTTCACGAATTGAAGAGATTGGATCTCTGCTTTGTGCTACCGTCGCGATTATTTGCAAAGACGGACAGCAAATTATATTTCCTGCTACATGCTGCGTAAAATAGTCAGCAGCATAAGCAAATAGCGGACCGCTTGAGTTTCAGAAGATGAACCTGTTTGATTGGAGTCCCTCGAGGTTTGTATAGAAGGGCGGAAGAGATGCCTTGATGGACAGTGTCCTCATTAATTGGATCAGATATGGTGACACAGGAGCGGAAAAGCTCTGACTGGGTTGTGATGAGTCTCGAGAATGGATGGATGTGTTCAATCTCATCGTAGCCCGAGCTGCCTCTGGGCCCTCGTCTCTTCTGGGCCCCAAACTCGCGCCTCTCCTGGGCCCCGATCACTCGCCGCTCCTTCGCCCCGACCTCGCTACTCCTGCTGTACCTGCCCACGCTCCAATCACCTGGACCTTGAGATCATGTATGGAGTCACTGTCATCCTGATTAGATTTCCAGGCACTAGTAGTAGCCTTCCTGGCAAGTGCACAGGTGTGTGGGTGTCATGTATCAGGATTTTGTGACCATGTTTCTACAGAAAACATTTGGATGAAAAAAAATTACTTTTAAATGTTGGGAGTTTAAAACAAAGAGTGTTCACACAATTTTTTTTTAAAAGGCACTGAGACAATAGGTGGTTAAAATGCTAATAAGTTTGATAAAATACTAAGGAGCTAATTTTAGATGTTGCTTCCCCAAAGACTGCAACTGATGAACAATTTGTGAGCTTGTCTCAGTAATTGATAAACATCTCCCACCCATTGGACTCAATTTTCACCAGTATTTGCACTGCTTTTTCTGGCTTAACTTAAAAATCCCCAGGTTCCCCAATCAGTTTGCACCAGCGTAACTGTTAGTTACGAATTTTTTAAGTCTTTTTTTTCAGCCAAAGGGGGCGTAACCAGCCAACTACGCCACTTCTGACCATTTAGGGAAGTTTGGCCAACTGAGAGTTACTCCAGTTCTGATTAGGCCATATGTGGCCTGATTAGGCCGTATGTGGCCTGTCCTGAAAAACCTTCCCTAGAGTTAAGGAAATCGGCGCAGGTAAGGAAAGCGGCGCAGAGAGAGCGAGAGAGAGATCAAGACTTCACCCCCCTCGGGTTAGGCCACGCCAAAATGAAGAGATCCAATGGGGAAAGTTAAATTTTTTTTTGGCATACTTGGGCCCCAAAAAATCGGGCGGGACTCTTCAAAAAAAGGCTTTGGGAAAAATTGAGCCCATTGTGTTGGGAAGTCTCTGGTCCCAGGTGCTTGGCACGGATGGTCTACCAGGTCTTCTTTGACTGGATATGAATCCAGGGTGATAAAAACTGAGGAAAAGGCAATGGGTCAGATCCAGCCAAGGCTGCTAAGTCAGTCAAGCTTTGAAAACAGAAGCTGTAAGAGCAACTTTTGAGCAGACGCAAGAGGATAGTAAAGAATTATTTTGCTTAAGTCAAGCAAGATAACCTACTGATGTGAGGAAGTATAGAATGCTCATTATTTTTGTATTATTCTATCTTTGAAAAGACTGGAGAGACATGTGAGAGTACATCCAAAAGACATGCATATCTGTTCAGGTGAAGAGGGATCCGATTGTTATACCCCTGGGTATAATTAGATTTTGGGCAGTACTGATACACCCCTAAGTCTAAGATGCTCAGATCACTTATGGCAGTGACTCGCCCCACTGTACCGAGGGACTATTCAAGACAAGACCCTAAACTTGTAACCGTGTGTGAAATCTTTGCTGAGCCATTCTTTTTAATTATGTCAGTGGAGTGCATAGGGAGGTGTGAAAGCTTCACGTTAGTTTGCTGAAATGATTGAAAAAGTAAAATGATAGATTCCGTCATTCAAGACTTTGCCTGTATCTGGAGAGAGCATTTCGAGCTGTAAAGAGCAGGTTTCACTGGTGCCGAGGTCGAGAATTAAAAATATCACACCGCAGTATTGGACAAACACCTTGAGACAGACCTACTATGGTAACAGCATGACATGCAATGGCTTCCAAGGCACCTTGATGGCCCAGTGATTGAAGGAACTGCTTAGTGCACCATTAAGCCACTGAAGGTAGAAGCCAGCTTCATCGCTTGGTGTGTTCTGAGTTAGCTAATCTTAGCTGGGACAACAATGGATGCATTATAACAGGCTTCCATGAGCTCGGGTTAGGGAATGGAATCTTGAGTTTGTGCATCTGGGTGCTATGCAGTTCCCCTGCTGAAAGATGTGCCCTTATGTGGGGCTATTTGGAGAGTGCAATACTAGACTTAGCTGTGACAACTTACAGCATTGAATAGCCTGCTGTCTAGTATTATCTTCTTCTCTTAGGCAGTCCCTCTTATCGAGGATGACTTGCTTCCACGCCAAAAAGGGATGAGTTCACAGGTGTTTCAATGAAGGACCTAATATTCCAGATCCCGAACTACATCTTGAAGGATGGAAGATCCCTTTGCACACCAGCCACCCCATGGGCTTGACAGAGCTAGGTCTTGGTCCAGTGGCAGGGATTAACCATCATCATCATAGGCAGTCTCTCGCAATGAGGATGACTTGTTTCCACGGCAAAAAAGGATAAGTTCACAGGTGTTCTAATGAAGGACCTAAAATTCCAGGTCCTGAACTATATCCTGAAGGGTGGAAGATGCCTGTGTGTGGATTTTTTTAACATGTGGTGGCCGTTGCACGCCTGCCACCACTTGCACACCAGCCACCACCAATCTAGCTGACCTAGATTTTCCGATATTAATCAAGACGACTGGAGACCAGCTCTGCTGCACGGACCTACTGTGCACACATATTGCAGTGTGTGCTGCGGTACAGCGAGATGAATAATGACCACTCAGATAAAGGATTGGAGGCCTGTGGATGTTGGGACAATCGGAGCTTTCAAGCCTGCGATCAATAGATTTTTGTTTGGTAAGGATATAGAGGAATATGGAACCAAGGTGAATAAATGGAGTTGAGGTACAGATCAGCCATGATCTAATTGAATGGGGGAAACAGACACGAGGGGCTGACTGGCCTATTCTTAGGTTTCTGTCAATGCCTGAGAACTGTACCTCAGTGTGGGTCAGGTCCTTCAGGAGAGAAGTGGCAGGAAGGATTAATGGAAGATAGACGGCAGGCAAAGTTATTTATTTTTGTTTCACCCCTGCTCCCACCCAGAGATGGAGTGAGTGAGTGTTTGACCCTCCCCCAATGGCCATCCATTGCCTTACTGATCTTGAAAGCAATGCATTCATCTGATTGAGGTTCTGTATCTGAATGGCTAGCAGTCCAGATACTTCAGCTTGCATGGTCTGGCAGAGAGATAAGCATAACTGGATCGAAGTTTGTGCAAATTGCTTTTTACAACTAGAGGATCCAGTGGAAGCGTTGGCAGTGGTTTCAGACACACCAGCTGACCTAGTGGCAGCGACTTAGCACCAACAGTAACCCAACATAAAAACCCAGCATTAAAACAGTGCGGATCAGAAAATCGGTGTCTCAATGTTTGAAACGTGCTTTATATTGTTCATCCTGACCCATCAGCACGCAAACGTGGTAAGCAAAGCATGTCACACAGAGCTGAAATCCTCATTTGCTTCCTGTGACAGTCTGTGGCAAAATTTAATTCAACAGAAGCAAAACTGATTAAACGAGCCCCTCAGCTTCCTCAGAGTGTAGATAAGTAATACCCGCGAGGATTGAGCTTGTCGAGGTATTATTAAGACTATTCATGGATCTCATATGAGCTGAAATAGATTTGAAAGTTCACACACCTCAGACTTGTTCAAGAAATAAATGGGCCTCTCAATGGCAGAGACTTTGATAAGCTTTTTTATCAGGGTAGTTGTTATGCTACTGTACTCGTGTTCCAGAGAACACAAGTTCAAATCCCACCATGGCAAAATTTGAGAATTTGAATTCAATTAAAAAAATTTGGAAATAACAATCCAATATCAGTAAAAGTGACTGTGAAGTTGTCGGATTGTCGGAAAAACCCAATTGGTTCACATTTCTTTTAGAGAAGGAAATCTGCTGTCCGTATGTGGTCTGGCCTATATGTGACTCCAGGCCCACATCAACATTGTTGACTCTTCCAAGATTCCTTCCCTAAAGGACATTAATATACCAGCTGTAGTTTTTACCACAATCTGACAGCTTCATGGCCACTTTTACTGGCACCAGCTTTTTATTTCTAGATTTTTTAAACTGAATTAAAATTCTCAAATTGTTATGGTAGGATTTGAACCGGCATTCTCTGGATTTTTAGCTTAGCCTCTGGATTACTCGTCCACTACACTGCAATACCCAGAGATGACCTGTTATGGACCCCGGAAATTGTGCAACATTCAGATGTGACTTTACCAGGCTCATTGTACAGCTTCAGCATGTATGCTGGAGATTTAAAACTCAACTAATTTGACAATATTGTCATGACTTCTTCAAAACATCAGCCGTTGCTCAGTGGTAACGCTTTTGCCTCTGAGTCAAAAGGTCATGAACCCATTCCAGGGCCTTGAGCACAAAATCCAGTGCAGTGCTGAGGCAGTGCCACACTATTATATTCGGCATAACTAAAACCGCCTATTTCCACCTCCGTAACATCGCCTGTCTCCGCCCCTGCCTCAAGTCATTCACTGCTGAAACCCTCATCCATGCCTTTGTTACCTCTAGACTTGACTACTCCAACGCACTCCTGGCTGGCCTCCCACATTCTAACCTACATAAACTAGAGGTCATCCAAAACTCGACTGCCCATGTCCTAACTCACACCAAGTCCCATTCACCCATCACCCCTGTGTTCACTGACCTACATTGGCTTCCGGTTCGATTTCAAAATTTTCATCCTTGTTTACAAATCCCTCCATAGCCTTGCCCCTCCCTATCTCTGTAATCTCTTTCAGCCTCACAGTCCCCCCTGAGATATCTGCACTCCTCTAATTCTGCCCTCTTGAGCATCCCTGATTATAATCGCTCAACCATTGGTGGCCGTGCCTTCGGTTGCCTGGGCCCCAAGTTCTGGAACTCCCTCCCTAAACCTCTCTGCCTCTCTACCTCTCTTTTCTCCTTTAAGACACTCCTTAAAACCTACCTCTTTGACCAAGCTTTTGGTCATCTGCCGTAATTTCTTCTTATGTGGCTCGTTTTCAAATTTAGTTTTTTGTCTTATAATACTCCTGTGAAGCACCTTGGGACATTTTACTAAGTTAAAGGCGCTATATAAATACAAGTTGTTGAAGGTGCCGCCTTTTGGATGGAACGTTAAACCGAGGCCCCATCTGCCGCCTCAGGTAAAAGATCCCACAGCACTATTTCAAAGAACAGGGGAGTTCTCCCAGTGTCCTGGCCAATATTTTCTCTCTCATGAACAACTAATGAACAGAATATCTGGTCATTGTCTCATTGTTGTGTGTGGGAGCTTGCTGTGCGCAAATCAGCCGCTGCGTTTCCCACATTACAACAGTGACTACACTCCAAAAGTATTTCATTGGCTGTAAAGCACTTTGGGTTCTCCTGAAGTTATGAAAGAATCTGTATAAATGCAATTTCCTTCCTCTTTTCTTTAGATGTTCGCATGTGTTATTCTCTCCGTACAATAGCCAGCATTGTTGGAATTTGAAAAACAATGGGAGGACTTTATGGAGAGCAAAGTGCAGAGGAGCGTCTCGGCTTGGAGTGAGGTTGTTGTGATGTATGGATATTTAAGAGGCTGAAATTTGTGTTTCTAAAGTGAAATGCTAAATTGAGATTCCTCAGTTGTCCTGTGTCGGAGTTATTGCTTAGATTCTCCCCACATGATAGCAGCACAGTGTGAAGTTTGTTTGTGTGGTTTGAAATGGTTAACCCTGGAAAAGTCTTGTTGCACTTCCTCTCTGGAGGAGACAGCTGTGGTATACGAGGAGAATACTCTGTCCCCACTATCACCTTCCCCTTGCACATTCAGAAGATCCAACGTTTACACCACTGATCTGCGCGAAACAGAGTTCCATAATTTCGTATACATTGCCTTGGCCGCGCAAAACATGAAGCTGTCCGTCACCAAGGAGACCCTGACCGGTGATTTACAGAGGTTGCCGATGGCAACTCGGGCCAAACCCGTAAAAGACCATCACCTCGACATTCCACCTCAACACCCATCAAGCAAACCAAGCTTTGAAAGTCTCCTTTTGCACCACAGAGGTAATCCATGCCAAAAAAACCCTCCTATTTAGGAGTCACGCTTGATCGCACCCTGTCATATAGACAACATCTCCAGAACCTTGGGAAGAAACTAAAGGGTCAACGTGATCCAGAAACCGGCCGGATCCACATGGAGAGCAGACGCTTAAACCCTCCGTAGGGCAGCAGAGTACTGTTCATGGCTATCAGGCCACATGTCAAATCCGTTTATGTCCAGCTGAATTCTACTATGAGAATTATCACCGGTACACTTTTATCAACACCAGCACCTTGACTCCCCGTGCTTGCAAACATCGCATCACCACACCTATGACGCGAATATGCAGTCTCCAGAGAATACATCCCCTACACCAGCAAAGACATGCCAACTTGAACAATCTATCACCAACTCGTCTCAAATCTAGAAGGCCATTTTGAACCATCACCGAAGCCCTTCAGCAATCTCCCCTCAGCCTCGATGACCGATGGTGAAATGTTTGGAAGAACTGTGACATACGGAATGGATTCCTGATAAGAGGACCCCACAGTACAACCTGAAGGATCAAACCTTCCTCACAAACAGTGGACGACCACCAACTGCCTCAGAACCGGTCACGGTCGATGCTGCCACCTTCTCAATCGGTGGAAGATTAAAGCATCCCCATTGTGTGACTGTGGAGCTCCTAATCAGACCCTGGAGCACATCCATCGAGCACTGCCCTCAGAGGGAATTTACAAGATATCCACAATGTTACACCGGAGGCTTTGGCCTGGATATCCAGCTTAGATATTCATGTTTGCTTTGCTACTGCCATGCGAAAGAAGAAGATTCAGAAAATCCGATCAGACAGTTATATACCTCACAAGTCTGCCCAGGTGGATATTGGATAACCACTGCTGGCTCTTGATTCCCAATGTTGCTGGTATACAGCCCACTGATCTGGAGCAGGGCAGTCAATTGGTGTGCCTCACATCAGGAGTTGAAAGCCAGCACGGATATTGTTGGATATTGTCACCTACACGGTTTACAATTGGATTGCCGGTTCTGACTTTTGTTGAGTATGCAAATCTAATGCTCCAATTAGAAGACAGATCTTTGAAAGCTTGGTACAAGGTTAAATGGCAATGGGTTATAGAGGCCACAAAATATATCTCACCTTGGGTCACTAAATGAGAAACGGCTCCCATTACAGCATCCAATTGTGTTTTAAATGGTTTTGCTTCCAGGACTTTACTTGGATCTCCATTTCACCCTTTGTGCAATGTAATCTTGCTATTTTGATTGAATTGCATCACTGTGAATAGGCTGCCAGCTACCATCAGCAACAAATCATGTCGCTCTCCAGCCTTTCTTTGTGGTTGATTATTTTTGCTGCTGTGCAAAGCTCTTGCAAAGTAGGTTGTTTTGAAACCCAGAGAAGGTTTAATAAGAGCACAGCAGCCTGCTAAAGAACCACAGTAAGGTTTTTTATTCCCCAGGAGATTGTGAGCATTAAAGCAGACATTGATGTATGTGCGAGATTGTGCGTGTATTTTGAGTAAGATTGTGCAACGGATTGCTTGTGTATTGTGTAAGATTGTGTGAGAGTTTGCGTGTATGTATTGTGTGAGAGATGGCATGTAGTGCGAGTGTTTGCACGTGTATTGTGCAAGAGATGGCGTGTGTATTGAGATAGATTGTGTGTATATTGAGAGATAGATTGTGTGTGTAGTGTGAGAGATTGTGTGTGTAGTGTGAGAGATTGTGTGTGTAGTGTGAGAGAGATTGTGTGAGAGAGATTGCGTGTGTATTGTGTGAGAGATTGCATGGTGTATTGTGTGAGAGATTGCACGGTGTATTGTGAGAGATTGCGTGTATTGTGAGAGAGATTCCCCTATCTCGGAAACCTCCTATCAACAAGAGCAGGCATTGACGACAAGATCCAACATCGCCTCCAGTGCGCCAGTGCAGCCTTCGGCCGCCTGAGGAAAAGTGTTTGAAGACCAGTCCCTCAAAACTGTCACCAAGTTCATGGTCTACAGGGCTGTAGTAATACCCGCCCTCCTGTATGGCTCAGAGACGTGGACCATGTACAGTAGACACCTCAAGTCGCTGGAGAAATATCACCAGCGATGTCTCCGCAAGATCCTGCAAATCCCCTGGGAGGACAGACGCACAAACGTTAGCGTCCTCATCCAGGCCAATATCCCCAGCATTGAAGCACTGACCACACTTGATCAGTTCCGCTGGGCAGGCCACGTAATTCGCATGCCACACACGAGACTCCCAAAGCAAGCGCTCTACTCTGAACTCGTCCACGGCAAACGAGCCAAAGGCGGGCAGAGGAAACATTACAAGGACACCCTCAAAGCCTCCCTGATAAAGTGCGACATCCCCACTGACACCTGGGAGTCCCTGGCCATAGAGCGCCCTAAGTGGAGGAAGTGCATTCGAGAGGGCGCTGAGCTCCTCAAGTATCGTCGCCTAGAGCATGCAGAAATCAATCGCAGGCAGTGGAAGGAGCGTGCGGCAAACCAGAAACCCTGCCCACCCCTTCCCTCAACGACTATCTGTCCCACCTGTGACAGAGACTGTGGTTCTCGTATTGGACTGTACAGCCACCTAAGGACCCATGCTAAGAGTGGAAGCAAGTCTTCCTCGATTCCAAGGGACTGCCTATGATGATGATGATGTGCGAGAGATTACATGTGTATTGTGAGAGATTGCGTGTATTGTGAGAGAGATTGTGCGAGAGATTGCGTGTGTATTGTGCAAGGGGTTGCGTGTGAGAGAGCTGGTGACTTCGGTAATAAACCCCCCCCCTCAAGGTGGGTGGGAGGAGGTTACAGGAGGTGGGTTAAACCCTAAAATACACGCAACGTGATCCCCACCTCGACTCATACGTGCCTGCTGCCATTTTTCCAGCAGCGGGTAGCATGCTGTGCAAGTGTCCCATCTTGGAGAGGCAGGGCACTTCATCAGTATATTTACATCGGGCTCACACAGTGCAATTGGGAGCCTGATTTAAAGTTAACTGCTACCGCGTGGGTTTCCCAGGGCTCAGGAAACCAGGCAGCAAAATGGAGACGGGAGCTGCCGGCCCCAAGGGACGTGCTATCTATAGATTGGGCAGGTCAGCAGCGCTGTGTTGTCTGCGCTCGCCGCACGTATTTTAATTGCCAGGAGCGAGACGTTAATCTGAGTGCAACGCCGAATTGATGCATGCTCAGCGATTTTGGTCATCGACGCTCCTCTTACTGTCCTCTCCAATGCACCGCCGTGCGTGTAGCCAGTGACAGTGTGTCGAGGGAAAGCGCGCTGAGCTATAAACCCGACAGTAAATCGGTAACTAGGGAGAGTTCAGACTATGTAATTGGAGTGAAAACGGCTTCCGATGAGATGCATCAAATCTCCCTCCGGTCAGCCAAACATTACAAGTTGTAAATAGTTTTAAAATTATCCATACTGTACTACAGTTATAAAACCTCAGGAAAAAAAATCAAAGATGCATTTCCTTAAATTTTATCAATGGGGTTTTCTAGTTCAGGAGTTGATAAAATAACACGCAATGTTTTGAAATGTGTTTTTAAAAGGCATGGGGCTGGATTTTTGGTTTTGATGTTTTTGGGGTAGTAATGGCGGCGGGGCGGTGAAGTTTGCGCCCGGGAACAGATTGCGCCTCAGTCAGTAACACTGGGCCCTGAGTCGAGGCGCAGCGCTAAGGGAGGCGTTGTACACCTCTCTCTTGGCCATTAACATGGAAACTCCCGAGCTAAAGAGCCAGGCCGGGAGTGCTCCCAGAGACGCCTGGGATGGAAAAAAACCAAAACTTCCCACAACAACATTCCCAAAACATTGCCCACGCCACCACAACATAAATCACAAAAAAAGTTAAAAGAAAAAACAATCTCGCTTACCTTAGGAGTCCATTACTTAGCTCTCTGCAGTCTGTATCGCTGGACCGCCCTGATTTCCCAGGCGTTCACTGCGGGGGGCGCTGCCGGGTGTACGAGTCGAGCAAGAGTCAAAACTCGAGCCGGTGTCGCAACCAGGGGCCGTTGCACACCGGACACAGCCCTTCCGGGCAGTGCTGCTCCGCGCCACCGCTAAACCGGACCCGAGGATCGCTGCGAGGTACTGGAGGCTGGCCGCCAGGCCAGAACACCTCATTCCCGCCGTTTTAGGGAGAATAAATGGAGCGGAGAAGACCCGAATATCCAACCCCCAAGAATTAAGGAAAACTTTCTCATCAGGAATTCTTCAAGTCTGTAGTTATTAAAAATTTAGTTGAACTCACTTCTGCACGATTTCCAGATCAAGAGGTTCACGTTTCCATTTAAAAAAAATGTCTTTCAATTCACATTTACCGTGCTACTGTTAAATAAGTTACACCCAAATAACTGACTTCAATTGTGTTTCAGTTTATTGCAATTTCTTTTTAATCTGATCTGGATCGAGCTGGCTTTTCTTTCGTTGGTGCGTAATTTAATTTATTTATTTGATCTTTTCATCCTGACCTTTGGCCTCCTGCTGATGTTACCGTCGGAAACAGCACATTCCGCAGGAACCTTTGCACCACGCTCATTTAAATCAGCCGGCAGCACCGAAATGCTGTGCTCATTTTGCGGTGGCCGTTAACCCTGGCCCACAGTGGCACCCTCCATTTTCGGGCTTCATCGAATTTCTAGGCCATATGTTCAGATTTTTTTTTTCCCCAAGTTTTTATTTGGGTTTTTAATCTGGCTTTTCGCTGCTCCCAGGAGGTCACATGTATCTGGGTGGGATGGGTAGTGTGTGCATCGTGACGTTGCAAGGCATCATAACTGTGTGGGATAGGTTGGATGGACCAGTTGGTCTTCTGCTGTCCATCATTTTTGAATGCTCGTATGGCTTTCTGTTTCCATGGATATTCTGTCCAGTTCCTTGGCTGTAGGCAATGTTCTGCAGAGAAGTCCTGCTACAACTGTACAGGGTATTGGTGAGGCCACACCCTGGAGTACTGCGTACAGTTTTGGTCTCCGTATTTAAGAAAGGATATACTTGCATTGGAGGCTGTTCAGAGAAGGTTCACTAGGTTGATTCCGGAGATGAAGATAGATTGAGTAGGTTGGGCCTATACATATTGGTGTTCAGAAGAATGAGAGCTGATCTTATTGAAACATATAAGATAGAGGGGGGCTCGACAAGGTGGATGCAGAGAGAATATTTCCACTCATATGGGAAACTAAAACTAAGGGGCATAGTCTAAGAATAAGGGGCCACCCATTTAAAACTGAGATGAGGAGGAATTTCTTCTCTCAGAGGGTTGTACATCTATGGAATTCTCTGCCCCAGAGAGCTGTGGAGGCTGGGTCATTGAATATATTTAAGGCTGAGATAGACAGATTTTTGAGCGATTAGGGAATAAGGGGTTATGGGGAGCGGACAGGGAAGTGGAGGTGAGTCCATGATCAGATCAGCCATGATCTTATTAAATGGCAGAACAGGCTCGTGGGGCCAAATGGCCTACTCCTGCTCCTGTTTCTTATGTTCTTATGTTCTGTTTCATTCCTCTTCTCTGCCGGGTGTTCGAGGCCAAGTTGCTGGTGGTCAAGGTACAATGAGAGGTTTTATATGTGTCAGAAACAGGATGGCACACATTGGTTGGCTGCCCAACAAATGTATACATTACTGCTCTTGGGGACTTTAACACTGTTGAACTGCCTTATATTTATTTAAGTTCCACAATGGGGGAATGAATATTTAAAGCTGCCTATTTTAGCATCTACGCTGTGTGGCAGCTGTTGGTGGAAGGCTAATGCATTTAGGGCAACGTGCTTCTTCACGCCCCAGAGCAGCTCCACGCGCCAAGGGAATTCATTGTTAATCGAGTTAGAACACTTCAGCTCCCTGTGTGAGTGAGTCACACAAAGATCAGTGTTTCTGCTCCATGTTACGTTGGAATTTCTACCCCTCCAGGCTCTATGCTCTAATCCAGGCTAGACAGTTGTGATGAAAGTCTCTCTCTTCGCTGCTGATGTACGGATTCAATGTGAAGTGCCTTTAGGCACTCCCAGTTCCATTCTGAGCGTGGGTGATCCCACAGAGTAACGCTCCGAACTTCAATCTCACTCAAAGGGAATAAGCATGGAGGAAATGGAGCAGTCAATACTGGTATGGAAAGGGTTACTCCTCCAGGATTGGGATCAACGGAGATTGCTGAGACCTAGCCCGGCCTGGAAGTACTGAATCCTGACTGGGTGACAAGATTGGAAATAAGAATTCAACTCCCCAATACTTTAATCGCCCCTTCACTGACATCTCTGAGCGTGAAATTTGCGTCCCTCTTCCCAAAATGGTGGCGTCAAGAGTTTTTGGATTCCAAGCCAAACGGGCCAAGTTAGTGAATCTCAACAGTGGGGTAATGCAAGTTAACAGCAGCCTTCTAACAGCTCATTTGCTCACAGCAATGTTCCACAAACAACAATTGAGGTTTAAACCTACCGCTCTGACCAAAATTTTAGTCACCTGTCCTAATGTCTCCTTTATTGGCTCTGTGTTAATTTTGTCTGGTTACACTTCTGTGAAGCACCATGGGACATTTTACTATGATAAAGGCGTTCTATAAATGCAAGTTGTTTCTGGTAATCTGATTTTGGTGAGAGATGAATGTTGGGTCGGACACAGGGAGAATTTTTTTCTTATTCGTTCCAGGATGTGGGTGTCACTGGCAGGGCCAGCATTTATTGCACATCCCTAATTGCCCTTAAGAAGGTGAGCTGCCTTCTTGAGCCGCGGCAGTCCGTGTGGTGAAGGTACTCCCACGGTGCTGTTAGGGAGGGAGTTCCAGGATTTTGACGCAGCGACAATGAAGGAACAGCGATATATTTCCAAGTCAGGATGGTGTGTGACTCGGAGGGGAACTTGCAGGTGATGGTGTTCCGATGCACCTGCTGCCCTTGTCCTTCTAGGTAGTAGAGGTCGTGGGTTTGGGAGGTGCTGCCAAAGAAGCCTTGGCGAGTTGCTGCAGTGCATTATATCGATGGTACACACTGCAGCCACGGTGCGCCGGTGGTGGAGGGAGTGAATGTTTAAGGTGGTGGATGGGGAGCCAATCAAGGGGAATGCTTGTCCTGGATGTTGTCGAGCTTCTTTAGTGTTTTTGGAGCTGCACTCATCCAGGCAAGTGGAGAGTATTCCATCACACTCCTGACTTGTGCCTTGTCGATGGTGGAAAGGGTTTGGGGAGTCAGGAGGTGAGACACTCGCCGCAGAATACCCAGCTTCTGACCTGCTCTTATTGCCACAGTATTTATGTGGCTGATCCAGTTAAGTTTCTAGTTAATGGTGACCCTCCCAGGATGTTGATGGTGGGGGATTTGGCGATGGTAATACCGTTAAATATCAAAGGGAGGTGGTTAGATTCTCGCTTGTTGGAGTTGGTCATTGCCTGGCACTTGTTTGGCACAAACGTTACTTGCCATTTATCAGCCCAAGCCTGAATGTTGTCCAGGTCTTGCTGCATGCGTTCATGGACTGCTTCATTATCTGAGGAGTTGTGAATGGAACTGCACACTGTGCAGTCATCAGTGAACATCCCCACTTCTGACCTTATGATGGCGGGAAGGTCATTGATGAAGCAGCTGAAGATGGTTGGGCCGAGGACACTGCCCTGAGGAACTCCTGCAGCGATGTAATGGGGCTGTGATGATTGACCTCCAACATCCACAGCCAGTGGAGAGTTTTCCCCCTGATTCACATTGACTTCACTTTTACAAGGGCTCCTTGATGCCACACTTGGCCAAATGCTGCCTTGATATCAAGGGCAGTCACTCTCACCTCACCTCTGGAATTGAGCTCTTTTGTCCATGTTTGGACCAAGGCTGTAGTAAGGTCTGGAGCTGAGTGGTCCTGGCAGAACCCAAACTGAGCATTGGTGAGCAGGTTATTGGTGAGTAAGTGCCGCTCGATAGCACTGTAGATGACACCTTCCATTCATCATCATCATAGGCGGTCCCTCGTATCGAGGATGACTTGCTTCCATGCCAAAACAGGATGAGTTCGCAGGTGCGACAATGAAGGACCTAATATTCCAGGTCCCGAACTACATCCTGAAGGGTGGAAGATGCCTGTGCATGGATTTTTTTTAAAGTGTGGTGGCCATTGCACACCAGCCACCACACGGACTAGTCAGAGCTAGGTCTTGGTCCAGTGGTAAGGATTACCCAAGACGACTGGAGACCAGCTCTGCTGCACGGACCTAGTGCGCACACATATCGCATTTTGGGCTGGCCTGTGCTGCCCCTGGGCCTACGCCACTTCTGGGCCTCGATCACATCGCTCTACAATCTCTCGCCACTCCTTCGCCCCGACCTCGCCACTCCTACTGTACCAGCCCATGCTCCAATCAACGACCTGGACCTTGGAGACGTCCAGTCCAGTCGCCCTCTTCACAGCCATCGCCCTTCTGAACCAGCTCGCCTTGCACCTTGAAGTGCAGGCCACACTGCTCCTTTGAAGGCCCCGCCCTGCCGATGGTCCTTGTAGATCGGGGCCGCCATGCCGAATGCCGAAATTGGCTCCACACTACTCCTTCCATCACTTTGCTGATGATTGAGAGTAGACTGATGGGGCGGTAATTGTCCTGCTTTTTTGGACTGGACATACCTGGGCAGTTTTACACATCCCAGTGTTGCAGCTGTACTGGAACAGCTTGGCTAGAGGCACAGCTAGTTCTGGAGCACAAGTCTTGCTTTTTAATAATGCCATGTGATCTTTAATATTGACCTGAACCACCTCCGAAAGACGGCACCACTGACAATTCCCTCAGTAGTTAGCCTAGATTTTGTTATTTCTTTATCATAAATAAAAACAGAAAATGCTGGAACTACTCATCAAGTCAGGCAGCATATGTGGAGAGAGAGAGAAACAGAGTTCACGTTTCAGGTCGACGACCCCTCCTACCACCGATATTAAGCTCACTGGTCTATAATTCCCCGGACCTGTTCTATCCTCCTTCTTAAATATAGAAGCATAGAAAATAGGTGCAGGAGCAGGGCATTCGGCCCTTCAAGCCAGCACCACCATTCAATAAGATCATGGCTGATCATTCACCTCAGTACCCCTTTCCTGCTTTCTCTCCATACCCCCTTTATTCCTTTAGCCATAAGGGCCATATCTAACTTCCTCTTGAATATATCCAACGAACTGGCATCAACAACTCTCTGCGGTAGGGAATTCCACAGGTTCACAACTCTGAGTGAAGAAGTTTCTCCTCATCTCGGTCCTAAATGGCTTACCCCTTATCCTTAGACTGTGACCCCTGGTTCTGGACTTCCCCAACATCGGGAACATTCTACCCGCATCTAACCTGTCCAGTCCCGTCAGAATTTTATATGTTTCTATGTGATCCCCTCTCATCCTTCCAAACGCCAGTGAATACAGGCCCAGTCGATGCAGTCTCTCCTCATATGTCAGTCCTGTCATCCCGGGAATCAGTCTGGTGAACCTTCGCTGCACTCCCTCAATAGCAAGAACGTCCTTCCTCAGATTAGGAGACCAAAACTAAACACAATATTCCAGGTGTGGCCTCACCAAGGCCCTGTACAACTACAGTAAGACCTCCCTGCTCCTATACTCAAATCCCCTAACTATGAAGGTCAACATACCATTTGCCTTCTTCACCGCCTGCTGTACCTGCATGCCAACTTTCAATGACTGATGTACCATGGCACCCAGGTCTCGTTGCACCTCCCCTTTTCCTAATCTGCCGCCATTCAGATAATATTTTGCCTTCACGTTTTGCCACCAAAGTGGATAACCTCACATTTATCCACATTATACTGCATCTGCCATGCATTTGCCCACTCACCTGACCTGTCTAAGTCACCCTGCAGCCTCTTAGCTTCCTCCTCACAGCTCACACCGCCACCCAGCTTAGTGTCATCTGCAAACTTGGAGATATTAACTCAATTCCTTCATCTAAATCATTGAGGTATTTTGTAAATAGCTGGGGTCCCAGCACTGAGCCCTGCGGCACCCCACTAGCCACTGCCTGCCATTCTGAAAAGGATCCATTTATCCCGACTCTCTGCTTCCTGTCTGCCAACCAGTTCTCTATCCACGTCAATACATTATCCCCAATACCATGTGCTTTAATTTTGCACAACAATCTCTTGTATGGGACCTTGTCAAAAGCTTTTTGAAAGTCCAAATACACCACATCCACTGGTTCTCCCTTGTCCACTCTACCAGTTACATCCTTAAAAAATTCTAGATTTGTCGAGCATGATTTTCCTTTCATAAATCCATGCTGACTTGGACCGATCCTGTCACTGCTTTCCAAATGCGCTGCTATTTCATCTTTAATAATTGATTGCAACATTTTCCCCACTAGCGATGTCAGGCTAACCGGTCTATAATTCCCTGTTTTCTCTCTCCCTCGTTTTTTAAAAAGTGGTGTTACATTAGCTACCCTCAAATTCATAGGAATTGATCCAGAGCCTATAGAATGTTGGAAAATGACCACCAATGCATCCACTATTTCTAGGGCCACTTTCTTACGTACTCTGGGATGCCCTGGGGATTTATCGGCCTTCAATCCCATCAATTTCCCTAACACAATTTCCTGACTAATAAGGATTTCCTTCAGTTCCTCCTTCTCGTTAAATCTTCTGTCCCCTAGTATTTCCGGAAGGTTATTCGTGTCTTCCTTTGTGAAGACAGAACCAAAGTATTTGTTCAATTGGTCTGCCATTTCCCTGTTCTCCATTATAAATTCACCTGATTCTGACTGCAAGGGACCTACTTTATCTTCACTAATCTCTTTCTCTTTAGGTATTACGTTAACTATCCGCCAGTCTTCTGGCACTACACCTTTTTCTCACAAATTATTAAATATGTGTAGTAATGCCTCTGCTATCTCTTCCCTAGATTATTTTAAAATGCGTAGATGCAATCCATCCGGACCAGGGGTTTTATCCTCTTTGAGTTTGATTAGTTTATTTATATATCCCCTCTTTTTATTTTAAATACACTTATCTCATTACTAATCTCATCATCCAATGTCATGTCCACCTGTTCTATCTCCCTGGTAAATACTGAAACAAAATAATTATTTAATATCTCTCCATCATTACCTGTGGTATTATCCTGTCTTATCTCTTAATGGTCCTATTCCCATCCCAACCTTCCATTTTTTATTGATGTATCTGTAAAATATTTTAATATTTTGTTTTATCTTCCTTGATAATTTAATGTAATTGCATTTGGTGTCTTGACTCGCTGTTTGAATGCAAGTCCCAAGGAACGTTTTGACTTCAACTTCCAGTGGAGAGGAAGTCTGTGAATGTCACCTCGGAGTAGTCAGTGGAAGTAAAGGTGAGACTGGCTGAGTGGGCAAAGGAAATCAATCAGCAGTTTGGTCAAGTCCGCTAAGATGTACCAACTGGTGGCGGCAATGGGATTGCCTGAAGTTTGGATTGTCGCACCCTGCTGGCTGGAGGCTATATACATTCAGATTGTTTCTTGACATATACCACACAATAATCGCTTCGCACCCAAGTTTTCTGAATTAAAAAAGATATATATTCTTTGATATCTAAAAATAAATGCATTATTTTCATTCAGATATCATGGGGAAAGACCAGTTATTTCTGTGTGGGCCTTGAGGGTAACATCACAACCAGCCAAGTCCTGTCTTCAAGCTGCATGTGCCGGACAGTGATGACTGGGTGCGAGAATGATTGGGTTTATGTGACAGTAGAAGTGTAACGATAGAAGGTTCTGAAATCTGTACAGCACGTGCTGGCCTGTGCAAAATGATGAATGTTTACCGATCTGTTCAGCAATCATTTGTGTATAAATGCCTTGAATTGGAGAAATTAAACTTGGACTGCTAAACTACAATGTTATCCAAGGACATCTGATCGCGAAACTGATAGTTACAATGCCCATGTTGTTTGTAAGGAGTGATTGGAGTCTTTCTATTGACTGTTGTGATTCCATTAATGTTGACGTAGCCATACAGATGTCCTTGCGTTATGGGGAAGCGGGGGCTGGCTTGGCAGCTTGTTGACCATCTCGACAACGTTCTGTGGTGTCGTGATCAACATTGCCCTCTTAACTAACATTCACCGAAAACAAATGAACTGGTCATTCCTCTCATTGCTGTTTGTGGGGCCTTGCCGTCTGCAAAATGGCTGCCGTGTTCACTCACAGAACAGCAGTAACTGCCTCATGTTACTTAATCTATCTTGAAGCTTTGGGACATTTCTGAGCGATGTGATGAACCACTACATGAATGCGAGTTCCTTGGCATCGATGTGGTCATTGCCCACTTCAAGGGGAAGGTGACCTGAGCTCAGTTGATTGAATTCAGCCAGGGTAACAGTTGGATTGTTAGTCGTCCTCAACAACAACAACAACTTGTATTTATATAGCGCCTTTAACGTAGTAAAACATCCCAAGGCGCTTCACAGCAGTGTTATGAGACAAAACAAATAAATTTGACACTGAGCCACATAAGAAGACATTACAGCAGATGACCAAAAGCTTGGTCAAAGAGGTAGGTTTTAAGGAGCGTCTTAAAGGAGGAAAGAGAGGTAGAGAGGTTTGGGGAGGGAGTTCCAGAGCTTGGGGCCCAGGCAACAAAAGGCACGGCCACCAATGGTTGAGCGATTATAATCAGGGGTGTTCAGGAGGGCAGAATTAGAGGAGCGCAGATATCTCGGGGTGGGGGGGCCGGGGGGCTGGTGGGGGTTGTGAGGCTGAAAGAGATTACAGAGATAGGGAGGGGCGAGGCCAAGGAGGGATTTGAAAACAAGGATGAGAATTTTGAAAACGAGGCATTGCTCAACCTGTAGCTGATGTTGGTCAGCGAGCACAGGGGTGATGGGTGAGCGGGACTTGGTGCAAGTTTGGACACGGGCAGCCGAGTTTTAGATGAGCTCAGCACCAGTGGGCTAGATAGCGAGGGATAAATCAGCCAGGGTTGCCGCGACTGATCGTTAGCGAGTTATCACAGCATGTGTGCAGACGTTGAACGATGAAGGAATTGGGTTGTGCTGTGCTTCACAATTGACAACACCCGCTATCCAGGCTAAGGTGTGAAGAATGGCAGGGTGAGCAAAGACTCGGGGCGGGGGGTGGGCGCAGGAGGGAAGGGGTGTATATGGAACCGCACCCCAGTGAGAGCCTACTGGAAAGGATGGATTTTGGAAGGGGGATAAAAAGAAGATTTCACAGGAATTACTGTCAGTGCTGTCATCTCTCCTTTAAATTTAGATTTGAAACATTTTGAATATTTAATGAATGATTTAAGTTAAGGATCAATCTACTTCTTGGAAGTTTTGGATCAAGCACTTGCAGTTGGTGAAAAGGGCACGGGCTTGTACAAGGTGTGTAGCAAAGCAAGCTCCTGATTTGATCACAGTGGCAACAGGGAGTCCAGAACCTGTTGTGGCATTCACCTTAGCAACTAAGCATGCTTCCAGACGATGGACATACATGTAGCTTGCAGTCATTGTTAGATCCGAGCTCTAAGAGATGTAGAGGGGATTGCGGAATAATTCATGAGGCTTGGCATTGCCACGATCAAAAGGTGTTCAAGCACTTGAACAAAACAATAACCCATTTAAATAATTAATAACTGTTGGAATCAAAATGGAGCTGGTCTGAGTGGAATTACTAAAAATCACCTGGTTTTGAGCAGTGCTCAAGCCTGGATTTATTGTTCTTTCCTGATGATGGACAACATCTCAGGCAGGTTGTACAGCTCACTTGTCATTTACACTGGATCCACCTCCCTGAAACACAGAAATAAGATCATTATCATTAAAACTTTCCGAGGATGTGTCCGAAGTAATTGTAAAACCAACTGTCACTGGTGTGGTGCAAGCAATTTGAGATGGTCAATTAAACATATCACCTAAGCTGCATTGCAAATTTTGGACTGATATTCATTTGGCTTCAGTGGCTCTGGTCACTCCCGGTTCAGTGGCTCTGGTCACTCCCGGTTCAGTGGCTCTGGTCACTCCCGGTTCAGTGGCTCTGGTCACTCCCGGTTCAGTGGCTCTGGTCACTCCCGGTTCAGTGGCTCTGGTCACTCCTGGTTCAGTGGCTCTGGTCACTCCTGGATCAGTGGCTCTGGTCACTCCCGGTTCAGTGGCTCTGGTCACTCCCGGTTCAGTGACTCTGGTCACTCCTGGTTCAGTGACTCTGGTCACTCCCGGTTCAGTGGCTCTGGTCACTCCTGGTTCAGTGGCTCTGGTCAATCCTGGTTCAGTGGCTCTGGTACTCCTGGTTCAGTGGCTCTGGTTACTGCCGGTTCAGTGGCTCTGGTCACTCCTGGTTCAGTGGCTCTGGTCACTCCCGGTTCAGTGGCTCTGGTCACTCCTGATTCAGTGGCTCTGGTCACTCCCGGTTCAGTGGCTCTGGTCACTCCCGGTTCAGTGGCTCTGGTCACTGCCGGTTCAGTGGCTCTGGTCACTCCTGGTTCAGTGGCTCTGGTCACTCCTGGTTCAGTGACTCTGGTCACTCCTGGTTCAGTGGCTCTGGTCACTGCCGGTTCACTGGCTCTGGTCACTCCCGGTTCAGTGGCTCTGGTCACTCCCGGTTCAGTGGCTCTGGTCACTCCTGGTTCAGTGGCTCTGGTCACTCCTGGTTCAGTGGCTCTGGTCACTCCTAGTTCAGTGGCTCTGGTCACTCCCGGTTCAGTGGCTCTGGTCACTCCCGGTTCAGTGGCTCTGGTCACTCCTGGATCAGTGGCTCTGGTCACTCCCGGTTCAGTGGCTCTGGTCACTCCCGGTTCAGTGGCTCTGGTCACTCCCAGTTCAGTGACTCTGGTCACTCCTGGTTCAGTGACTCTGGTCACTCCCGGTTCAGTGACTCTGGTCACTCCTGGTTCAGTGGCTCTGGTCACTCCTGGTTCAGTGGCTCTGGTCACTCCCGGTTCAGTGGCTCTGGTCACTCCCGGTTCAGTGACTCTGGTCACTCCTGGTTCAGTGACTCTGGTCACTCCCGGTTCAGTAGCTCTGGTCACTCCTGGTTCAGGCGTTTTGGTCACTCCCGGTTCAGTGGCTCTGGTCACTCTGGGTTCTTTGTGAATTCTTTCTTCATTGGCTGTGAAGCGCATTGGTACGTCCTAAGGTTGTGAAAGGTGCTATATAAATGCAAGTGTTTCTTTTTAAAACCCACTACATTGGCAAAGATTTTGGTTACCCCTCCTAATATCTCTTTCCTTGGCATGGCATCCAGTTTTTGTTTCGGCCTCTGTGAAGCACCTGGTTTTTCTTTGTTAATGCTGCTACATAAATGTAAATTGTTGTCCTAGCAATGACACTGGTTTACAAGGGTTTAGTCACCACAATAAACTGCCTGGTCCAGATTTTAAAATTCTCATCCTTGTTTTGAAATCTCTCCATGGCCTTTGCCCCTCCCTATCTCTGTAACCTCCTCCAGCCCTACAACTCCTCGAATTCCGACCTCTTGTGCACCCCGATTTGCTTGGCTTCATTATTGGCGGCTGTGCCTTCAGCTGCCTGGGCTCTAATCTCTGGGATTCACTCCCAAAATCCCACATTTCTATCTCTCTGTCCTCCTTAAGACGCTCCTTAAAACCTACTTCTTTGTCCAAGCTTTTGGTCACCTGTCCAAATATCTCTTTATGGGGCTCGGTGCTTAATTCTATTTGATAATGCTCCTGTGAAATGCTTTGAGATGTTTTACGACATTAAAGGCACTATATAAATAAAATTAACATAAGATAACATAACATAAGAAATAGGAGTAGGAGTAGGCCATTTGGCCCCTCGAGCCTGCTCCGCCATTTAATAAGATCATGGCTGATCTGATCTTGGGCTCAGCTCCACTTCCCTGCCCGCTCCCCATAACCCTTCACTCTCTTATTGTTCAAAAATCTGTCGATCGCCACCTTAAATATATTCAATAACCCAGCCTCCACAGCTCTCTGGGGTAGAGAATTCCACAGATTTATGACCTTCTGAGAGAAGAAATTCCTCCTCATTTCTCATTCAAATGGACGACCCCTTATTCTTAAATTATGCTCCCTAGTTCTAGATTCCCCACGAGTGGAAACATCCTCTCTGCATCTACGATGTCAAGCCTCCTCAGTATCTTGTATGTGGACCATATACAGTAGGCACCTCAAATCACTGGAGAAATACCACCAACGATGTTGCTGCAAGATCCTGCAAATCCCCTGGGAGGACAGACGCACCAACGTCCGTGTTCTCGATCAGGCCAACATCCCCAGCATCAAAGCACTGACCACGCTCGACCAGCTTCGTTGGGCAGGCCACATTGTCTGCATGCCCGACACGAGACTCCCAAAGCAAGCGCTGTACTCGGAACTCCGACACGGCAAGTGAACCCCAGGTGGGCAGAGGAAATGTTTCAAGGGACACCCTCAAAGCCTCCTTGATAAAGTGCAACATCCTCACCGACACCTGGGAATCCCTGGCTAAAGACCGCCCTAAGTGGAGGAAGAGCATCTGGGAGGGCGCTGAGTACCTCGAGTCTCATCACCGAGAGCATGCAGAAAACAAGCGCAGGCAGCGGAAAGAGCGTGCGGCAAACCAGACTCCCCACCCACCCTTTCCTCCAACGACTGTCTGTCCCACCTGTGACAGAAAGTAAACTTGTGCAAAACATAAAAACAGATAGTAAAAGCTTTTACCGATATATAAAACGGAAAAGAGTGACTAAAGTAAATTTTGGTCCCTTTGAAGATGAGAAGGGGGATTTAATAATGGGAAATGTGGAAATGGCTGAGACCTTAAACAATTATTTTGCTTCGGTCTTCACAGTGGAAGACACAAAAACCATGCCAAAAATTGCTGGTCACGGGAATGTGGGAAGGGAGGACCTTGAGATAATCATTATCACTAGGGGGGTAGTGCTGGACAGGCTAATGGGACTCAAGGTAGACAAGTCCCCTGGTCCTGATGAAATGCATCCCAGGGTATTAAAAAAGATGGCGGAAGTTATAGTAGATGCATTCGTTATAATCTACCAAAATTCTCTGGACTCTGGGGAGGTACCAGCGGATTGGAAAGCAACTAATGTAACGCCTCTGTTTAAAAAAGGGGGCAGACAAAAGGCAGGTAACTATAGGCCGGTTAGTTTAACATCTGTAGTGGGGAAAATGCTTGAAGCTATCATTAAGGAAGAAATAGCGGGACATCTAGATAGGAATAGTGCAATCAAGCAGACGCAAAATGGATTCATGAAGGGGAAATCATGTTTAACTAATTTACTGGAATTCTTTGAGGATATAACGAGCTTGGTGAAATAGAGGTGTACCGATGGATGTGGTGTATTTAGATTTCCAAAAGGCATTCGATAAGGTGCCACACAAAAGGTTACTGCAGAAGATAAAGGTACGTGGAGTCAGAGGAAATGTATTAGCATGGATCGAGAATTGGCTGGCTAACAGAAAGCAGAGAGTCGGGATAAATGGGTCCTTTTCGGGTTGGAAATCGGTGGTTAGTGGTGTGCCACAGGGATCGGTGTTGAGACCACAACTGTTTACAATATACATAGATGACCTGGAAGAGGGGACAGAGTGTAGTGTAACAAAATTTGCAGATGACACAAAGATTAGTGGGAAAGCGGGTTGTGTAGAGGACACAGAGAGGCTGCAAAGAGATTTAGATAGGTTAAGCGAATGGGCTAAGGTTTGGCAGATGGAATACAATGTAGGAAAGTGTGAGGTCATCCACCTTGGGAAAAAAAACAAAAAAAGGGAATACTATTTGAATGGGGAGAAATTACAACATGCTGTGGTGCAGAGGGACCTGGGGGTCCTTGTGCATGAATCCCAAAAAGTTAGTTTGCAGGTGCAGCAGGTAATCAGGAAGGCGAATGGAATGTTGGCCTTCATTGTGAGGGGGATGGAGTACAAAAAGCAGGGAGGTCCTGCTGCAACTGTACAGGGTATTGGTGAGGCCGCACCTGGAGTACTACGTGCAGTTTTGGTCACCTTACTTAAGGAAGGATATACTAGCTTTGGAGTGGGTACAGAGACGATTCACTAGGCTGGAGATGAGGGGGTTACCTTATAATGATAGACTGAGTAGACTGGGTCTTTACTCGTTGGAGTTCAGAAGGATGAGGGGTGATCTTATAGAAACATTTAAAATAATGAAAGGGATAGACAAGATCGAGGCAGAGAGGTTGTTTCCACTGGTCGGGGAGACTAGAACTAGGGGGCACAGCCTCAAAATACGTGGGAGCCAATTTAAAACCGAGTTGAGAAGGAATTTCTTCTCCCAGAGGGTTGTGAATCTGTGGAATTCTCTGCCCAAGGAAGCAGTTGAGGCTAGCTCATTGAATATATTCAAATCACAGATAGATAGATTTTTAACCAATAAGGGAATTAAGGGTTATGGGGAGCGGGCGGGTAAGTGGAGCTGAGTCCACAGCCAGATCAGCCATGATCTTGTTGAATGGTGGAGCAGACTCGAGGGGCTAGATGGCTACTCCTGTTCCTAATTCTTATGTACTTATGTACTTATATATGTAGAGACTGTAATTCCCATATTGGACTGTTCAGTCACTTGAGAACTCACCTTTAGAGTGGAAGCAAGTCTTCCTTGATTTCAAGGGACTGCCTTTGATATGATGAAATAAGGACAGGAGTAGGCCTCGAGACTGCTCCGCCATTCAATAAGATCATGGCTGATCTGATCATGGACTCAGCTCCACTTCCCTGCCCGCTCCCCATAACCCCTTATCCCCTTATCGTTTAAGAAACCATCTATTTCTGTCTTAAATTTATTCAATGTTCCAGCTTCCACAGCTCTCTGAGGCAGTGAATTCCACAGATTCACAACCCTTTGAGAGAAGAAATTTCTCCTCATCTCTGTTTTAAATGGGCGGTCCCTTATTCTAAGATCGTGCCCTCTAGTTTGAGTCTCCCCCATCAGTGGAAACATCCTCTCTGCATCCACCCTGTCAAGCCCCCTCATAATCTTATACGTTTCGATAAGACCACCTTTCATTCTTCTCAACCCCAATGAGTAGAGGCCCAACCTGCTCAACCTTTCTTCAGAGGTCAACCCCTTCATCCTAGGAATCAATCTTGTGAACCTTCTCTGAACTACCTCCAATGCAAGTATATCCCTCCTTACTATGAATTTACTATGTACTATGAATTCCATGAAGAGAGAGGTCCTGTGGGAAGGAGGAAGGAAGGAGGACAGTAGGACTATGTTTGAGTTTGTGTGTATGTATTGGCACATGCGGCGGAGCCTGGTCCCCAGTCATCTTGGATCGCCTTGCTACTGGACCAAGACCTTGCTCTGTCAGGTGGTGGCTTACGTGCAATAGCTACCCCATGTTAAAAGAATTCACGCACAGGCATCTTCCACCGTTTAAAGTGAGTTCATCGGTCACCTGAGTACTCATTTTTAGTGTGGAAGCGGGTCATCCTCGATCTCGAGGGACTGCCTATGATGATCCCTCCTTAAATAAGGAGACCAAAACTGTACGCAGTTGTGCTTTTAATCCCTTGACAGCTGAACTTAACTTAAATATAATAGTTTAATCTGAATCATAGCAAGATCTTTCCTGGAGAAATAATGGTCTACAAACCCCAAAATGTGGCACAATTATTTGCATGATATTATAGCTGTCTTTATATCCGGTGCTGTATTGGTACCCATGCGTTAAATAAGACTGATGACATTACTAACTGTGAAATATTTTGCAAGTCATGCAAGCTACTTTCATTGTAACTGTTAATCTGATCTATTCTTATCTTCTGCCAAATGTAATAACCTATAATCAGGGCCACCGAATAAAGTCAAATGCTATAATTTTTGTATGGGATTCTGAGATTTTTACTGGTGCTTTGGGAACCGTAGACCACAATTCTATCTATGAAAACTGGAACCCACTTGGCCGTGCCTATTGAGGCTACCCATCAATACCCTCATTACATTGGCAAAACATCAAAAAAGAGCATCATTACTTTATGGAGAACAGTGACCGTTGTTATGTAAAGTGCTATACTCTGAAGTGGTTCCACATACATACTGATATGTTGACACAGAATGTTTTAAAAAGTGAGGACTAAATATTTTATGGGATAATATTTTGAGCTTTACGTGGACTTTTAAAGTGTCAGCTGTGGCTCAGTGGGTAGCACTCTCGCTTCTGAGTCAGAAGGTTATGGGTACAAGTCCCACTCCAGGGACTTGAGCACAAAAAAAATCTAGGCTGACATTCCAGTGCAGTGCTGAGGGAGCGCCGCACTGTCGAAGGTGCCGTCTTCGGATGAGACGTTAAACCGAGGCCCCGTCTGCCCTCTCAGGTTAACGTAAAAGATCCCTTGGCGCTATTTCAAAGACGAGCAGGGGAGTTATCCCCGGTGTCCTGGCCAATATTTATGCTTCGATCAACATAACAAAAACAGGTTACAAAAGCAAAATACTGCAGATGCTGGAATCTGAAATAAAAACAGAAAATGCTGGAAATCTCAGCGGGTCAAGCAGCATCTGTGGCAAGAAACAGAGTTAATGTTTCAGGTCTGTGACCCTTCGTCAGAACTGGCGAAGGATTACAATAACAGGTTATCTGGTCATTATCACATTGCTGTTTGTGGGAGCTTGCTGTGTGAAAACTGGCTGCCACATTTCCCACATTACAACAGTGACTACACTCCAAAAGGACTTCATTGGCTGCAAAGCGCTTTGAGATGTCCGGTGGTCATGAAAGGCGCTATATAAATGCAAATCTTTCTTTTTTGAAACCTTCCTCTCCTGTGCTGTTCCACAGAATGAATAAACACACATCTGCTGTCTGCTTTCAGATTACCAGCGGCTTATGACGGTGGCTGAAGGAATCACGACCCTCCTCTTCCCCTTCCAGTGGCAGCATGTCTACGTTCCCATCCTCCCGGCCTCCCTGCTGCACTTCCTCGACGCTCCGGTTCCGTATCTGATGGGCTTGCAATCCAAGGAGCCCAACGATCGGTCCAAGTTGGAGCTTCCACAGGAGGTAAGAACAAGAGCCCGCTTAAGGCAGTGGCTTCACTGCACATGCAGATCAGTGCGCCCAACGTTGGAGCAAATGCACTTAACACTGCAAGGAGGGAACTCAATGATACTTGGGAAGGGTGGGTGAGACCACAACACAGATCTTACGGGAGAAAAAAAAGCTGTAATAAGAGCAAGGAAGTCTTGCTGCAATTATATTATCAAGGGTTATGGGGTGCGGGCAGGGAAGTGGAGTTGAGGCCAAGATCAGATCAGCCATGATCTTATTGAATGGCGGAGCAGGCTCGAGGGGCCAAATAGCCTACTCCTGCCCCTATTTCTTATGTTCTTATGTATATAGGGCTTTGATGAGACCACACCTGGAGTACTGTGTATAGTTTTGTTCTCCTTACCTAAGGAAAGATATACTTACCTGACCGAGGGGGTGCAATGAAGGTTCATTAGATTGCTTCCTGGGATGAGGGGGTTATTCTATGAGGAGATTTTGAGTAGAATGGGACTATATTCTGTGGAGTTTAGGAGAGGTGATCTAATTGAAATGTTTAACAGTCTTAGAGGGCTTGACTGGGTAGATGCTGAGGGGCTGTTTCCCCTGGCAGGAGAGTCTAGAAGTAGGGGTCATAGTCTCAGAATAAGGGGTCAGCCATTTCGGACTGATGGAAGGAGAAATTTCTTTACTTAGAGAGTTGTGAAGCTTTCGAATTCTCCAGGGGGCTGTGGATGCTCAGTCGTTAAGTATATTCAAGGCTGCGATTGCTAGATTTTTGGGCACTAAGGGAATCGAGGGATATGGGGATAGTGCAGGAAAGTGGTGTTGAGATCAGCATGATCTTACTGAATGGCGGAGCAAGCTCGAAGGAGCCGTGTGATCTATTTCTATTTCTTATGTTCTTAAATGATGAGAAGCCGGCAGTGTTAATATTGTGGAAGGTCAAGGGCCCTCTTGAGTCTAACTTACGACCATATGCTTTGAGCTCCAGTCTGTTTAGCATCTACTGCTTAGCATCAGTGAGTTCTGGACTTCGAAGTTGATCATCAGTCATTCTCCAGCACATCTGTCTCATCTCCTGCACAGCTGTTGCACACAGCATACTGCTGGAAGGCAAATGTAAGTTTCCTTCAGGCATTTATCGCCGGCCATTACATTTGTTTCCTGTACAGGGTTGGAACAATAACCGGTCAACAGCCCCTCACTCACACTGACCCCAAACAGGGGGAGGAAGAAAAGCTCACGATCACCATACATCATCCACAGAGGGTACCCATTTTAACACAAAAGGTAGTAGGAATCTGGAACTCACTCCCTCGTCCCCTCCCCCATCCCCCAAAAAGCTGTGGATCAACTGAAATTTTTAAGACCGAGATTGATAGATTTTTATTGGGTAAGGGTATCAAGGGATATGGTCCAAAGGTGGTTAAATGGAGTTCAGGTACAGATCAGCCATGTTCTACTAGAATAACAGTACAGACTCAAAGAGCTGAATGGCCTCCTCCTGTACCTATTGGAAGGGTCATATTCTCAAAGCTCCAGTTTGGCGAAGTACCTCAACAAGCTTCCTGCCTTGACAATTGTACAAACTTACTTAACGAAGGGAGCGGAGTTCATAGATTGATGGTGGGCATTGGGTAGTCTGTGTGGATCAACACCACTCTCCCATTGAACCTACCACCCGACTGTTCAGCACATGACCAGACCTTTTGCTGTGGCATATTTAGGTGGCAGGTGACATATTTGTTGCATCTGAGCTGCTCTGAAAATCGGTGCTAGTACGCGACAAGTTAACGGCTTCTTCAAGTGATAATAAGCTGCTCCATGCTGCTCGTCAACATTCTTGGGTTGTCGATGACTACTTAGCGGCTTTACACATCAAATTGACTATTTTCGGAGCTGACGTGGGAAGTATTTCAAATAGCGTCACTTGTGATGTTTTCTTGGAGCTTTGCTCCTGTAACTCTTTAGTTGAATTTACGTTGCCCAACAATATAAGAACCTAACGGATAGTAGCAGGAGTAGGCCATACGGCCCCTCAAGCCTGCTCTGCCATTCAGTAAGATCTTGACTGATCTTTGACCTCAACTCTACCTTCCAATTTCAAAAATAGAGGATTCTTGAGATGTTGTCCAGTGCCCAGCCCCCAAACTATCAGCATTATGATGACTGTAATGCATTTGCTTCATGGGTTCTTTGCATAAGAATTCATAGCAACACATTGCTATTAAGAACCTTATTAGCAAAAGATTTAATAATCACACTACACATTACCAGTTCATCCACCAGGCTCACAACCACCTCCCTCATCGTGGATCCCCCGAACCCAACTGGCTGGGGTTTTATTGAGTCTTGTGACCATCACGTGACTGGCTGAGCCACTCCCAACTCAACAGCTCTACAACTATTTTAGTAGAAACTTAAACAAGTGCCCCCTTTTGGCACTGGAACCCACAAATTAACAATTTAAAACTGTAACGAAAACCTTTAATCAAATTAAAATTTGGTTGCCGGGGGTGATGATGCACACCAGTCCCTCCGGTGCCCATCTCTCGCGGAAGGCCCCGAGCATACCGGTGGACACCGCATGCTCCATCTCCAGGGACAACCTGGCTCGAATGTAACTGCTGAAGAGAGGTAGGCAGTCGGGCTGAACGACCCCCTTGACCGCCCGTTGCCTGGACCGGTTGATGGCCTCCTTGGCCATGCCCAGGAGACAACAGCTCTACAACTCTTTTCGTTGTGAACAAAAATAAACAGTTAGTTCAAGTGCCCCCTGAGGAAAGGAAGGGGACATGCCAAACACTTTTCAAGTGTCCTTTTTTTTTAGGGCACCGAGAGGCAAATTATACAAGTGCCCCCTGACTGGGGGGACACTAAAACCCGGCAATTAAATAAATTAAACTTTAAAACATATAAAATCAAATTAAAATTTGGTTGCCAGGGGTGATGATGCACTCCAGTCCCTCCGGTGCCCACCTCTCGCGGAAGGCCGCGAGCGTACCGGTGGACACCGCGTGCTCCATCTCCAGGGACACCCTGGCTCGAATGTAACCGCTGAAGAGAGGCAGGCAGTCGGGCTGAACAATCCCCTCGACCGCCCGCTGCCTGGACCGGTTGTTGGCCCCTTTGGCCATGCCCAGGAGACAACAGCTCTACAAACCTGTGAGCATATTCACAGGTGCATATATTGCAAAGACCCTATGGACTTTCTAAGGTCTCAGTTGAAAGCCTACGAGGGTGAATAATGACTAACTTGGTCAAAAGGAACAAGGTGTGCATCAGCTTTTCTCAGGAGAATGGAGCGGTTCCCTAAATAAAGCCCTGTAGCAACTGACCCAGATAACATCAACCTTGAGACAGTGAACTCCCTAAAACAGCTACATTTCTAACCAGGTAACATAATGCACTTCAAGTATTACAGTGAAAAATAGCTCTCTATTTTTATATAGAAAGTACATCGGGTCCTGCCTTACCCAGCTACCTTAATTCTAGCACCTGACATCCAGGGAGGTGCTGTGTCCCATGGCCCCCATTCAAGTTGCCAGTTGCTGCAGGACCTACAGGCATAGCACGTTAGTGAATCAGTTGTGTTTTAACGATAATCCAACAGCTTCACGGTCACTTTTATCGACTTTTCTAAACTGAGATCGATAGATTTTTGTTAAGGCACGGGTATCAAGGGCTATAGAACCAAGGCGGGAAGATGGAATTAAGACACGGATCAGCCATGATCTAATTGGTGGAACAGGCTCGAGGGACTGAAAATCCTGCTCCTATTCCTATGTTCCAATAACCACTACACTACTGTATAAATTTCCATCAAGAAAAGTGAGAGTGAAGAAATAAATCCAGACAGGGAACGAGCAAAAGCACTGATGGAATACTAGCCGAGGTTGGCTGTAGTCCCCCTGCAGGCAATGTGCTGACTGCCCCGAGCTCTGCATTAAAACATCGCCCTCTTGTCTGTGAGAGATGAAAAAAATAATAATGAATACTTACTGCAGTTTGAATATTACTGATTTAAACACATTACAATTGTCAAATGAATGTTTCATCGGAGTACAGACTTACCCAGTGGCAGCCTCAACTCAAATCCAATTTAATCATTTTTCAGAGTATGTGTGTCGAGTTTAAATGAAAATGTCTTTTGAACCTGTGTGCCAATAAGAGAGTCACCCATCAATTCTCAAAGCTAATATAAGTTCAGCTACTGCACAGCTCTGTTGACTAGAGATGGCTCAGCAAGGTTCAGCAGGCAATAAGAGGTCTTAAATTGGATGTGCATTCTAAGAGTGGCCTGATATTGGTAGGTTTTAAGGTATTTGAATTCCCAGAAATCTGTCACCTGGTAATTCATAGACAACTTGCAATTGCCAGACTTGTGAATGTTTCCACAGATCATCTGAATTGCTTTTTGGTGAAAATTAAAGAAATTATTAATTGTGTAAAGTTGGAGTAAAATTCTAATGTGTTGCAAATTTAGCAAATGTCGGGCCTAATGCTTTCAACGGTCGTTCGACATTTTCTCATCTAAAACTTGAGCGTGGCGTTTGAGGTGTCAGCTGTGGCTCAGTGGGTAGCACTCTTGCCTTTGAGTCAGAAGGTTGTGGGTTCAAGTCCCACTCCAGGAACTTGAGCTCATAAATCTAGGCTGACACTCCAGTGCAGTGCTGAGGGAGTGCTGCACTATTGGAGATGCCGTCTTTCGGACGAGACATTCAACTGAGGACCCATCTGCTCTCTCAAGTGGATGTAAAAGATCCCATGGTACTATTTTGAAGAAGAGCAGGGGAGTTATCCCTGGTGTCCTGGGCCAATATTTATCCCTCGATCAACATAACAAAAACAGATTATCTGGTCATTAGCACATTGTTGTTTGTGGGAGCTTGCTGTGCGCGAATTGACTGCCATGTTTCCCACATTACAACAGTGACTACACTCCAAAAGTACTTCATTGGCTGTAAAGTGCTTTGAGACATCTGGTGGTGGTGAAAAGCGCTATATAAATCCAAGTCTTTCTTTTTTCCTACCTGAAACTCCAATTGCATTGTGACTGAGGTGGTTCCCAAGCTAACACTATTATGGGCTGGATTTAGAAACTGTACCTATGTTAGTTAACGACCACAGGAGTATACAGCACAGCAGGAGTCCATTCGGCCCATCATGCTTGTGCTGGCTCTTTGAAAAAGCTATCTAATTAATTCCACTTCCTTGCTCTTTCCATAACTGTGAAAATTAAGGACAGAGCTATTTGCACTAGAAAATGCTCTGATTGGCTCTCCATTTTCACATGACCTGATTGCTGATTGGTCCCCTTGGAGGATAAGCCACACCCACAAGTTTCTCTGGAATGTGTAATTGGAACCGCCTAGCCCAAGTTCTGCGTGACTTTGCAAAGTGTAATTCGAATTCTGACTTCAGACCCCAGTCAATAGGAGTAGATATAGACCTACAGACATGAGGTGAGGGTGCCAATGGGGGCACTAGTACTGCACTATGAGGGGAGACTATGATGATCATTGATGTATGATGCCTCCAGTTGCTTTACGTTGGAAGATGGATGCAAAGGTTTGTGAGAGTACAGGTTGGCTGCGTGTGTGTGTATGGCCCAGTTACAATCAGAACCCGCAGGCACAAACCTACCTGCTATTGCTCTGCTACTGTATGTTGGTGTCAGCCATGTCTCAGTGGGTAGCACTCTCGTCTCTGAGTCAGAAGTTTGTCAAAACAGTCCCACTCCAGAGATTTGAGCACAAAATCTAGGCTGACACTCCAATTTAGTATGAAGGAAGAGCTGCACTGTCGGAGGTGCCGTCTTTCAGAAGAGACGTTAAACCGAGGCCCCATCTGCCCTTAGATGTGGATGTAAAAGATCCCACGGCACTATTTTGAAGAAAAGCAGTGGAGTTTTCCCCAGTGTCCTGCCCAATATTTATCACTCGACCAACATCACTGAAACAGATTATCTAGTCATTATCGCATTGCTGTTTGTGGACTTTGCTCTGCCCAAATTGGCTGCCGCGTTTCCTATATTACAACAGTGACTACACTCCAAAATTACTTCCTTGGCTGTGGAGCACTTTGGGACATCCAGAGGTTGTGAGAGATGCTATATAAATGTAAGTTCTTTGTTCTTTTCTTTTAATGGGGATCTTGATAATAAGCCACCTCTCCACAATCCCCTTCCCCCAATCCTTAGTGAGATTGTCCAGTAAGTAGCTGAGCCCCATGGACCAGGAGGGTGTGGAACCAGCGCCCAGTCTGTGCTGGATTGGGTGAAGGTTGGGACGCTGCAATTTGCCTCGCTGCCCCTCAGCAGGCAACAATCACCAGGTCTCCCGACCCTGATTGTTACCCAGAGATTCCTGCTGGAAGTACGCGTGCAGGGACGACAAGCGAGCACAGGATTGGGCTTGGCCACCATGCTCCCCATGGTCGATTAACCTGCCAGCACCCAATACCTAAGCTCACACTTTTAAGTAATGGGCAATTGTGCAGGAGACCAGAGGGTCTCCTGTGGAACTGTACCCCAGCAAGAGTTAGGAGAGAGTCAGGAGAGACGAAGAGGGATAGGAATTAGTGAGACATAAAATCCTAATCATCACGATCTCTGGTTTTGTCGCATAGGATACACAGCACAGAAACCATTCGGCCTAACCAGTTCATGCCACCATTTATGCCCCACTCGAGCCTCCTCCTTTCTTTCCTCATCTAAATCTATCTGCGTAACCCTCCATTCCCTTCTTGTCTAGCTTGTCTAGCCTCACCTTAAATGCATCTATACTATTTGCTTCAACCACTCCCTGCGGTAGCGAGTTCCACATTCTCACCACGCTTTGGGTAAAGAAGTTTCTTCTGAATTCCCTATTGGATTTCTTGGTGACTATCTTGGCGACTCCATTGCCTGCAATTTGCTTGCTAACCCGTGTATGCAATACAACTGTAAAATATTGATAAAAGTGTTGCCAATTTAAACTGTAACATATATCATTGTTCGCTTCAGCGTTTCTTCTGCTGTACTTGTATACTGGCAGAAAGGGCTGCTCGATAGTTTAAATTTGCAGCTAGCTGCAATGTTGGAAATCAAGCGGGTATTGGATCGATCCTACAGCCTGCAGTGAAGCCGGCAGCATGGTGATGTAGCAGGGATCCCGCTGGGCGATAATTAGCCAGGATGAGTCAGTCTCATTGACTCTGTGTCTGCAAATCATGCTGCAGTCAGGGCTGCCAGTACATTTGCTTGTTTAAAGAGATTATTAGCAACAATGAAAGCACATGGAATTAGAGGTAACCTTGTGACATGCATTGGTAATTGGTTGGGAGGTAAGAGACAGACTCTGGGCTAGATTTTCGACTTTGCTGATTTTGGGGCGGTAATGGCGGTGGGGCACTAAAGTTTGACCCTGGAACAGTTTGCGCTTCAGTCAACAAAATTGGGCACTGGGCCCTGAGTGTGGGGCGGAGCGCTAAGGGAGGCGTTCCACACCTGTCTTGGGGCACTAGGCCGGCTGAGCTTGCGAAAATCCCAAGCTAAACAGTCGGCCTGGGAGCGCCCAGAGAGAGGCCTGGGGAGAAAAAAAAACCCCACCAAAAACATAGCCCATGCCACCACAACACAAATCGAAAAACAATCACACTTACCCAAGGTGGACATGACTTACCTCACTGCAGCCGCTGTAGCTCGGACCACCCACCTTCACAGGCAGTCCCACCAGGGTGCTCCACAGAGTGCTACGGATCGGGCGGGAGTCAAAAATTGAGCCGATGTCACAACCAGGGTTGTTGCACACCGGCTCGCGGTAATGCCCCGCCGAAACCCGCCCCGAAAACCCCGGCGGGGCGCTGGAAGCTGGCCGCCCACCCGGAAGAGCACACCGCTGCCATTGCTGTCCCTCCGGGGAGAAAACCGAGGCGGCGACAAGCTGAAAATCCAGCCCCGAGGGTAAGGACAAAGGGTTGTTCTGATTGCAGGGATGTGATGAGTGGTGTTCCTCGGGGAGCTGTACTGCACCTCAGCTTTCACCAGATATATCAAGGACTTGCAGAGTTGTGTATTCCAAGTTTGCAGATAACTCTTGAATTAGGAGCCACAGTAAATTGTGTTCATGGGAACAGGACCTTACAAAGGGACATAGACTCAGTGAGTGAGAAAAACTATGGGAGGTGGAGGTGGAGTGCAATGTGGGGAAGTGTGAGGTCACCCACTTTGGATCCAAGAAAGACAAATTGGAATATTTTCTTCACAAGCTGGTGGAAGCTCATAAACGGCAGTCAGAACGTAGGAACAAGAGTAGGCCAATGGTTAATGGTGGGGGATTCGGCAATGTAATGCCACTGAATATCAAGGGGAAGTGGTTAGTGTTGTGTATGGCGAAAGAGTGAGACTGAACACTGTGAACTCAAAGTAAAGTGTGACCGTAGTCTTTTATTGCAGGTCTCCAGAGTGCCTCTCCAACCTGTGAATCCTCCTTAAATACCTGTGCTCCCAGGGGATTATGGGATCCCTTGGGACTCCATGGGGATGAGCCCTCTGGTGGCTGTACAGAGTAAATATAAGTATACATATATAACAACACTCCCCCTCAAGTCAATAGTGTAACAATTTACAATGTGAGTCGATCTGGGGCCCTTCTTGCCCTGGTTGATCGTCTCGGTGTGAAAGTTGGGTTATTGAATCATTTGTTGGGCCCTCGCTGGGCTGCTGTGCAGCTGGCCTTGCTGGGCTGCCTGGTGTTTTGGGCCCTGCTGGGCTGCTGTGGATGATGGGTTCTGCTTCGTGGTCAACCATGGTGCCGGTTGCCACTGGTGTGTATGTTGGGGGATCAAAATAAGTAGGGTCCAAGGTGTATTGCTCAGGATAGTTCGTGAATCTGAGTTTAATTTGGTCCAAGTGTTTCCGGTGAATGAGTCCATTTGAAAGTTTGACCCGAAACACCCTGCTCCCCTTTTAGGCCACGACAGTGCCGGGAAGCCACTTGGGACCTTGTCCCTAATTTAATACAAATACAGGATCATTGATTTCAATCTCGCGTGACACATTTGCGCTATCATGGTACGCACTTTATTGAAGCCACCTGCTCTCTACCTGTTCATGTAGATCAGGGTGAACTAACGAGAGCTTTGTCTTAAATGCTCTTTTCATGAGCAGTTCAGCAGGTGGGATCCCAGTGAGTGAGTGGGGTCTCGTGCGGTAGCTAAGCAGGACTCAGGATAGGCGAGTCTGCAGTGAGCCTTCAGTTACCCTCTTCAAGCCTTGCTTGATGGTTTGCACTGCTCTCTTTGCCTGACCATCGGACGCTGGTTTAAACGGGGCAGATGTGACATGTTTGATCCCGTTACGGGTCATCAATTCTTTGAACTCAGCACTGGTAAAAAATGGCCCGTTGTCGCTCACCAGGATATCGGGTAGGCCGTGTGTGGCAAACATGGCCCGCAGGCTTTCAGTAGTGGCAGCGGATGTGCTAGCCGACATTATCTCACATTCAATCCACTTAGAGTACGCGTCTACAACCACAAGGAAAATGTTACCAAGAATGGGCCTGCATAGTCGACGTGTACCCTAGACCACGGTTTGGAGGGCCAAAACCATAAACTTAGCGGCACCTCCCTGGGTACATTGCTTAACTGCGAGCATGTATTACATCTGTGAACGCAGGACTCTAAGTCCGCATCGATACCATGGCTAGATCTGCGGGCTGCACCATTTTCACCCCTGTGGTGGGCAATGGCAGCCTGCTGAGAGTATCGGCACAGTTTTCTGTGCCTAGCCTGTGGCGGATGGCGTAGTTGTATGCGGACAACGTGAGCGCCCATCTCTGGATGTGGGCCGATACGTTGGTATTTATCCCTTTACTCTCAGAGAACAGGGATATAAGTGGTTTATGGTCAGTTTCCAATTCGAATTTTAACCCAAACAGGTATTGATGCATTTTCTTTACCCTATAAACACATGCTAACGTTTCTTTCTCAATCATGCTGTAGGCTCTCTCAGCCTTAGACAGACTCCTGGATGCATAAGCAACCGGTTGCAGTTTCCCGAAATCATTAGCTTGTTGCATTACACACCCGACGCCATATGACGACGCATCACATGCTAGTACCAAACGCTTACATGGATCATACAACACAAGCAATTTGTTTGAGCATAACAATTTTCTCGCTTTTACAAAGGTATTTTCTTGGCTTTTGCCCCAAACCCATTCGTCCTCTTTTCGTAGTAAGACATGCAGTGGTTCTAACAGTGTGCTGAGACCTGGTAAGTAGTTCAGGAGTCCCAGAAACGACCGCAGCTCCGTCACGTTCTGTGGCCTCGGTACGTTCTCGATTGCCTCCGTCTTCACCTGGTGGGCCAGATGCCGTCCACAGCTGCAATCCTCCTTCCCAGGAACTCCACTTCAGGCGCCAGGAAAACGCACTCCGAGCGTTTTAACCTGAGCTCCACGCGGTTGAGTCGACTAAGAACCTCCTCCAGGTTCTGCAGATGCTCGACTGTGTTCCGACCTGTGACCAAGATGTCGTCCTGGAAGACCACGGTGTGCGGGACCGACTTCAATAAGCTTTCCATGTTTCTCTGGAATATCGCCGCTGCCGATCGGATTCCAAACGGGCATCTGTTATAAACAAAAAGACCTTTGTGCACGTTGATGCTGGTGAGGGCCTTCAATAATTCCTCCAGTTCCTGCGTAATGTAGGCTGAAGTCAGTTCGAGCTTCGTGAACATCTTTCCTCCCGCCAGCGTTGCAAAGAGGTCATCGGTCTTTGGTAGTGGGTATTGGTCCTGCAGGGAGAAACGATTGATAATTACCTTGTAATCGCTACAGATTCTGATGGTGCCGTTTCCCTTGAGGACTGGGATGATAGGACTGGCCCACTTGTTGAACTCGATCAGGGAAATGATTCCCTCTCTTTGCAGGCGGTCTAGCTTGATCCCTACCCTTTCTCTCATCACGTACGGTACTGCTCTTGCCTTGTGATGGATGGGTCATGCCCCCGGAATTAGGTGGATCTGCACTTTTGCTCCTTGGAATTTCCCGATGCCTGGTCCGAACAGGGAAGGAAATTTGTTTAAGACCTGGGCACACGAAGTGTCGTCAGCGGGTCATAGTGCTCGGACGTCGTCCCAATTCCAGCGTATCTTTCCCAGCCAGCTCCTGCTGAGCAGTGTGGGACCATCGCCCGGTACCACCCAGAGTGGTAGCTTGTGCATTGTTCCATCGTAGGAGACCTTTATGGTAGCACTGCCGATTACAGGAATAAGTTCTTTCATGTAAGTTCTTAGTTTCGTGCGAACTGGAGTTAAGACTGGCCTTGTTGCACCACAACCTTTCGCAAGTCTTTTTGCCCATGATGGACTGGCTCACGCCTGTGTCCAGCTCCATTGACACCAGGAGTCATAGAAAATAGAAACATAGAAAATAGGTGCAGGAGTAGGTCATTCGGCATCTTCTAGCCTGCACCGTTCAACATTTAGTTCAACATTCAGCGTTATCGGGGGACAATTTGTGGTGAATGTGTGCACCCCATGTACCTCTGCCTCATCGATCTGAGGCTCTGGTTCGTCGTGATCCTCCGTGGATCTGTCCTCCTCTGCAACATGGTGGTTTGCAGGTTTAACAGGCTTTGCAGCTCGCCTGCACACTCGTTGGAGGTATCCCATTGTTCCACAGCACTTGCAAACGTACCCTTTGAATCGGCATGAATGCAAACGATGATCACCCCCGCAGCGCCACCAAGGTGTTAATGGCCTTGCATTCATCACCCTTGATGGTGGACTCTGAGACCTCTGCGGACGTGTAGCTGCAGGTATGTGTGACCTACCCTGTACGTTACGATTCGAAAACAACATCACTTTGTTCACAGTACTTATAGCAGCACTTGTGTACTGAGAGATTTGTTTCGTATTGTCACTGATGGCAATGAACGCCTGGGCTATTGCTACGGCCTTACTCAAGGTTGGGGTCTCTACAGTCAGAAGTTTGCGAAGTATGGTTTTGTGGCCAATGCCAAGTATGAAAAAGTCTCTGAGCATGTGCTCCAAATGTCCTTCAATTTTGCAATGTCCTGCAAGGCGTCTTAGCTCGGCGACAGAACTCGCCACTTCCTGGCCTTCAGACCTTTTGTAGGTGTAGAACTGGTGCCTCGCCATCAGAGCATTTTCCTTCGGGTTCACATGCTCTCAGACTAGTGTGCACAAATCGTCATACGATTTTTCCGTGGGTTTCGCTGGAGAGAGCAGATTCTTCATGAGGCCATACGTTGGTGCCCCACAGACAGTGAGGAGGATCGCCCTTCGTTTGGCAGTGCTCTCTTCCCCATCTAGCCCGTTGGCTACGAAGTATTGGTCGAGTCGCTCCACAAAAGTTTCCCAATCATCTCCCTCCGAGAATTTCTCCCGGATGCCCACTGTTCTCTGCATCTTTGGGTTCGCTATCTGTATCTCGGCGCCAGTTGTTGTGTATGGAGAAAGAGTCAGACTGAGCTCAAAGTAAAGTGTGACTGTAGTCTTTTATTGTAGGTATCCAACCTGTGAAGCCTCCTTAAATACCTGTGCTCCCACGGGATTATGGGATCCCTTGGGACTCCAGGGGTTGAGCAGCGTAAATACAAGTTTACATATATAACAATTAGACTGTCTCTTGTTGGACATAGTCATTGCCTGGCACTTGCATGACGCAAATGTCACTTGCTACTTATCAGCGCAAGCCTGAATGTCGTCCAGGTCTTATTGCATGCGGCACGGACTGCTCCATTACCTGAGGAGTTGTGAATGGCACTGAACACTGTGCAATCATCAGCGAACATCCCCACTTCTGACGTTATGGTGGATGGAGGATCATTGCTGAAGCAGCTGAAGATGGTTGGGCCTAGGACGCTGCCCTGAGGAACTCCTGCAGCAATGTCCTAGGGCTGAGATACTTAACCTCCAACAACTACAACCACCTTCCTTTGTGCTAGATATGACTCCAGCTAGTGGAGAGTTTTACCCTGATTTCCACGGACTTCAACTTTACTAGGGCTCCTTGATGGAAACATGAGCAAGCCATTGATCCCCTCGAACCTGTTCCGCCATTCAATGAGATCATGGCTGATCTGTAACCTAAATCCATATACCCGCCTTTTTGCATATATGCAGTAATGACTCTGTGTCTTCAAGAGAGGATTGCAGCGACTATTAAATAAAATACCTAACATTTCTATCAAGTTGGGTTCAAAGTCCCACAATGCATACTAAAGCCATACAATGCTCTACTAGTTGGGTCACACCTGGGGTGCTGCATAATGGGACCATCCAGCCCCTAGCGATGCTCCTGTCATGAGGCTGCTACTGGGTTTAAGATAGGTGAGCCATGAGGAATGATTAAATAAGCTATGAAAAGAGGGACTTTCTATATATATATATATACTGGATCGAGAGAGTTAGTCTGGATTTGAGGACGAGAGTCTGGCTTTCAGTATTCCTGTTTCAAAATCGAACGAATTCCGTCTGTTCATCATCTCTCTCTCTCTCATCTCTTTCTTGGTAAGTATTAGCAGATCTCTCAAGGCATTGCTCATAGTGAATCAGAGGGTGTACTGTGTTCTAACAATTCAGGAGTGACCAAAGTGTTACAGGAAGTAATTGTGACATTTACTGAAGTGTGCATTATACGCCAGACTTGTAATTCGCTGATCTCCAGTGGTTTTGCACGCAGTGAGTCAAGGTTAAGTCTCCGGGTGAAGCAGGTGAGTAAAGAATGGGCAAGGGAGGAGAAAGGGTCGGGGAGGAGGAAAAGAGGGAGTAGGAGGGGTTGGGGGAAAGGGAGGACAATGGGAGGGAGAGGGGGAAGGGGAAGGGTCGGATGATAGAGGGAAATGACTGGGGTCCACCCCCTCCCCTCTCAACATTAAAATAAAATGGCCCCTGGTCCGGGCACAAGCATCTCATGCCTCAACTATTGGCTGCATGGTGTTGGGTATGTGCAACCAGCCACAGCTTGGGTAGAGGGGAGGGGAAGCATGGTAACAGCTGTAACATCTGCATGCAAGCCAGGTGGATAGTTAACGGCTGGGGGAGAGTAGGAAATCACAGCCACCAGATGCAGAGGCACATTACCTGGAGAGGGTAACAAGATGGGTTAGTGATATTAATACAGTTAAAGTAGAGGCTTAAAAAGTTCAAATACACTTCAAAAGGACTCCAAAAGTAAATGCGATTGTTTTTTCTGTTAACCTTTTGTCCGATTTGTGTTGCAGTGGTGTGGGCAATGTTTTGGGATTGTTTTTGTGGGTTTTTTTAGGTTTCCCCCAGCTCCTCGTCCCCAGGCCTCTCACCCCCAGCAGCTGTCCCATACTCTCTCGGAGTGAGATAACCTGTTCAGGACCAATTAGCACCATGTTTGGTGCTGTGATCCCGTGCCCACGTGGAACTGGCTGATCAACTCATTCTATATCTGACCCTCACAGTCAGTCGACACGAGGTGACTTCCCATCGCCCTGGTGCCAGGGGTGACGAGTCAACCTGCGATGGTTAGCTGACTTGATTTGCCAAGCCTGTGCACGTATCGTGGCACTCCGAGACTTGGATGGAAATGAAGCCTCAGCGGCATGAAGATTAATTGCCCCCAGAAACATATTCCAACTTTGCCAGCCCGCTGGCTCAGGAGCGGGAGCTGGCAGCTGGGGATGACCTGGGTTCATTGTGGTGCGCCATCTCCAGGAGGTGTACTGGTGGTGGCACAGTGCGGCTGCACAGTCAGACCTGTGTCAGAAAGCGCTTCGTGGCCACCGTCTTGTCCTGAACCGATGCACTCTCACGCGATGCTGCACCTACACCGATACTGGCCCTTGGCTGGCCCAACATTGTGTGTATGTTGGAGCAAGTCCTGGCAACCAGCAGCACCTCCTTTTCACAAGACAGAGGCAACCCCATTCTAAATGCCTCGATTGTGTTGGGAAAGTAGAACAAAGGCAGAGTTTGTCCCCAGCAGTGTCAGCTGTGGCTGTATGGGGAGCACACTCAGCTCTGAGTCAGAACTTTGTGGGTTTAAGTCCCACTCCAGGGACTTGAGCACATAAATCTAGGCTGGCACTCCCATGCAGTACTGAGGGAGTGCTGCACTGTCAGAGGTGCCGTCTTTTGGATGAGACGTTAAGCCGAGGTCCTGTCTGCCCTCTCAGGTGGATGTAAAAGATCCCATGGCATGATTTCGAAGAAGAGCAGGGGAGTTATCCCCGGTGTCCTGGCCAATATTTATCCCTCAATCAACATAATAAAAAAAAAAGATTATCAGATCATTATCACATTGCTGTTTGTGGGAGCTTGCTGTGTGCAAATTGGCTGCCACATTTTCCACATTACAACAGTCACTACACTCCAAAAGTACTTCATTGGCTGTAAAGTGCCTTGAGACATCCGGTGGTCATGAAAGGCGCTATATAAATGTAAGTCTTTCTTTCACTCAGGCAAAGGGTCGGGGGGGAGAGTCAGATCATTCAGATAGTCTCGATGTATCTTTGCCGTAACCAGAAAATACTGCTGTGATTGCACCAGCACAGTGTCAGTATCAGTGTAGATGGTACACACATGCCAGCTCTTCTGATGACTAAATTGGCAAGCTCACTGCCGAGTGTGGCCTATTCAAATCAGGGAGGTCTATGGTTCAATCCAGTTTCTATTGGATGGCATTAGGAGCGCTGGCATTGGTCCACAGGCACTGAGCCCAATCAGCCAGCCTTCCTGCTTTTGATCATTATCCAGTGACTGGAAGGTGCACATATATGGACAGGATCAGGCTGATGGGGGCCCCCTACTCCCATAATCATCAAGGCTGCCAACTCTGATCTCACCCCACGCATGAATAAAGATCAATTGGGTGAGTACTCGAGGGCATGGGGTGCCCATGCTAGCGTACCCAATCAGCACTGGCTGCATCTCAAAGTAATTCATTGCACACAAAGCAATGTCCAGAGTATCCGCGAGACACGGTAAGACACTATGCAGCGGGCGGTTGTTTTTTTTACCCACCTTAGCGCGGATTTCAATGCCTCAGGAAACGAAGGGAGAAAATTGGCAAAAGAGAAAACTAAATATCCAATTCTAAGCGCTACCAGCAATGCGCTGTGCATGCTGAACGCCCGCACTCTATGTTAACAATCTCATTAGTTAAATAGAAATGTCACTGCAGGCCCAGACTTCAGACTTAATTGAGAGCCTCCAGGGACATCAATGACTGCTTAGAGGTGTTGCGGCAATCCGGGTGGTTTCTATAAATAGCCACACCAGTCAGAAAGAGGCAAAGTCAAGTTAACATTTTCAGAAATCAACTGGGATCAAAAGGCAATGCATGGATTGCCTTGAAACACTGGAGTCTAGGTTCCCTTGGAGATGAACAACAAAAGGAAGAACTATCCAGGGGTACAGGTCCATGGACACCAATTACCCCCTGTCTAATCTCCTAAATTGCCATTCTTATCAGTAGGCTGTTTGACTGTGACAGCATCACAACCAAACCCAATGCTGCCCCTCATCCAGTGTCCACACTTGAAACGTTTGAGCAGGGATAGCTAGTTCCCCCTAAGGTGCACCAATCGGGAGGTCCCGGCAGGCCACTCAGCTGTTATCGCTGGAAAAGATGTTGCTCCTGTGTGTTCACATAGCTGAGCAGCAAATTTAAAGAGACAGTTCCCTCCTCCCAAAAAATTAAAGGGGACATTGACAGCAATCTGCAGCGGAAATCCAGTCTGACATTCCCTCCCTAACTCAGTGACACTGAGGTCAATTCTAGCCTTCTTACCATGGTGGGCTTTTTGTGAGAATGGGATGTGGGCATGGCAAGTAAGGATGGACTTGGAATGTGCTGAGTGTGGGGGCCTGATAGCCTAGAATCACTCACAATCATTTGGGAAAGACCACAGACTCTAGCCCCAGGCCTGAGACCGGCCTAAGAGCCGAAACACAATAGTCACATTTTCAACAGGATTTGTGGAATTTTATGAGGTGTTTTTTTGTTTTTTTTGTACAGATTAGCAACGGTTATCAAATGTATTTGTAACCTAATCAGCGGGTTAATGGGGAAAAGGCCAGATGAAAACATTTTCATCAAGCATTTCTTAACAATTTGATTGGTTCACCTTCTCCTTGCCAATCAATTTGCAAAAAGTACACTGAATAAATAAGCAGATGAAGAAATGTTCACTGAGCCAAAATATATATGGCTACTAGCCAAGAAATCTGGTGAAGGAAAAGTGTTGAAAACCTAAGTTGTGGTGAATAGGAAGGGCATGCTGACATAAGGTTTTTAATATATTAATAGATAGAGGTTATATTGATCCAATTTTTCAAACCTTACTGGTATTTTTTTGTTGAACCATCAATGCAATCAGTTGAGATAATTATTACCACAAAAAAAATACAAGTCAGTGGCATTTATATGAAAGAAGCTCAAGGCCATGGAACCAAATGGCAATACTGGGCTGCTTCATTAAGCAAAATATAGCTTTAAAGAATTAGATGCCATGAAGCATCAATTGCGCATGATTTAAAGCAGACACAACACATCAATCATAGTCTTGCTCTTCTGTATTATTGTTATTGAGGAACAATTGAGAACAGAGAACATGTTGGAAAACAAGGACTGGAGTACATCGCCTTTGGGAACGGATTAGAATTCCTATCCTGTCCTTTCCTAGCAGGTGTTCATTGAATCATACAACACAGATAGATGCCACTCGGCCCAATGTGCCTGTGCTGGCTCTTGGAAAGAGTTATCCAATTAATCCCACTCCTCCTCTTCCCCATCACTCTGCAAATTTTCCCTCCGTGTGCTCGCTGACCGACATTGGCGCCTGGTCCTGCAACACAACGATCTTAAAATTCTCATTCTTGTTTTCAAATCCCTCCATGAACTCTCCCCTCCATATGTCTGGAATCTCCTCCAGCCCTTCAACCTTTCAAGATTTCCGTGCTCCTCCAATTCTGGCTTCCTGCGTATCCATGATTTTAATTTCTCCACCAGTGGTGGCCAGTTGTGGGATTCCCTCTGTAAATCTCTCCACCAACCTCCCGCTCCTCCCTTTAATATGCTCCTTAAAACCTCCTCCATTACCTTCCTCTCCGCCGACGGGATCGCGGGGCTGCCCTGATTTCCCAGGCGGTCATCGTGGGCGCGGTGCGGGGCGGACAGTTTGGGTAAGACTCAGAACTCGCGGTGGCGTCGCAACCAGAGGCATTGCACACCAGGCGCAACTCTTCCCGGGAGGATCGCGGCCGGGCGCTAGAAACCTCACCGCCGCCTTTCACACCGCTCCGGGGCGAAACCTGGAGCGCAAAGGACCGGAAAATCCAACCCCAACGTGTTTCATTCCCCTGTGCTGACATTGCTCACCTTGCTGTGACCACACACTTCATTGACAGAAAAAAAGCCCAGTTGGGGTGAATGCACTTACAATGTAATGCTGCTGCTGTACATGAGGCAGCAGAGCAAGTTATAGGTGAATTATATTAGCAGTAAAACAGAGACAAGAGGGCATAATATAACAACGAGAATGAGTTCGATGGGAGGCTGTTGGCCTTTAAATCCAATTCTTCAGTATTGGATCATTGAAACTCCATTGAAATGTTTTTTAGTCTTGATACAGTTCAGGATAATGTGTTTCATCATTGAAAAGAGCCCAGCTCTCGGACTTATTAAGATTTGTTTCCGACATCTTTACTCCTGGGGACAGTAAACCGCTTAGCTCGTGCAATAAACTGCAGCTGCTGAAGTACTTGAATCATCCCAGGCAGTGTTAGAGGCTGTTTTGCATGGATTTTTACCATTTTAGTAGGCCAGGGGGGTGGCAGCTGGAGTAACACCAGATCTTTCAGTGAACAGTGAGGGTTAGAGGTGCCCCAAGAAACGCACTGGATTTTCGGTTGTCTAACGCCTCAGTTAGCGCCCAGAGGGGGCGTTAATGGCAGCATAAGAGGTTACCGACCGGGAGTGCAGCGTTTAGCGCCGTGACCGAAAGTTCATTGTAGGCTCACCGGAAGCGCAAACCACTAGCGCCCAGCTACTGACGATCGCTCCGAACATGGCTTGTTCCTGGTGCAACGCCCACGCTTAAGCCCCGGTCAGTAAATTCGCTGCGTGCGCCTCATTGAGCGCTCACCAATAACAACGTCTGGAAAAACAGTCGGTCCAGGTTCGCAGAGTCGGTAACTGGTGGCTACTTAAAGAGATGAGGAAACGCTTCCCTCGGAGGTCACAACTAGTGCAATGTTTACACAGAGCACGGTGCGTGAGCCTCCGAGTTTGCAGAAACAGGCAGAAATAAGAGGTCAGCTTGAGAATAAGTGATTTTGAGGTGATAATGGGTGCATTACCATGCCGCGCCTTTAAAACTCGGCTTTTCCCGGGATCTGAATCAGAGTTTGGCTCTTTGGCGCAATGACTCAGTTAAATTTAGCGTCGGCATTCCCCCCTGCCCCCCACCCCGAGTGCTCTCTCATGCCCCGTCCCAGCCAGATCAGAATGACATTGACAGTAGTTGACAACCTGTGGGGAGGTGAACATCTGGATAAATACCCTCCAAAAATTGGACACTGCAACTTGAGGCCTCCATCAGGGAGCTTGTTGTAGGCTGGGATCAGGTAATGTGCTGTTCGTGTGTGAGTCTTGTAGAAAGCCTCTCTTTTCACATGAAGCCTGATCGTTTACAAAATATAAAGCCCAGCTTCCTAAACCTATCCTGATAACTAAGGGTCCTTAAATTAGGTACCAATCGTGTGGCCCACTTCTGAACCGAGGATCTCGATATTACCCACCACATGATGAGCACCAAAACTGCACACAGTATATTTGATGTGCCCATGCCTTGTACAGTGAAATGGTCATTCTTCTAGTTTTATGTTTAATTCTCCCAACTATAAAACCCTCATTTAGTTTCACAATAGCCTTGTCATGGTCATGGACTTTAAGTGAATCATGAACTACAACCTTCAGGTTATTCTCCCACTTAGCAACTTAGAGTGGGCAATCATGTATGACGGCTACCTTCGGAGAATTGCCTCTCCCCGAATACATCATCCTGTATTTCTCTACATTAAAAGACATCACAGGCCCATTTCACCATTGAGCCTAGTTGTGCCTGCAACCGTGCATATAGGAACAGGAGGAGGCCATTCAGCCCCTCGAGACTGTTCTGTCACATAATTAGATAATGCCTGATCTGTACCTCAACTCTGTTTATCTGCCTTTGCTCCATATCCTTTGATACCCTTACCCAACAAAAATCTACAAATCTTAGTTAGGGGCAGGCCGGGGAAGAGAGGAAGGGGGGGAAGGAAGAGAGAGGAGGAGGGGGGGGGAAGAGAGAGGGGGGGGGGGAAGAGAGAGAGGAGGAGGGAGGGGGGAGGGGAGTGAGAGGAGGGAGGGGGGAGGGGAGAGAGAGGAGGGAGGGGGGAAGGGGAGAGAGAGGAGGGGGGAAGAGAGAGAGGAGGGAGGGGGTAGGGGAGAGAGAGGAGTGGGGGGGGAAGAGAGGGAGGGGGGAAGGAAGAGAGAGAGAGGAGGGAGGGGGGGAAGAAAGAGGAGGGGGAAGAAGAGAAAGGAGGGGGGGAAGAGAGAGGAGGAGGGGGGGGAAGAGAGAGGGGGGAAGGAGAGGAGGGGGGAGAGAGAGGAGGGGATGGGAGAGAGAGGAGGGAGGGACGGGGAGAGGGGGGAGGAGAGGAGTGGGGGGCAGAAGAACGACTGACCGCCCTCCCTCCCTCGGGACCTGGCCTGTTCTGGATAAGTGATTTTTCCGGATGAGGGGTGGTCACATTAAATTGGATGGTACACTGACCAAGGGGATATCGGGGCTGGGAGTGCGGCAGAGAGATCATTGGGGGGGTGGTGGATCACAGGGTCAAGCCAGCGATTGCGGGAGTCGGCAGCGAGGAAGGACTTCAATTTGTTCATGTCGGAGCTCTGCGCATGCGCCACCCAGTGGCCGGGAATGGTTCTGGATAAGGGAGTTCTGGATAAAGGAGGTTCAACCTGTACAAAAAACGTGCTTCCTGATTTCGCTGCTGAATGGTCCAGGTCTAATTTTAAGATTATGCCGCCTTGGTCTGAATTCTCCACAAGCGAAAATAATTTCTCTGTCTCTACGCTGTCGAACCCCTGTATCATAAAACCTCAATTGGATCGCCCCTCACCTTTCTAAACTCAAGGGGATACAAGGAAGGCTTATGCAACCAGTCCTCATAATTTAACCTTTTAAACCCTGGTATTATTCTGCACACATCTGCGTTCCTCCGACTGATGGCGATTCATTGAGCTCTGCTGGTAATGTGCACATGTGGATGTTGGGTAAGGACCGATCCCGGCTTAGGTGTAACCTCTTAGGTCGAATAGCCTGCTTGACACTCCCTGTCAAAAATACACATGAGCAGTGGGCACGTGGGAGAGGTACTGAATAGAGTCCCTGTGCCTATGCATCTGGACCCGAACAAGGAGTTTGTACCTGCAAATGAGAAGGACTTAAACCTGTTGAAGCGTGAGATGAAAAAGCTCTGTACTAAATTTCGATATTTAAATAGGAGAGCAATGGAGAGAAGATTGCAACTTTACAACAACAACAACTTTACAAGTGTCATCGTTAAGTATAGAAAGAAAGAACTTGCATTTATATGGCACCTTTCGAGATATCTGGACGCCCCAAAGCCCTTTACTTTTTGTAGTGTAATCACAGTTGTAATGTAGGAAAACATTGCAGCCAATCTGCGCATAGCAAGCTCTCACAAACAGCAATGTGATAATGAGCAGATAATCTGTTTTAGTGGTTTTGGTTGAGGGGTAAATATTGGCCAGGACACCAGGGAGAACTCCCCTGCTCTTCTTCGAAATAGTGCCACGGGATCTTTTGCATCCACCCGAGAGGGCCGCACAGTATTTGTACAGTCCAAGGCAGAATTGTCACTCACTTTTCCTTTATCCACTTGCAGGCGAATCTCTGTTTCGTGGACATTGACAACCACTTCATCGAGCTGCCGGAGGATTTCCCGCAGTTTCCCAACAAGCTGGAGTTCATCCAGGAGATCTCGGAGGTGCTGCTTCAGTTTGGAATCCCGCCCGAGGGGAACCTGCACTGCAGCGAGAGTGCCACCAAGCTGAAGAACCTGGTGCTGGACGACCTGGCCAATGACAAAAAGAACGGCAACCTGACCGGCAACACCATCAACATGTACGAGCTGCTGAAGGGCAACGAGACGCTGGCTCGGCTCCAGGCGCTGGCCAAGCGCACCGGCGTGGCCGTGGAGAAGATGGAGATCGCGCCCCCGCCCGCCGCCAACAAGGTGAAGGACACTAAGTGCCGGTGCAGCGAGGAGGAGCTCCGCGATTACAAGCTGGGGGTGCAGCTCCGCGAGGTGTTCGCCAACCGCTTCACCCGGATGTTCGCCGACTACGAGGCCTTTGTCATCCAACCCACGCAGGATATGGAGTCGTGGCTCACCAACCGGGAGCAGATGCAAAATTTCGACAAGGTAATTGCTCTGCTCCTTTTCCCCTCGTGTTATTTAGTCCCTCAGAACGCTCGAAGTACAGCCAGCCCGGCCTCTACTGCCTGGTGACACTGCGTCCCTGATTGTAATATATATAGCTCCACCTGTGGACTCCTGTGGCACTGCAGCCAGTGCTGTTTATAACAAAGAAAGGGAACAGGTCACCTGACTGGTAAGTTCCAGAATGTTCTGCCATCTTAAGGCTGTGTGTGTGTCTGTGAGTTACTGAAAATATAACAATGATAAATAAAGTCTTGCATTTATATAGCACCTTTCACAGCCTCAGGACGGCCCAAAGCGCTTTACAGCCAATGCATTATTTTTGAAGTGTAGTCACTGCTGTAATGTAGGAAACGCGGCAGAGCAGGTCTCCAGTCGTCCTGATTAACCCTTGCCACTGGATAAAGGCCTAGCTCTGTCAAGCCAGTGTGGTGGCTGATATGCAATGGTCACCACACGTTAAAAAAATCCACACACAGGCATCTTCCACCCTCTCAATTGGAGTTCAGGACTAGAACATCGGGTCCTTCATTGAAACATCTGTGAACTCATGTGGAAGCAAGTCATCCTCGTTCGATGGACCGCCTATGATGATGTAGAAAACATGGCAGCCAATTTGCGCACAGCAAGCTCCCACAAACAGCAAAGGGATAATGACTAGATAATCTGTTATTTTCGTGATGGTGGTTGAGGGATAAATATTGGCCAGGACATCAGGAGAACGCCCCTGGTTCTTCTTTGAAATAGTGTCGTGGGATCTTTTATGTCCACCTGAGATGGCAGATAGACCCTCGGTTTAATGTCCTGTCTGATAGACGGCTCCCTCGACAGTGTAGCACTCCCTCAGCATTACAGTGAAGCGTCAGCCTAAATTTTGTCTAGTCTCTGGAGTCTGGCTTGAACCCACGACCTTCAGAGACTTGAGTGCTATCACTAAGCCATGGCTGTGAGAGGGCCCCACAGGGCGAGTCTGATGAAACAACTGCAGTTACGGCTCTTAGGACTAATGGCCAGTCGTTCTATGGCATGGCACGTGCGACTTTCAAAAAAGTGAATGTGATGAAGAGGTTATACACTTGCCCAGATTGACTTTCTGCCCATTTCTTTCCTGTTCCTCAAACAAGGAGAAGGGCATTGGCACTGGGAAATGGAACAGGTCAGGAGTAGACCTAGATGAACACTTCCTCTACTCTACTCCAGCAACCTGCTGAAAGCCAACCTGGTGCAACCATTACTTGCACCAATGTCTATTTTCCCATTTCTCACATTGCCCTCACTGGATGAGACTGTCTACTTAGTGCCACATGCCCACCAGGGAACTGGATGACCCTATTGCGGCTGGGTCGTTTCATTGGTCTGCGTGGGATTCAAAGGTTGAAAAGTCGTCAGCTTAGCGCCCTCTGCCATCCCTACCCCCCGCAGAAATAAAATTATATCGAGCGAAGGAAGGCTGGAAGAAAGGATTACCTAATCCTATTGACGTGTGCTGTATCTTAGCTGAAGGTGAATGGCTGAGCATCTTTGACCGTGGCAGGGAGCCAGATGCTGATCACAATGAAGCGCGTGCTCCTGACAATTGCATCGTTTGGAAGTGCCTTTTCTGTTTGTACCCCCTGTGATTCAAGACACCCTTCAAGGTTAGTTTGCAGACACTCAATAAAGCAGACACAGTCTGTAATGTATTTGCTTCATGGGTTCTTTGCTTAAGAATTCATAGCAACATATTGCTATTAAGAACTAGTTGCTTTATTAGCAAAAGGTTTAACAATCACACGACACATTACCAGTTCATCCACCAGGCTCACAACCACCTGCCTCATCGTGGACCCCCTAGAACCCAACTGGCTTGGGGTTTTATTGAGTCTTGTGAACATTACATGACTGGCTAAGCCACTCCCAACTCAACAACTCTGCAAACCTTTTGTGCCAGTGATCCCGATTGGCACGTTCTAGACTCCTTGGCGGCAACTATGCGAGAAAAGTGACCGGGATCACCTTGATTGCAATTCTGTTTACTCCGTTTTCTGATTTAAAAAATGGCAAAAGCTCCCAGGATGGAATCTGCAACTTCCAAATATCTCAGTTGCACAATTGTCTGATGCCCATATTTTTTCTGTTTCTAATGAATTGTGTCGTATTTTGTTTGAGCCAAAGAGAGTCGCAAAATAATCGTTAATTTCTGACCAGTTCCCCCTATTAGACTGGAGGCACCCCGCAACAATCAGCTCAACAACAAACTAAATGTTCCAGATTTTGTGGTTGTAATGACGGTGAAACTGTCAGCATTCGCCGTCATTAGTCTGTGAGGTTAACAACAACAACAACCTGTATTTATATAGCGCCTTTAACGTAGTAAAACATCCCCAGGTGCTTCACAGGAGTGTTATAAGACAAAACAAATACATTTGACACTGAGCCACATAAGAAGAAATTACGGCAGATGACCAAAAACCTGGTCAAAGAGGTAGGTTTTAAGGAGCGTCTTGAAAGAGGGGTAGCGAGGCGGAGAGGTTTAGGGAGGGAGTTCCAGAGCTTGGGGCGCAGGCAACTAGAGGCATGGCCACCGAGGGTTGAGCAGTTATAATCAGGGATGCTGAAGAACAGCAACTTCTGGCATCTGCACATGTGCAGTTAAACACAGAAATCCAGAAGTTGCTGTTGCTGGTTCCCTGCTCCTTCTTAGGGTGCACTGTTGACGACCTCACAGACGGAAATCTTACAAATCACTGAACTGATGGGAGCTTCCCCTTTTATGCTGTAATGAGATTGTTAAAATGCCCCAAAAAGTTAACGAGGTATAACTGGGTTTTTAGCGGCGTATTAAGTCACACTTACTACTGAACAACCTCTCTGGCCCTGAAAACCTAATTTTATATTTCTGGATAAAAATTCCATATTTATTTAATATAATTTTTTTTTTAAGTTTGTTTACGATAGTTCAGCTTCGACCTTAATTTATAAAAAGTGAAGGATAATCAATCCATTTTACTTCCTGGTTTGTGGTCTGTGAAAATTCTTCAAGGTGAATGGCTGCTTAGCCAGCTTGATGACATCACTGTTGCTGGACAATGAAGATCCCCACACTTGGCGCCAGGAGAAAATTAATGCGGGAAAGGTGAAATTGACGCCACAGAGATTGCTGGATCTTTGCGGGCAGCTTTCTTCAAGATTAGCGGCGAGCGCCATCACATCGCTACGAACCGCAAAATCCGGGTCATAGTGCTCGCGAGTTTCAAATGTCATCTTATTCTGGTAGTCAGCAAAGACTAGCGGAGTGTCCAGTGGTGGGTGCAGGTCGGCAAGCGCTTGAAGCAACACAGCACGATCCAATTCCATGTACCGATTCCTCAGAGGAGGGACACGCATTCTGAGGACCCGCTTCCCCTCCATAACAACTTTCACATCCTGGACCTACAGGTGGAGTTGTGTTGAATTTAAAAACTGAGTTATGGTTCCTTCACTTCCCCGGCCATGCCTTAGTGTGTGATGCAGGTGGCCTAGTGCAATGCTGTGATGTACGATTCTATGATCTGGAATTGTCGCTATCATCATCATCATAGGCAGTCCCTCGGAATTGAGGAAGACTTGCTTCTATTCTTAAAATGAGTCCTTAGGTGACTGAACAGTCCAATACGAGAGCCACAATCCCTGTCACAGGTGGGACAGATAGTCATTGAGGGAAAGGGAGGGTGGAACAGGTTTGCCACACACTCTTTCCACTGCCTGCGCTTGATTTCTGCATGCTCTCGGCGCTGAGACTCGAGGTGCTCAGTGCCCTCCCGGATGCACTTCCTCCACTTAGGGCGGTCTTTGGCCAGGGACTCCCAGGTATCAGTGGGGATGTTGCACTTTATCAGGGATGCTTTGAGGGTGTCCTTATAACGTTTCCTCTGCCCACCTTTGGCTCGTTTGCCATGAAGGAGTTCTGAGTAGAGCGCTTGCTTTGTGAGTCTCGTGTCTGGCATACGGACAATGTGACCTGCCCAACGGAGCTGGTCAATTGTGGTCAGTGCTTCAATGCTGCGGATGTTGGCCTGGTCGAGGACGCTGATGTTGGTGCGTCTGTCCTCCCAGGGGATTTGTAGGATCTTGCGGAGACATCGTTGGTGGTATTTCTCCAGCGACTTGAGGTGTCTAGTGCACCAACATGAAAGCTGGTATTGAGGGATCCACCAGAGTGATCCCAGGAAAGAGTGCCAAAAGAGTGCTAGTCATTTGTGAAAGGAGGCGACTGAGAGGTCAGCTCATAAAGGTATAGAAGACAATGTAGAAATCTGGAGCACAACCCAATTAAACTGTGACAGTACAACAATGGGGCACAGGCTCAAACTGATGACAGGCAAATTTAGCACAAGTGTCAGGAGATTCTCCTTCACACAAAGATTGATCGTAGCCTCAAACTTAGAAGAAAGAGGGTGAAAATACAGTTTAGATTTAACTACTTTACACAAGGGATGGTGAATGCATGGAATGGATTGCCCAGGGAGGGAGTAGGATTCGATGGCAGCAGCAAATCCAAGCAGGAACTGGACAATTACCTTGAGAAAAATCAGATGGAAGGTTTTGCGAGATATGATATTTCCCAGACGCTGGGATTGGCTGGATTGGTGGTGGTGTTTACTGGTTCTACATATTTCCATGTACCTATGAAATGCATTGCATGGACTTCGGAGCAGGGCAATTTCTGAAATCATTTGAGAGACCGGTTGGGTGGAGATGGAGGTGGTGTTGTTTTTATGGATGGATGAGCTGAAAGTGCCTCCTTGTGCACATGTATCTTGTGAAATCTAATTAAAGAAAGCCAAAATTATTCAGAAATGAAACAAGATCCACTGATCGCTCTGCACCAAGAGAGAAGAATTAACTTGTATTTAACTACCGTCTTTCAGATCCCAATAGATAATCAAGTACTTTTGAAGTGTAGTCACTGCTGCCATTTTGCGCACAGTTACGGTCCCAGAAACAGAAACGACCCAATAATCTATATTTGGTTGTGGTCGTTGAGGGATGAATATTGGCCAGGACACCGGGAGAATGCCCCTGCTCTTTGATGGGATTGAGAGGTTAGACCTAGCAGGAAAGATTGAACATGCTGGGACTCTTTTCTCTAGAAAAGACAAGACGAAAAGGTGGACCTGATAGAGGTCTCCAAGATTATGACAGGATTTGATAGGGTAGACATAGAAAAGATGCTTCCACTTGCGGGGGAGACCACAACTCGGGGCCATAAATATAAGATAATCACCAATAAATCCAGTAGGGATTTCAGGAGAAACTTTTTACCAAGAGACTGGTTAGAATTTGGAAATCGCTGCCACAGGGAGTGGTTGAGACAGATACATTCAAAGGGAAGCTAGATAAACACGAGGGAGAAAGTAATAGAAGGATATGTTGCTGGGGTTAGCTGAAGAGAGGTGGGAGGAGGCTCGTGTGGACCATAAGCACCGGCACAGACTCGTTGGGCTGATTGGCCTGTTTCTATGCTGTAGCTACTTTGTAATACTTGTCTCATTCAATATTCTTCGCCAATGCAGTGCTCCCTCGGTATTACACTCACTTATCGGTCTGGATTGGGTGCTCAAGTCTCTGGAGTGGGGCTGGAACTTCTGACCTAGAGGCAAGATTGCCACTACTGAGCCAAGCTGACACTTAAAACATTTGAAGGAAGGAGTGGCCAAGAATGCCTGGTTGCATTTCTTCTCTTCTTCTTAGGCAGTCCCCCGGAGTCGAGGATGACTTGCTTCCACACTGAAATGAGTTCTAAGGTGACTGCTGAGGCCAATGGAGGACCTACCATCTCTGTCATAGGTGGGGAAAGTGGTGGTTGGTGGGTGGGTGGGGTGCTTGGTTTGTCGTACGCTCCTTGCGCCATTTGTGCTTGGCTTCCGTGTGCTCCTGGTGAAGAGACTCGAGGTGTTCGCCGCTTTCTCGGATGCTTCTCCTCCACTTTGAGCGGTCTTGGGCCAGGGATCCCCAAAAGTCGGTGGGGATGTTGCATTTTTTCAAGGAGGCTTTGAGGGTGTACTTGAAGCATTTTATCTGCCCTCCTGGGCTCGCCTGCCGTGACTTAGCTCGGAGTAGAGTGTTTCGGGAGTCTAGTATTGGGCATGTGGACAATGTGGCCCGTCCATCGGAGCTGATCGCGCGTGGTCAATGCTTCGATGCTGGGGATGTTGGCCTGAGAGAGAACACTGACGTTGGTGCGCCTATCCTGCCAGTGAAGTTGCACTAAGCCGTAACAGATTCTGCCCTTGAACATTTTCACTAAGCCACAAATAGGGACTTATGTGACTATTTTATTCCAAACCCATGGACAAAACATGTAGGGTATTAATCATCACGGTTCTGCATTAAACCAAGAATGAACTTGTATCTTGACTTCCATTTTATGTACATAAGACAGTTAACGAAAGAGTAATGGATTATTTACTTTCATTTTAGGCCTCGTTTCTTTCCGACCAGCCAGAGCCCTACCTCCCCTTTCTCTCCCACTTCATAGAAACCCAGATGTTTGCCACTTTCATTGACAACAAGATTGTGTCCCTGTGGGAGGAGAAGGACCCCCTGCTCAGAGTGTTCGATTCGCGCATTGAGAAAATGAAGATCTACAGTGTCCGCATCCCTGTGTTACGCACTTCAAACTATCAGAAATGTACCGTCTTGAAAGAAGCTGGTGAGTACAGTTGTTCTCGTTTGTCTGCTCAGTACTGTGCGGGCAGGTATAGGGGGAAGGATCATCTTGTGCAGGGTATATAATCATATCAATAACATGAACCGGGCATACTTCAGCACAGTGGTTCTCAGCTCACAATACTGAGCTCCAAAGGCTGAATCGAGTGCAGCTGTCTTGCTTCTGCAGTAACTTGACCTTCGAGGACACCTGCTTGTTGCTCCAGTTTTAGCCTGTAGGCAGTCGTGAATATATTTAAAAGCTTTATTACGCTCCAAATTGCTGCCACATTGATGGTACTTACAGTTCAGGTTACCATCCCTCAAGGATTGTTGGAGCCTCGAGGAACTGAAGATCAATTAATACAGACTATAATCATTTCAGTGCGGCCTAGTGAGCAAAGGACCTGCTTGGCATAGTATTAAACCACACAGATCAGAAGGTCGCTACTTCAATTCCTGTCCAGGCCTCAGCTTGGCCAGCCGAGTAGTTCAGAAGCCATAACTGACTGCTGGCCGAAAGATGGGAGAAATTCTCCAGGGTACAGTTATGGTCTTCTTATTTAAGGAGGGATATACTTGCATTGGAGGCAGTTCACAGAAGGTTCACCAGGTTGATTCCTGAGATGAAGGGGTTGTCATATGAAGAAAGGCTGAGCAGGTTGGGCCTATACTCATTGGAGTTTAGAAGACTGAGAGGTGATCTTATTGAAACGTATAAGACTCTGAGAGGGCTTGACAGGGTAGATGCAGAGAGGATGTTTCCCCTAGTGGGCAAATCTAGAACTAGGGGGCATAGCCTCAGAATAAGGGGTCGCCCATTTAAAACAGAAATAAGGAAGAATTTCTTCTCTCAGAGGGTCGTGAATCTTTGGAATTCTCTATCCCAGAGAGCTGTGGAGGCTGGGTCATTGAATATATTTGAGGTGGAGATAGGCAGATTTTTGAACGATAAAGGAGTCAAGGATTATAGGGAACGGGCAGGGAAGTGAAGTTGAGGCCAAGATCAGATCAGCCATGATCTCATTGAATGGCGGAGCAGGCTCGAGGGGCTGGATGGCCTACTCCTGCTCCTATTTCTTATGTTCTTGTGTTCCCGCTCCTGATCGCTGTCCAGTGACTCCCGCTGGAAAGCGCATGTGTGGTGTTTGCACGTTGAGAGTGAAGGGGTCTTGTTTGGCTGTGCGATTCTCCAGTGTTGGAACAGCCTGCAGACAATCCACGTCTAGGAGCCTGCGTAAGGAACTGGGGGTAAAACACATTTCAGGACAAAATGGCAACAAACACTTGTATTGAATTTACAAAATCATAAATCACTCAAGATGTTTATAAGGATGTATGCAATGATATAAAATCCAGATGAATGAAGGGAGGATTGAGTGACCTTTAAATAGAGGATCATTAATAAGTACCAATGGTAATGGTATGCATACAAAACTAAGGAAGTACCCCAGATTCAAGTGAGTTGTGGTCAGTTTACATTATATTACCATTAGAGGGAACAACGTGTGGCGGCCTGGTCCGGAAATCGGCGCGGTACCAACCTGCAAGACCATCAGCAGGCCGGGGCCATTAGAGGGAGCAACATGTGGAGGTGTACCACTGTAGGGAGTAGTGCGTGCTGCTGCAGGAGGGCAGCGGCTGCAAAGAGAGCGATTGGATTGGACTTCATCATAACCCAGCAACAGCTGCAGGAAAAATGCAGGGTGCAGCGCCAGCCCTTATACATGACCTTTTTCAACCTTACAAAAGCCCTTGACACTGTCAACCGCGAGGGTCTATGGAGCGTCCTCCTCCGTTTCAGATGCCCCCAAAAGTTTGTCGATATCCTTCGCCTGCTCCACGACGACATGCAGGCTGTGATCCTTACCAACGGATCCATTACAGACCCAATCCACCACCAGACCGGGGTCAAACAGGGCTGCGTCATGACTCCTCTTCTCAATCTTCCTCGCTGCCATGCTCCACCTCAGTCAACAAACTCCCCGCTGGAGTGGAACTAAACTACAGAACCAGTGGGAAGCTGTTTAACCTACGCCGCCTCCAGGCCAGGTCCAAGATCACCCCAACCTCTGTCGTTGAGCTACAGTATGCGGACGACGCCTGCGTCTGCGCACATTCTGAGGCTGAACTCCAGGATATAGTCGATGTATTTACTAAGGCATATCAAAGCATGAGCCTTACGCTAAACATCCGTAAGACAAAGGTCCTCCACCAGCCTGTCCTCACTGTACAGCATTGCCCTCCAGTCATCAAGATTCACGGCGTGGCCCTGGACAACGTGGACCATTTCCCATACCTCGGGAGCCTCTTATCAACAAAGGCAGACATTGATGCGGAGATTCAATACCACCTCCAGTGCGCCAGTGCAGCCTTCAGCCTCCTGAGGAAAAGAGTATTCAGAGACCAGGCCCTCAAATCTACCACCAAGCTCATGGTCTACAGGGCTGCAGTAACACCCGCCCTCCTGTATGGCTCAGAGGCATGGATGATGTACAGAAGACACGTCAGGTCGCTGGAGATATATCACCAACGATGTCGCCGCAAGATCCTGCAAATCCCCTGGGAGGACAGGCGCAGCAACATCAGTGTCCTTGTACAGGCTAACGTCCCCAGCATTGAAGCACTGACCACACTCGATCAGCTTCGCTGGGCGGGCTACATAGTTCGCATGCCAGACACGAGACTCCCAAAGCAAGTGCTCTATGCGGAGCTCCTTCACGGAAAACGAGCCAAAGGTGGGCAACGGAAATGTTACAAGGACACCCTCAAAGCCTCCCTGATAAAGTGCAACACCCTCACTGACACCTGGGAGTCCCTGGCCAAAGACCGCCCTAAATGGAGAAAATGAATCCGGGAGGGCATTGAGCACTTTGAGTCTCAACGCGGAGAGCGTGAAGAGGTCAGGCGCAGGCAGCGGAAGGAGCGTGCAGCAAACCAGTCCCACCCACCCTTTCCCTTGGCGACTGATTGTCCCACCTGTGACCGAATCTGTGGTTCTCGAATTGGACTGTTCAGCCACTTCAGGAGTGGAAGCAAGTCTTCCTCGATTCCGAGGGACTGCCTATGATGATGAACCCAGTTCATTGATTGGAGCATGGGCAGGTGTGGCAGGAGCGGCGAGGTCAGGGGCGAAGGAGCAGCGAGAGTTCGTAGAGGAATGGGACCGGGGCCCAGGAGAGGCGTGAGTTCAGAGCACAGAAGAGGCGAGGGCCCAGAGGCAGCACAGGCCAGCCCACACTGCGATATGTGTGCACACTAGGTCCGTACAGCAGAGCTAAACTCCAGTCGTCTTGGTTAACCCTTGCCATTGGACCAAGACCTAGCTCTGTCAAGCCCGTGTGGTGGCTGGTGTTCAACGGCCACCGCACGTTAAAAAATGCACGCACAGGCATCTTCCACCCTTCAGGATGTGGTTCGGGATCCAGAATATTAGGTCCTTCATTGGAACACCTGTGAATTCATCCCTTTTTGGCGTGGAAGCAAATCCTCTTTTCGAGGGATGGCCTATGATGATGAGAGATATACCGCATTTTCTATTACACTGACAATCAAGTGGATCGTTAAGTATTATCTCTTCAATACTCCCGTTTATTTCCTAGGACCACTGCATCCGCAGAGCATTCATTCTTCCTTTATTTATTTCACACATACCAATTCCACGTGGGCTGGGGGCCAAGTCCCTGCCCCTTGCTAGCGGCTCTCTCTGTGCAAGAGTACCCTGTGAGGGACAGTGCTCCAGATTTATCCCTTCACCCTTGGCCATGTGGGCAGTCCGACGTCTGATTGATGCATTAAATCTGGAATCCTCACCCAAAAGGGTGTGGATGCTGGGACAATTGTAGCTTTCAAGACCGAGGTCGATGGATTTTTGTTAGGTAAGGGTATGGAGCAATGGTGGGTAATTGGAGTTGAGGTGCAGATCAGCCATGATCTAATTGAATGGTGGAACAGGCTTGTGAAGCTGAATGCTCAACTCCTAGTTCAAATGCTCCTACCCTTGAACTAATCTATTTGAGATCAGGGTCCCTTTGTGTGAGAATCCCATGGCCTGGCACTTTATGGGCTTCTAACTTAATACATAACCTTGGCCAGTTCATGGTAGTCCCAGTCACAATGCAATAAAGACCAGGTAATCTATTTTAGTGATGTTGGTTGAGGGATAAATATTGACCAGGACACCGGGGAACATAAGAACATAATAATTAAGAGCAGGAGTAGGCCATTTGGCCTCTTGATCCTGCTCCGCCATTTAATAAGATCATGGCTGATCTGATCATGGACTCAATTCCACTTCCCTGCCCGTTCCCCATAACTCTATACTCCCTTATGGTTCAAAAATCTGTCTATCTCCACCTTAAATATATTCAATGACCCAGCCTCCACAGCTCTCTGGGGAAGAGAATTCCAAAGATTCACGATCCTCTGAGAGAAGAAATTCCTCCTCATTTTCATTTTGAAAGGAGAACTATCCTGCTCTTCTTTGAAATAGTGCCTGAGATCACAGACCGTGGGATTGCGGATCTCTGGAGTGAGACTTGAACCCACAACTTTCTGACTCGGAGGCGAGAATGACACCACTGAAGTTTCACTCCTGGGAGATGTTGGACAGCATGTTGGGCGGGATTCTGTGACCCCCCCCCCCGGTCAAATAGTCCGGCAACACTCAACAACAACAGATGCAGGGTGGAGGGAGCTCTGGGAAGATTGGCTGGTTGTGGAAGTGTATCGAGAGGAGAATAAACTGGCAAACTGAATCATAGAAACCGAGAAACTTACAGCACGGAGGGAGCCCATTTCAGCCCATCGTGTCCGCGCCGGCCTACAAAGAGCTATCCAGCCGAATCCCACTTTCCAGTTCTAGGTCCGTAGCCCTGTAGGTTACGGTACTTCAAGTACATATCCAGGTACTTTTTAAATGTGATGAGGGTTTCTGCCTATACCATCCTTTCAAGCAGTGAGTTCCAGACCCCCACCACCCTCTGGATGAAGAAATTTCCCTCAAATCCCCTCTAAACCTCTGACAAATTACTTTAAATCGATGCTGCCTGGTTGTTGACGCCTCTGCCAAGGGAAAAGGTCCTCTCTAACCATTCTATCTGAGAGTCAATTAACTTTTTTTTGAAATAAAGTGTGAAAACTTAACAATTCCCCGAAGTATTGTGGAATCATAGTTTCCAATTCAAATTATAATGCCAGCACGGAGTGGTGCTGACTCAGCGAAGCATGCAGCAACTCAATTAACTGCCCCAAATTAGAGCTCATTCAGTATTACACAAAGTGCCTAAGTGCAAATACAATTATAATTAAATGGTTACCATTGTGTTCAATAGCTGGGGGGATGTCTTTCATTCAATTTCCCTGTGATACTGGTATAATGCTGCTTCCTCTAAAGACCCATTGTTGAAGAAGAACATATGCTCGTTCTGAAAAGTTAATAGTTTTGACTTAAGCGTCTGTGTTTGACACACAATCCAATTCCTTGCCTCATTTACCCCTCTATTGCATGCTCTATTTTAAACAACCTCCACATTTTTCAACACAAAAGGACGTTGCATATGGCCTTTAAACAGATGACAGTACTTTCCCCGAGTGTAAATCCAGGCAGTGAGTGTCGCTCACTATTGGAGAGGTAGCTTTAACAGCCAAGACTGATTGGCCCAGAAATCCCTGATTCTTCTTCCCACGGGCGTTCGCCTAAAAATAGGACAAAAGATGCGCACTTCCCTTTTGGTCGAACACTTGCCAGAGATCCCGGATCCGAGGCCTCTTCTTGCGCAACGGAGCGCGTTCACGTCGGGACGTCCGCAGGAGTCACGTGGGCCTGGACACCCAATCACAGGTAAGTATTTTCTCATTCATAGTAATAGGAGTTTTGTAAGTTTGAAACTCCTATTACTATAAATGAGAAACAACCCCAAACACACAAACACTACATAAAACATTCAAAAACACTTCACATAAATACACTAATAGAAATTAAAGTTGTTGGAAATGTCTTTTAAAGAAAAAAAATTTGCCAATTGTTTTAAAAAGTTTTATTTTTTCTTTAAAATAAACTTACTGTAGTGGGAAGGGTTTTTAACACTAAGATGTGTTTTTAAAACTTTATTTTAAAATGTTTTTGTGTATTTTAAAACTCTCACGCCTGTAACAGTAGGCTACGTGCCTGCTTTTTCAGGCGCAAGAGTTTTGAGGACATTTGCTGGGTAAATCCCACAATCTTGCCCTGGCAAATGTCCTCGCTCCCGAGATCCGGAGGATCTGTCAAGCCAGAAAATTGACAGATCGGAAAAGCCAGTTTTCAGCGCATGCGCATTACTGGCTTTTCCGATGCCTTCCCGGGTCCGTAGAAATGTCGTATGGACCCGGGAGGCCGGGATTTCTGCCCTAGTAATTCCTTATTTGTCCACATACTTTCCATGGGAGCCACTGGAGAGCGATCAGGAGCAGGAACCCTGGCCAGTCCGCCCCTCCAAGGGAAGCTGAGCCCAATTGTAGCCTCTCAGCTAAGACCAGCTGACACACCACAGATTTGGAATTGAATCTGGGACCCTAGCTAAAATATTGGCCCTGAAATTCCGTTCGGAGGCTTCCTTCGGACAAACGCCCAGACCCGAAAGGTCTGAGCCCTTCTTTCCACGCGCATCGCAGTGCGCTCCTGTCTTCGAGGTACGCAAGTCGAAGCTGGAGTCAAGTGGCCTGGACAACCAATCACGGTGCAGTATTCTCATTGATAGTAATGGGGACTCCGTTTCTCCGAGTTCCCATTACTAACAATGAGAAAAACACCCAAACACAACATAATAAATAACAAAAACACCTCACATATTTAAAATTAATTGAAAATAAAGTTAAAACGTTTTAGAAAAAAAAATTTGGGGGGGATTTTTAAAAAATGTGTTTTACTAGGGTTTAAAATAAACTTACCTCAATGGACAGGGTTTTTATTCTAAAAATGTGTATTTAAATTTAATTTTTATGTGTTTTAAAACTCTTACGCTGGTAAAAGTAGGCTATGCACCTGCTTTCACCAGGCGTAAACGTTTCAAGGACATTCGCTGGGCAAATAGCCTGATCTCACCCGTGCGAATGTTCTTGCTGCGGAGATGTGGAAGATCTGTCAAGAGATATCATGACAGATTGGAAAAAATGGCTTTTGCCAGGCCTCACGGGTCTGTACGCATTCGAGGCCAGGATTTTACGGGCAACCTTGGACTTTTATCAGAACATCAAAGCTCAGTGGGTGACACTCTTGCCTCTGAGTCAGAAGGCTCTGGGTTCAAGTCCCACTCTAGAGACTTGGGCACATAGCCTAGGCTGACACTTCAATGCAGTGCTGAGGGAGTGCTACACTGTCGAAGGTGCTGTCTTATGGATGAGCTGTTAAACTGAGGACCCTTCTGTCCTCCAGGATTGACGTAAAAGATTGCATGGCAATTTCCAAAGAAGAACAGGGGAATTCTCCCCAGTGTCCTGGGCAACATTTATCCCTTAACTAACAACACAGATTGTCTGGCCATTATCACGTCGCTGATTGTGGGATCATGGCTGCAGTGTTTCCTGGAACAGGAACTATTACAACAATGAGCACACTTCAAAAGTAACTCATTGTCTGTTGGGATGCCCTGAAGTTGTGAAAGGCGCTATATAAACGCAAGTCCTTTTTCATTTCATTGTGATGGAAACTTCCATGGTCAGGTGTCCTCCCTGCTTGGCCACACTGCTGCCACCATTGACGGGGAGGCACCCCATACATTCCTGAACCTCCCCATTGATTGCGGAGTGGATGAGGGGTGGGAAGACCATATCAGGAGCTGCCCACTCCCAACAGAGGCAACTGGCAATGCAGCTTTAATGAAGCAGGGGGAAAGAGAGCCGATGGTGACCCTTCATCCCTTCGACCATACTGGGATGTCATGGAATGGCCAATATCACGTGCTCTTTCAACACAAAATACACGGGGGAGGAGATTGCACGGCAGCCTCATGTGTGTGACATTTTTGTGTGACGGTGTCAGCTGTGGCTCAGTGGGCAGCACACTCGCCTCTAAGTCAAAAGGTAGTGGGTTCAAGTCCCACTCCAGGGACTTGAGCATATAAATCTAAGCTGACACTCCAGTGCAGTGCTGAGAGAGTGCCTCACACTGTCAGAGGTGCCGTTTATGGCATTATTTCGAAGAAGAGCAGGGGAGTTATCCCCGGGGTCCTGGCCAATATTTATCCCTCAATCAACATAACAAAAACAGATTTTCTGCTCATTATCACATTGCTGTTTGTGGGAGTTTGCTGTGTGCAAATTGGCTGCTGCTTTTCCCACATTACAACAGTGACTACACTCCAAAAGTACTTCATTGGCTGTAAAGCGTTTTGAGATGTACGGTGGTCATGAATGGTGCTATATAAATCCAAGTTTTTCTATTTGTTCATGAGATGTGGGCGTCACTGGCAAGGCCAGTATTTATTGTACATTATCTTGGTGGTGAGTCACCTTTTTGAACTGCTGCAATCCGTGTGATGAAGATTCTCCCACAGCTTATTCTTTGTTGCGGTTTGGCACAACTGAGTGGCTTGCTAGACCATTTCAGAGGGTAGTTAAGAGTCACCCACATTGCTGTGGGGTCTGGAGTCCCATACAGGCCAGACCAGGTAAAGAAGGCAGATTTCCTTCTCTAAAAGCACATTAGTGAATCAGATGGGTTTTTACATTTCATGGTCGCCATTACTGATACTAGCTTTTGATTTCTGATTTATTTAATTAATTGAATTTGAATTCCACAGCTACTATGGTGGGATTTGAACTCAGATCATTAGTCTTGGCCTCTGGATTGCTAGTCTAGTAACATAACCACTATGCTACCATTCGCCATTTTTTTTGTATGCTATTTTGTTAGCTGAAGGAAAGCTTTGGTAAATGTTGAAATGTTGGACTAATATTTTGTCCTAATCATCGATATATTTGTTTTCTGATGACCATACTTAATCGTCAGGGCAACCTTTTAACCTAAAGATGTTCACATAAGTGTGAAATAGCCTTGACGCCTGCAGTGACGAACAGCACAAAACAATTGGTGAACCGTTTTCTGCAATGTTTGCTGACAGGGCAGTTTATTTCCCCCTCTTGATCTTAGAGATTTATGTGGCTGGCCATGGTTGAGATGCTGATCAATATGCTGTTTGCCCTGTTGTACGTCAGTTGTTCTTCCAGTTAAGGTGACCCCTGAGGAGATTCGTACAGGGAGGTTTTCATATCAAGTGCTTTTCGTTCCCAGATAGCTGGCTTGCTCGAAGGCACTGTTCCTTCGACATCCAGGCACCAGAGCCTCATGTGCTTTGCCCAGAAGACCAGGAGGATGGTGACGAACGTAATAATAGATTTATTATTGGCCTTTTCACAGCTAATTCCGTGGCGATGGCGTGACTCACATCCTTGTCTAACAATAGCACTGTAGGGCATCCCAGAATAACCTGAGCCTAGCGTTTCTCTGAATGGCTTTCCTTCCACTTCCATTCATTCAAAATGACATTCGATAAAATCTACTAGACCAAAAAACATTCCGTTGTCCCATTGGCCGATTAGACCAGTGTTGTGCTAATACTTGCAAACTCAAAGGTCCCAGCTTCAACCTTCTCTCCGTGCTAAGTTTGATCCCAGCTGAGGGGGTAGTGATGGGATTAGCTTCAGTGAGACGGAAGATCAGCCAGACTTTCCCATTCCTGCCCGCTCTCCAGTGGACCCTTGCTGGAAATTGGATGTGACTGGACCTCCTTTTGAGAGGAGGGATCAGGGCTTCTGAGTACAATCCCTTCAAGGTCCAGTGCCTGATGTCAGTCAATGTCAAGGCTTCTGCATGAAGAACATCAACCTCGGCGAATGTTACTTGCACCTGGTACCCATGTGAAAATGTTCGACAATTTTTATTTTTTTGTTTTGTTTATGAAAACTATTGGCAGTTTTGTAAATTATCTGAACAAGCCGCCCGATGGGACTTGCTGCCTGATCACATTGCGGCAGAATTAAGCTTGGGTCTGCCATCTCCTCAAGCAGGAAGTAAGGTTTGCCTGACATATTTATATGAACTTAGCCTTTCCTTTAGTGGTTTTCAAATTTTCAGTCTCGGTTACGCCCTGCAATTATTAACTATTGACATACTCGTGGGTCCCCTACAACTATTAACCCGTTTCCGAGGAGCCCGTGCAATTATTTCATCAGGATCCCCTGCAACCATTGACACATTCCTGGGGACCCCTGCAACCATAGACACATTCCTGGGGACCCCTGCAACCATAGACACATTCCTGGGGACCCCCTGCAACCACTGACACATTCCTGGGGACCCCTGCAACCATTGACACATTCCTGGGGACCCCCTGCAACCATTGATACATTCCTGGAGACCCCCTGCAACCATTGACACAATTCCTAGAGACCCCTGCAACCATAGACACATTCCTGGGGACCCCCTGCAACCATTGACACATTCCTGGGGACCCCCTGCAACCATTGACACATTCCTGGGGACCCCCTGCAACCATTTACACATTCCTGGGGACCCCCTGCAACCATTTACACATTCCTGGGGACCCCCTGCAACCATTGACACATTCCTGGGGACACCCTGCAACCATATACACATTCCTGGGGACACCCTGCAACCATATACACATTCCTGGGGACACCCTGCAACGGTTGACACATTCCTGGGGACCCCCTGCAACCATTGACACATTCCTGGGGCCCCCTGCAACCATTGATACATTCCTGAAGACCCCCTGCAACCATAGACACATTCCTGGAGACCCCCTGCAACCATAGACACATTCCTGGGGACCCTCTGCAACCATTGACACATTCCTGGGGACCCCCTGCAATCATTGACACATTCCTGGGGACCCTTGCAACCATTGACACATTCCTGGGGACCCCCTGCAATCATTGACACATTCCTGGGGACCTTGCAACCATTGACACATTCCTGGGGACCCCTGCAATCATTGACAAATTCCTGTGGACCCCTGCAACCATTGACACATTTCTGGAGACCCCCTGCAACTACAGGTTGGACCTCACTTATCCAGGACTCCCTTATCTGGCACCACCCCTCGTCCGGCATGATTCTGGCGGCCGGGGGCGCATGCGCAGAATGTGGCTGACTTCCACCCCAACTTTGGGGCCCGCTAGGGGCCCACCGACACCACCCGGGGCACTGACCTCCTCCCCTCCCCCACCCCCCTCCCCGCCCTCGCCCCCCCCCCACCCCCACCCCCTCCAGCCCTCAGGCTGACCTCCCTTTATCCGGCAAAATCCCTTATTCGGCACAAGCCAAGTCCTGAGGGTGCGGATAATGGAGGTTCAACCTGTATTGACACATTCCTGGGGACCCCCTGCAAATATTGACCCCTTGTGGTGACTTCTGAAAGCTCCTTCCCCCTCCCCCAAAAAGTAATAGTGTTGTCATTGCCAGAAGATTTTTTTACTAGCTTTTAAACACCACGGTTTTGTCAAGTGAGGGGCATATCGGAAACTCGAGAGACATTATTTCAACAGAAACCTCAGATGAAGTACCAAGATGCAGTGAAAGACTCGCCTAAAGACAACTGATGGGCGGAAGTTGGGTAAAAAGGAAATATCGGCTAAAGATACTCAGGACCCTGAGAATCCTGAACGTAGAACAGGAATGTCCGGATTTTTGGTCCTTGATCATTGGCATTGGCAGGAAGCAGCAGTGGGAAGACTGATTGAGCTGCTTCTGTCGTTCCCGTTACAGGTCATTATACACGATGATGAAGAGAACAGCTCTTCCAGCACATACAGACGCACAAACCAGCATTAGTCTGAGAGCAGGGCATTTATATTTACAGCCCCAAACACCTCCTGGCTTTGACTGATAAGAGCAATGAATGATTATGGCTTGGAAATTATTGCAGTAACTGGGCCCTTAGCCACAGATTTAAAATAATTCAGTCCAAGAACTCTGAAGGACTATATTAGTGCTGCGCTTCTAAGGTTTCGTTTCTTAACCTTTGAAGGCACGACAAATGAGACCATGACTCATTCAGGTGGAATATTTGCTGGGGCAGTGGGTGATTAAAGTTTAAAGGCGATGTGCGACAGTTGACCTATCTCAGTTTCTGACTGATCTGGCTGGTTTTGGAGCACAAGCCTCTCTCTTCTGCTGCAGGTAGTTTCAGTCCGTTTGATCACCCCCGCCAGCAATTCTCAGGGTGGGGGGGAAAGGAGCCGGCAGCTCCATTATGGTGTCCGCTGTCAGAGGGAAAGAGCTTTTATCCCCATTGTCACGGTGATAGTCGCCTCTGAGCGTGAATTGGTTCCACAAACACCAGGCTTACTTGTTGCCCGTATCAAATTCCAGGTATATTTCCCCTCTTTCTCCTCCTCTTCTAAAAGGTGACAACTCGCCCAGTTCCATGGCCACCAGCACATCTTTAAAAACAATATATTTTTAAATAATTCTAGTCATCATCATCATAGGCGGTCCCTCAAAGTGAGGATGACTTGCTTCCACGCCAAAAAGGGATGAGTTCACAAGTGTTTCAATGAAGGACCTAATATTCCAGGTCCCGAACTACATCCTGAAGGGTGGAAGATGCCTGTGTGTGGATTTTTTTAACGTGTGGTGGCCGTTGCACACCAGCCACCACACGGGCTTGACAGAGCTAGGTCTTGGTCCAGTGGCAACTGGAGACCTGCTCTGCTGCATGGACCTAGTGCACACACATATCACAGTGTGGGCTGCCCCTCGGCCCTCGCCTCTCCTGGCCCCGAACTTGCGCCTCTCCTGGGCTGCGATCACATCCCACTTCTTCGCCCCGACCTCGCCGCTCCTACTGTGTCTGCCCACGCTGCAATCACCGACCTGGACCTTGATGACGTCCCTCTTCGCTGCTGTTGCCCTGTACCTTGCAGTGGTACGCCACCACGCAGCCCATGGCCGCCGCTCGCTGGCATTTATGGCCCCGACCTGCCACTAATGGTCTCTCGCAGGTCGGGGCCGCCGTGCTGCCCATGGCCGCCGCAGACCCATGATCATAATTCTAGTGATATGGACATCGCTGGCAAGGCTGGCATTTATTGCCCATCCATAGTTGCCCTTGAGATGGTGGTGAGCCGCCTTCTTGAACCGCTGCAGTCTGTGTGGTCAAGGTGCTCCGACGGTGCTGTTGGGGAGGGAGTTCCAGGATATTGACTCAGTGACGATGAAGGAATGGCGATAAATTTCCATGTCGGGATGGTGTGTGACTTGGAAGGGAACTTGGAGCTGTTCCCATTAGTCTGCTGCCCTTGTCCTTAAGGGTGGTGGAAGTTGTGGGTTTGGAAGGTGCCAGTGCCTCAATCCATGTGGCCAATTTTGCATTTTGATCCTGGGTGTAGTGAGTGTCAGCAAGCTTATTCCAGGCAGCTTCACAGGCGAGGCTTAATCCCATCCCCACCCACAGAGACTTACCTTTCCAATAGGAATCGCTAGAAATCAATCTGGAGCAGGAGCACCAAGGCCACATTGCCCTCCCCTGCGCCCATCCCCAAACCGCACCCCCGTCCCTGAACCCTGCCCTGACTGAAATCACTGAACTTAGCATGGACCATGGATGTAACCTGGGACCTTCTACAAAGTTACTCTCTTCTGTCTGATACTGAGTTGGTGTTAGGAGACATAAGTAGTCAGTCTATAATCTCACTGAATGTGACTCACTGCACAGTTTGTGAACCTCAGTTAACACTGTATGTAGGCTGCACCTGTCCTTCCTATGTTATTATGTTGTTCGGGTTCTCAATAAGCCAGTATAGAACAATAAGTCAGGAGGAACAACGACTGCCTTTACTGAACTTTAGGACAACTTTGTATTAAGCCGCTCAGCTTTGATTTACAACGGCCATCTTACAGACTGACCGACTTGTCCAGTCCAATTCTCGCTGGTTAATGAATGCAATGTCCAAGCGTTAATTAAGGGACTGTGCATAATTGCCATACTCAAACTGATATTTAACTTGCTGAGGTAAGGTGAGATCCACAAGTTAGTCCCTTGTTTGTTTGAAGCATACCCATTGCACATCAACTCCAAAAGAGACAATAGGAAAGCACATCTTTTGACATTGTCCCTTCACAGAGAACATAAGAAATAAGAGCAGGAGTAGGCCATCTGGCCCCTCGAGCCTACTCTGCCATTTAATAAGATCATGGCTGATCTGATCATGGACTCAGCTCCACTTCCCTGCCCGCTCCCCATAACCCTTCACTCCCTTATCGCTCAAAGATCTGTCTATATCCGCCTTAAATATATTCAATGACCCAGCCTCCACAGTTCTCTGGGGCAGATAGATTTACAACCCTCTGAGAGAAGAAATTATTCCTCATCTCAGTTTTAAATGGGCGGCCCCTTATTCTAAGACTATGTCCCCTAGTTTTAGTTTCCTCAATGAGTGTAAATATCCTCTCTGCATCTACCTTGTCGAGCCCCCTCATTATCTTAGATGTTTCGATAAGATCACCTCTTATTCTTCTGAACTCCAATGTGTATAGGCCAAAATTACTCAACCTATCTTTTATAAGTCAATCCCCTCATATCCTGAATCAACCTAGTGAACCTTCTCTGAACAGCCTCCAATGCAAGTATATCCTTCCTTAAATACGGAGACCAAAACTGTATGCGGTACTCTAGGCGTGGCCTCACCAATACCCTGTACAGTTGTAGCAGGACTTCTCTGCTTTTATACTCCATCTCCCTTGCAATAAAGGCCAACATTCCATTTGCCTTCCTGATTACTTGCTCTACCTGCATGCTAACTTTTTGCACAAGGACCCCCAGGTTTCTCTGTACTGCAGCACTTGGCAATTTTTCTCCATTCAAATTATAATTTGCTTTTCTATTATTTCTGCCAAAGTGGATAACCTCACACTTTCCCACATTATACTCCATCTGCCAAATGTTTGCCCACTCACTTAGCCTGTCTATATCCCTTTGCAGAGTTTTTGTGTCCTCCTCACAATTTGCTTTCCCACCCATCTTTGTATCATCAGCAAACTTGGTTACATTACACTCGGTCCCTTCATCCAAGTCATTCATATAGATTGTAAATAGTTGAGGCCCCAACACTGATCCCTGCGGCAAGCCACTATTACTGTTTGCCAACCGGAAAATGACCCATTTATCCCAACTCTCTGTTCTCTGTTAGTTAGCCAATCCTCTATCCATGCTAATATATTACCCCCAACCCTGTGAACCTTTATCTTGTGCAGTAACCTTTTATGTGGTACCTTATCGAATGCCTTCTGGAAATCCAAATACACCACATCCACTGGTTCCCTCTTATCCACCCTGCTCGTTACATCCTCAAAGAACTCCAGCAAATTTGTCAAACATGATTTCCCTTTCATAAAACCATGCTGACTCTGCTTGATTGAATTATGCTTTTTCAAATGTCCCGTTACTGCTTCCGTAATAATGGACTCCAGCATTTTCCCAACGACAGATGTTAGGCTAACTGATCTATAGTTTCCTGCTTTTTGTCTGCCTCCTTTTTTAAATAGGGACGTTACATTTGCAGTTTTCCAATCTGCTGAGTGTTTAGAGTTCACTGTGCATGACCATCTGTGTATCAGACCCAATAAGTAGACAGAAGTTCTGCTAAACTTAAAGAGCAGGAATCATTTCCCCAACAATCTGTTGAGACTCAGTCAATTGAAACTTCATGGTCACTTTTAATTGTTTTTTTGAATCCCTCTCCTACCTATTCTCTAACAGTTTGATTTTGATTCCCTTACTCTGTACTCTCTGTATAAGGGCGCTGACTTATTGTGCTATTCTTTATGAATGTATCGCACAGCCCAAGCCATTGAGCAGCGCCTGGTGAAGATTGACCACACTGCCATCCACCCACACCTGCTGGACATGAAGATCGGGCAGGGCAAGTATGAGCAAGGATTCTTCCCCAAACTCCAGTCTGATGTACTGGCAACAGGGCCAACCAATAACAAGTGAGTATAACCTAACGTTTAGCAAATGTCTTCCCAACCCTTCCCAGCCTGGCACGTTCCTGTTTGAGCAGACTCCTCTCTCCCTTCACTCCCTCCTGCGGCCTGGCATTTTCCATGAAGGTGAGTGTCCATGGGCTATTCAACTGGGCCGGCATCATAACCAAGCTGAATCTGTCCTTCCCAGGTATCCGTACACTTTGAGCACTGTCCATTTTTTAAAACATATAATGAACAAGATAGTAGGTACAGATGGAAACCTTCCTACAACACACCAGCAAGCCTCCTTCCTTTTACACATATATTCTCGTTGCTCGCACAGGGTGATTCATAGATTGACTATTGTTCAAATCCAGTTTGAACTTGGTAAGAACATAAGAATTAGGAGCAGGAGGAGGCCATTCGGCACCTCGAGTCCGCTCCGCCATTCAATTAGATCATGACTGATCTTCTACCTCAACTCCACCTTCCCACACTATCCCCATTTCCCTTAGATTCCAAAAATTTATCATCCTCTGCCTTGAATATATTCAACAACTGAGCATCTTCAGCTCTCTGGGGTAGAGAATTCCAAAGATTCACAACCCTTTGAATGAAGACATTTCTCCTCATCTCCATCCTAAATAGCCGACCCCTTATTCTGAGAATATGACCCCTGGTTCTAGACTCCCCAGCCAGGTGAAACATTTTCTCAGCATTAAGCCTGTCACGCCCCTTAAGAATTTTATATGTTTCAATTAGATCACCTCTCATTGTTCTAAACTCTAGGGAATATAGGCCTAGGCTACTCAATCTCCTCATAGGGAAATCCTCTCATCCCATTGCACGCCCTCTAAGGCAAGAATGTCTTTCCTGAGGTAAGTAGACCAGAACTGTACACAGTACTCCAGATGTGGCCTCACCAATGCCCTGTATAATTGTAGTAAGACTTCTTTACTTTTACATTCTTTGTAACAAAAGTTATCATACCATTTGCTTTCCTAATTGCTTGCTGTACCAGCATGTTAACATTCTGTGATGCATGTATAAGGTCACCCAAGTCCTTCTGAATGCAAACATTTCCCAGTCTCTCACCATTCAAAAAATATTCTGCTTTTTTGTTTTTCCTACCAAAGTGGATAACCTCACACTTCCCCACATTGTATTCCATTTGCCATGTTCTTGACCACTCAGTCAACCAGTCGATATCTCACTCTTTGCATCCTCCTCACAGTTACTTTCCCAACTAACTTTGTATCATCAGTAAACTTGGATACATTACACTCAGTCCCTTCGTCTAAGTCATTAATATAGATTGTAAATAGCTGAGGCCCAAGCACTGATCCTTGAGGTACCCCGCTAGTTACAGCCTGCCAACCTGAAAAAGTCCCGTTTATTCCTATTCTCTGTTTTCTGTCCATTAACCAATTCTCAATCCATGCTAATATATTACCCCCACTCCCATGAGTCCTAATTTTGTGTACTAATCTCCTGTGTGGCACCGTATCGAATACTTTTTGAAAATCCAAATACACCACATCCACTGGTTCCCCCCTTATTCATCCTACTAGATACATCTTGAAAAAACTCTAAGAAGTACATGCACCAATTGTTCATCATTACAGTTAAACTAAGGAATGAACCTGAACTGATGGCCATGGAAAGTCTGACCCTACTGAAGTATGGCATTCAGTTTTAGGCACGCATCTCAGGGGGATATATTGGCCTTGGAGAGGCTTTAGTGCAGTACAGATATGCCAGAATGGTACCAGGGTTAGAGGGTTAAATTATGAGGACAGGTTGCATAGATTTGATTTGTATTTACTTGAGTTTGGGAGATTGAGGGGGTTATCGCCTTGAGGTGCTTAAAATGTTAAAAGGATTCGTTAGGGTAGATACAAAGAAACTATTTCCTCTGCTGAAAACAAGGGGGCATAATCTTAAAATTAGAGACAGGCCATTCAGGAGTGAAATCAGGAAACACTTCTTCACACAACGGGTAGTAGAAATTTGGAACTCTCTCCGCAAAAGGCTGTGGGTGCTGGGGGTCAACTGGAGCATTCAAGACGAAGATCGATAGATTTTTGTTCGGTCAGGGTATGAATGAATATGGAGCCAAGGCGAGAAAATGGAGTTGCGGTCCTGATCAGTCACGATCTAATTAAATGGCGGAGCAGGCTCGCACAGCTGAATGGCCTCCTCCTGTTCCTGTGACATGCTCGGGAAAAATCAGCGGAAGCTCTGAAGATTCCACATTTATCCCAATGAGCCGCATCAAGCAGGAAGATCCCAGGATCAGCTGCGGCCTGATTTGAGTTCACTGATCGGAGCGGGGTATCATCAGCAGCGGGATCTCCAAATTAGGAGAGGGGGCGATTAGCTGAAGGTTCATGGTCCCAATTTTTAACTGTGGAAAGTGTACAAGTGTAAGATTGGGGTTGGCCGTGATGCCTCTCAGTGGTCAAATAGCCCGCCAGCACTGTGGACTGGTATGTGGAGAATGACGACTTGTACCAGAGTTTCTCGTGGAACTGTACTTTGAGAAAGAAGTGAGTTCTTTCAGCAAGGAGGCGGGAGCGTCCGCAATGATAGTCCAGATGGATTTCCGTAGTTTGGGGTGCATAAATGGATGTAACGATACAGCATTCCTCCGTAAGGTGCACTCGCACCCAATGCCCTGCTACATTCTGCTATCTTTTCATATGTCCTCGCAGTTAGAGATGGCCTCCAGGAATTGAAATGTGTTTTTGCGCTTGTGATCTGGGGCATGCGTTTGGTCCCTGGCAGCTTGGTGGGATGGGGAGGAAGGGGCTGGCTGTGCTCTGGGTGACTGCTGGCAATCTTAGAGACGCGCATGTCTAGATTAATGGGGCTTTTACGCATTCCCTTCTCCTCATGGCCCAATGGAGGCTTGGGGTTAGGGGCCATAGTTGTACGAGTCAAATAAAGCCGGTGATCCACTTTAAAGAAAATATCAGCCCAGAGTTGCAAACTACTTAAAAATATAAACCAATTTATACTTCACATTGAGCCAAGGTGCTGTTACCTTGCCTTCATGTTCTGGGTGAGTCGATGCTAATGCATTCTTAGTGTGTCCAATGGTTCTTAATTAACAGAGCCAAACTGATGGCTAACTCCCTCGAGAAATGACCTTTCCCAGCGCAACGTGTCACAATCAAACAGTTACCCTGAGTCATCACTTTATCTAATGTCGCACGCAGTCAGTGGGAATTATCAGTTGTTGGTCTGTTTTGCTTGTTCCTATGGCCTTCCCCCTCCCCCCTGACTCTTGCTGGGGTGCGGCAGGCACCGGTGGTCTCCTGCTCCTTTCCTTCATCCATGAGTGCGATCTTCAAGTGCCAGCTCAGATAACGAGTGTCGTCAAAGTATTGGGTCGTGAGGGGAACACATCAGCTCAGCTGTTTCTGGTCCTCGCCTGGCATTCAGGCAGGCATCAGTGGGGAGTGATCGGAAGTGGGGACCATGGTGGACTGGTATCCTCCCGGTGGTCCCTTGTCTAAGGGCACTGAGGCTAATTATAGCACCTCAGCTACTGCCTGGACTGATTCCTGCTCCTTCAGCCTAGACTGGTGATTGAGCTGCAGTTCTCCCTGTAAGTCAATCCCCACCCAGGCACACGCAGGGCTTGTTCTTTTTATACACGGCGGGTTGTTGTTGATGCTTAAGTATTAAAATTGTCTCTTCCCCATCTCTCACCGTCCGCAGTCGCTGGGCAAATCGGAGCGCCACAGCACAGCGAAGAAAGGACCGTCTTCGGCAACATTCCGAGCATCTGGCGCTGGACAACGACCTGAAAGAGGTACACGGTGATCCTGAGCGTTCTCGGTACACTGAGTGTGACCAGTCTTAGTATACACCGATCGTAAGCATTCTCGGTCCGCACCGACCCCGACCGTTCCCCCCCCGAGCCCGACCTTTCTCCCACGACCGTTCCTCCCCGACCCCGACCGTTCCCCCCCGACCCCGACCGTTCCCCCCCGACCCTGACCATTCCCCCCGACCCCGACCTTTCTCCCACGACCGTTCCCCCCCGACCCCGACCTTTCTCCCACGACCGTTCCTCCCCGACCCCAACCGTTCCCCCCCGACCCCGACCGTTCCTCCCCTACCCCGACCGTTCCCCCCGACCCCGACTGTTCCCCCCCGACCCCGACCTTTCTCCCACGACCGTTCCTCCCCGACACGACCGTTCCTCCCCGACACGACCGTTCCCCCCCGACCCCGACCTTTCTCCCACAACCGTTCCTCCCCGACCCCAACCGTTCCCCCCCGACCCCGACCGTTCCTCCCCGATCCCGACCGTTCCTCCCCGACCCCGACCGTTCCTCCCCGATCCCGACCGTTCCTCCCCGATCCCGACCGTTCCTCCCCGATCCCGACCGTTCCCCCCCCGAGCCCGACCTTTCTCCCACGACCGTTCCTCCCCGACCCCGACCGTTCCTCCCCGACCCCGACCGTTCCCCCCGACCCCGACTGTTCCCCCCCCGACCCTGACCTTTCTCCCACGACCGTTCCTCCCCGACACGACCGTTCCCCCCCGACCCCGACCGTTCCTCTCCTACCCCGACCGTTACCCCCCCCAACCCCGACCTTTCTCCCCCAACCGCGACCCCGAACCCGACCGTTCCCCCCCGACCCTGACCTTTCTCCCCCGACCATTCCCCCCCGACCATTCCCCCCCCCGACCCCGACCGTTCCCCCGAACCCGACCGTTCCCCCCCCCGACCCCGACCGTTCCCCCCCCGACCTCGACCGTTCCCCCTCCCGACCCCGACCGTCCCCCCCCCGACCCCGACCGTTCCCCCTCCCGACCCCGACCGTTCCCCCCCCCGACCCCGACCGTTCCCCCCCCGACCTCGACCGTTCCCCCTCCCGACCCCGACCCCCCCCCCGACCTCGACCGTTCCCCCCCCGACCCTGACCGTTCCCCCTCCCGACCCCGACCGTTCCCCCTCCCGACCCCGACCGTTCCCCCCCCGACCTCGACCGTTCCCCCCCCGACCCCGACCGTTCCCCTCCCGACCCCGACCATTCCCCCCCCCCGACCCCGACCGTTTTCCCCCCCGACCCCGACCGTTCCCCCCTTCCCGACCTCGACCGTTCCTCCCCGACCCTGAACGCCCCGCCCCGACCCCAAACGTTCCCCCCCGACCCCGACCGTTCCCCCCCCGACCCCGACCGTTCCCGACCCCGACCCCGACCGTTCCGACCCCGATCGTTCCCCCCCGACCCCGACCATTCCCCCCTCCGACCCCGACCATTCCCCCCCGACCCCGACCATTCCCCCCTCCGACCCCGACCATTCCCCCCCGACCCCGACCATTCCCCCCTCCGACCCCGACCGTCCCCCACCCCCCGACCCCGACCGTTCCCGCCCCCGACCCCGACCGTTCCCGACCGTTCCACCCCCGACCCCGACCGCCCCCCCCGACCCCGAACGTCCCACCGACCCCGACTGTTCCCCCCCACGACCGTTCCCCCCCCCGACCCCGACCTTTATCTCCCAACCGCGACCCCGAACCCGACCGTTCCCCCCCCCGACCCCGACCCCGACCGTTCCTCTCCCCGACCCCGACCGTTCCCCCAACCCCGACCGTTCCCCCCCCGACCCCGACCGTTCCCCCCCCGACCCCGACCGTTTCCCCCCCCGACCCCGACCATTCCCCCCTCCGACCCCGACCGTTCCCCCCCCGACCCCGACCGTTCCCCCCCCGACCCCGACCGTTCCCCCCCCGACCCCGACCGTTTCCCCCCCCGACCCCGACCATTCCCCCCTCCGACCCCGACCGTTCCCCCCCCCGACCCCGACCGTTTCCCCCCCGACCCCGACCATTCCCCCCTCTGACCCCGACCGTTCCCCCCTCCGACCCCGACCGTTCCCCCCCCCCGACCCCGACCGTTTCCCCCCCCGACCCCGACCATTCCCCCCTCCGACCCCGACCCCGACCGTTCCCCCCCCAGACCCCGACCGTTTCCCCCCCCGACCCCGACCATTCCCCCTCCGACCCCGACCCCGACCGTTTCCCCCCCCCGACCCCGACCATTCTCCCTTCCCGACCCCGACCGTTCCTCCCCGACCCCGACCGCCTCGCCCCGACCCCAAACGTTCCCCCCCGACCCCGACCGTTCCCCCCCCGACCCCGACCGTTCCCCCCGACCCCGACAGTTTTCCCCTCTGACCCCGACCATTCCCCCCTTCCCGACCCCGACCGTTCCTCCCCGACCCCGACCGCCTCGCCCCGACCCCAAACGTTCCCCCCCGACCCCAACCCCCCGACCCCGACCATTCCCCCCCCTGTCCCCGACCGTTCCCCCCCCCGACCCCGACCGTCCCCTACCCCCCGACCCCGACCATTCCCCCCCCGACCCCGACCATTCCCCCCCCGACCCCAACCATTCCCCCCTCCGACCCCGACCGTCCCCTACCCCCCGACCCCGACCGCTCCCCCCCCGACCCTGACCATTCCTGACCGTTCCCCCCCGACCCCGACCGCCCCCCCCGACCCCGAACGTCCCCCCGCCCCCCACCGACCCCGACTGTTCCCCCCCCGACCCCAACCCCGACCGTTCCCCCCCGACCCCGACCTTTCTACCCCATCCGCGACCCTCAACCCGACCGTTCCCCCCCCAACCCCGACCGTTCCCCCCGCCCCCCGACCGTTCCTCCCTGACCCCGACCGTTCCCCCCTCGACCCCGACCGTTCCCCCCTCCGACCCCGACCGTTTCTCCCCAACCCCGACCGCCCCCCCGACCCTAACTGTTCCCCTCCCGACCCCGACTGTTCCCCCCCGACCCCGACCGTTCCCACCCATGACCCCGACCATTCTCCCCTCCCCGACCCCGACCGTACCCCCCCCGACCCCGACCGTTCCCCCTCCCGACCCCGACCCCGACCGTTCCTCCCCCCGACCTCGACCCCAAACGTTCCCCCCACGACCCCGACCATTCCCCCCCGACCCCGACCGTTCCCCCTCCCCGTCCCCGACCGTTCCCCACCGACCCCAACCATTCTCCCCTCCCCGACCCCGACCATTCCCCCCGACCCCAACCATCCCCCCCCCTCCCCGACCGTTCCCCCCCCCGACCCCGACCCCGACCGTTCCCCCCCGACCCCGACCATTCTCCCCTCCCTGATCCCGACCGTTCCCCCCCGACTTAGACCCCGACACTTCCCCCCCCCCGACCCCGACCGTTCCTCCCCCTAATCCCGACTGTTCCCCCCCGACACCGACCGTTCCTCCCCGATCCCGACCCCGACCGTTTCCCCCCCCGACCCCGACCCTTCCTCCCCGATGCCGACCCCGACCGTTCCCCTCCCACCGACCCCGACCGTTCCTCCCCGACCCCGACCGTTTTCCCCCCCGACCCCGACCGTTCCCCCCTTCCCGACCTCGACCGTTCCTCCCCGACCCTGAACGCCCCGCCCCGACCCCAAACGTTCCCCCCCGACCCCGACCGTTCCCCCCCCAACCCCGACCGTTCCCGACCCCGACCCCGACCGTTCCGACCCCGATCGTTCCCCCCCGACCCCGACCATTCCCCCCTCCGACCCCGACCATTCCCCCCCGACCCCGACCATTCCCCCCTCCGACCCCGACCATTCCCCCTCGACCCCGACCATTCCCCCCTCCGACCCCGACCGTCCCCCACCCCCCGACCCCGACCGTTCCCCCCCCCGACCCCGACCGTTCCCGACCGTTCCACCCCCGACCCCGACCGCCCCCCCCGACCCCGAACGTCCCACCGACCCCGACTGTTCCCCCCCCGACCGTTCCCCCCCCCGACCCCGACCTTTATCTCCCAACCGCGACCCCGAACCCGACCGTTCCCCCCCCCGACCCCGACCCCGACCGTTCCTCTCCCCGACCCCGACCGTTCCCCCAACCCCGACCGTTCCCCCCACCGACCCCGACCGTTCCCCCCCCCGACCCCGACCGTTTCCCCCCCCGACCCCGACCATTCCCCCCTCCGACCCCGACCGTTCCCCCCCCGACCCCAACCGTTCCCCCCCCGACCCCGACCGTTCCCCCCTCCGACCCCGACCGTTCCCCCCCCCGACCCCGACCGTTCCCCCCCCGACCCCGACCGTTCCCCCCCCGACCCCGACCGTTCCCCCCCCGACCCCGACCGTTTCCCCCCCCGACCCCGACCATTCCCCCCTCCGACCCCGACCGTTCCCCCCCCGACCCCGACCGTTTCCCCCCCCGACCCCGACCATTCCCCCCTCTGACCCCGACCGTTCCCCCCTCCGACCCCGACCGTTCCCCCCCCGACCCCGACCGTTTCCCCCCCCGACCCCGACCATTCCCCCCTCCGACCCCGACCCCGACCGTTCCCCCCCCAGACCCCGACCGTTTCCCCCCCCGACCCCGACCATTCCCCCCTCCGACCCCGACCCCGACCGTTTCCCCCCCCGACCCCGACCATTCTCCCTTCCCGACCCCGACCGTTCCTCCCCGACCCCGACCGCCTCGCCCCGACCCCAAACGTTCCCCCCCCGACCCCGACCGTTCCCCCCCCGACCCCGACCGTTCCCCCCGACCCCGACAGTTTTCCCCTCTGACCCCGACCATTCCCCCCTTCCCGACCCCGACCGTTCCTCCCGGACCCCGACCGCCTCGCCCCGACCCCAAACGTTCCCCCCCGACCCCAACCCCCCGACCCCGACCATTCCCCCCCCTGTCCCCGAACGTCCCCCCCCCGACCCCGACCGTCCCCTACCCCCCGACCCCGACCATTCCCCCCCGACCCCGACCGCCTCGCCCCGACCCCAAACGTTCCCCCCCCGACCCCGACCCCCCGACCCCGACCATTCCCCCCCCCGACCCCGACCGTTCCCCCCCCGACCCTGACCATTCCCCCCTCCGACCCCGACCGTCCCCTACCCCCCGACCCCGACCATTCCCCCCCCGACCCCAACCATTCCCCCCTCCGACCCCGACCGTCCCCTACCCCCCGACCCCGACCGCTCCCCCCCCGACCCTGACCATTCCTGACCGTTCCCCCCCGACCCCGACCGCCCCCCCCGACCCCGAACGTCCCCCCGCCCCCCACCGACCCCGACTGTTCCCCCCCCGACCCCAACCCCGACCGTTCCCCCCCGACCCCGACCTTTCTACCCCATCCGCGACCCTCAACCCGACCGTTCCCCCCCCAACCCCGACCGTTCCCCCCGCCCCCCGACCGTTCCTCCCTGACCCCGACCGTTCCCCCCTCGACCCCGACCGTTCCCCCCTCCGACCCCGACCGTTTCTCCCCAACCCCGACCGCCCCCCCGACCCTAACTGTTCCCCTCCCGACCCCGACTGTTCCCCCCCGACCCCGACCGTTCCCACCCATGACCCCGACCATTCTCCCCTCCCCGACCCCGACCGTACCCCCCCCGACCCCGACCGTTCCCCCCCCCGACCCCGACCCCGACCGTTCCTCCCCCCGACCTCGACCCCGAACGTTCCCCCCACGACCCCGACCATTCCCCCCCGACCCCGACCGTTCCCCCTCCCCGTCCCCGACCGTTCCCCACCGACCCCAACCATTCTCCCCTCCCCGACCCCGACCATTCCCCCCGACCCCAACCATCCCCCCCCTCCCCGACCGTTCCCCCCCCCGACCCCGACCCCGACCGTTCCCCCCCGACCCCGACCATTCTCCCCTCCCTGATCCCGACCGTTCCCCCCCCGACTTAGACCCCGACACTTTCCCCCCCCCCCGACCCCGACCGTTCCTCCCCCTAATCCCGACTGTTCCCCCCCGACACCGACCGTTCCTCCCCGATCCCGACCCCGACCGTTTCCCCCCCCGACCCCGACCCTTCCTCCCCGATGCCGACCCCGACCGTTCCCCTCCCACCGACCCCGACCGTTCCTCCCCGACCCCGACCGTTTCCCCCCCCCGACCCCGACCGTTCCTCCCCGATCCCGACCGTTCCCCCCCCGACCCCGACCGTTCCCCCCCGACCCCGACCCCGACCGTTCCCCCCCCGACCCCGACCGTTCCCCCCCGACCCCGACCCCGACCGTTCCCCCCCCGACCCCGACCGTTCCCCCCCGACCCCGACCCCGACCGTTCCCCCCCCGACCCCGACCGTTCCCCCCCGACCCCGACCCCGACCGTTCCCCCCCCCGACCCCGACCGTTCCTCCCCGACCCCGACCGTTCCCCGCCCCCCGACCCCAACCGTTCCTCCCTGATCCCGACCCCAACCGTTCCCCCCCCCGACCCCGACCGTTCCCCCCCCGACCCCGACCCCGACCCCGACTGTTCCCCCCCCCGACCCTGACCGTTCCCCACCCGACCCCGACCGTTCCCCCCCCCGACCCCGACCGTTCCCCCCCCGACCCCGACCCTTTCCCCCCGACCCCGACCCCGACCCTTCCCCTCCCGATCCCGACCCTGACCCCGACCCGTTCCTCCCCCCGATCCCGACTGTTCCCCCCCCGAATCAGACCATTCATCCCCGACCCCGACCGTTCCCCCCCCGACCCCGACCGTTCCCCCCCCCGACCCCGACCGTTCCCCCCCCGACCCCGATCATTTCCCCCCCGACCCCGACCGTTCCCCACCCCGACCCCGACCGTTCCCCCCCCGACCCCGACCCCGACCCTTCCCCCCCGACCCCGACCGTTCCTCCCCCCGATCCCGACTGTTCCCCCCCCCCCGACCCCGACCATTCCTCCCCGACCATTCCTCCCCGACCCAGACCGTTCCCCCACCCCCCGACCCCGACCGTTTCTCCCCCCCGACCCCGACTGTTTCCCCCCTGACCCCGACCGTTCCTCCCCCCGACCCCGACCGTTCCTCCCCGATCCCGACCCCGACCCTGACCGTTCCCCCCCCCCGACCCCGACCGTTCCCCCCCCCGAACCCGACCGTTCCCCCTCCCTGACCCCGACCGTTCCCCCCCCCGACCCCGACCGTTCCCCTCCCCTGACCCCGACCATTCCCCCTCCCGACCCTGACCGTTCCCCCCTGACCCCGACCGTCCCCCCCCGAACCCGACCGTTCCCCCCCCGACCCCGACCGTTCCCCCCTCGACCCCGACCGTTCCCCACCCCCCCGACCCCGACCGTTCCCCCCCCCGACCCCGACCGTTCCCCCCTCCCCCCGACCCCGACCGTTCCCCCCCCCGATCCTGACCTTTCTGGGTCCGCCTTGTCCCTGACTGGTCAGTACATGCCAATCCTGACTATTCTCACAGAGGAACACTGGCTGATCTACAAGTGAAGCTACAATTCTTTGAGCATGAACCATGGATGAGTGACCAGATGGAGGTTTGCTGTGTTTTACTCCCTCCCCTTCTCTTTCATATCCCTGAACTCGAATAGAGCCGAATATTTTTCACCTTTCCATTTACAGTAAAAACCAGCAGACTGTATTGATTTGAAACCTGCTGCATCTACAGGTCACAATGATTCAATAAACAGAGATGTGAGCTGTGTATGATGGGAGCAGCACTTTTCCTACACATGCTCGGAGTATCAGCAAGAAGTCGCTGTGCATGCAGGGAGTCCTTTGAATCGCTTTAGGGCTTTCAGAAAAATAAAGCAGATATGACTCAACTATCCTAATATCTCCTGTCGGAGTGGGGAGCTGGTCTCTGTACATGGTTAGCTCAGAGACTTGGAGAACACGTGATCAGTACTTACCTCACTCCCAAGAGGCTAGCGGTGCAATGACAGATTAATACACCCACATTCTGGAGAGGATAAGATGCCATTGGTTCCTGGTACCTGAGTGCATTTATAGTGCGGAGTGCAACCAGCACAGTAAGGCTCGTCTCTGGAGTTGGCTGCACTCCTATAGCGTAGGAGCCATTGATTCATTTCCTTCAGTGTTTGAGCACTTGAGTGTTGGTGATTGCTGGTTTGGAGGAGGGGTTATTGTATCAGTGACTGGTAGTAAGGTTCCTCTGTGATTAGCAAGCTGTGAATTCGGCGTGAAATGACTTTAGTCAGTCTCGGTCTAATTCCCAATGGGCATGAGCTCACAACATGAGGCTAATTGGGCACTAATTGCCAGTGAATTGGCAATCTCGTTGAGAGAGGCCTAGAGGCCGTCGGTAATGAGACATGCCACACTAGGTCATTAGATGGCGCCCCTCTGAGGTAGGGACTGAATCATAGCTCTGGGGCTCCTGCACCCACTCACCCATGGGACGATAACCTATAAAGAGTCGGCTCCAAATGTGGGAAACTGGGCAAACCGGGAGGGTGAACCTGCTCCCCTCTGCCCTGTGCAGCTATTGGTAATTCTATTTAGAAGAACATAAGAAATAGGAGTAGGCCATACGGACCCTCGAGCCTGCTCTACCATTCAATAAGATCATGGCTGATCTGATCATGGACTCAGCTCCACTTTCTGCCTGCTCCCCATAACACCTTATCCCCTTTTCGTTTAAGAAACTGTCTATTTTTGTCTTAAATTTATTCAATGTCCCAGCTTCCACAGCTCTCTGAGGCAGTGAATTCCACAGATTCACAATCCTCAGAGAGAAGAAATTTCTCATCTCTGTTTTAAATGAGCGGCCCCTTATTCTAAAATCGTGCCCTCTAGTTCTAGTCTCCCCCTTCAGTGGAAGCATCTACCTTGTCAAGCCCCTTCATTATCTTATACATTTCAATAAGATCACCTCTCATTCTTAATTCCAATGAGTAGAGGCCCAACCTACTCAACCTTTCCTCATAAGTCAACCCCCTCATCCCCGAAATCAACCTAGTGAACCTTCTCTGAACCGCCTCCAAAGCAAGTATATCCTTTCGTAAATATGGAAACCAAAAAAAGGTTATGTCAGCTTAATGTCAGCCTTGGCTCAGTGGGTAGCACTCTTGCCTCTGAGTCAGAGGTTGTGGGTTTAAGTTCCACTCCAGCGACTTGAGCACAAAAAAATTCTAGGCTGACATTCCAGTACAGTGCTGAGGGAGAGCTTGTCTGTCGGAGGTGCCGTCTTTTGGATGAGACGTTAAACCGAGGCCCTGTTTGCTCTCTCAGGTGGATGTAACGGATCCCATGGCACTATTTCGAAGAAGAGCAGGGGGAGTTATCCTTGGTGTCTTGGCCAATATTTATCCCTCAATCACAACAAAAAACAGATGGTCATTATCACATTGCTGTTTGTGGGAGCTTGCTGTGCGCAAAATTGGCTGCCGCGTTTCCCACATTACAACAGTGATTACACTCCAAAAGTACGTCATTGGCTGTAAAGCGCTTTGAGATGTTCAGTGGTCGTGAAAGGCGCTATATAAATCCAAGTCTTTCTATTCTTTAAAAAAAAAACATACCCAGGAGCGGAAAGGCTGCAGTTTCAGTGAGGGGGCCGAGGCCTGATCATGAGGTTGGAAACCAGTCTGCGGGTCTGTTTTTTGGTAGCTCCCCAGGGCTGCTGAAGGCACTGGACTTGTACTGAAGTATGGCTTCGCGGGCCATCAGCAGCCTCTCAGGGTCTCGGCACCCTTTGACATGTGAGCCTCGATGCAGAACGTGGAGGCCTACCTCGCAGCTCAGGCTGATGCGTCCTCTCACCCACGCACTTTCCAGCAGGAGTTACTGGGTAGAAATCAGAAATGAGAATCTTTGGCTGACTTCTTCCCCCTGTCCCGAGGCACTGGTCTCAACCGTAGTATCTCCACCGTTGCTTCCCGCTATGATCAGCAGGTCTGCTTGAGCGCTGCCGTGACCTGCTCAACCATCATCCCTCCCCAGTAATAACCAGGTCGTGCGAGATATTTACAGTGTGTTTGTGACTTCTATTTATAAACGCGCCATCAATAAATTCAACACAAGCCAAAAACTGGCGGAGGCCGGAAATCTGAGATAGAAACACAAAATGCTGGAAACACTCAGCTGGTTAGGGCAGCATCTGTGCAGAAAGAAACAGAGTTAACGGGTGCAATTTTAACCTTAAACGCTCCCCCCGCCCAGCAGTCGGGGACACTGATGGGATTGGGTGCAACACTGGCTTTATACCCACCCGATTTTACACTCCATTAAAATGAACGGAGAGCAATATTGTGCGGGTGTAATACCAGCTCATTGGTTGCACCCGATCTCGCCAGGTTCCCGCCCGGCCAGTTAGGTTCAAATTATCCCCAAAGTTTCTGGTCGATGACCTTTTTTACCAGAATAAATCCACCAGGTTGAGAAACTTTTTTGTTATCATTTACGGTTACTTGCGATTGATTGATTTATTTTTTTGCTTCTCTTCCTTGTCCCGTTCCTTGTTACTTTCTCGTGTTCTCCTTCCTCCTGCGCATGCTCGTTTTGCGTTCTGTCCCTATCGGGCTCTCGCCACCGGGTCGGTCGCCTCTAGCCAGCGGAGGGGCTCCTGCTCCAGCACAACTCTATGGCATTCTGGGAGTGGGACCAGGGTCCACCCCCTCACGTACGACCTCCCAAAAAATGCTTCTCCGAGTGCTCGCTGGTACGTTGCGCTCGAATTCTGTGTATGGGCCGGTGGGGGGCACGGTGAGAGGCTCTAACGTTTCACAGCTTTGATTCACGAGATCCGTCTGTTTGGCTCGTTGCGCGAGGGTTTGCACTTGCAGAACTAAACCGAAAGCATTTCTCCCAGCCCCTCTTCCAACTAGACTAGAAGTGTCCAATAGGAATGACCCCAAAGCCAGTGTGTTTTATAAGAACGTAACATAAGAAATAGGAGCGGGAGTAGGCCATACGGCCCCTTGAGCCTGCTCCACCATTCAATACAATCATGGCTGATCCGATCATGGACTCAGCTCCACTTCCCTGCCTGCTCTCCATGACCTCTTGATCCCTTTCTGTTCATGGAAGCGAGGGATGTTAGTATTGGGGAATGGAAACATTGTCTAGTATCCCAGACCTTGTATCCTAGGACCATTGGAACCAGGAGAAGGCCATTCAGCCCACAAGCCCATTCCACAGTTCAGATTATTTCCGATCTGCACCTCAACTCCATATCCTGTGATAACCCTTACTTAACAAAAATCGATTGATCTCAGTCATGAAAGCTCCAATTGAGCCCCCAGCATCTACAGCTTTTTAGGGAAGGCAGTTCCAAATTTCGACCACTCTTTGTGTGAAAAAGTCTTTTCTGATTTCACTCCTGAACTCTATTTTTAAGATGATGTCCCCTTGTTCTGGATTCTCCCACCAGAGGAAATAGTTTCTCTGTACCTACCCTATGAAATCCTTTTATTATTTCAAACATCTCAATCAGATTGCAACTCAATCTCCTAAACTCAAGGGCATACAAGGCAAGTTTATGCAACCTGACCTCATAACTTTACCCTCTATTATTCTGGTGTTAGATGCCGAGTAAAGCTCCAACTACCCTGCTCCAAAAATGTGCCCCAATCCTGAGCTAAGAAAAGCACCCATTAGCCAAACCAATATTTCTATTTACCCCCCAGCAGCTCGGAGTGGGATTGCCAACTTAGCGGCAATTGCTGACTGACCCGCGGGTTTGTGCCATGGGCACCATGCCTGCTTGGAACTGGCATCAACCTGCCCAAACCCATTTCATATAGGACACAGACAGAAGAGACTCGCCTCCAGTCTGTTCCAAGGGGCGTCCTTTATTAATTTCTGCAGGAGAGGCTGGCCACCCGTGCATGACCCTTTGGGCTTTCTGACATGGCAGTGACGTGAGATTCCCATTAACCGAATCTGCATCTACCTTACTCCAACTCCCTGTGACATGTTCTGATCCCTCACCCCTGCAGCCTTTACCCACTCAAACCTTTCTCATTACAAAACTCATTTGATGTGTTGCAAAGTTGCACTTGAACTCTGATCCCTTAATGTTTGACCGAACGATGCTACCATTTTGTTACAGGTTTACGAGGAATTACATCTGTTCTATTTTGCTACTTTTTTCCCACAACGATGAGTGAATCAGCGGCGAATGATATCTAGTTCTGTTAGAATGCCGTGACAGAAACCGGTTAGCCTGACATCAGTAGTGGGGAAAATGTTGGAATTAATCATTAAGGATGAAATAGCAGCGCATTTGGAAAGCAGTGACGGGATTGGTCCAAGTCAGCATGGATTTATGAATGGGAAATCATGCTTGACGAATCTACTGGAATTTTTTGAGGATGTAACTAGCAGAGTGGACAAGGGAGAACCAGTGGATGTGATGTATTTGGACTTTCAAAATGCTTTTGACAAGGTCCCGCACAAGAGATTGGTGTGCAAAATCAAAGCACATGATATTGGGGGTAATGTACTGACGTGGATAGAGAACTGGTTGGCAGACAGGAAGTAGAAAGTCGGGATAAACGGGTCCTTTTCAGAATGGCAGGCAGTGACTAGTGGGGTGTCGCAGGGCTCAGTGCTGGGACCCCAGCTCTTTACGATATACATTAATGATTTAGATGAAGGAATTGAGTGTAATATCTCCAAGTTTGCAGATGACACTAAACTGGGTGGCGATGTGAGCTGTGAAGAGGACGCTAAGAGGCTGCAGGGTGACTTGGACAGGTTAGGTGAGTGGGCAAATGCATGGCAGATGCAGTATAATGTGGATAAATGTGAGGTTATCCACTTTGTGGGTAAAAACACAAAGGCAGAATATTATCTGAATGGCGGCAGATTAGGAAAAGGGGAGGTGCAACCTGGGTGTCATGGTTCATCAGTCATTGAAAATTGGCATGCAGGTACAGCAAGCGGTGAAGAAGGCAAATGGTATGTTGGCCTTCATAGCTAGGGGATTTTGAGTATAGGAGCAGGGAGGTCTTACTGCAGTTATACAGGGCCTTGGTGAGACCTCACCTGGAATATTGTGTTCAGTTTTGGTCTCCTAATCTGAGGAAGGACGTACTTGCTATTGAGGGAGTGCAACGAAGGTTCACCAGACTGATTCCCAGGATGGCAGGACTGACATATGAGGAGAGACTGGATCAACTGGACCTTTATACACTGGAGTTTAGAAGGATAAGAGGGGATCTCATAGAAACGTATAAGATTCTGACGGGACTGGACAGGTTAGATGCGGGAAGAATGTTCCCGATGTTGGGGAAGTCCAGAACCAGGGGACACAGTCTTAGGATAAGGGGTAAGCCATTTAGGACTGAGATGAGGAGGAACTTCTTCACTCAGAGAGTTGTTAACCTGTGGAATTCCCTGCCGCAGAGAGTTGTTGATGCCAGTTCATTGGATATATTCAAAAGGGAGTTAGATACGGCCCTTACGGCTAAAGGGATCAAGGGGTATGAAGAGAAAGCAGGAAAGGGGTACGGAGGGAATGATCAGCCGTGATCTTATTGAATGGTGGTGCAGGCTCGAAGGGCCGAATGGCCTACTCCTGCACCTATTTTCTATGTTTCTATGTAATACCTTTGTCCATACGGGAAGGGTTTAGTTCTGTGGGGGGACAAGGGGATAGAAGAGGTCACTAAGAACATCGGCTATTTGAAAATAATGTCAGGTCTACAGATCGTCATTAGCTATGGGACTCAAGGTCTTACTCTTCCTCCATCCCTATTTTCTCTTCCCCATTTTCTGTTCTCCAACCCTATCCTGTTCCTCTCCCTCCCCCTCGCTCCTCTCCCTGCCCTCTCTTCCACACCCCCCCCTCCTCCCATACCATTTCCCATTTTCTCCCCTCCCCTCCTGAAGTTGATTCCTTTTCTAATTACCCTCTGCCTTTGCTCAGGTGGGCTATTCATATGTGTGTTGGCAGGCTTTTGACTCTGGAAGGACAACACACCTGTGCCAGACCCTGTCACCAGCACACACACACACTTACATTTGCTGGATATTGGAAACAGTATTCTTGAGCGCTATTCTAGTGGCATTAATCACTGCCCCTATGAGGGATGAGAAAAAGCTTTTCATCCATTAAAGCCCATCTGGTACGTTGGGCCCAAGTTTCCCCAATTTTTTTTTGGAACAACTTGATTTTTCTGGACTATCTTTATAGTTGCAATTCTGGCCATTTAATTTGCGCCAGTGTAAATGTTAGTTAGGTTTTTTTTTTAGTTCAGTTTTTTTTTCAAAACTACTTACCTCTGTTTTAGGCGTTTGGCCAGCAAATAGTTGCTCCAAACTAACTTAGGCCAGCGTATGTGGCCACAAATAAAATAGAAGGAACCCTGCACCTAAAGCACCAAAATCAATCAGTAAATAACAAATAAAAAATAGAAGTCCTATCTTAGGGAACGCAGTGGGCTAGGGACGGCGTGCTTCAGGCCCCTCCCACACAGCCTGCAGCACGTATTTGCAGAAACGACCTGCCAGGAGCTACTACACATGTGCGCAGACTTGAGCGCGCATATGCAGAGGTCCCAGCACTGTTTACAGCATTGGGACTTGGCTCCGCCCCCAATCCATTGGGCCACGCTGCGCCACGATGGAGCAGAGGCTGGGGAGCGGCCAGAATCAGGAGGTCTTTTTTCGGCGCACTTGGAGATGAACAAAAGTGCCGCACCTCGGGTGAGGGCGCCAGAAAAAACGGTTAGGGAAACTCTAGCCCAGTGACTCTCCCATTGAAGCCCATCCCTCTGGTACATTGACTCTCCCATAGTAACATCGAATTGTGTGTTCAATAATTCCAGTGTTTTGCTACTATTCCCTACCTTCATAAATTATTGCTAGCATTAGTCACTCATTGCGTACCAAAGCTACTAAAGATATCTGTTCTAAATTTACATTTGCCTGATTCCTATTTCAGTCTGCTTGTCAGAGTACGCCAACAAAATAAGACATGATAATAGGAATGGTGGAGTATCTCTTGTACTTGTCATGTTCCCCGAAACCCTGTCAACATTCTGCCAGCTTTCCTCCCAAAGCCCACATGCTGAAGGCAGGAGACATGATTTAAAAAGGGCAGTCAGAGTGAGAAAGTTAATATGTGGCTAATGAATTGGTGTGGGAAGAGGGGGTTCTATTTCATGGGACACTGGTACTAGTACTGGGACAGGAAGGAGCTGTACCACTGGGATGGTGCTCACTTGGATCAAGCTGGGGGTCTGGGTCCGAGCTGAAAGGATAAATAGGGCTTTCGAATGGATTTTAAATCAATAAAAGATTTGAGGGGGGAGGGGAGGAGCTCAAGCCAAATTAGAAATAGACTGAAGATATAGGGCGAGACGTTCCATTTCACTTTGCTGGCCTCTCGCCGAGTGGAAAATCGCGATCCAAAAAATGGGCGATGTTCCAGCGATCGGTAAGGCTGACACATCAACCATCACTGGAACATTGCCCATTTTTTGGGCGATAGCCAGCAAAGTGGAAGTCTAGCCCATTAAAAAAAAATTGTTGCGAGCGAGGTCCAGGTCATCGATTCGATAGTATAAAAGGTAATATAAACACTTCAGTTTCAGAAAAATATATCGGATGAAGAATGGAAGTCATGGTTAAGTTTTTTCCCTCTGCCTTTCCTAACCTAGAAGGCCAACTGCATCAGCCAACAGCTACCTCTCTTGAGATACGCTAAAGCAGAGACCAACTTTATGCAACAACAACTTGTATTTATATAGCACCTTTAGCATAGTGAAACATCCCAAGGCACGTCACAGGAGCATTAGGAGACAAAAAATTTGACACCGAGCCGCATAAGGAGAAGTTAGCGTATGGGACCAAAAGCTTGGTCAAAGAGGTAGGTTTTAAGGAGCGTCTTAAAGGAAGAAAGTTTGGTAGAAAGGCGGAGAGGTTTAGGCAGGGAATTCCAGAGCTTGGGGCTTTGGCAACAGAAGGCACGGCCACCAATGGTTGAGCGATTATAATCAGGGATGCTCAAGAGGGTAGAATTAGAGAAGCGCAGACATCTCGGCGGGGGTGGGGGGCGGGGCTTGTGGGGCTGGAGGAGATTACAGAGATAGGGAGGGCTATGGGGAAAGAGCAGAGGTGTGTGATCAATTGGTAGCTCTTAACAGAGAGTTGGCACAGGCATGATGGGCCAAATGGCCATCTCCTATGCTGTATAATTCTGTGATTCTTCACGGATTCTACCTGGTAGTTTGGGCCTACTGGTCTTCGTATTTTGCAAACAAAACATATGAAATGTCAGGAACAGACAATGGACCATCAAGCCTGCTCCATCCCACAAAGTATAACTCTCGTACACAATCGCGTCCCAATCCGCGCCCCCCCCCCCCACCCCCCCTGCCCCACCAAGTTACACAATCCCCTGAAGGAGGCAAATATAATAGAAAAAAACTTTAGGCCAATTTAGGGAAAATAAATTTCACTCTGACCCCTGCAGGTGATCAAGCATGCTCCAGTGGTGATTGGTACCAGTGTTCCCATTAACCCAGACACCTCTATAACTTGAGATATCTCCCAATTACAGGAACTCCCCATTATTCTGGATTCCCCACCAGTTCCCTTTTGAACACAGACAGTGAATCCACACCACTGCATGTACTGACAACTTGTTCTTGAGTTCGACAATTCTTAGTAAGATACCAACAGACCATCAGAGAGCCTTAGTACGAGATCAGATAGTGATTTTTGGGTTGGGCTGCGTTTGTTTTCTTTGGAATGGAGGAGGCTGAGGGGAGACCTTATTGAGGTGTATAACATTATGAGGGACCTGAATAGAGTGGATAGGAAGGACCTATTTCCCTTAGCAGAGTGGTCAACAACCAGGCGGCATAAATCTAAAGTAATTGGTCGAAGGTTTGGAGGAGATTTGAGGAGAAATCTTTTCACCCAGAGCACAAAATCCAGGCTGACACTCCAGTGCAGTCCTGAGGGAGTGTTGCACTGTCAGAGGGGCAGTCCTGAGGGAGTGCTGCACTGTCGGAGGGGCAGTCCTGAGGGAGTGCTGCACTGTCGGAGGGGCAGTCCTGAGGGAGTGCTGCACTGTCGGAGGGGCAGTCCTGAGGGAGTGCTGCACTGTCGGAGGGGCAGTCCTGAGGGAGTGCTGCACTGTCGGAGGGGCAGTCCTGAGGGAGTGCTGCACTGTCGGAGGGGCAGTCCTGAGGGAGTGCTGCACTGTCGGAGGTACTGTTTTTTATATGAGATATCTGCTCTCTCAAGTGGATGTAAAAGGTCACATGACACGATTTGAAGTAGAGCAGGGCGAGTTCTCCACGGTGTCCTGGTCAATATTTATGCCTCAACCAACATCATAACAGCAGATTATATGGTCATTTACTTCATTGCTGTTTGTGCGATCTTGCTGTGCACAAATTGGCTGCCGTGTTTCTTACAAGAGTGACTACACTTCCAAAGTACCGTACTTCATTGGCTTTAAAGCACTTTGGGAAGTCCTGGGGCCGTGAAAGCTGCTACTGTATAGAAAAATTGTTTTTTTGGCAGTGTGGGGGGAAACCGTGTTTATTTCACATTGTGATTACACGGGGGCGTAAATCGCAGGGAGAATAGCGTCTCCTTTAGGTTGTAGATATTGTCCAGCCAGAAAGTTTCAGTGATTCAGGGGGTGGTGATGGTGGGGGTTGGGGTTGGGGAGGGGGTGGGGATTGGGGGGGGTGGGGGTGGCGATGGTGGGGGTTGGGGAGGGGGGTTATATTGCAGTCCAGGTACCACAAAAATAGGGTTGAAAGACTTCTGAGCATTACCCGCCTTGTAGTGCCCTGTTCCCCCATCACCCCCGTGCTCTCTACATTCGCTCCCGGTCCGGCAACACCTCAAATTTAAAATTCTCATCCTTGTGTTTAAATCCCACCATAGCCTCCCCCTCCCTATCTCTACGACCTCCTCCAGTCCTACAACCCTCCGAGATCTCTGCGCTCATCCAATTCTGGCCTCTTGTGCATCCCCTATTTCCTTCGGCCCACCATTAGCAGCCGTTCCTTCAGCTATCTCGGCCCTAAGCTCTGGAATTCCCTCCCTAAAGCTCTCTCTCCTCCTTAAACCCTACCACTTTGCCCAAACTTTTGTTCACCTATCTCAATATCTCCTTGTGTTGCTCGATGTCATATTTAGTCAGATTACCCTCCTGTGAAGCGCCTTGGGGCGCTGCACTATGATAAAGGCACTATATAAATGCAAGTTGTTGTTGTTGTGTCATCATTGCTGATAGAAGCCGGTGTTTTCAGTTGCCTCCTGCCATGGTTGTCAGAACCCTGTGCAAATCTGGGGCCGAGGTGCATGGGTAGAGTTGGTGAGGAGCGCCACTGGTGATTTTAACACGCTGAGTCTCGAGGGAGAATGAAGAGTGTATAGCTTTGGGGGAAACCAGGAAGGAAGGTTCGGAAGAGCACTGACCATCGTGGTGTCCATGACGTAGGAACAAGAGCCTTTTCAATGGGCAGTAAGAGAGTTTGGAGAGTCGAGATGAGTGAGAAATAACCCAAGCGATGTGATGTCCAAGAGCAGGGGAGTGACACTGCAGCAACCTCCCCATATATATGGGAGCGATATTCAGGGCCCGGACTGAGTTGGATCGACCAGTAATTTGCATGTTCAGAATAATCTAACCACATCGCCCTCCTCCCACCACACCTTTGCATTCTGATACGCAGTGGGGGGTGGGGGTGGGGGGGTGCGGGGGGTGGTTGGGATACAGAAATCCATCAGACGTTTGTAAGGAATGGCCTTGAACATATTTGCTCTCGTTAACAGAAATACATCCAGGAGGCCCGGAGTTTAGGAAAAAGCCTACGGCAACCCAAACTCTCTGATCTATCCCCTGCTGTCATTGCACAAACTAACTGGAAATTTGTGGAAGGCCTGCTCAAAGAATGTCGTATTAAGGTAACTCATTTGTTTTTTTTTCCATTGCACATGGGCAATGATCGGCAAACAGATTTAGGGCTGCTGAATGAGCCAGTTAATTCTTCCCCTCCCCCTTCCCCTGCCTTGTGTAGTCCTGATGTTTCATTTCTGATCTCAGCTGGTGTCAGCGTCCTTAAGCTAGAGGAGGGGAAGGTGTGTGGGGGGGAAGGGAGGGGGGAGAGGGAAAGGGAGGGGGGGGGGTGGGGAGGGAGTGGGGGGATCGGGGAAGGTTCCTACTCATGACCCCTGCTGAAACTTCTGGTTATTGGTGTCATGTTTACAGACCATGTATACTAACTGTATAGTCACATAAAGTGTGCCACCAGAGGGCACTGCGGTGGGAGACCTGAGGGTCACCTGCATAGGTGTGCAGGGCCCAGTATAAAAAGCTGACCACCATGCTTGTGCCTCACTCTGGAGTTACAATAAATGGGACTAAGGTCACAACAGCTCAAGTACAATACTAGACTTCGTGGAGTCATTAATAAGAGTATTAAAGACATAACAATTGGGACATAGGAGACCTTCAGAGCTGCACTGGAGTGTCAGCCGAGATTATGGGCTCATGTTCTGAAGTTGGGCTTGAAGCGACAACCTTCGAGCACTGAGGCAAAAGTACTCTAAGGTGAGCCAAGCAGACAGCTGGGAGTGGCTGGATAGCTAGGAGGAGTGGGAACCTGGAATGGAGCCAAACTATTGACAGGGTAGAGAATTAGTTAACAGACAAAGGGCCAGGGCAATTGGTGGAATGTGACTCATGGTGTCCTCACTAAATGGAGACCTGTGGAGGAACAGAGTGATTATGAGGTCCATGTATAGAAATGACCAAACGTTAGCGGACAGCTATATAGAAATTAACAGGCTAATGGAATGTTGACCTTTATCTCAAGGTGGGTGGAGGTGATGTTACAGTTGTATAAAGCTCTGGTTACACCGCACCTGGGCTGCGCCGATTCACCAGAATAATACCAGGGCTCAAAGAGTTAAACTATGAGGACAGGTTGCAAGAATCCAGCTTTTATTGCTTTGAGTATAGGCGATTGAGGGGTGGTCTGATTTCGTCCCCTCCGGGGCACAATGGATATGATTTTTGCAGTGCGACAGCTGCAGGAAAAGTGCAGGGAACAGCGCCAGCCCTTATACATGGCCTTCTTCGACCTTACAACGGCCTTCGACACTGTCAACCGCGAGGGTCTATGGAGCATCCTCCTCTGTTTCGGATGCCCCCAAAAGTACATCACCATACTTCGCCTGCTCCATGACGACATGCAAGCCTTACCAACGGATCCATCACAGACCCAATTCATGTCCGGACCGAGGAAGCAGGGCTGCGTCATCGCCCCAATCCTCTTCTCAATCTTCCTCGCTGCCATGCTCCACCTCACAGTTGATAAGCTCCCCGCTGGAGTGGAGCAAAACTACAGAACCAATGGGAAGCTGTTCAACCTGCGCCGTCTCCAGGCCAGGTCCAAGACCACCCCAACCTCTGTCGTCGAGTTATAGTACGTGGACGACGCCTGCGTCTGTGCACACACAGAGGCTGAACTCCAGGACATAGTCGACGTATTTACGAGGCGTATGAAAACATGGGCCTTACACTAAACATTAGTAAGACAAAGGTCCTCCACCAGCCTGTCCTCGCCGCACTGCACTGCCCCCCAAACATCAAGATCCACGGCGTGGCCCTGGACAACGTGGACCACTTCCCCTATCTCGGGAGCCTCCTATCAACAAGAGCAGGCATTAATGATGAGATCCAACACCGCCTCCAGTGTGCCAATGCAGCCTTCGGCCGCCTGAGGAAAAGAGTGTTTGAAGACCAGGCCCTCAAAACTGTCACCAAGCTCAAGGTCTACAAGGCCATAGTAAAACCCGCCCTCCTGTATAGCTCAGAGACGTGGACCATGTACAGTAGACACCTCAAGTCGCTGGAGAAATACCACCAGCAATGTCTCCGCAAGATCCTGCAAATCCCCTGGGAGGACAGACGCACAAACATTAGCGTCCTCGTCCAGGCCAACATCCCCAGCATTGAAGCACTGACCACACTCGATCAGCTCCGCTGGGCATGCCACATAGTCCACATGCCAGACACAAGACCCCCAAAGCAAGCGCTCTACTCGGAACTCATCCACGACAAACGAGCCAAAGGTGGGCAGAGGAAACGTTACAAGGACACCCTCAAAGCCTCCCTGATAAAGTGCGACAGCCCCACTGACACCTGGGAGTCCTTGGCCATAGACTGCCCTAAGTGGAGGAAGTGCATTCGGGAGGGCGCTGAGCTCCTCGAGTATTGTTGCCGAGAGCATGCAGAAATCAAGCGCAGGCAGCGGACGGAGCGTGCGGCAAACCAGGCTCCCTGCCCACTCTTTCCCTCAATGACTATCTATCCCACCTGTGACAGAGGCTGTGGTTCTCTTATTGGACTGCACAGCCACCTAAGAACTCATGCTAAGAGTGGAAGCAAGTCTTCCTCGATTCCGAGGGACTGCCTGTGATGATGACATTGGGGGGTTTACAATGATTAGCGGATTTGATGAGGTAGATGGAGAGAAACGATTTCCTCTGGTGGGAGAATCCAGAACAAGGGAGCATCACCTTAAAATTAGAGCCAGGCCGTTCAGGGGTGATGTCAGGAAGCACTTCTTCACACAAAGGGTAGTGAGAATGTAAAACACTCCCCCAAGAAGCTGTTGAGGCTGGGGTGTCAATTGAAAATTTTAAACCGAAGTGATAGATTTTTGCTAGCCACGGGTAATAAGGATTACGGAACCAAGGCAGGTAAATGGAGTTGAAGTACAGATCATCCACGATCTACTTGAATTGCAGAACGAGCTCAAGGGGCTGAATGGCCTTCTCCTGTCGCGATGGGCCGTGGCTAAATGTTCCTCAGGCAAAAGCAGCAGTTCTGAGACTTCCCAATTTATTTTCTGGCGTCTCCCATCGAGTGGACGGAGGAGTCTCGGGAGCACGGGGTGGGGGAGGACGGGGAGAGTGGGGAGCGCGGGGTGGGGGAGAGGGGGGAGTGCGGGGTGGGGGAGAGGGGGAAGTGCGGGCGGGGGGAGAGGGGGATGAGGGAGGGGGGGAGCGCGGGGAGGGTGGGGAGCGCGGGGTGGGGGAAGTGTGGGGTGGGGGAGAGGGGGCTAGGGGAGAGGGGGGTGGGGGAGGGTGGAGAGCGCGGGGTGGGGGAGAGGGGGGAGAGGGGGTGGGGGAGAGTGCGGGGTGGAGGAGAGGGGGGAGGACGGGGTGGGAGAGGGGGGAGCGCGTGATGGGGAAGAGGGGGAGTGCGGGGTGGGGGAGGGGAGAGTGCGGGGTGGGGGAGGGTTGGGAGCACGGGGTGGGCGAGGGCGAGGAGAGGGGGAAGCACAGGGTCGGGAGAGGGGGGAGCGCAGGGTGGGGGAGAGGGGGGAGCACAGGGTGGGGGAGAGGGGGGAGCGCGGGGTGGGAGAGGGGGGGAGCGCGGGGTGGGAGAGGGGGGAGGACGGGGTGGGGGAGGGGGGAGGACGGGGTGGGGGAGGGGGGAGCGTGGGGTGGGGAGAGGGGGGTAGAGGGAGGAGCGCAGGGGGGTGGGGGGTTGGGGGAGAGGGGGGAGGACGGGGTGGTGGAGAGGGGGGTGGGGGAGAGGGGGAGGATGGGGTGGGGGAGGGGGGGAGCGTGGGGTGGGGGAGGGGGGAGCGTGTGGTGGGGGAGAGCGGGGAGAGGGGGTGGGGGGGTGGTGGAGAGGGGGGAGGACGGGGTGGGGGAGAGGGGGGAGCGCAGGGTGGGGGAGAGAGGGGAGCGCGGAGAGTGGGGTGGGGGAGAGGGGAGAGGACGGGGTGTGGGAGAGGGGGGAGCACGGTGTGGGGGAGGGTGGAGAGCACGGGGTGGGGGAGGGCGAGGAGAGGGGGAGCACAGGGTGGGGAGGGAGGGTGGGGCGGGCGGGGAGCGCAGGGTGGGGATGGGGGGAGCATGGGGTGGGGGAGGGCAGGGAGAGGAGGAAGTGCAGAGGGGGGAGGGCGGGTGGGGGGGCGGGGAGGGTGGGTGGGGAAGGGGGGATTACGGTCCTGGTTGCGCAGAGGGGTGAAGGGTCAGTTCCTGGTTTTAATAAGTAGCAGCCTGGTTTAAATTAATTGGTATGTCCTCCATTACAGACCAAACGGATGTTGGTGGAAAAGATGGGGCATGAGGCAGTGGAGTTAGGACACGGAGAGGCCAACATTACTGGCTTGGAGGAGAACACATTGATAGCCAGCCTGTGCGACCTACTGGAGAGAATCTGGAGTCACGGGCTGCTGATCAAACAGGTGAGTCGTCTAGAGGGGCTCTGACCTTCCCCAGGTTATGCTGCGCTTCGTGAGCTGTTTGAGCGTTGGGTTTAGCACAGTCAGTCGATCATACCTTCAGCACTCGTCTTTCCCCTTTGTATCGCAGGGAAAGTCAGCACTCTGGTCACACCTGCTTCACTATCAGGAGAGTGAGGAGAAGCGGGAACCAATGGCAGAGACTCCAGGTGAGCAGATCTTGTTTCCACAAAGCGACTTCTTCTTCGGCAGTCCCCTGGAGTCGAGGATGACTTGCTTCCACACTAAAATGACTTCTAAGGTGACTGCTGCGACCAATGTGGGATCTACAGTCTATCACTTAAGCGACTATCAGTTAAGTGGAAAGAAAATAACATGCATGGAAAATGAAAAGAGATCTGGTAGTCCTGATTAACCCTAAATGGAAGCTGTCGCAACAATGCTCAGTGGCAGTGAGGAAAGAAAATCAGATGTTGGGATGTATTAAAAGATCAAGATTGAAATAAATTAGTGAGGTAATCCTGCCACTCACTAAATCATTGGAGTGACTGCACTGAGTTCTGGTCTCCGCAGTACAAAAGGATATTGTAGCTATTGAAAGGATGCAGAGGAGAGCGACCAGAATGATTGAGGAACCTGAAAGATTAATCTATGAGGAGCAATTATGTAAATTGGATATTGTAATGTATTTGCTTCATGGGTTCTTTGTTTAAGAATTCATAGCAACACATTTCTATTAACAACCAGTTGATTTACTAGCAAAGGTTTAACAATCACACTCCACATTACCAGTTCATCCACCAGGCTCACAACCACCTGCCTCATCGTGGATCCCCTGAACCCAACTGGCTGGGGTTTTATTGAGTCTTGTGAACATCATGTGACTGGCTAAGCCACTCCCAACTTAACAGCGCTGCACTATTTTGGTGAGAACTTTAAATCAAGTGCTCCCTTTTTATAAGGGCACTAGAACCCACAAATGTCCAAATTATTATGGGAACTTCACCAAATTAAATAAAATTTGGTTGCCGGGGGTGATGATGCACTCCAGTCCCTCCAGTGCCCACCTCTCGCGGAAGGCTGCGAGAGTACCGGTGGACACCTTAACAGCTCTACAAAGCTGTGAGCGTACTCCCAGGTACATATATTACATGGATAGTCTCACTGGAATGGAGAATGTTGAGAGGTGACAGATTGCTGTTTTTAGGATTCGAAAGGGATGGGGCAATGTAGACATGACCACTGCTTCATTTCATCCAGAATAGTAAAACCAGAGGACCAGGCCTGCACTTGAATGGGGGTCAATGCAGAAACATTATTTTAGTGAGCGAGTGGCCAGTCTGTGGGACAGGCTCCCTGGGGAGACAGTGAAAGCAGAAAATGTTGATTCATCATTGGATACAATGTCAGTATGTTAAATCGCCTTTTAATGCATTAATATTTCATATTCTCTTAGTTATTGTTAAAGAGGTTGGCAGAAAGCCATCGGAGTGATTAACGGGCAGGTTTGGATAGAGGAGTTTCATCTGAGATTTATCAACCCTCCAGGATTACCCTGGAATCTCCAGGAATTGAATGTATGAGTAATTTGAGACATGACGTAAGTGCAGTATGCTGGGGTGGGGAGGGACAGGTAACTTTGGACCTATGATCCCCAAAGCTATCCACCTCTGGGGGTTTCCTCACCTCATGTCTGGGTCTGTTGTAGACTCATTGATCGCCTGCCGGCTCAATGGAAATCAGGCCCAAGGCCCAATATTGGGTCTCGCCATCCAAGGGCAGAGATAGTTCAGCCCAAATTACTGGGCCCACGCTCATGGCAACAGCTGAAATAGGGCCGCTAACTTCTGATTGGACACATTCCTAGTGCTCATTTCCTAGTGCCACGACCAGGCAAACAGCCTTTTCCCCTCATCGCCAATATTTTTATAACTAATAAACAAAAGTGTTCAAAGAAAATTATGTTTAAAACAATACGCACAATCTTTTTTTAATGCCCCTGTGTCTTTTCTCCTGCGCTGCTGGCAACAGTGGAGAATAATCTTCAATTTCTGGAGGGCAATCCTGGAGAGTTGGCAACTCTCAGATGGAACTCCTCTCTCCAAACCTGCCCGTTAATCACTCCGATGGCTTTCTGCCAACCTCTTTAACAATAACTAAGAGACAATGAAGTGGTAATACATTAAAAGGGGATTTAACATACTGGCATTGTATGATTTGTGACAAAATCTCTCTCTGAGTCCAAACTCTCACGGCCTTGTTGCCTTTTTGCTTTTCCCGAATGTTCTCATAGTTGCAGCTGGGCCAGAGCGTCGAAGGTCGGAGTCGGGACTGAATTTGCCGACCCTGAAGGTCTCCCTCATCCACGACATGAGGTACAGTGCAACAGCGGAGGCTGAACTGTCAGACAGAGAAAACACGTTCTATCGGCAGCTCAACGCGCACGCATGCACACGCACCCGCACATGCATACACACACATACACACACTCACACTCACACTCACACTCACACACACATATCATAGTCGGTCCCTTGTATCAAGGATGACTTGCTTCCACACCAAAAAGGGATGAGTTCACAGATGTTTCAATGAAGGACCTAATATTCCAGGTGTCAAATTGCATCGTGAAGGGTGGAAGATGCCTGTGCGTGGATTTTTCTAACGTGTGGTGGCCGTTTCACACCAGCCACCACACGGGCTTGACAGAGCTAGGTCTTGGTCCAGTGACAAGGATTAACCAAGATGACTGGAGCCCAGCTCTGCTGCACGGACCTAGTGCGCGCACATATCGCAGTGTGGGCTGACCCGTGCTGCCCCTGGGCCCTCGCCTCTTCTGGGCCCCGATCACATCACTCCACAATCTCTCGCCACTCCTGCACCCCGACCTGGCCGCTCCTGCTGCATCTGCCCACGCTCCAATCACCGACCTGGATCTTGCTGACGTCCAATCCAGTTGCCCTCTTCACAGCTGTCGCTCTCCAGCACGTGCTGTACCTTGAAGCATGTGCTATACCACGCTGCTCCTTTGAAGGCCCCAGCATTCGGTGCAGCAGCCCCGACCTGCAAGGACACAGCCACAAGCCCACCCACACACTTACATACCCACCTACACACATACGCACACAAATACACACACACCTACACCTACATACACACACCTACACCTACACACAGACGCACGTGCACGCACACACACACATGCACACACACACACCTACACCTACACCTAATTACACACACCTACACGTACACTTACACACGCACACACACACCTACACACACACACACACACACCTACACGTACACTTACACATGCACACACACACCTACACACACACACACACACCTACACACACACACACCTACACGTACACTTACACACACACCTACAACTACACACACACGCACACACACACACCTACACGTACACTTACACACACACCTACAACTACACACACACGCACACACACACCTACACGTACACTTACACACTCACCTACAACTACACACACACGCACACACACACCTACACACACACACACACACCTACACGTACACTTACACACAAACCTACACCTACACACACACGCACACGCACACGCACACACACACACACCTACACGTACATTAACACACACACACACACACACACACACACCTACACCTACATACACACACCTACACCTACACACACACACACACACAATACTGTTAATGGTTAGCCGACCTTGGAGATGGGAAGTGACCTTGTAAAATGTAATATTTCATATAGGTGTTCGAACTCAACAGATCTAACTGATCGATTTGATGTTCCTCTCGGTATCTGTGTATGGCTGAAAGGCCTGCTAGAATGTACAGCACAGAATCAGGCCATTCGGCCCAGCTGGTCTGTGCTGGTGTTTATGACCATACGAGTCTCCTCCCACCCTATTTCGTCTCGCCCTATTTGCAAAACTTTCTACTCCTTTCTTCCTCATGTACTTGTCTAGTTTCTCCTTAAATGCATCGATGCTATTCGCCTCAACCACTCCGTGTGGCAGCAAGTTCCACATGTTCACCACTCTCTGAGTAAAGAAGTTTCTCCTGAATTCCCTGTTGGATTTATTAGTGGCTATTAGATTTATTTATGACCCCTAGTTGTGGACTCTCCACACGTGGAAACATCTTCTCTCGGATCTACCCTATCCCTAATTGTAAAGGTCTCTCTCAAGTCACCCCTCAGTCTTCGTTTTGTTAGAGAGAGGAACCCCGGCCTGTTCAGTCTTTGCTGACAGTTGTACGCTCTCAGTTCTGGTACCATCCTTGTAAATCTTTGTTGCACCTTCTCCAGGGCCTCTATCCTTTTTCTGTTCTTGTTCTACGAGCCATTGGCTCAGGAGAGGCTGAATTATTCAGAGTGTGCCCCTGGGGTGTTGTGGGCCAGTCACTTTTATTGCCCTTTGGTTGCCTTTGCTGTCCACTGTGAACTAACTCCATTGACCACGTATTTTATACTGCAGGGTTACCGCAAGATCGCTGTCAAGGGGCAGCTATGAAATATAAAGAACCCTCTGCTCTTGTTATTTGAGGCACAGAACTCAAATGAGGAATGCTCATTAAACCTCGAATATCTTTGCTCTTAATCGATGCAACAGGCAGTTTTTGAAGGCAGCTGAATCACACTCCGAGCAACTCATGTCAACGTGTTATAAATAATGTGGCATGTGTCACCTTCACCATCTGTTAAAGACTGAAAGACTTGCATTTATATAGCACCTTTCACGTCCTCAGGATGTCCTAAAGCGTTTCACAGCCAATGAAGTATTTTTGGAAGTGTAGTCACTGCTGTAATGTAGTAATCACAGCAGCCAATTTGCTCACAACAACAACATCTTGAATTTATATAGCGCCTTTAACGTAGTAAACCATCCCAAGGCGCCTCAGAATAGTGCTTTAAAACAAAATTTGACACCGAGCCACATAAGGAGAAATTAGCGCAGGTGACCAAAAGCTTGGTCAAAGAGGTAGGTTTTAAGGAGCATCTTAAAGTAGAAAAGAGAGGGAGAGAGGCGGAGAGGTTTAGGGAGGGAATTCCAGAGCTTGGGAGCTAGGCAGCTGAAGGCACGACCACCAGTGGTCGAGCGATTATAATCAGGGATGCTGAAGATGCCAGAATTAGAGGAGCACAGACATCTCGGTGGGGGGCGCGGGGGGGGGGGGTTGTGGAGCTGGAGGAAATTACAGAGATAGGGAGGGGCGAGGCCATGGAGGGATTTGGAAACAAGGATGAGAATTGTACAATCTAATGCTGCCAACTGAGCCAAGGCTCCCAATTTGATTCCCGTGCCCAACCCCCCCCCTCGCAAACCCAAGGACATCGAGGCCAGTGACTGCATGAGGCAGGAGAAGCGGGGAGGTGATGGGAGGGATGAGAGGGAAAATGTTTGTTTTAAAGTAATAACTGTTACTTAATCTTTCAGGCACGTCCAACACATGAGTGAGATCAAGACAGATGTGGGCCGAGCCCGGGCATGGATTAGGCTGTCCCTCGAAAAGAAGGTTCTTTCTCAACAGCTCAAGCAGCTCATGTTCAACCAAGGTCTTATAAAGTAGGTTTATGCAATCGAACCTTTGCTCATGTCTGTTTAATTTTCAACAGTTGAAGAGTTCACTCTTGTTCATGGGCAAACGGTAAGCATTGTAGAATGTCACAGCACAAAAGGAAAAGGAAGGACTTGCATTTCTTTACCGCCTTTCACAAGTTCAGGATGTCTCACTTTACAAAAATACTTTTGGAGTGTAGTCACTGCTGTAATGTAGAAAATACGACAGCCAATTTGCACACTGCAAGGTCCCACAAACAGCAATGAGATAATGACCAGATAATCTGTTTTAGTGATGTTTGTTGAGGGATAAATATTGGCCAGGACACCAGGGGGAGAACTCCCCTGTTCTTCTTCAAAATAGTGCCGTGGGATCTTTTGCATCCCAAGAGAGCAGACGTGGCCTCAGTTTAATGCCTCATCAAAAAGATGGCACCTCCAACATTGGGGCACTCCCTCAGCACTGCATTGAAGAGCCAGCCTGGATTATGTGCTCAAATCAATGGAGTGGGGCTTAAACCCACGACGTTTGACTCAGAGGTGAGAGTGCTACCACTGAGCCACAGCTGACACTTGAGAGGGCCATTCCGCCCACCATGCTTGTGCCCACTCTCTGAAAAAGATAGCTACTTAGTCCCAGTCCCCTACCCTTTTCTCCACCCTTTTGCATTTTTCATTTTCAAATATTTTTTCCACTTCCCTTTGAAAACCTTTCATAGATTTTGCTTGCACCACCATTTCTCGTTGAGCATTCCATGGCCGAAGAACAATTTGCCTTTAAATTCTCTCAACCTCTTGCTCAAAACCCACCACATTGCCTCCTATTCCATCCACATGACCTCAAAACTGGGAAACACATCTCTTCCTCGGATTTCCCTTACTCTTCCAAACTTAAATCTTTTCAGACCCAAATTTCACCAAGACTTTACTTCCCATTTCTTCTGCTCTCTTCATCCTTGATGGTCCACTGCAGTAGACCTGAGCCCTTCACTGAGGTCATTGTAGGTGTTGAGTGAAGTCATTGTACATCTTATTGACAAGATAAATTTACGCCCTTCGAACTACTGATTTATTTACTTATAGAAATAGTTTTTCTCTATTTATCTTATCAAGACTCGCCATTTTGAACACCTATGTCAGATCAGTGGATGGACTGAAGTGCATTTAAGAACATAGCATAAGAAATAGGAGCAGGAGTAGGCCATACGGCCCCTCAAGTCTGCTCCGCTATTCAATAAGATCATGGCTGATCTAATCATGGACTCAGCTCCACTTCCCCGCCCGCTCCCCATAACCCCTTATCCCCTTATCGTTTAAGAAACTGTCTATTTCTGTCTTCAGTGTCCCAACTTCCACAGCTCTCTGAGGCAGCGAATTCCACAGATTCTCAACCCTCTGAGAGAAGAAATTTCTCCTCATCTCTGTTTTAAATGGGCGGCCCCTTATTCTATGATTGTGCCCTCTAGTTCTAGTCTTCCCCCTCAGTGGAAACATCCTCTCTGCATCCACCCTGTGAAGCCCCCTCATAATCTTATATGTCTTGATAAGATCACCTCTCATTCTTCTGAATTCCAATGAGTAGAGGCCCAACCTACTCAATATTTCCTCAGAAGTCAACCCCCTCATCCCCGGAATCAACCTAGTGAACCTTCTCTGAACTGCCTCCAATGCAAGTATATCCTCTTGTAAATATGGAAACCAAAACTGCACGCAGTATTCCAGGTGTGGCCTCACCAATACCTTATATAGCTGTAGCAAGACTTCCCTCCTTTTATACTCCATCCCCTTTGCAATAAAGGCCAAAATACCATTGGCTTTCCTGATCACTTGCTGTACCTGCATACTATCCTTTTGTGTTTCATGCACAAGTACCCCCAGGTCCCGCTGTACTGCGGTACTTTGCAATTTCTCATGTCTATCTTTCTCCCCTTCTGATGGGGCTAACTGTAGCACAATGAGAACATTCAGCTTTTCCACCCTCTGTAGTTGAGCAGCTTTGGCCGTAAGAGTGGGATCTTTCTAATACCAGCTGGGATTAGCCAGTTTGTGTTTGGTGAATGCAGACAACAGGTGACTCATCCCACTAATCCCAGGTCTTTATCCGTGTGAAATGTGGGTCTTGGTGGCTCTTTCAGACAAGTGTTTTACATTTATGGCCCATGCTCCTTGGTGACTTTTCCTGTATCGTGTGACATTTTCTAGTGGTGAGAGCCTCAAGGCGGTCTCTTCCTCTGTCTGTCGCCTGTTGCTAGGAGATGGGTGAGGTTGGCCTCGGCCGACTGGTACTAAGGGCAAATGGCAACACCCGTATGTTAGATCAACCGAGTAGATTAATCCAAATTATATAGGGTTGGACGCCAGTGATAAATCAACTTGTTAGTTTTATTAATATCGACAGAAACTAAAAGCAAGTTATATGTCTATATACTTAATAGTAGGATATCCATTGGAGCCTGTGAACTACTTGAATTGGAGGACTCAGCCTGGCATATGAAAATGAACTTATTTATACAGCTAGGTGGACAATGTCAGATGACTTGCTCTAAACCTATCAGTTCTAAGATTATTATCATGCGATCTTTTGCATCATAGGTTTCAATAAATCAAACTTGTTTGTTTTATTAATATCAACAGAAACTAAAAGCAAGTTATATGTCTATATACTTAATAGTAGGATATCCATTGGAGCTTGTAAACTACTTGCCAATCCAGGCGAGTGCTGCGGATGCTAGAACCTGAAATAAAAACAGAAAATTGGAAATCTCAGCAGGTCAGGCAGCATCTGTGGAGAGAAAAACAGAGTTAACATTTCAGGTCGATGACCCTTCGTCAGAATAGTTCTGACGAAGGGTCATCGACCTGAAATGTTAACTCTGTTTTTCTCTCCACAGATGCTGCCTGGCCTGCTGAGTTCTCAGCCTGGCATATGAAAATGAACTTATGTATACAGCTTGATGAACAATGTCAGATGACTTGCTCTAAACCTATCAGTTCTGAGATTATTGTCATGCGATCTTTTGCATCATAGGTGGCAATGTCACGCCACATATACTCCATTCTCACTGGAATGTAAATGTAATTTAAGTAGAAGATAGCACAATGCTTCATTGTTATAAATATGACATCTTAACAGAATGGTAACAGCTGTAACATAGACATATTGGCACCAAACCAGCTCCAATTCTTACACAAACTCTTTGATGCTTCTTTAATTGCATTAACCTGACACTTTCTGCTTGCTGAACATTCCCCTGTGGAATCCTAATGACCTCATCTAAACCTAGTCTCTATCACACACAATACATTCTCTTAATACAGGGACATTAATACTGACTCTGTATTGTTGCGCTATTTTCCTCATTATATTATACACAGCACCACATCACACTTTTGAACGACATCAAAACACGTTACTGGCTTCAGGAGATGAGGGAACAAGGAGAGGAAATCTGAGTGTGAAGATAGGTGGTTTTCAGCATTTCTACCTTAGTCCATCTGATGGTCGGGCAGAGCATGAGCACTTGGTGCTGTTCGATTTTAAAATTCTTATCCTTGTTTTCAAATCTCTCCGTGGCCTCGCCCCTCCCTATCTCTGTAACATGTTCCAGCCCCACAACACTCCAAGATCACTTCGCTGCTCCAATTCTGGCCTCTTGTGCATCCCTAAATTTTACCACTCCACCATTGACAGCCGTGTCTTCAGCTGCCGAGGCCCTAAGCTCTGGAATTCCCTCCCGAGACCTCTCCGCCTCGCTACCTCTCCCTCTTCTCCTTTTAAGTTGTTCCTCAGAACCTACCTCTTTGACCAAGCTTTTGGTCACCTGCCCTAATATCTCCTTATGTGGCGCAGTGCCAAATGTTATCTGATAATGTTCTAGTGAAGCCCTTGGGACTTTTTAATTACGTGAAAGGCGCTATATAAGTGCAGGTTGTTCTTGATCTGCAGTCGGAGGGGTTATTGTTCAGCCGGCGTTGATTGTCTTTCTTTCCCACCGACAGGAAGCTGTACAAGCGTTATGCCTTCCTGCGCTGCGAGGACGAGAAGGAGCAATTCCTCTACCACCTGCTGTCGCTCAATGCCGTGGACTACTTCTGCTTTACGAGTGTGTTCACGACAATCAGTAAGTCGGGACAGCATTACGTCACGACACGATAACGGGACTGAAATAATTGCCCCCCAAAAATCCAGCGAGGGGAAATGAGGAGAATATTTCTTATGCAGCAAGTTGTTAGAATCTGGAGTGCACTGCCTGAAAGGGTGGTGGAAGCAGATTCAATAATCACTTTTAAAAGGGAATTGAAAAGGACAAATGTGCAGGGCTATGGGGCAAGGGCTAATTGGACAGCTCTTTCACAGCCGGCACAGGCATGACGGGCTGTAAGATTCGATGAAATCAAACTACCTCCGACTCTTAATTCATTCATTCACAGGATTCCCAAACTGTAACACTCCTCACTTCCCTCAGTTATCTTTTTCCCTTTTCCTACAGACTTCAAGCTGTCAAGGGCAAACTTGGTGTCACCTCAGCACTACATCCCTACATACCTTCTCTTCATCCTTGGTATTCCCCTGCAATCAGCCCAGGACTTTTACTGAGGTCACTTTGGGGGCAGAGTGCATTTGTTGTACAACAAAATAAGATGGTTATTTTATTCTTTCAATTTTCTCCCCTCCTCTCCTCTCCTGCTGTCTTCGACTCCCACTCATCCTTTCCCAAGCCCTCAGATCTGTGCAAGTCCTTACCTCCGTCTTCCCTCCTTTCCCAATCTACAGGCTCTCAAACTTGCCATGACCTAATCGCTACTTCCCACTGCATCTCTGAGCCGTTTCTTCTGTTTGAGCTTGCTTGTGTCCTATACGTTGGGCCCTGGCCTTTATCTAGGTTCTTGAATATGTTTGAAATCAGTTGAGGATGGGAAGACAATGACCCATGTTGAGTGTTGGTTTGGAGAGGCAATGACTTCACGGTGTGCTGCCCCTGTTCCATTGGGTGCTGCCGTACTGACGATAGGCCATAGCTTGCCCGATCGCTTGTTATGGAAAGTCACTCCCCAGCGTATACAGACCACAAGGTCCAGTGTTCAGTTCCCCAGTACCTGCTGTGTTACCTGTTGTCACCTGCAGCAGCACTTGAGGTGCGACCAGAGGTCTCTGAGCTAAAATATTGGGGGGAAATGAAGTCTTCTCCTGATGGCTATCCAGTAAACCGTTGTGGATTTTGACAGAGAGCAGGATCAGACCAGCCTGGCTAGGCTAATGCACTCAGAACAGGCACTCTGTGAAGCACTGGAGGGTTTTCAGTGCATGGGGAACTGTACCCCAGCTTAACTCACCATCTTCGGGAGAGGGGGAAGGGGGATTGGGGAGGGGTGAGAAAGGGAACTCCTATTTTGGATACTTTGTGTTATCCCTGACTCAGTCGGTAGCACTCTTACCGCTGAGTCAGTAGATTGTGGATTTAAATTCCCACTCCCAAGAGCTCAGCACAAAATCTAGGCCAACACTTCCGTACAGTACTGAGGGAGTGCTGCACTGTCAGAGGTGCCATCTTTCGGATGAGACGTTAAAAGACCCCATGGCATTTTTTGAAAAAGAGCAGGGGAGTTCTCCCCAGTGTCATGGCCGATATTTATCTCTCCACCAACGTCACCAAAACAGATTATCTGGTCATTATCACGTTGCTGTTTGTGGGAGCTTGCTGTGCACAAATTGGCTGCTGCCGTCCCTACATTACAACAGTGACTACACGTCAAAAGTATTTCATTGGCTGTAAAGTGCTTTGGGATGTCCTGAGGTTATGAAAGGCGCTATATAAATGTAAGCTCTTTCTTTCTTTGCCCTTATCCACTGGAGGGAGAAAAGGATCCAGGATCTTACCTCCATTCGCAACTCCTCAGATAATGAAGCAGTCCATGCCCACATGCAGCAAGACCTGGACAGCATTCAGGCTTCGGCTGATACGTGGCAAGTAATATTCACGCCACACAAGTGCCAGGCAATGACCATCTCCAACAAGCGAGAGTCTAACCACCTCCCCTTGATATTCAACGGCATTACCATCGCTGAATCCCCCACCATCAACATTCTGGGGGTCACCATTGACCAGAAACTTAACTGGACCAGCCATATAAATACCGTAGCAACAAGAGCGGGTCAGAGGCTGGGTATTATGCAGCGAGTGTCTCACCTCCTGACTTCCCAAAGCTTTCCACCATCTACAAGGCACAAGTCTAGAGTATGATGGAATACTCTCCACTTGCCTGGATGAGTGTAGTTCCAACAACACTCAAGAAGCTCGACACCATCCAGGACAAAGCAGCCCACTTGATTGGCACCCCATCCGCCACCTTCAACATTCACTCCCTCCATCACCGGCGCACCGTGGCTGCAGTGTGTACCATCTACAAGATGCACCTCCCAAACTCATGACCTCTGCCACCTAGAAGGACAAGTGCAGCAGGCGCATAGGAGCATCATCACCTGCAAGTTCCCCTCCAAGGTACACACCATCCTGACTTGGAAGTACATCGTCGTTTCTTCATCGTCACTGAGTCAAAATCCTGGAACTCCCTCCCTAACAGCACTGTGGGAACACCTTCACCACACGGATTCACCCCACCACCTCCTCAATTAGGGATGGGCAATAAATGCTGGCCTTGCCAGTGATGTCCACATCCCGAAACGAATTAAAAAAAATAACTACAAACAGATTTTTTCCAGACTGTCTCTCCCTGAATGATCCAGTCCAAAGCTGTGAGCGTGGTAATTATATAATTATAACAATTTGCAGATTACTGTGTAAGAGGGGAAGAACCCATTTCTGGAACAGTGAGTATCTCTTATTTAATCCATTTGAGACATAAATTTGCAAACAAAAAGGGCCACATTACAGCAAAATTCTAAAAGAGCAAAGTGTGTTAAAAAGACAAGCCTGAAGGCTCTGTGCCTCAATGCGAGGAGTATTCGGAATAAGGTGGACGAATTAACTGCGCAGATAGCAGTTAACGGGTATGATGTAATTGGCATCACGGAGACATGGCTCCAGCGTGACCAAGGCTGGGAACTCAACATCCAGGGGTATTCAACATTTAGGAAGGATAGACAGAGAGGAAAAGGAGGCGGGATGGCGCTGCTGGTTAAAGAGGAAATTAATGCAATAGTAAGGAGGGACATTAGCCTGGATGATGTGGAATCGGTATGGGTGAAGCTGCGGAATAGCAAAGGGCAGAAAACACTAGTGGGAGTTGTGTACAGACCACCAAACAGTAGTAGTGAGGTTGGGGACAGCATCAAACAAGAAATAAGGGATGTATGCAATAAAAATACAGCAGTTATCATGGGCGACTTTAATCTACATATTGATTGGGCTAACCAAACTGGTAGCAAAGCGGTGGAGGAGGAGGATTTCCTGGAGTGTATTAGGGATGGTTTTCTAGACCAATATGTCGAAGAACCAAATAGAGAGCTGGCCATCCTCGACTGGGTGATGTGTAATGAGAAGGGACTAATTAGCAATCTTGTTGTGTGAGGCCCCTTGGGGAAGAGTGACCATAATATGGTAGAATTCTTTATTAAGATGGAGAGTGACACAGTTAATTCGGAAGCTAGGGTCCTGAACTTAAGGAAAGGTAACTTCAACGGTATGAGGCGTGAATTGCCTAGAATAGACTGGCAAAGGATACTTAAAGGGTTGACGGTGGATAAGCAATGGAAAACATTTAAAGATCACATGGATGAACTTCAGCAATTGTACATCCCTGTCTGGAGTAAAAATAAAACGGGGAAGGTGGCTCAACCGTGGCTAACAAGGGAAATTAAGGATAGTGTTAAAACCAAGGAAGAGGCATATAAATTGGCTAGAAAAAGCAACAAACCTGAGGATTGGGAGAAATTTAGAATTCAACAGAGGAGGACTAAGGGTTTAATTAAGAGGGGGATAACAGAGTACGAGAGGAAGCTTGCAGGGAACATAAAAACTGACTGCAAAAGCTTCTATAAATATGTGAAGAGAAAAAGATTAGTGAAGACAAATGTAGGTCCCTTGCAGTCGGATTCAGGTGAATTTATAATGGGGAACAAGGAAATGGCAGACCAATTGAACAAATACTTCGGTTCTGTCTTCACAAAGGAAGACATAAATGTACTAGGGGACAGTGGGTCTAGTGAGAAGGAGGAACTGAAGGACATCCTTATAAAGTGGAAAAATGTGTTAGGGAAATTGATGGGATTGAAGGCTGATAAATCCCCGGGACCTGATAGTCTGCATCCCAGAGTACTTAAGGAAGTGGTTCTAGAAATAGTGGATCCATTGGTGATTATTTTCCAACAGTCTATCGACTCTGGATCAGTTCCTATGGACTGTAGGGTAGCTAATGTAACACCACTTTTTAAAAAAGGAGGGAGAGAGAAAACGGGTAATTATAGGCCGGTTAGCCTGACATCAATAGTGGGGAAAATGTTGGAATCAATTATTAAAGATGAAACAGTAGCGCATTTGGAAAGCAGTGACAGGATCGGTCCAAGTCAGCATGGATTTATGAAAGGGAAATCGTGCTTGACGAATCTTCTGGAATTTTTTGAGGATGTAACTAGCAGAGTGGACAAGGGAGAACCAGTGGATGTGGTGTATTTGGACTTTCAAAAGGCTTTTGACAAGGTCACGCACAAGAGATTGGTGTGCAAAATCAAAGCACATGGTATTGGGGGTAATGTACTGACGTGGATAGAGAACTGGTTGGCAGACAGGAAGCAGAGAGTCGGGATAAACAGGTCCTTTTCAGAATGGCAGGCAGTGACTAGTGGAGTGCCGCAGGGCTCAGTGCTAGGACCCCAGCTCTTTACAATATACATTAACGATTTAGATGAAGGAATTGAGTGTAATATCTCCAAGTTTGCAGATGACACTAAACTGGGTGGCGATGTGAGCTGTGAGGAGACTCTAAGAGGACAGGTTAGGTGAGTGGGCAAATACATGGCAAATGCAGTATAATGTGGATAAATGTGAGGTTATCCATTTTGGGGGCAAAAACACGAAGACAGAATATTATCTGAATGGTGGCAGATTAGGAAAAGGGGAGATGCAACGAGATCTGGGTGTCATGGTTCATCAGTCATTGAAAGTTGGCATGCAGGTACAGTAGGCGGTGAAGAAGGAAAATGGTATGTTGGCCTTCATAGCTAGGGGATTTGAGTATAGGAGCAGGGAGGACTTACTGCAGTTGTACAGGGCCTTGGTGAGGCCTCAACTGGAATATTGTGTTCAGTTTTGGTCTCCTAATCTGAGGAAAGCGCTCTTGCTATTGAGGGAGTGCAGCGAAGGTTCACCAGACTGATTCCAGGGATGGCTGGACTGACATATAAGGAGAGACTGGATCAACTGGGCCTGTATTCACTGGAGTTTAGAAGGATGAGAGGGGATCTCATAGAAACGTATAAGATTCTGACGGGACTGGACAGGTTAGATGCGGGAAAAATGTTCCCGATGTTGGGGAAGTCCAGAACCAGGGGACATAGTCTTAGGATAAGGGCTAGGCCATTTAGATATGAGATGATGAGAAACTTCTTCACTCAGAGAGTTGTTAACCTGTGGAATTCGCTGCCGCAGAGAGTTGTTGATGCCAGTTCGTTAGATATATTCAAGAGGGAGTTAGATATGGCCCTTACGGCTAAAGAGATCAAGGGGTATGGAGAGAAAGCAGGAAAGGGGTACTGAGGGAATGATCAGCCATGATCTTATTGAATGGTGGTGCAGGCTCGAAGGGCCGAATGGCCTACTCCCGCAGCTATTTTCTATGTTTCTATCTCTTTAACTTAGCAGTTGCTGTAAAGCAATGTTGATAAAATAAACGGAAGTATGAATAAATATTTATCACCTCTTCCTCTGTAACTGGGCAGGCTTGAAGTCGCCACTTTGAGTGGAAGGCCCTTTCAGACGGATTGACTGCTGGGTCCTGCAATTTAAGCCGCACTTTCCCATATACACAATGTAACCTTCGGAAATTAGACTTCAGCAGCGTTTGAGAATCAGAGTGGGAATCACCCTGAGGGGGATCCACGGCCGTCCTGCATGCTCTGGCTGTTATGAATGCGCTGCCAGACCTAGTTAGATTGATTGCAGGGTGAATGTGAAGATAATCCTTCCTCCTCCCGCACTCCCCGGGGTTGGAATACTTCCATCACTCCACAACAACAGCTTGCATTTACTGTAGTAAAAATGTCCCAAGGCACTTCACAGGAGAGTAAATGGAAAACTTTCAACACTGAGCCGCATAAGGAGATATTAGGACAGGCGATCGAAAGCATGGACAACTATGTAGGTTTTAAGGAGCATCTTAAGGCAGGAGAGAGAGATAGAGAGATGGAGATGTTTAGGGAGGGAGTTCCAGAGCTTAGGGCCTTGGCAGCTGAAGGCACGGCCACCAATGGTGGGGCGAAGGATTTTGGGGATGCACAAGAGGCCAGAATTGGAGGAACACAACTCGGAGGGTTGTAGGCTTGTAGAAGATTACAGAGATTTGGAGGGGCGAGACCTTGGGGGTTTAAAACTTAAGGATGTGCATTTTAAATGAGACTCTTTGTGTAGCAGGCTCGCAGTTATGTAAGTGATTGTTTTCCACATCGTCTGACAGCAGGATCTGGTGTCTCAGGCCCCGGTGAAGAGGGATTCGGTTTCCCGCCCCCTCACCCTGGTAGGAGTGCTGTTGACAGTGGGAGTGCTGACACTGGCTGGCGATCAATAAACAAAGAAAGAAGACTTGCATTTATATAGCGCCGTTCAGGACCTCAGGATGTCCCAAAGCGCTTTACAGCCAATGAAGAACTTTTGAAGTGTAATCACTGTTGTAATGTAGTTAACATGGCCAATTTGCGCACAGAGAGCTCCCACAAACAGCAATGTGATCATGACCACATAATCTGTTTTTCAGAGTTGCTTCAGGGATAAATATTGGCCAGGACTTTGGGGAGAACTCCCCTACTCTTCTTCGAAATAATGCCCCGAGATCTTTTACATCCATCTGAGAGGCCGGATAAGGCCTTGAACAATGAGGGAGGGGCGGGATTGATCGGTGGGGGGGTGGTATTTATTTTTGATCTAACAATGATTTCTGCGACGTCTCTTCTTGCTTCCCGCAGTGATCCCATACAGAGCTGTCATTATCCCCATCAAAAAGCTGAGTAACTCCATCACCACCTCCAACCCTTGGATCGGTGTGTCGGGTGAGCTGGGGGACACTGGTGTGATGCAGGTCCCCAAGAACGTTTTGGAGATGACTTTTGAGGTTGGTACATCACACACGGCCCTCCCTTACTTCAATTGCACTTTCCTTTTAAACAATGTGACTGTTGTACTGTTTTTCAATCCCTCCAGGGCCTTGACCCTCCGATCTCTGTAACCTGCTCCAGCCCTTCCGAGATCATTGCGCTCCTCCAATTCTGGCCTCTTGCACATCCCCAGTTTTTCTCACTCCAGCATCGGCAGCTGTGCCTTCAGCTGTTGAGGCCCTAGCCTCTGGAATTCTCTCCCTCAATCTCTCTGCCTCTCTACCTCTTCTCCTTTAAGAAACTCCTTAAAACCGACCTCTTTGACCAAGTCTGTCCAAATATCTCCTTACGTGTCAGATTTTGTTTGATAATGTTCCTGTGAAGCACCTTGGGATGTTTTACTATGTTAAAGGTGCTATATAAATGCAGGTTGTTGCTGCTGTGTTGCAATCTATCCTCAAAGATGGCCCTCACTCACCCGCCTCACTCTGTTAAATGAAAGGACTAACTCTGCGATCGGGCACTCCATGACGAGGACTGGCTCTGACGGGGAGTGCAGGGCAGGGCATCACAAAACCCAGTGCACCGTTTCCAATTATAACTCTCCCATTCCAAAACGGGGAGTCTTTTTAACCTCGTTTAGTTTTCACCTTCTCACACAGTCTGGTCTTTAAAACTCAAGCTTGGGGTCACCTGATTAGTACTTTGCGATTTACCTCACCTTCTTGTTTAACCTTTGAAACCGAGAAAGTTGCAGGAGCTGTGGGAAGAGGGCAGGACAATGGGACTGGTTCTGGATTGTTCCAGCAAAGAGGCCGGTATGGGCACGACAGACCGAATGGATCCAGAGGAGGGAGGGGAGACTGCCCCTGAGAGCAGACCCTGTGTTTCTGTGGTGGGATGCGGATTGCCAATGAATGTCTCCTCTTTCACTTTTTCAGTGCCAGAATCTGGGCAAACTGACAACGGTCCAGATTGGACATGACAACTCGGGCCTCTTGGCCAAGTGGCTGGTGGATTGCGTGATGGTCAGGAACGAGATTACGGGACACACCTATAGGTATGTATGGACTTGGCGATGCTGCAGAGCACGATTTCCCTCGGCACATCTGCGCAATTCACTTGGCCAGCTGCCTGCAATATCAACCAATGTCACATATAAAGGATCGTACAAATTTGCTAGAATTCTTTGAGGATGTAATGAACAGGGTGGATAAAGGGGAACCAGTGGATGTGGTGTATTTGGACTTCCAGAAGGCATTTGACAAGGTGCCGCATAAAAAGTTACTGCACAAACATAAAAGTTCACAGGGTTGGGGGTAATATATTAGCATGGATAGATGATTGGCTAATAAACAGAGAACAGAGAGTTGGGATAAATGGTTCAATCTCTGGTTGGCAACCAGTAACCAGTGGGGTGCTGCAGGGATCAGTGCTGGGACCCAACTATTTACAATTTATATTAATGACTTGGAGGAAGGGACTGACTGTAACATAGCCAAGTTTGCCAATGATACAAAGGTGGGAGGAAAAGCAATGTATAAAGAGGACACAAAAAAATCTGCAAAAGGACATAGACAGGCTAAGTGAGTGGGCAAAAATTTGGCAGATGGAGTATAATGTTGGAAAGTGTGAGGTCATGCACTTTGGCAGAAAAAATCAAAGAGCAAGTTATTATTTAAATGGAGAAAGATTGCAAAGTGCTGCAGTACAACAGGACCTGGGAGTACTTATGCATGAAACACAAAAGGTTAGTATGCAGATACAGCAAGTGATCAGGAAGGCCAATGGAATCTTGGCCTTTATTGCAAAGGGGATGGAGTATAAAAGCAGGGAAGTCTTGCTACAGTTGTACAGGGTATTGGTGAGGCCAAACCTGGAGTACTGCGTGCAATTTTGGTTTCCATATTTACGAAAGGATATACTTTCTTTGGAGGCAGTTCAGAGAAGGTTCACAATGTTGATTCCAGAGATCAGGGGGTTGACTTATGAGGAAAGGTTGAGTAGGTTTGGCCTCTACTCATTGGAATTCAGAAGAATGAGAGGTGATCTTATCGAAACGTATAAGATTATGAGGGAGCTTGACAAGGTGGATGTTTCCACTGATAGGGCAGACTAGAACTAGAGGGCATGATCTTAGAATAAGGGCCACCCATTTAAAACTGAGATGAGGAGAAATTTCTTCTCTCAGAGGGTTGTGGATCTGTGGAATTCGCTGCCTCAAAGAACTTTGGAAGCTGGGACATTGAATAAATTTGACAGAAATAGACAGTTTCTTAAACAATAAGGGAATAAGGGGTTATGGAGAGCGGGCAGGGAAGTGGACCTGGGTCTATGATCGGATCAGCCATGATCGTATTAAATGGCAGAGCAGGCTCAAGGGGCCGTATGGCCTACTCCTGCTCCTATTTCTTATGTTCTTATGTTCTGCCGGAGATCTGAAATAACAACCCAGGAAATGTTGGAAACACGGCAGGTCAGACATTATCTGTGGAGAGACATAATTAAAACATCCAGGAAACGGACAGGGGAAATACACACATGTGCATCCATGTATACGTATACAAACACACCTACATACAGATATGTACATATATACACACGTATAGTTGTGTCATATGCATATATAGAGACAGGAAATAGATCGACACAGACAGATATATTATAGAGAGACACGCACTCATTCACACACACGCACTCATATACACACATACACACACACACACACACACACACGCATGTTACTTCTGGTAGTTAGGGAGCACAGAGAGTGAAGGGCGGCCTGTGGTCGGGCCTCGGGAGCTATAGTGGACCATTGAAGAAACCCACAATGTAAGAACAACTTGTATTTATATAGCACCTTTAACATAGTGAAATGTCCCAAGGAGTATTATATGAGAAAATAATTTGACACCGAGCCGCATAAGTAGAAATTAGCGCAGGTGACCAAACGCTTGGTCAAAGAGGTAGGTTTTAAGGAGCGTGTAAAAGGAGAAAAGAGAGGTAGAGAGGCGGAGAGGTTTAGGGAGGGAGTTCCAGAGCTTGGGGCTGAGGCAACAGAAGGCACGGCCACCAATGGTTGAGTGAATATAATCAGGGATGCTCAAGAGGGCAGAATTAGAGGAGTGCAGACATCTCGGGGGGGTTGTGGGGCTGGAGGAGGTTACAGAGATAGGGAAAGGCAAGGTGATGGAGTGATTTGAAAACAAGGATGAGAATTTTGAAATCGAGATGGTGCTTAACCAGAATCCAATGTAGGTCAGCGAGCACAGGGGTGAAGGGTGAGCGGGACTTGGTGCAAGTTAGGACACGGGCAGCCGAGTTTTGGATCACCTCCAGTTTACGTAGGGTAGAATGTGGGAGGCCAGCCAGGAGTGCATTGGAATATCAAGTCTAGAGATAACAAAGGCATGGATAAGGGTTTCAGCAGCAGATGAGCTGAGGCAGGGGCGGAGATGGGCGAAGGTGGAAATAGACAGTTTTAGTTATGCTAACACAAGAACATATTTTATAAACAGACAATGTTTACTTCAGACACCTCTGCCAAAAGAAATGGCTTTTGTGCGGTGTTGCCGCGGTTGTTAATGGCTTTTGCTCCTCTATCACTCCACGGCAGGTTCCCCTGCGGTCGGTGGCTTGGGAAAGGAGTGGACGACGGCAGTTTGGAGAGGATCCTGGTCGGTGAACTCATTACGCCGGTCGTGGAGGAGGACCTGAGCAAACAGTGCCGGACTCCGCCGCAGCTACGATCCCCGACCACTGCTCGCCGACTGAGCATCACCTCCCTCGGAGGGAGGGCAGCCAGTGAGTGCACTGAGAGCTTGTGAATCGGGTCAATGATGTGACTCCCCTCCCCACCACCGGGCTCACTAAATCCTTGGGAAGCAAGGCCCTCTCTGGGAGGCATCACCTGGGTTTCCCGTCAGGCCGAGTATAACTGCAGTCCGAAGCCCTACCACATTTAGGGAGATGCCATGAGGTCGTTTGGACTGTTCATGTTATGAGGGACTTGTTGCTGCCATTCAGTAGGGGCCACTCTTGAGGATGTGCCTGAGGCATATTGTTGGGGCAAAACAGAGGGAGCTTTACTCTGCATCGAACTGTGCTATCTATACCCGTCCTCACACATTCTTCACCTGATGAGCACCAACAAAAATTGTTCCATTTTCTTCCAAGGACAGTAACCAATCTATAAGATGGCCGCAAAGTAAGCTTGACTTGGTCACATAAGAAATAGGAGCAGGAGTAGGCCATCCAGCCCCTCGAGCCGTTCACTAAGATCATGGCTGATCCGATCATGGACTCAACTCCACTTCGCTGCCCGTTCCCCATAACCCCTTATTCCCTTACATTTAAGAAACTGTCTATCTCTGTCTTAAATTTATTCAATGTTCTGGCTTCCATAGCTCTCTGAGGCAGCGAATTCCACAGATTTACAACCCTCTGAGAGAAGAAATTCCTCCTCAACTCAGTTTTAAATGGGTGTCCCCTTATTCCAAGATTATGCCCCCTAGTTCTAGTCTCTCCTATCAGTGGAAACATCCTCTCTGCGTCGACCTTGTCAAGCCTTGTCACTATAGCTGGTACTGAGTCAGAAGGTGCAGGGTTTGAAGCCTGCACCAGACAGACCCGGCAAGTGGAGACCAGTGACCCAGCTCTGAGTTCCAGGGTGATACATGCGTCCGGTGGGTGCGGGTGCATTGTGGGAGCACATAAAATCCTCCCGGCCGTGTGGGCAGAACCGCCCCACCGACTGGTGTAAGGATGGTTACGGTCAGAGAAAGAGGGTTCACGTCACGGACTGTCAGACTGTTAATCTATCCTGAGAATGGTCCCGCTCCTTCACACTCTTCTTCCAGATACAAAACAAACAACTCTACATGTCCCTGAACAATGGCTGTTTTATCACTGGACCCATAATACGCAAAGTTTGTGTGCACTCCACAGCACCATAAATTACCCCACTGAAGCGTTCTGCAGTGAGGCACCGAGTGTCCCTAAAAACACAAGAATTTAATAATTAAGCCCTGAGACTGCTGGGCAGAAATGGTATGGACCTCCCCCCAAATGGCCTGGTGGGTAAGGGCACTGCCAGCCTGTGATAGCAAAGTGGCCACACCAGGAGATGCCAGCAAAGGGTCTGTGCTGAGTTAAGCGATTGAGGCTGTGATTGGGATGCTACAGTTGGCCTCTGACCCTGCGGTTTGGGGGCGTGGGGTGGGGAAGTGGGGGGGCGGAATTAAATCGGCAGAGCTCCTGCTTGGTGACAGGACGGCAGGACAGTGCCCCTCTGGTGAGAACAGGATCGAGAGCAGCTGTGATGCTCTTCATGGTCGAATAGACAGTAAGCTCATTGCCTGAGCTCATGTGGATGAACGTTTGGCCAAGGAACGAGATGCCGATTATTAGCACATCCCATCAAGTCAGCACCTTCTGAGGGAGGCGAGGGGGAGAAGAGGGTGGGTGGAGGTTGGAGAGGAATAGAATAAATAAAAGCATTGTGTTTTTGTTAAATCACGCCATTGAGATAGAGTTTTTCCCAGTGGCAGTGGCGTAGCTTTCTGGGATTGACCTGGTCCCATCTCACCAGGGTGGCAGTGACTGACGTAGCTCGATTCCAAGCCAAGCTCCCACAGAGAGGCACCAGCAACACCAAGACCTGAGAGAGGGTGCAGAGCAGATTTAGCAGAATGGTACAGGTTGAACCTCCCTTATCCAGAACTCCCTCGTCCAGAACCACCCCTCGTTCAAACCATTCCTGGCCACCGGGTGGCACATGCGCAGAACTCCGACATGAACAAATTGAAGTCCTTCCTCGCTGCCAACTCCTGCAATCGCTGGCCTGACCCCGCGATCACCGCTCCCCCCCCCCGCCCCCCCGCCGCACTCCCAACCTCAAGCCAGCCAGCCCCGATATCCCCTTGCTCAGTACCTGTACCATCCAATTTAACGTGGCCACTCCTCGTCCGGAAAAATCCCTTATTTGGAACAGGCCAGCTCCCGAGGGTTCCGGATAAGGGAGGTTCAACCTGTACCAGGGTTGAGGGATTTTAGTTACAGGGTATGGTAGTATAGTGGTAATGTTATTGGACTAGTAATCTGGAGGCCTGGATTAATGATTCAGCGACATGAGTTCAAATCCCACCACGGCAGCTGGGGAATTTAAATTCAGTTAATTTTTTAAAAAGCTAGTATCAGTAATGGTGACCATGAAACTGACATTTTGTCATAAAAACCCAGATGATTCACTAATATCCTTTAGGGAAGAAAATTTGCCATCCTTATATGGTCTGGCCGATATGTGACTCCAGACTCACAGCAATGTAGTTGACCCTTAACTGCCACCTATGGTTCAAGTAGGTGGCTCACCACCACCTTCTCCAGGGCAATAAAGTCAGATCGCACAAACACTTTTTTTTAGAAAAGAAGCTGGGATTGCTCTCCTTGGAGCAGGTTAAAGGGAGATTACGTTTTCAAAATTGTGAGCAGGTTTTGATAGAGTAGCGAGGAAGAAAGTGTTTTCCCTGGCAGCAGGGTCGGTAACCCAGAGGGCACAGAGTTATGTTATATCTTTGGATGCTCTGATAATGACTTCACGAGGCAATGTATTGCACTTGAACTGTAGTGACCTTAGTCCATTTAATATAATTCCAGAGTGAGGATCACACATGGTGGTCTGCCTTTTATATTAGGCCTGGCACACCTGTACAGCTAACCTACAAGTCTCCCACTGCAGTGCCCTCTGGTGGCACACCTTAGTGACCATACAGCTGGTGTACAAGTTTCCCATAGTGGTGCCCTCTGGTGGCACATCATATGTAACAGTACAAGCAGTTAACATGTCTCGATACATAACACGTTAGGATCATTGGAAAAAGAACCAGAGGGGGATGAGGAGAAATGTTTTAGGCAGTGAGTTGTTATGATCTGGAATGCACTGCCTGAAAGGGTAGTGGGAGCAGAAACATTCAAAAGAGAATGAAATGTATATTTGAAGACGAGGAATGTGCAGGGTTATGGGGGTCGAGCAGTGGAAGAGGGACTAATCGGATCACTCTTGCAAAGAGCCAGCTTAGCCTGGATGTTCCGAATGGCCTCCTTCTGTGCTGTATGAGTCTATTATCAGTCAATCTGCAAAGCACAGATATACCAAGCAGGTCACCGCTGGGTCGATCGCCAGGGCAAACACCTTCATCATTCTTCCCACAGAAAACCATTCACTCAGTTAATCTTTTTCACCTTTCTCCAACAGAACCTAATGCAGGACAAATCCAAGAAGGAATTGGGGAATCTATAAATAACATCGTGAAGCATTTTCATAAGCCAGAAAAAGAGGTAGGTTTCAAAAACGTTGTATGTTTGAGTCTTGGTGATGTACTTTCGTTTGTTTTCTCAAATTTCTTTCGTTGTATGTCAGCCGTGGCTCAGTTGGATAAAGAAAAACTTGGATTTATGTCGCGCCTTTCACGACCACTGGATGTCTCAAAGCACTTTACAGCCAATGAAGTACTTTTGGAGTGTAGTCATTGTTGTAATGTGGGAAACGCAGCAGCCAATTTGCACACAGCAAGCTCCCACAAACAGCAATGTGATAATGACCAGATAATCTTTTTGTTATGTTGATTGAGGGATAAGTATTGGCCAGGACACTGGGGATAACTCCCCTGCTCTTCTTCGCAATATACCATGGCATCTTTTAAGTCCACCTGAAGGAGCTGACAGGGCCTCAGTTTAATGTCTCATCCGAAAGAAGACACCTCCGACAGTGTAGCATTCCCTCAGCACTGCATGGGAGTGTCAGCCTAGATTTATGTGCTCAAGTCCCTGGAGTGGGACTTGAACCCACAACTTTCTGACTCAGAGGCAAGAGTGCTACCCACTGACCCACAGCTGACACTAAGAAGGTTGTGGGTTTGAGCACATAACCCAGGCTGACGCTCCAGTGCGGTGCTGAGGGAGTGCTGCACAGTTGGAGGCGCCGTCTTTCAGATGAGATGTTAATCCGAGGCCCTGGCTGCCCATTCAGGTGGATCAGCAGTGGATTCACAAGTCAAATTCAAAGGAATGGAAAATTTTGGGGTGGGGAGGGGCTGGTGCAAGTTGCAGCAATAGGCAGGGCGAGGCTATGAAGGGATTTAGACACAAGAATGAGAATTTTAAATTTGAGGCATGTGGGACTTGGTACGGGGTGAGATACAGGCAGCAGATAAGCTGAAGTTTATTGAGAGTGGAGAATCGGAGGTTGGCCTGGAGAACACTGGAATGGTTGAGCCTCCAGATGAAAGCGCCTGGGGAAGGGTTTCAGCAGCAGATGGGCTGAGGAAGGGATGGAGACGGGCGATGTTATGGAGGTGGAAAGAGGCCATATACGATGGAGAGGATATGGGGTTGAAGGTCAGCTTGGGGTTGAAGAGGACACCGAAGTTGCGGAATTATGTAAAAGGTCATGTTCCCATTAGCAGGAGGGGAAGGTTAACAACTGACACGAGTGTTGATAGTTTCCTTGTTGGTGAGTAGATCTCGCGTGGCATTGCTCATGCAGTGTCCGAGGATATCATGATTCAGGACACAGTGGAGCTACAATGACACCTTGTGGCCACGTCCTGCAAGTTAAGCAATCTGTTTACATAGGAAATTACCATTATAACTGGTCACATTGGCATTTTCAACTTTAAACGTTGAGACAAAAAGCTGTGACCAAACATCGTGACAGTAGAAAGTGAAGTATGTGGACAGGAAATAGTGTACAACAACAACAACTTGTATTTATATAGTGCCTTTAACGTAGTGAAACGTCCCAAGGTGCCCACAGGAGGATTATGCAATTGAAAATTTGACACCAAGCTGCATCAGTAGAAATTAGCGCACGTGACTAAAAGCTTGGTCAAAGAGATAGGTGTTAAGGAGCGTCTTGAAGAAGGAAAGAGAGGTAGAGAGGTAGAGAGGTTGAGGCAGGGAGTTCCAGAGCTTGGGGCCTAGGCAACAGAAGGCACGGCCACCAATGGTTGAACGATTATAATCAGGGATGCTCAAGAGGACAGAATTAGAGGAGCGCAGATATCTTGGGGGGTTGTGGGGCTGGAGGGGATTACAGAGATAGGGAGGGGGCGAGGCCATGGAGGGATTTGTAAACAAGGACGAGAATTTTGAAATCGAGGCGTTGCTTAACCGGGAGCCAATGTAGGTCAACGAGCACAGGGGTGATGGGTGAGCGGGACTTGGTGCGAGTTAGGACACGGGGCTGTCATGTATGTAACCACAATGTAACACCACTGTATTACTGTATACACGCAACCTAGATGCACACCTTGACCACAAGGGGTGAACTTTTGGGAGACACTCCTTACCTGATCACTCAGGTATAAAAAGGGAGGTCCCACGCAGGGTCATCGTCTTTGCCGTCCTGTGAATAAAGAGTTAAAGTCACAGAGTGACCTTGTCCCCAGAATGTGCCTCGTGTGGTTTCATATTGTAGAGTAAGGACTTTCCATTGGCGACGAGAAACGAGAATTCACGACCCACGAGAATGGCCACCGGTAGCACAGAGGAACGGTACTGTGTTGGGGAAGACTGGGACGATTTTGTCAAGAGGCTTCAGCAAAGCTTCGATCCGAAAGAATGGCTGGGGGATGCAGCGGCCGACATGAAGGATTTACTAGCACCCGAAAAGCCGGTGGACAAAACCTTTGAAGAACTTAGCAAATTGATCAGGGAACACCTCAATCCAGCGAGTAGCATACATATGGCCCGATACAGATTCTACACCCACCAACGTCGTGAAGGACAGAGCATACCGGACTTCGTAGCGGACTTCCGGCATTTGGCCAGCCTCTGTAAGTTCACAGATGCCTGCAGGGGGGGAGATGCTCAGGGACTTCTTTATCGAGGACATCGGTCATGCGGGAATTTTCCGCAACTTAATTGAGACCAAGGATTTGACCTTGGAAGCGGCGGCGTTGAACACGGCGATGGATCAGGGAGTCAACATCATCAATGCGATTCAGAGCCCCGCAGGCAGGCTGGGGCAGTCCAACACCCCCCAGGCAGCAATAGACCCCAGAGTAGGACTTCAACAGAGACAATGGCAGGCTGAACGGACATTCACGCCATCACAGTGGACAATGCGGCCCGGGATGGGGCCATTGACACCCACCAATAGGGTATTTAAGAGCAGTCAAAGGGACAATCAGCGCAGAATGTCTGGCCATAGTCCCTTTATTCCCAACAATGGAAACTTTAACTCATGCTGGAGGTATGGGGGAAAACACTCAGCTAGATCTTACAGATTTCAACAGTTTGTCTGCAGGAACTACAATCTCAGTGGCCACTTAGCTCGAATGTGCAGGAAGTCTGCAACCAGACTAATATATGAGGCGGATGGACCAGAAGAGGGTTCTTTGAGGCAGGATGACTTTTGGGGCAAATCGATGGACGCCGAGGTTCAGCGGGTCCATGTGGCGAATATTCACAGTTCATACATGAAAACGCCACCAATGATGATGAGGATTTTATTAAATGGTATCCCAGTACGCATGGAGCTGGACACTGGGTCCAGCCAGTCATTCGTGGGCATTCAGCAATTTGAGAAGCTATGGCCACTTAAAGCCAGTAGACACAAATTAGCACGTATTGAGACACAATTACGGACTTACACTAAAGAAATCATTCCGGTGCTAGGCAGTGCAATGTTGGCTGTCGCACACAACGGGTTAGTGAATCGGCTGCTGCTCTGGATTGTCCCGGGCAATGGTCCCGCACTGTTGGGGAGGAGCTGGCTAGCCGAGATGAACTGGAAATGGGGGGATGTTCACGCAATGTCATCTGTGGAGCGAAATTCGTGCTCACAAGTGCTACAACAATTCGATTCACTATTCCAACCTGGCGTCGGGACTTTCAAAGGCACTAAAGTAGTGATACACATCACCCCGGACGCCAGGTCAGTGCACCACAAAGCCAGAGCAGTGATGCGGGAGAAAATCGAGAGCGAATTGGACCGACTGTTGAGGGAGGGCATCATTTCGCCTGTTGAATTCAGCGACTGGGCGAGCCCCATCGTTCCTGTCCTAAAAGCAGATGGCTCTGTCAGGATCTGCGGCGACTACAAGGCCACCATCAATCGGGTGTCCCTACAAGATCAATACCCGCTCCCGAGAGCGGAGGACCTCTTCGCCATGCTGGCAGGCGGCAAGCTGTTCACCAAGTTGGACCTCACTTCAGCCAATATGACCCAGGGACTGGCCGACGAATCTAAACTACTGACCACCATCACCACACACAAGGGACTGTTCGTTTATAACAGGTGCCTGTTTGGCATTCGATCAGCGGCCACGATTTTTCAAAGAAACATGGAAAGCCTGCTTAAATCCATTCCTGGAACGATCGTATTCCAGGATGACATCCTCATCATGGGTCGAGACACCGAGGAATACCTCCACAACCTGGAGGAGGTGCTACGCCGACTGGACCGGGTAGGCCTGCGACTCAAGAAGTCTAAATGTGTGTTCTTAGCTCCTGAGGTTGAGTTTCTGGGCAGGAGGGTTGCTGCAGATGGGATTCGGCCCACCGAATCCAAAACAGAGGCGATTCGACGAGCACCCAGGCCCTGCAACACATCGGAGTTGCGTTCATTCCTGGGACTGTTGAACTATTTCGGGAACTTTCTGACGAACTTGAGCACGTTGTTGGAGCCGCTACATGTGCTCCTGCGTAAGGGATGCGATTGGTTTTGGGGGGACTGTCAGGAACGGGCTTTTGATCGGGCGTGAAACCTACTTTGTTCAAACAAGTTGTTGACCCTGTACGACCCCTGTAAAAAATTGGTTCTGACACGTGATGCATCGTCCTATGGGGTTGGGTGCGTGTTGCAGCAGGGCAATGCTGAGGGTCAACTATAACCCGTGGCTTATGCCTCCAAGTCGCTCTCTCAAGCAGAACGGGGATATGGGATGGTCGAGAAGGAAGCGCTTGCATGTGTCTATGGTGTAAAAAAAATGCATCAATACCTCTTTGGTAGGAAGTTTGAATTAGAGACGGACCACAAGCCATTAACATCCCTGTTGTCAGACAGCAAGGCTATCAATACCAACGCATCAGCTCGCATACAGCGATGGGCTCTCACGCTGGCTGCTTATGATTACTCCATCCGGCACTGAAAATTGCGCTGACGCGCTCAGCAGGCTTCCACTGGCCACCACCGAGGGGGCAGTCCGCCGAGATGGTCATGGCTGTCGATGCCTTTGACAGCACAGGCTCCCCCATCACAGCCCGCCAGATCAAAATCTGGACAAACAGAGGTCCCCTCCTATCCCTGATTAAGAAATGTGTCCTGACTGTGGATTGGGCGCCCGCACACGGAGCATGCCCTGAGGAGGTCAGACCGTTCCACAGACGGATGGATGAGATCTTCATCCAAGCCGACTGCATACTATGGGGCAGCCGGGTGGTTATGCCCCAGAAGGGCAGGGATGCATTCATCAGGGAACTCCACAGCGAGCACCCAGTCATTGTGCTGATGAAGGCCATTGCCCTGTCACACGTTTGGTGGCCTGGAATTGATTCAGACCTGGAACACTGTGTTCGCAGGTGCACGACGTGTGCCCAGCTGGGTAATGCCCCCAAGGAGGCCCCACTGAGCCCGTGGTCCTGGCCCACCAGGCCATGGTCACGCATTCATGTTGACTACGCGGGCCCGTCCATGAGAAAGATGTTCCTTATTGTGGTAATTGCGTACTCGAAATGGATCGAGTGCATCATTCTGAATTCATGCACATCAGCCACTACCGTGGAAAGCCTACCTTTGCAACCCATGGCTTGCCGGACATCCTGGTTAGTGATAATGGCCCATGTTTCACAAGCTACGAATTCCGAGAGTTTATGTCAGGCAATGGCATCAACCACGTCAGGACTGCACCGTTCAAGCCGGCTTCCAATGGCCAGGCGGAACGTGCGGTCCAAATCATTAAGCAAGGTATGCTCAGGATTCACGGACCCTCTCTACAATGCCGCCTAACGCGTCTCCTGCTGGCCTATAGATCCCGACCGCACTCGCTCACGGGGGTCCCGCCCGCAGAGCTACCCATGAAATGGACACTCAAAACTCGGTTGTCCCTCATTCACCCAGTCCTGACAGACATAGTTGAGGGCAAGCGCAAGTCACAAAATGAGTACCATCACCGTAATTTGAGGGGGAGATGTATAGAAATAAATGCTCCTGTATTCGTCCTCAATCACGCCATGGGGCCCAAATGGCTTGAGGGCACTGTAATTGACAAAGAGGGGAATAGGGTCATCGTGGTAAAACTCAACAATGGTCAGATATGCCGTAAGAATCTGGACCAAGTAAAAAAAAGGTTCAGCATCGACACGGAGGAACCTGAAGAAGACCATGAGATGGAGCTCACAACACCGCCAGTGAATGAGCAACAAGAGCAATCAGAAGAATGAACAGTCCCTGAGGTCAGCCCGGACAGGCCGGAATCACCACAGGTGACAGACACTCACGTCAGTGTCCAACAACCAGAGCCCCAACTGTGGCGCTCCACGAGGGAGCGTAGACCACCTGAAAGACTAAACCTATAATCCTAATAAGACTTTGGAGGGGGTGGGGGCGGTGATGTCATGTATGTAACCACAATGTAACACCACTGTATTACTGTATACACTCAACCTAGATGCACACCTTGACCACACAGGTGTAGAAAGGGAGGTCCCACGCAGGGTCATCGTCTTTTGAGTCTTGTGAATAAAGAGTTAAGGTCACAGAGTGACCTTGTCCCCAGAATGTGCCTCGTGTGGTTTCATGTTGTAGAGTAAGGACTTTACAGAGGCAGCCGAGTTTTGGATCACCTAGTTTATGTAGGGTAGAATGTGGGAGGCCGGCCAGGAGTACAGACACACGCTTGCAATTTTAACTTCATTCGCCTGTCGGGGTACTGACGGGATCAGGTGGATCGTTGGTTGTACATCCGGCTTGATTTTACTCTCTACTGAAGGCAATATTGGACCAGGTGTAAAACCACGATTCCACCCGATCCAGTGGCTTTCCTGCCCAGCGACTCGGGTTAAACTGACACACTGGAAATCTCGGGGATGGGGCGGGGAGTAACATATTACAGATGCATGAAAGCACATTTACAATATGTTTGTCAACAATCCAGTTTGGTCCGTCCCTCATCCTTTCAAAAGCCTGTCAGTAAAATCCCGGGCCACAAGATGGGCACCAATGGGGTAATGTTTCAACTTTGAACTTCTCATGGGCAATTTCAGAGACATGCTGTGCACGGTTTGTAATTGTTGTCTCCCATTCTTGCTTTGCCAGGACTGGAAGCTTTAACCTGACAGCCCATTCTTAAACCCTCATTGTGAGTGTGTGATGCTGTTAGCTCCCTGGGTGATAGATTGTCTACTCTGAAAAGTAAAGGAGGGAGGGACAGCTTTCTTCCAGTCTAACAATGTCTTCAAATACCATTTTCTTTTCTCCTGACGCGGTGGTGTTGAGTAGAGAGGGTATAATGTCCTTTGAATACATCTAAGAGGCAAAGCTAATCTCTGAATTTGAGCCGTGATTGGCTTCCTCAGCCCCTGTCTGGTCCGGTACCCCGGGAACGAGGTCACTCTGTAAGGCAAGGCCGAGGCTTTTCACTGGGAAATTCTTTGTTCCACCTTGCCCCTGAGCAGATTCTGTGGTTCAAACCTATCTGCCTACAACATTGTGTAAACCCACCTTGGGCCGAGAGGTGGTCCAGTTCACCACTGCAGGGGTTTGTGTAGCCTGTGTTCAAGAACTCTCAACTGGTTGTGTTTCCGCAGAGAGGCAGTCTGACCATCCTGCTGTGTGGGGAGTTCGGCCTGGTTTCCGCCCTGGAGCAAGTCTTTCACCATGGATTCAAGTCAGCCCGGCTCTTCCAGAAGAACGTCTTCATCTGGGACTTTATAGGTAAGCGCCAAAAAAGTTTGCAGTCTTCATGCTCTCGACACTCACAGTCACTGCGCTGACAGAGCTGAATGAACGAGATGGGCTCCCTCTATAAAGGTGAGCCCAGTGTGATGCTAAGCCTGAAGGTTCCAAGTTCGATGGCCGGACTGTGCTGAATTAGCTGGTTCCAGTGCTGGAGTTAGGGACAGCACAGTGACTGTTTGTGGGCTGGGGACGAGGAAATCAGCCACCGATTGCTATCCAGTAATCTTCCCTGAAGGATGAATGATGGCTATTCAGTCAAGGTAAACCTGAAATGTGGAACCAAGGTGAGGGAGAGAAAGCTGACAAAGAAATAATAAGTGTCGATACACGACCCTGAGCGAGCTTTGTGACTGCAGCCTGTTCACCTCTCATCTGCGCCAAATTCCTGAAATCTCTTGCCCTTCTCCCTGGCTCCCATACATATCGCACCAAGACAAAGACACACATGGTGCATTTGCATGTTTAGAGCTGGTGCACCGATGCTAACATTGTGGTGTGTAATCATCATCATAGGCAGTCCCTGGGAATCGAGGAAGACTTGTTTCCACTCTTAAAATGAGTTCTTAGGTGGCTGAACAGTCCGATACATGAAACACAGTCTCTGTCACAGGTGGGACAGATATTCGTTGAGGGAAGGGGTGGGTGGGACTGGTTTGCCGCACGCTCTTTCCGCTGCCTGCGTTTGATTTCTGCATGCTCTCTGCGATGAGAGTCATGTAAGCAAATGCCCAAATGGACCTCAGAGCGAAGCAGACTGAGATCCCCTCTCCCATGGAGTCTCGCCGCAATTCATTCCAGCGTCAACTGAGGCCCCAGAGTTAGGCTGCATGTACACCATCACTGCAGCATCAGGCAACGAGGCTCCACACTCACACTGCAGTTGCAGTCTGAATGCACGCTCCACAGGTACGGCTGTGGAGACCCCAAAATTTGCACGGCCTTCTCTCGGTTTCAGTGCCCACTGCTGGCTCCAGTGTTCTTCCCTCTCCTGAAAGCGTCGACTCTCTCGTGGCTTGCTGTGGGTTGTCTGCTGATACCGTGTCCAAGTGGCCGCTATTAGGTGTCGGCGGGCTATCAATCCGTGAGCCTGCTCCTCCACTCCCCTGCACTATCCAGCAGAGCCCTCAGCGTATCCGCAAAGTGAACACTGGCCAGGTTTCTCCTCCGTGGCCCTGGCCAAAGACCAAACATTGTCACCACCCACCACTCACCCTCATCCCCAACAATTCTTAACATTCCTTTGATGAGCACACTTCCATGAATGCAATTTGAAGTGATATTTGGCTCCAGTTGCTAACGGTGGCTGTTGCTTGACCAATGATTGGCTGTTGCTTGTCATGTGACTGGCTGTTGCTTGACATGTGATTGGCTGTTGCTTGACATATGATTGGCTGTTGCTTGACATGTGACAGTGGCTGGGACTGATTGACAAGCTACAACTTTAAGCCCTCTGGTTGACAATGGTAACCATTCTACCAAGTATTTAAATGAGAGATTTGCCAATATATATTAGTGCACCTCTGCACTCATCATAGGCAGTCCCTCGGAATCGAGGAAGACTTGCTCCCACTCTAAAAATGAGTCCTTAGATGGCTGAACAGTCCGATACAAGAAACACAGTCTCTGTCACAGGTGGGACAGATAGTCGTTGAGGGAAAGGGTGGGTGGGACTGGGACCGTGGGGTAGGGGAAATGTCAGTCGACTAGCCTTTGTTACTGACGGAGAGTATTGAACTTGAAAAGATCCATCCTGGCTTTGTTTTCTAACAGAAGCTCTGGGCAGTTTTTTGTTTCTTCCTCTTTGCTCATCCCTTAGCGTAGTGGCGCTGAGGTCAATTGTAATATCCCAACTGTTTACAGCTGAGAACTTTAGTCAGGGACAACATTCCCGGCTTTGCACTGTGGCAGTATACCGCCATCTTGTGGCACAAAGGTGCATGCCCTCAAAAGACAGTTGGAACGAGTTCCATTTGCACTGTCTCCGACCAAATGGTGCAGTAAGCTTCTCTCGTCACTTCTCTGCTTTTTATTCGCTGATGGTCCTGCTCGCTCAGTCTCAGACAGGCCTTCAGTGCAGTCATCAGTAACAGTTTCAGGCACAAGACAACCATCGGTCCATCTAGCTTCAGTGTTGTCCAAAACATTCGCCACTAGCCACATTGGGAAGCCAGATGTGACTGGTTGCATTTCTGATGAGTAAATACAAATTGAGTAATCGACACTGTCGATGGGCATTTCACATTGACACATGCACGCGAACTTTCGCCCACGGGTCTCCCAAATTGGGTCGAGCGGAGGCACATGGTCTGAGCTCCTACATTGTAAATTTGGCGGAAGTGGATTTGTAACTGGCCCCGTTAGGTAGCTGTGAGTTGGTGGTCCACGTGCACGGCCACCACCCACCTCACTGAAAGGGGAGGGAGGGTCAGAGGCCATCACAGCAGGTTCACCAGGAGAGTTCATCACCCTAGCCGTGATTTCCACACTGGATTTAAGTACGAGCTCTGATTGTGCTCTGCTACAAGTTACAAGCAGTCACATTTTTTTGATTTCAGTCAGAATCAATGACTATTCCCTTGTCCGCACCCCTGAGAGTGTCACCTCCTTGCTGGGATTAGCCAGCCCCCCTCCAATATCTGGACACAAGAGAGCACTTCATGGAAATGAGGGTCAGCAGGGTCACAGGTCAGAGGGTCACCATGGTAATTGATCACCATGGGGAGGGGGTGGGGGAGGGCACATGGGCCATTCCTGTCCTGACTCGATGCACGCACACACTCAGTCACTGTCACTCACACACACTCACTCACACAGACAAACACTCGCTCACACTGTCACTCTCTTATTCACTCTCAAACACTCATACTCACTCACTCACTTGCACACACTCGCATACATACACCCTCAGACATACTCACACAAACACTCATTCACACTCACACTCACACTCTCTTATTCACTCTCACTCACATACACATACACACACACACACATCCTCAGACACACTCTCACAAACATTCACTCACACAATCTTTCACAAACACACACTCTCACTGCACTCTCATACTCATGCTCTCACTCACTCTCCCACACTCTTACTCCTGTCACTGATTCCCACTCACTCACTCTCCCGCTCATTCACTCAGTTTCACACACTCTAACTCACTCTCACACACTGACTGGATGTCGGGTGGGGAGCTGAGGCCCAGTGTAGCTGTACTCCCAGTGGCCCAGCTGCGATGAGCTACAGAGAGCAGACGTGATGTCTGCGACCCGGCCGTTTGCCGCCCTGGCTCGCTGCACCACACAGGGAGCCTGTGTCCAGCTTCAGGTCCTCCGCTTCCTCACAGTGCCACAATCTGATGTTTTTTCACCTCTCTAAACACAGAGAAAGCCATCGCATACTTTGAAACGGCCGAGGAGGATGAGGAGTCACAGGAGAGCCTCCTGCAGCTGAGGGCTTGCTCCACAACATTCTGTCAGTACGTCAACGCCATCAACACCGCCCCCAGAAGCATCGGCAAGGACGGCAAGCTGCAACTGCTCGTGTGTCTCGGGGCAAGGTACGGACAGATAATCCCAAGTACAAGTCTTGTGAGGTTTCTCATTTATTACTCAGCTATAAGCAGGGAGAGTTACCCTCCTTTCCTGCCCCCGCTCTCCTCACCGGCTGATTCCTGCAGCGTCCATTAGTGCCAGCAGCCCCCGGTGTGTGTCTGTGGTGATTGCTGCCTCTCGCTCGCTCTCTCTCACTCACTCGCTCTCTCACTCACTCTCACACTCTCTCTCTCTCTCTCTCTCTCTCGCTCTCGCACACACTCGCTCTCGCTCGCTCGCGCTCTCGCACTCTCTCGCTCGCACTCACTCTCTCTCACTCTCTCTCTCACTCTCGCACTCTCTCTCGCAGTCTCTCTCGCACTCTTTCTCTCGCTCGCTCTCTCTCCCTCGCTCCCTCTCTCTCTCGCACACACTCTCTCGCTCGCACTCTCTCGCACTCTCTCACTCTCTCGCACTCTCACTCTCTCTCACTCTCTCTGTATTTGTGGTTCTTTCTCTCTGCCTGCTGTTCTCTCTCTATCTTTGTGTGCTTTTCCTCTATCCCGGTTTCCTCTCTCTATTGTGCCTTTCTCTCTCTCTCTCTGCCTAGTTTTTCCTCTACTCCTGTGTCCTTTAAGTTCTCTCTCTCTATCCTTCTGTCCTTGCAGTTCTCTCTCTCCCTCACTCTATTCCTCTGTCCTTATATTTCTCGTACTCTCCTTCCTCTTCACCACCTCTCTTTTCCTCCTCTCTTCTCCTCCTCTCCCTTTCTCTCCTCTCTCCTCTCCTCCAGCGGTGCAGCCCAATGGGGGAGAGTGGTGCAGCAGTGGGGGGGAGCGATGGGGGGGGAGCGATGGGCGGAGCAGTGGGGGTGGGGGGGAGCGGTGCAGCGGTGGGGGGGGGAGCGATGGGCGGAGCAGTGGGGGTGGGGGGGAGCGGTGCAGCGGTGGGGGGGGAGCGGTGGGGGTGGGGGGAAGTGGTGGGGGGGAGCGATGGCGGAGCAGTGGGAGTGGGGGGGGAGCGATGGGCGGAGCAGTGGGGGTGGGGGGAACGATGGTCGGAGCAGTGGGGGTGGGGGGGGAGCGATGGCGGAGCAGTGGGAGTGGGGGGGGAGCGATGGGCGGAGCAGTGGGGGTGGGGGGGGGAGCGGTGGGCGGAGCAGTGGGGGTGGGGGGAACGATGGTCGGAGCAGTGGGGGTGGGGGGGGAGCGATGGCGGAGCAGTGGGGGTGGGGGGGAGCGGTGGGCGGAGCAGTGGGGGTGGGGGGGGGAGCGGTGGGCGGAGCAGTGGGGGTGGGGGGAACGATGGTCGGAGCAGTGGGGGTGGGGGGGGAGCGATGGGCGGAGCAGTGGGGGTGGGGGGGAGCGGTGGGCGGAGCAGTGGGGGTGGGGGGGGGAGCGGTGGGCGGAGCAGTGGGGGTGGGGGGAACGATGGTCGGAGCAGTGGGGGTGGGGGGGGAGCGATGGGCGGAGCAGTGGGGGTGGGGGGGAGCGGTGGGCGGAGCAGTGGGGGTGGGGGGGAGCGGTGGGCGGAGCAGTGGGGGTGGGGGGGAGCGGTGGGCGGAGCAGTGGGGGTGGGGGGGAGCGGTGGGCGGAGCAGTGGGGGTGGGGGGGAGCGGTGGGCGGAGCAGTGGGGGTGGGGGGGGAGCGGTGGGGGGGAGCGATGGGCGGAGCAGTGGGGGTGGGGGGAGTGGTGGGGGGGGAACGGTGGGGGTGGGGGGGGAGCGATGGGCGGAGCACTGGGTGTGGGGGGAGTGGTGGGCGGAGCAGTGGGGGTGGGGGGGGAGCAGTGGGGGTGGGGGGAGCGGTGGGCGGAGCAGTGGGGGGGGAGCGGTGGGCGGAGCAGTGGGGGTGGGGGGGGAGCAGTGGGGGTGGGGGGGAGCGGTGGGCGGAGCAGTGGGGGTGGGGGGAGTGGTGGGGGGAACGGTGGGGGTGGGGGGGGAGCGATGGGCGGAGCACTGGGTGTGGGGGGAAGTGGTGGGCGGAGCAGTGGGGGTGGGGGGGGAGCAGTGGGTGTGGGGGGGAGCGGTGGGCGGAGCAGTGGGGGTGGGGGGAGTGGTGGGGGGGAACGGTGGGGGTGGGGGGGGAGCGATGGGCGGAGCAGTGGGTGTGGGGGGGGAGCGGTGGGCGGAGCAGTGGGGGTGAGGGGAGTGGTGGGGGGAGCGGTGGGTGTGGGGGAGGAGCGATGGGCGGAGCAGTGGGTGTGGGGGGGGAGCGGTGGGCGGAGCAGTGAGGGTGAGGGGAGTGGTGGGGGGAGCGGTGGGTGTGGGGGAGGAGCGATGGGCGGAGCAGTGGGTGTGGGGGGGGAGCGGTGGGCGGAGCAGTGAGGGTGGGGGGGAGCCGTGGGCGGAGCAGTGGGGGTGGGGGGGAGCGGAGCAGTGGGGGTGGGGGGGAGCGGTGGGGGGGAGCGGAGCAGTGGGGGTGGGGGGGGAGTGGTGGGGGGGAGCGGAGCAGTGGGGGTGGGGGGGAGCGGTGGGGGGGAGCGGAGCAGTGGGGGTGGGGGGGGAGTGGTGGGGGGGGGACCAGCAGACATGGAGATAATTGATTTGACATTTTTGGAACCTTGCAGTTCTGCCCTTGTTTTAGGACTCATAAGAAGGAAGTACTTGTACTCTCGTACACAATGACAATTTGCATTTATATAGCGGCTTTAACGTATAAAAATGTTCCAACATGCTTCACAGGAGCGTTATCAGACAAAAATTGACACCAAACCAAATAAGGAGGCATTAGGACAGGTGCCCAAAAGCTTGGTCAAAGAGGTAGGTTTAAAGGAGGGGAGAGGTAGAGAGGCGGAGCGGGTTAGGAAGGGAATTCCAGAACATAGGGCCCAGACAGTTAAAGGCATGGCCACCAATGGTGGGGCGAAGAGAATGAGGGATGGACTTGCATTTATACAGTGCCTTTCATGACCACTAGTCGTCTCACAGCGCTTTATAACCAATGAAGTAGTTTTGGAGTGTAGTCACTGTTGTAATGTAGGAAACGCAGCAGCCAATTTGCGCACAGCAAGCTCCCACAAACAGGAATGTGATAATGACCAGATAATCTGTTATTGTTATGTTGATTGAGGGATAAATATTAGCCAGGACACCGGGGAAGAACTCCCCTGCTCTTCTGCAAAATAGTGCCATGGGATCTTTCCCATCCACCCGAGAGAGCAGGCGGGGCCTCGGTTTAACATCTCATTCGAAAGATGGCACCTCCGACAGTGCAGCACTCCGTCAGCACTGCACTGGGAGTGTCAACCTAGAGTTTTGTGCTCAAATCCCTGGAGTGGGACTTGAACCCACAACCTTCTGACTCCGAGGCGAGTGTGCTACCCGCTGAGCCACAGCTGAGGAATGGTGAGTTCTTGGAGGGTTGTAGGGCTGGAGGAGGTTACAGAGATACACGAGAACCAGATCTCATTCAAAATGCTATCCGCCTCGTCTTGAATTAAGCTGCGGCCCTCTGTAGCAGGAGCTAAAGAGGAAAGGTGCACGGTGACCCCAGTTTCGATATGGCCCTTCACTTACCCCCTCTCTCTCTCTGTGCCGCAGGGATCATTTGCTCCCCCAATGGATCCCGTTGCTGGCGGACTGCCCGCTGATTTCGCAGATGTACGAGGATAGCGCCCTGCTCCGGGATCGCCCGGCTGTCAACTCGCTGATCCGGGTCCTGCAGACGCTGCACGAGTTCAACATCACGCTAGAAGCCTCGCTGGTCAAGGGCATCGACCTGTAGCACTGGTTTTGTCCGAAGACGGAGACTCTCCCCACCTCCCTCCACCCATCTCCCTCCGACATATTGCGGGGGAGGGGGGGGCGTCTGGGGTACCGGTCAGGTGACGCTGTACGGAGGCAGATATGAAACAGACTGTGTAATGGCCACACCCACCAACTGACCCCGGCAGAAGGAAATAATATTATCAAGAAGCCGAATAGATAACGAGAAGAGTATTTTCGCCTGTTAGATGTGTGTAAATAAATTGTACCTTTCCCGGATAGTTATTACACTGTCAGCCACTCACCAGAACTTACTGGTTTAAAAAATAGCTTTCATTTTGGAAACACTAGAGGGAGTTATCCCCCCCACCCCTCCCTCCAGTTGTACCCCAGTCATGTAAATATTGTGTGATTTTTTTTTGTTTTGTTTTGTTTTTATGCGGGTACATCTGTGTTAAATGAAGATAAACTCGGACTCCCATTTGGGGTTGTGAGCGAGCATCGCATTTTCCTCCAGGATTTTCTTTGGGCCTGCCTCTCTCATTTTGCCCCAACTCCAAAAATCCTGACACTGCACCCCCCCCCCCGCCTCATTTGTCCCACATGATCCCCTCACCCCCCCCCCCAAACCCTTCCCCTTGCTCGCTGCAAAAATAAAGCCACTGATGAATTAATTTTTTTAAATTTTTTCAGAGGCACTGTCGATTAACGAGCTGTCCTCCTTTTAAGTACACTGTGGTGCAGGGGCCTTGAGAATAGATTGATCCAAATACAAGGGCCTGTTTATAAGACCCACATTCCCCCGTCTCCCAGAGATGGGACTGGTGCCACTATGAGGAGCAGCAAAGTGGTTGTGAGGGCTACCTGGCAGTGTGCGAGTGCCCTTCACCCAGTGCCACTCCGAGTAGCACCAGTCTCATCTGCTGCCATAACCCGTTGATTTGCAAAAACAAAAATGATTTAATCATATTTCAATTATTTATTGGTGAAAACTTGAATCGCTCAGTTGGGGTTTGAGGGAGCCTGCGTGAGCCGTGGGTGAAACTGGAAGCAGAGCTCCCCCCGATGGACAGGTGGGGGAGTGCGGCGCTCTGTGCAGTGCCTCTCTGTGAAGACCAGCAACATTCCTTTCCCCTCCTCCGCCCCCCCCCCCTCACCCCCAGCCCTGCGCTGAAGTCAGCTGGTCTCACAGTTTATTGGGGTGCCATGTTCGGCCTCAGCGCCCCCTGGGTGAGGGAGGAGGAAAGCTGCTGCAAGTGCCACCTCCTTTGGCCAAAGAGCCGGCTGACGCTCGCTTCCCAGGCTGACACATTGGGTGAAGAGGAAGGCGAAGAATTAATGGAAAAATAAGGGAGAGGGCGTGCGGTGAGAAATAGTGTTTTTTTTTAAATCAGTATTTAAAAACAACTTGTGAATGCTGGAAATCTGAAATAAATGCTGGAAATATACTGCAAACTGCTGAGGAGACAAAGGACCTGATACATTGCAGGTCCTTTATTTACAGCGATGGGCCTTGAAGCCAAACGTTAATCTGCCTTCTGGTTTTAGAAGCTGTGCATTTCCAGTCTTTTTCAGTCATTTTAAGGAGTTGCCTTTTTGGGGGAGATAACCAAATACCATGTGGGGAGATTCCCAGTGTGGTGAGGAATTCCATGGGGAGGCTTGTGGAGATAAAGGCCCCTCTCTCCCATAGCCGCATTGGCACTCACTCCCACTGTCCAGGGAATGCTGTGTCTGAACATTCTTTCCATCTGAGTTTGATAAACACTGCAGGTGTGTGCTGTCTTCTGCATCAGGTCACAACTGAGCCAGTAGAATTCTGTTGAGAAGGAACAGGCAAGGTAGGTGGCAGTGCAGTCCCAAATCGCTACGAGCTTACAATTGTTTTCAGAATGGTTTTCTATTTTTCTTCTTTGGATACAATTGCTTGCGCATTAAGTCTGTTTGATTCAGTTAAGGTCTGTAGGTAACGCAGACCACCATGCCACGGGATGGTATCCCATGAGCGTAGGATAAAGGGTGACTTAAAAACCCCACCCTTCTCTCCATCCAGGAGCCGATGCCCCACCCTCCCAGGGAAGAGGTGAGACAAAACTGGCCCATTTCAGGAAAAGCTCTGGAAAATTCCTCCCCGACTCCGTAAGGCGTCTCCTGGAAACCATGGTTACCCATGATGCACTGAAGTAACACGCCTCTCCCCCTCTGATGTGCCGTGATACCTTCCTCATTCAGGACCTTGGCCAAGTCCCCCGTTATAAATGTCTGTAACATACCCGTAACTAATGCATCCAGGGTTGCCAACCCTGGAGTCGCCAGGGGTTAAAGGTTAATCACTAGGACACTGGGAGATAAATCATAGGGGCATTTAAAAAATGTCCTTTTTTTCCCTTTTTTTTTGGAACATTTTCATTCATTAGTTCCAAAAATGTGGAAGATGTGGAAAAACGGTTGTTTGATGACGGGGGTGGGGGGCGGGAGGTCACGTGCTGATACCTCCAGGAATATGTCCCACCAGAGTTGGCAACCCTAAACACATCTGTGAAAATTCTGGACACTGCAGGTACTGGGGGTTGGAACAATGCACGCACACATACAGTATTGCTGCTACAGACACTTCTTTAGTATCTGAATGTCCCATCCTTGCAAAGTTTAAATCCACGATTGAAAATTGAGCAGAGGCCCACACATTGTGGGACTAACATACCTGTGGGCATTGGCATTTGGGGACAACGATTCCTGGACGAATTTAAGGCACTTTATCGGAATATCTGAGCATATCCTCAACCGATGAGAAATGTTTGGCAAAACCCTTTTCTTCTGGAGAGGAATGAGTACCGATTGCATGCAGGTTAAGTATGGCTGTTCCTGCGCTAGGTTGGTAGATGCACGTGCAGCTGAACAGTGCAGACCAGGAGGTCCCAGCTTTGATATCCAGTCTGTGCTGAGTTGACTGATATCAGCTAGGGCTACAATTGGCATCGGCTCCCTCAACTCGTGTCCGTTGGCTAGGGAGCAGAATAATCAGCTCGGGCTCTCGCTCTCAGTCACTATCCAGTGACCGCTGAAAGGTACACGCGTGCGCATGGCTGCTGGGTGAGAACAAGCTCGGCCGCAGCGATGATGCCTACCACGGCCGAACAGCCAATGGCTCACCGGACTCGTACGTAAATAGCGGCCACGCAGGTGAGGTATTACAGGGGGCGCCTGGGGCACTATGCAAGAGCCCCCCGTCTGGATAGGGCGGAGGGCCAAATCTGGCTGCAAAACAGCAATGTGCAGATCACGTGATGATGCGTTTCAGCGCAACTTACCTAATTGCAAAAACAGCTGGCTAATTTGTTTGTGTGTGTGTGTGAACATGGGCACCCTATAAAGTGCAAGAGAAATCTGTTGCACCAGCTTTTCCTGCATTGCACATGAGTGCAGCAATTTATCCTCCATAGTTTTAAACCTTGCTGCGAACGATTCCGACACAAACCTGGCGGCTGGCCGATGATTCTACCTGCGGGTGGATGGGTGATTGGGGCCTTAAGCACATGAGCAAAGGCAGCTGGCCATGACATGATCAAACAGGGGCCCACTTCTGTGTCTCTGCTCAAGCTGATTGCTGTAGGCTGCTGAACAGGTATTAATGCGTACTCGGTGATCGTAGGTAGACGTGATCATAGTTTATTTTTTGAGTGCTGGACCTTAGGTTACTCTTTTTAAAATAAAAATGAATGTTAACTTTACATAGAATTAAATAGAATACACAGCACAGAAACAGGCCATTCGGCCTAGCTGGTTCATGCTGGTGTTTATGCTCCACACGCGTTCCCTCCCAACTTACTTCATCTCACCTTATCAGCATATCCTTCTATTCCTTCCTCCCTCATGTGTTTATCCAGCTTCCCCTTAAATGCATCTCTGCTATTCGCCTCAACCACTCTCTGTGGTAGAGAGTTCCACATTCTAACCACTCTCTGGGCAAAGAAGTTTCTCCTGAATTCCTTATTGGATTTATTTGTGATATTTATATTGATGGCCCCCTAGTTTTGGATTCCCCCACAAGTGGTAAAGTTCTTCTCTGCGCCGACACTATCAAACCCCTTCAAAGTGTTATCACGTCACCCCTCAGCCTTCTCTTTTGTAGAGAAAATAGCCCCAGCCTGTTCAGTCTTTTGTGATTGTTATAACCTCTCAGTTCTGGTATTGTTTGTCGGCAGTGTGGAATTCCAATATTTCCGTTCTCTTTCCCCCCCACCCCTGTGTTATGGGCTTGCTTTCCCAATGAGACGCCAGTACTGCAGACTAACACTGACTGTGCACAAGACTCTCTTCTTCCTGATCCTTACCGAAGCTTGTGACTGACGCGCGCACACTACCCGGATTTGTGTAAAATAATGCGTTATTATTAAAGAATCTGATAAATGTTATCAGTGGAAAATGTGAATTGCCGACTTTGTACATGTGTCCTATAACTGATGCATTGGTAATAAAAGATACGGAAGCTGACAAGTTGTGTGTTCGTAGCTGGGGTGTAAGTTTGTGCCCGCAGTCGGTTGACATACGAATGCACAAAAACGACGGCAGGAAAAGACCAGTCGGTCCATCAAGCCTCCCTTACACTCACAATAACTGGACCGTTGTGACCAGACACTTCGCCCCACACCCCCCATCCCATCGCAGCCATGCAATCTCCTCGGAGAGGTCAAACCAAAACAGAAAAATCTTGAGCCAATAACAACAACAACGTGTATTTATATAGCGCCTTTAACGTAGTGAAACGTCCCCAGGCGCTTCACAGGAGTGTTATAAGACATTTGACACAGAGCCACATAAGAAGAAATTACAACTTGGTCAAAGAGGTAGGTTTTAAGGAGCTTCTTAAAGGAGGAGAGAGAGGCGGAGAGGTTTAGGGAGGGAGTTCCAGAGCTGAAGGCACAGCCGCCAAGGGTTGAGCAGTTATGATCAGGGATGCTCAAGAGGGAAAAATTAGAGGAGCGCAGATATCTCGGGAGGTGGGGGAGGGGAGGGTTGTGGGGCTGGAGGAGATTACAGAGATAGGGAGGGGTGAAGCCATGGAGGGATCTGTAAACAACGACGAGAATTTTTAAATTGAGGCGTTGGTTAACCGGGAGCCAATGAAGGTCGGCGAGCACAGGGGTGATGGGTGAGTGGGACTTGTTGCGAGTTAGGACATGGGCTGCCGAGTTTTGGATGACCTCAAGCTTACAATAAGGGGAAAAAAATCTTCAGGTGATGAAATCCAGTGTCGGGGATCACATGGACCGAGTGTTACCTGTAAGATCACTTGCCTTCGATACGACATGACCTCTGCCCCAGTTAGCGACCGGTCAAACTCCCTCTTGAAGGCGATGCAGAGAGTCAGCGCCCATCGCACCAGCCGGAAATGTATTCCCGAGGCTCCCTGCTCTCTGGTGAAAGAAGCACCGTCTAATATCCTGTCTATTTTTCCTTTCTTATTTTGCTACTTTAAGCATTGGCAGGCCTGGTATAGCACAGTTAGGTTTAGAGTCGAGAATTTAGGCAATGTGGATCAAGACTGAACTCGTGTGCCCCTTTGATGATCAATCAGCACCTAACCTCTTGTGTCGGGCATGAAAGTGAGCAACTGAGGTCACAAGGTAGATTGGGATGATGACCATTTGATCTCGCCCTCCCAGAATTCCAACCCTACCATCTTCCCATTACTTCCATCTGTTTCATAACTGTGTCCAGGCCTGTTTCTCCTACTTCACCCTATGTAAAGCTGCCCTTCATAATCCTGATCCTGTGTTCCCTTGTCCTGCTGCCTTCCGGCATCTGGAACTACCGCTCCAGAGTTGCTTTCTCCCGTAAAGCACCTGGGAGAACTCTATAATTCTGGGTATCCCAAACTCAAATTGGGCTTAGGAAAGGAGACTTTGAGGTAATCAAGTTTTCCAGACTATGATGGGGGACTGTAAGCATTGTTCATCAGTCTAATACCAGGGACATCAATTAATGATTCGGAATTTAGACGTAAGGAAGAAAGCCGGGCAGAACTATTTGTCACCCAAAAGGTAATAGAGTTGCAGAAGAAGTTACCAGAAAACACCAGGGTTGAAAGGGTTAAATTACGAGGACACGCTACATCGGCTTGGGTTGCACTCCGTTGAGTTTAGAAGATTGAGGAGTGATCTGATCAAGGTCTTTACAAATGAAAAAGGGATTCTACAGGGTAGATGAAGAGAGTCTATTTCCTCAATTCTAGAACAAGGGAGCACAATCTGAAATTAAAGCTCGGCCATTTAGGAGAAATTAGGGAGCACCTCGATTTTTTGCAAAAGGGTAGTTGGATTCTGCAACTCTCTCCCCCAAAAGGCTGTGGAGGCTGCAACAATGGAAATTTTCAAGACTGAGATTAATAGGTTTTGGTTATGTAAGGATATTAAGCGATTTAAATACAAGTTGTTGTTGATATGGATCAAAAGCAGGTGAGCTGAGTTGAGATATGATGTAATAGAATGTTGGAACAGGGTCACGGAGATGAAAGGCCTACTCTTGCTCCGATATTAAAAGTGCCCAATATAAGTGGGGTTAAAGGACAATTAGATGTGCCATTGGACATAGAGGGATTTGAGAGGTTTGGTAAGAAGATAGGTTTTGGGAGTTGGTTTATTTTGGGCCAAGTTGGTTGTCAGGCAAATTTGGTCACTAGTTAATTTAATTTGGAATTAGCAACAAAAAAATAATTTCCTGGCTCCATAACTGACCTTGTCCAAGAAATGATGGACATGGTAATAGCAAGACTTTCAAGGGGCCCAAAATTCACCGTCCCCAAAGGGACAGCTACCGCGAAGTTTGGGCGGTCGACCAAAACAAATCGATGGTCCGCCACAGTCGGGTACTTTCCCCCCCTCCCCGAGCTATATTCAGCTTGGGGAGGATTTGAGCGGTTTTCACTTTCACCGGAAATGGCGCGGTAAAGTTGCTGTAAAGGAAGGTTTCCAGCGGTGAGCTCTGCAGCATGTGAGCCGCTGGAAAGGGACTACCTCAGCAAAATTCATCGAGGAAAAGGTAGGACTTTCCCCGGCAGTGCCTGGTGAGTTTTTTGATACGGTGCATGAAAGCAACACTGAGATCCTTTGGTAGGTAAAAAGTTTATTTATTGTTTTTATTTCATTTTTTAGCATGCATCTGCAGTATTTATCTTCTGATATAGTTTTATTAATTATTAGTGTTTTTATTTCATTTTCCATGGTCTGCAGTATTCATCTCTTGATATAGTTTTATTAATTGTTTTGGCTCCATTAAACCTGCTGAGTGCTGCTCAGAGGTTTGCACATACCCCTTTACTTTTGTACAACTTTCAGGTCTGACTCTTTAGTGGAGGCCTGTGAGCTGCAGAGACCTGCTTGGCAGAGTTGACCCTGAGGATGGGAGGAGTGTTGGGAGGGCGACACCTGGTACACCTGGTCAGAAGCAGGGCGGCACGCAGGAGAAGATGTCACCGTCAGCACCGTGCAGACAGACAGCGGGCAAGGGAGGCAGCAGCCATGATTCGTTCATTCTGCGCCAGACCAGAGTGCCCGCCGTCTTCACCGGCCCGAATCAGGATTGCGGTTGGCTGCTTGGGGACAAGGGATATTCCCTGTCCACTTGGCTTCTCACTCCTCTGTGGAACCCCAGGACAGCGCCAGAGCATGCATACAATGACGCTCATTGTGCCACCAGATGCATCATCGAGCAGTGCATAGACATCCTTGAACAGAGGTTCCGGTGCCTGGACCACTCTGGTGGCACCTTGCAGTACTCTCCTCAATGGGTCTCCATAATCGTCGTGGTCTGCTGCATGCTGCACAACCTGGCCATCATGAGGGGACAACCGCTGGAGGTCGAGCTAGCAATACTACCTGAGGAGGAGGAGGAGGTGGTGCAGGAGGAGGAGGTGGTGCAGGAGGAGGAGGATCCCTGTCACCCCAGAGCTAGGAGGCGTCGACCCATCGCCACTCTGGAAGGGCCAGGTGCAGACTGACCAGCACCCTCCTGGGAGGGTGCGTCCTCACATATATGGAGGTGCCCGACACCTCCCCTGCAATCTCCCTCCATTCATTATGTACTGGTGGTCTGCCAGGTCTCCCCACATCAGGAAACAGTATTCTTCTTCTGTCCTCCACACCGTCCATCCGTGTCTCCAGCTCCATATCAGTGAACCTGTTGGCTCTCCTTGCACCTCTTACACCAGTCTCCTTCCAACCTCCTTCCCCCCTCAGGGCCTTGCTGCAAACCCTGCCCTTTAAATAGACCAGGGAGCAGCTGGCTCATTAAAAACCCTTACCTGCATGCTGAATTTCTCAGCGGTGATAACGCTCAAATTAAGACAGCCACACCGCTGAAAAATCCACTTTGGAAGGGTTCATTAGCGGTGGAACCTATTTGTTGACTTTTGGAGCTGAATATGGGGGGGGGGGTGGCCCAGCCACGAAAAAATTTTCAGAGCTAATGGCCACAAAAAGGTGGGGGGAGCAGCAGCTTTCCAGTGGTGCTGAATTTCGGGTCCCTCAATCTCAGTCCCTCAGAGGTTTAAGTCTCAGCCTGAGTCATTCAGATGAGGAAGGTCCCAGATTTGATCGCTTGATCAGTGCTGTATTAGTTGAGTTTAGCCAGGGCCGCTGTCAGAAGTGCTGCACCTGACTGTAGCGCTCCTGGGTGAGACAAGATTGCGACTGATGGGCGTCTGATGACCCCTGCTGGCGGTGGGCGGATGTATGCATTGGGTGAGGGTGGGATTGGGCTTGATGGAGAGCTAACCCACACCCTGTAGTCAAATAATCCGCTGGCACTTGCTATAATGGCTACTTTCACAAGGTGACCACTGCCTATGGAATCATACCCTAGGGAACATAAGAACATAAGAAATAGAAGCAGGAGTAGGCCATACGGCCCCTCGAGCCTGCTCCACCATTCAATAAGATCATGGCTGATCCAATCATGGACTCAGCTCCACTTCCCTGCCCGCTCTCCATAACCCCTTATCCCCTTATTGTTTAAGAAACTGTCTATTTCTGTCAAATTTATTCAATGTCCCAGCTTCCACAGCTCTCTGAGGCAGTGAATTCCACAGATTTATAACCCTCTGAGAGAAGAAATTTCTCTTCATCTCTGTTTTAAATGGGCGGCCCCTTGTTCTAAGATCGTGCCCTCTAGTTCTAGTTTCCCCCATCAGTGGAAACATCCTCTCTGCATCCACCTTGTCAAGCCCCCTCATAATCTTATACGTTTCGATAAGATCACCTCTCATTCTTCTGAATTCCAATAAGCAGAGGCCCAACCTACTCAACCTTTCCTCATAAGTCAATCCCCTCATCCCCAGAATCAACCTAGTGAACCTTGTCTGAACTGCCTCCAAAGCAAGTATATCCTTTTGTAAATATGGAAACCAAAACTACACGCAGTATTCCAGGTGTGGCCTCACCAATACCTTGTATAGCTGTACTGCTTTTATACTGCATCCCTTTTGCAATAAAGGCCAAGATAACATTGGCCTTCTTGATCACTTGCTGTACCTGCATACTTTCCTTTTGTGTTTCATGCACAAGTACCCCCAGGTCCCACTGTACTGCGGCACTTTGCAATCTTTCTCCATTTAAATAATAACTTGCTCTTTGATTTTTTTCTGCCAAAGTGCATGACCTCACACTTTCCAACATTATACTCCATCTGCCAAATTGTTGCCCACTCACTTAGCCTGTCTATATCCTTTTGCAGATTTTTTGTGTCCTCCTCACACATTGCTTTTCCTCTTTGTATCGTCAGCAAACTTGGCTACATTACACTCAGTCCCTTCTTCCAAGTCATTAATATCGATTGTAAATAGTTGGGGTCCCAGAACTGATCCCTGCGACACCCCACTCTTACTTACTGATTGCCAACCAGAGAATGAACCATTTATCCCGACTCACTGTTCTCTGTTAATTAGCCAATCTTCTATCCATGCTAATATATTACCCCCAACCCGGTGAACTTTTATCTTGTGCAGTAACCTTTTATGTGGCACCTTGTCAAATGCCACATCCACTGGTTCCCCTTTATCCACCCTGTTCGTTACATCCTAAAAGAACTCCAGCAAATTTGTCAAACATGACTTCCCCTTCATAAATCCATGCTGACTCTGCCTGACCGAATTTTGCTTTTTCAAATGTCCTGCTACTGCTTCTTTAATAATGGACTCCAACATTTTCCCAACCACAGATGTTAGGCTAATTGGTCTATAGTTTCCTGCTTTTTGTCTGCCTCCTTTTTTAAACAGTGGCGTTACATTTGCAGTTTTCCAATCTGCTGGGACCTCCCCAGAATGCAGGGAATTTTGGTAAATTACAACCAATGCAAGGAGTTGATACTTTCACAAGTGGAAGTGACAAAATTGGAAAGCAAAAAAAAAGAATGCGTCGAAATGAAAATGGAAGGGACAGAAAATAAGCAACAACAACATGCACTTATATGGTGCCTTTAACATATAAAAATGTTTCAAGGCGCATCACAGGAGCGGTATCAGACATAATTTGACATCGAGCCACATAAGAAAGAAAAGAAAGACTTGGATTTATATAGCGCCTTTCACGACCACCGGACGTCTCAAAGCGCTTTGCAGTCAATGACATTCTTTTGGAGTGTAGTACTGTTGTAATGTGGGAAATGCGGCTGCCATATGCGCACAGCAAGCTCCCACAAACAGCAATGTAATAATGACCAGAAAATGTGTTTTTTTGTTATGTTGATTGAGGGATAAATATTGGCCAGGACACCGGGGATAACTCCCCTGCTCTTTTCGAAATAGTGCCATGGGATCTTTTGCGTCCACCTCAGAGAGCAGACGGGACCTCGGTTTAACGTCTCATCCAAAAAACGGCTCCTCCAACAGTGCAACACTCCCTCAGCACTGCACTGGAGTGTCAGCCTAGATTTTTTTTGTGCTCAAGTCCCTGGAGTGGGACTTGAACACACAACTTTCTGACTCAGAGGTGATAGTGCTACCCACTTTTTTTTAATAATTAATATTTATTGAACATTTACAACATCGTGATCATTCCATTGTATTATACAAATCCATTCCACTCCTCTGCGCAGCCGTTCCTCCAACACATATAATTACCTGAAGTTTAATTTGTCTCCTGAAGCATATAATAATCTATTGTACTTTACAAATTGATTATAAAATACTATCTTTAAATTATTTTCTGATTAAATATCCACAGAGCCTTATAATGATATTTTAGTTTATATTTAAAATACTCTTTTAGGTTTATTCTCCTCCCCTTAAAAAACAGAGCATTCCTTCTTTGCACAATCACAAATCTAGCCAAATTGAACATTAAGTTAATTGCCGCTCCGCTAGACTCGGCCAGACTCTCCTGCAATCCCCATCTCAAAATTGAGTCCCACGGGATTCCCATTCTTGCTCTTCAGTCCCCACCCAGCAAGAAAACCTCATACACCTGTCGAACACAGTACTTAAAATACTCTAACTGCGGACATAACACCAGCAAATGGGACAGAGTCTCATCCCATGTCCTACACACTGGGCAAGTTGCCACCTCTACTCGCCCAATCTTACATAAGACTATCATGGTAAAAATCCAGTTATGAGCCAATTTGAAATCCAGTTCAATCCACTCTGGACATTTAATATTCGTCGACACTCCTTTCCAAATTCTGTTGAAGTCCAGCTGCGGGTATATCTTCTGCCAAAACTTTTGACCAGCAGGTGTCTTAAATCTCCAATCTTTAAATACCCCATAGAATTCTCGAGTATTACAATTGTCAAATTGGACCAACTCCTCCTCTTTCTCCAGCAGAAAGCTTGGAAAAGCGGGACGCATTATACCTCCTTTGGAGATTTGCGTATTTATTTCTTCCATCCAATCCTGTGGCATTGCCCTCACAATCTTCTCACACATGATCCTAATTGCTTTTTCCTCTTCCCCCTGATCCTCCTCCCAAATCATGTCCCTCACTCCCGCTTCCGGCAGCCAACCTGGAATTACCTCATATAATACATTTTTCACATATATAATACCGGCTTTTATAAAAGCTTGATTAAATAATACCTCTCTTTCAATGTTGACCCACCTGTTCAAAAATAAGGGCTGTTCTAAAAATTCCTCAGCACCTTTGGGCATAAACTGCACACTTTTTAAGAATTGGGCCCAAGTGTCTACAACCCCTTATAAAACCCAGGGAGAGGTTTAATCGATTTCAAAAACATATTGTTGTATTCCATATAAAATATTCCCTGTCCTCCTATCCCACTTAATTTAAAAAAATGCTGGAACCAACTCTTCCAAAAACTTGTATTTGACTTCTGAAGAAATCTCTTCACCCATTTAATACTAAAGGATTTTTTCTTCAAATCAATATCTGGGAAATTGAGTCCTCCCTGATTTTGCTGTCCAATGATGGTATTGTAAGCAACCAAGGCTGGTTTCCCTTCCCATAAAAACTTTACACAACCTCTCGGATAGACTTTTCCGCCCACTCAGGAATATCCTCCACTGTCAATAAGTGCCATAGTTTAGATAGCAGGAGAGCTGCCACCACTGTCGCTCTTCCTTGCACTTTCAACCATCTTCTTTCCCATCTTCCCAAAATCTTTGTAATTTTCATAACCTTTGGTTCCCAATTTAGTCGATCCACTTCATTCCCTATCCTTCTTGCACCCCAGAATTTCTAAAACCTCCACCACCTTCAAAGGGCTTTCCTCCCCCCACTCCCCCCGACTCCTTCCCACAACCAGGCATTGGGACTTACTGTAATTCACTCTGGCTCCTGAAGCTCTACAAGACTCCTCCACTACTCCCATAGCTTTCCTCACTGACTCCCCATCTCTCAGCGTTAAGGTCGTGTCATCTGCATATTAGTGTATACCCGATACCTGCCCGGAACTGGGAACCGCAATCCCGACTACACCTTGTTGCTTTTGCATCATGTAACCTAATGATTCTGCTGCCAATGTATACAACAATGGGGACAGGGGACAATCCAGTCTCACTGATCTCTGTATTGGAAAATACCTGTATAAAAAATCATTACATTTAACACAGCTAAATGTGTTTGAATAAAAAATCCTTATCCACTCAATGACATTTTCCCCAAAACCAAATGCTTCCAAAACCATCAATAAAAACTCATGAGAGACTCTATCAAAGGCTTTCTCTTGATCTATCTTTAGCACATAAGCTTCCCTTCTACTCTCTTCCATGAGTTCTATCGCATCTCGGATTGAGACCACAGAGTCAGCGATGTCCCGGCCTCCAACTCCATAGGCCTGAGAGGACGAAACTATCTGCTTCATATGATTTGCCATAACCCTCGCCAAGATCTTATAATCCACAGTTAATAATATGATGAGCCTCCAATTCTTCAGATCCCTTCCATCCCATTTATTTTTATAAGCTAAGCTTATGATACCTCTCCTCGTAGATGGGGCCAGGCTTCCCTCAGTTTTAATCTCCTTAAAAACCTCTAAGACCAATGGACTTAAAATCTCTAAACATTCTTTATAAAATTCTGCACTTAGTCCATCAGACCCTGGCTTCCGCCACCCCCCCCCCCCCTTTCATTCCACTTATTGCTACGTTTATTTCTGCTAATCCTCTTTCTTTGTCACACATCTCTCATCCTCCTTTAAAACCTCTTCAATAAAAGCACTAACCTTCTCCATCGCTAAATTGGAAATGTTTTCTTTTGTATATAACTCTTGATAAAAGCTACTAGCCGCCTCCATAATCTCTGCACTTTCTTTTCCCCAACCTTCAACTACAATTAATGATAACCTTTATCGCAACTTCTCTTGCTCTAGAAAATATCTAGTGCATCTTTCTCCCTCCAATGCATCTTTAGCCTTTGCACGGAGAATGGCCCCCTTGCATTTTTCAGCTTGCAATAATTCCCACTCTTCCTTTAAAACTTTCCATTTAGTCTCTGCTCCCTTATCCCCTCCGTCAACTACTTTACAGATATCTGTAAACCTTCTGTTTATATTCTCTTCTTGACGCTGGTTAGCTGTTGCTCTTTCTTTCCCATAACGCACTGGAAAAACTTTTACCTCATATTTGAAATTGTCCCACCAACCTCTTTTTTTCTTTCAAGAATAAAGGTTCCTTCTGAGCATTCTTTATTATATTTAAAATCCCTTCTTTAAAAGCAATTTCTTTCAGGTACTGATTATTTAAAATCCACACCCTTGGACTGATCTTAACTCTGCTGTTCCTAATTTTAAGAACCAAAGCCGAGTGGTCACTAAAAAATACTTTTTATAATAAATCTCCATCACCTCAGAACTTAACCTTTCCCGCATTAATACAAAATCTATTCGGCTCTGTTTTAAAACATCACTCACACAACCTCTTCTGGAGAATTTCCTGAGTATTGAGTTCCGATTCCTCCATAAGTCTCTCAAATTTAAATTTGTCACCATTTTTACAATCCTTATCATCCTTAAAGGTCATCTGGGCTGAAATGTTCATCCGAGATAAAAAATACATTAAAATTCCCCACGATACAAGGGTTTTCTGCCTCTGGCACTTCTGTGAATAACCACCGAAAAAACTCACGCCGCTTACAATGGTCATTCACCGCAGAGATATTAAAGAGATCACAATTCAATTCAATTTAGCTATAAAAAATCTCCCCTCAGTGGCCTTGTCCACCAATGCAATATTCTCTTTCCTGATATGTATGCCCTTGCATTTCTGGTATCATCCTTGTAAATCTTCTCTTCACCCTCTCCAGTGACTCTATACCCTTTTTATAATATGGCGACCAGAACTGTACGCAGTCCTCTAAGTGTGGTCTAACCAAGGTTCGATACAGGTTTAGCATAACTTCCCTACTTTTCAGTTCTATCCCTCTAGAAATAAACCCTACTGCTTGTTTTTTTTTATGGCCTTACTAACCTGTGTCGCAACTTTTAGTGATTTGTGTATTTGTACTCCGAGATCCCTTTGTGGATACCGTGTTTCCGCAGATGCCCTTGAGCTCTGATAAATTGGAAGACCAGATACAATTGGAAGAAGCGATATATCGTCTTTTAAAACCATTTTCATCGGAACGAATTTTGCATTGTGGAGTTGATGTTCACCTGCCTAGGTAAGTCTTATCCACAAAAAGCAGGACAAATCCAAACCAGCCAATTACCACCTCTTCAGTCCACTCCCAATCACCAGCAAAGTGATGGAAGGTGTCCTCGACAGTGCTATCAAACGGCACTTACTCACTAATAACCTGCTCACCGATGCTCAGTTTGAGTTCCGCCAGCCTTGGTCCAAACATGGACAAAAGAACTCCATTGGCTGGAGTCATATCGAGCACAAAGGAAGATGGTTGCGGTTGTTGGAGGCCAATCATCACAGCCCCAGGACATCGCTGCAAGAGTTCTTAGAGCAGTGTCCGTGGCCCAACCCTCTTCAGCCTCTTCGCCAATGACCTTCCCTCCATCATAAAGACCAGAAGTGGGGATGTTCGCTGATGATTGCACAGTGTTCATGAAGTTCTATTCGCATCTCCTCAGATAATGAAGCAATCCATGCCCGCATGCAGCAAGACCTGGACAACATTCAGATTTGGGCTGATAAATGGCAAGTAACAATCACGCCATACAAGCTTTTTTTTTTATTCGTTCACGGGATGTGGGCGTCACTGGCAAGAACTTAAGAACATAAGAAATAGGAGCAGGCGTAGGCCATTCGGCCCCTCGAGTCTGCTCCGCCATTCAATAAGATCATGGCTGATCTTCTAACTCAATTCCACTTTCCTGCACTATCCCCATATCCCTTCATCCCCTTAATATGCAAATATCTATCTATCTTTGTCTTGAATATACTCAATGACTGAGCCTCCACAGCCCTTTGGGTTAGAGAAATCCAAAGATTCACAACCTTCTGAGTGAAGAAATTTCTCCTCATCTCAGCCCTAAATGGCCGACCCCTTATTCTTGGACTGTGATCCCTGGTTCTGGACTCCCCAGCCAGGGGAAACATCCTCCCTGCATCTACCCTGTCAAGCCCTGTAAGAATTTGGTATTTTTCAATGAGATCACCTCTCATTCTTCTAAACTCGAGAGAATATAGGCCTAGTCTGCTCAATTACTTCTCCTCATTGGACAATCACCCCATCCCAGGAATTTGGTGAACCTTTGTTGCACTTCTTCTATGGAAATTATAGAAATTGCGCTCCGCCGGAAACGGGGCGCACCTACCATTTTTGAAGGGTTCTGGCCGCTGCAATGGATGCGGTGGCCTATCCAGTGAAATTCAGCTCCTCGGGGTTTTTTCCAGCGGAGCGGAAGTGGATCATAAAGGGGGCGGAAGTGGGAGCACAGCGCAGTGGGGGCGGGGCGGAGTATCCGAGGCTGTCAGTCATGACGATGATGTCACCGCGCTGGCGCATCACACCGTCTCTCCCCTTCAGTTAAAAGGGGAGAGCCGCTGCAAACTCTGCAACAAGTTCAGTTTGGTCCACCAGGGAGGGTTTCGGCCGGGTCAGCAGCCTGGCACCCAAGAGGGAGTGCCAGGCTGCCTGTTGGCGGCCTGGTTGAACCCGCAGGCATAATTGTTGGGCCGACCTGACATTCGGCCGACAAAAAAAAATAACATGGCGGCAGCGGCAGTGTGCCCTCCCCTTTAAGGGCGGCCGTGCTGCCATTTCACACAGAGTGCACCGACAGCAAAAGCTGTCAGGGTCACCGACCAGCGACAGGGCCTCCCCCACGAGGCAATTTCGGATAAGGGGCAATTTCGCAAGGAGATCCCAGCGAACCATAAGGGGTCAGCACGTGCACACCGTTGCAGGAAAGCGGGCGGAGTGGTCCCGGACACCGCTCCGCTCCTGAGGAAGGGCAATTTCTAAAATGGCAGCTCCTTCATGGAGTGTCGCCGCCCATTCCATGCCGCCCCATAGCCACACCTTTTCGGCAGCCAGCGACCTTATCGAGAGAAGCAATTTCAGCCCTCTTGTACTCAAATCCTCTTGTAATAAAGGCCAACATACATTTGCTTTCTTAATTGTTTGCTGTACCTGCATGTTAACTTTCAATGATTCGTGTACAAGGACACCCAGGTCCCTCTGAACGCCAACATTTCCCAATCTATCACCATTTAAAAAATACTCTGCTTTTCTATTTTTCTTACCAAAGTGGATAAATTCACATTTCTCCACATCTTGTTCCATTTGCCATGTTCTTGCTCACTCATTTAGCCTGTCTATATCCCCTTGAAGCCTCTTTGCATCCTCCTCACAACTTATATTCCCATCTAGCTTTGGATCATCAGCAAACTTGGATATATTACATTTGATCCCCTCATCCAAATCATTGATATAGATTGTGAATAGCTGAGGCACAAGAACTGATCCTTGCGATACCCCACTAGTTACAGCCTGCCAACCCAAAAATGACCCGTTTAGTCCTACTGTCTGTTTTCTGTCCGTTAACCAATCCTCAATCCATGCAGTATATTACCCCCAATCCCATGAGCCCTAATTTTGTTTAATACCCTCTTGTGTGGCACCTTATCGAAAGCCTTCTGAAAATCTAAATACACCCCACCACTGGTCCCCCCTTATCTATTCTGCCAGTTGCAACTTCAAAAGATTCAAACAGATTTGTCAAACATGATTTCCCTTTCATAAATCCGTGTTGACTCTGCCCAATCCTATTATTATTTTCTAAGTGCCCTGTTACCACATCCTTAATAATAGATTCTAGCATTTTCCTTACTACTGATGTCAGGCTAACTGGTCTGTAGATCCCCATTTTCTCTCTCCCTCCTTTCTTAAATGGTGGGATTACATTTGCTACAGTCCAATTCATGGGAACCATTCTAAAATCTATGGAATTTTGGAAGATGGCAACCAATGCATCCACTATCTCTACAGCCACCTCGTTCAAAACCCTAGGATGTAGGCCATCGGGTCCAGGGGATTTATCGGCTTTCAGTCCCATTAATTTCTCCAGTACCATTTTTTTTACTGATACTAATTTTTTTCAGTTCCTCATTCTCGCGAGTACCTTGGTTCTCCACTATTTCCAGGAGTTTTTTTTTAGTCTTCTTCCATGAAGACAGACACAAAGTATTTGTTTAATTTCTCTGCCATTTCCTTATTCCCCGTTATAATTTCTCCTGTCTTAATCTGTAAGGGACCCACATTTACTTTTGCTAATCTTTTCCTTTTTACATACCTATAGGAAGTTTTACAGTCTGTTTTTATGTCTCTCGCTAGTTTACTCTCATTCTATTTTCCCTTTCTTTATAAATTTCTTGGTCCTCCTTTGCTGAATTCTAAAATCCTCTCAATCCTCAGGCTTACTACTGTTTTTGGCAACATTATAAGCCTCTTCATTTGAGCTGATACTATCTTTAACTTCTCTTGTTAGCCACTTTTCCTGTGGGGTTTTTGTGCCTTAAAGGAATGTATATTTGTTATAAATGATGTATTAATTCTTTAAATGCTCGCCATTGCTTTTCTACCATCATACCTTTTGATGTAGTTTCCCAATTTACCTTAGCCAACTCGTCCCGTAAGTTTTGTTTAGAATTAAGACCCTAGTTTCGGATTTAACGAGTTCACTTTCAAACGCAATAGAAAATTCTATCATATTATGGTCACTCTTCCCTAAAGGCCTCTTTACTACAAGGTTATTAATTCAGCAAAGTCAACATTTATTGCCCATCCCTAATTGCTCTTGAGAAGGTGATGGTAAAATGCCTTCTTGAACTGCTGCAGCTATTAACAAATATGATATAATTGGGGTTACGGAGACATGGCTCCAGGGTGACCAAGGCTGGGAACTCAACATCCAGGAGTATTCAACATTCAGGAAGGATAGACAGAAAGGAAAAGGAGGTGGGGTAGCGTTGCTAGTTAGAGAAGAAAATAACGTAATAGTAAGGAAGGACATTAGCTTGGATGATGTGGAATCTGTATGGGTAGAGCTGCGGAATACCAAAGGGCAGAAAATGCTAGTGGGAGTTATGTACAGACCACCAAACAGTAGTAGTGAGGTTGGGGACTGCATCAAACAAGAAATTAGGGATGCATGCAATATAGGTACAGCAGTTATCATGGGCGACTTTAATCGACATATAGATTGGGCTAATCAAACTGGTAGCAGTACAGTGGAGGAGGATTACCTGGAGTGTATTAGGGATGGTTTTCAGGATCAATATGTTGAGGAACCAACTAGAGAGCTGGCCATCCTAGACTGATTGATGTGTAACGAGAAAAGACTAATTAGTAATCTTGTTGTGCGAGGTCCCTTGGGGAAGAGTGACCATAATATGGTAGAATTTTTTAGTAAGATGGAGAGTGACACAGTTAATTCAGAGACTACAGTCCTGAACTTAAGGAAAGGTAACTTCGATGGTATGAGACATGAATTGGCTAGAATAGATTGGCGAATGATACTTAAAGGGTTGACGGTGGATAGGCAATGGCAAACATTTAAAGATCACATTGATGAACTTCAACAATTGTACATCCCTGTCGGGAGTAAAAATAAAACGGGGAAGGTGGCTCAACCGTGGCTAACAAGGGAAATTAGGGATGGTGTTAAATCCAAGGAAGAGGCATATAAATTGGCCAGAAAAAGCAGCAAACCTGAGGACTGGGAGAAATTTAGAATTCAGCAGAGGACGACAAAGGGTTTAGTTAAGAGGGGGAAAATAGAATATGAGAGGAAGCTTGCAGGGAACATAAAAACTGACTGCAAAAGCTTCTATAGATATGTGAAGAGGAAAAGATTAGTGAAGACAAACGTAGGTCCCTTGCAGACAGATTCAGGTGAATTTATAATGAGGAACAAAAAAATGGCAGACCAATTGAACAAATACTTCGGTTCTGTCTTCACGAAGGAAGACACAAATAACCTTCCGAATGTACTAGGGGACAGTGGGTCTAGTGAGAAGGAGGAACTGAAGGACATCCTTATTAGGCGGGAAATTGTGTGAGGGAAATTGATGGGATTGAAGGCCCAGGGCCTGATAGTCTGCATCCCAGAGTACTTAAGGAAGTAGCCCTAGAAATAGTGGATGCATTGGTAATCATTTTCCAACAGTCTATCGACTCTGGATCAGTTCCTATGGACTGGAGTGTAGCTAACGTAACACCATTTTTAAAAAAAGGAGGGAGAGAGAAAACGGGGAATTATGGACTGGTTAACCTGACATCAGTAGTGGGGAAAATGTTGGAATCAATTATTAAAGATGAAATAGCAGCGCATTTGGAAAGCAGTGACAGGATCGGTCCAAGTCAGCATGGATTTATGAAAGGTAAATCATGCTTGACAAATCTTCTAGTATTTTTTGAGGATGTAACTAGTAGAGTGGACAAGGGAGAACCAGTGGATGTGGTGTATTTGGACTTTCAAGAGGCTTTTGACAAGGTCCCACAAAAGAGATTGGTGTGCAAAAGTAAAGCTCATGGTATTGGGGGTAATATACTGACGTGGATAGAGAACTGGTTGGCAAACAGGAAGCAGAGAGTCGGGATGAACGGGTACGTTTCAGAATGACAGGCAGTGACTAGTGGGGTGCCGCAGGGCTCAGTGCTGGGACCCCAGCTATTTACAATATACATCAATGATTTAGATGAAGGAATTGAGAGTAATATCTCGAAGTTTGCAGATGACAGTAAGCTGGGTGGTGGTGTGACCGTGAAGAGGATGCTAAAAGGCTGCAGGGTGACTTGGACAGATTAAGTGAGTGGGCAAATGCATGGCAGATGCAGTATAATGTGGATAAATGTGAGGTTATCCACTTTGATGGCAAAAACATGAAGGCAGGATATTATCTGAATGGTGGCAGATTAGGAAAAGGGGAGGTGCAACGAGACCTGGTTGTCATGGTACATCAGTCATTGAAAGTTGGCATGCAGGTGCAGCAGGTGGTGAAGAAGGAAAATGGCATGTTGGCCTTCATAGCTAGGGGATTTGAGTATAGGAGCAGTGAGGTCTTTCTGCAGCTGTACAGGGCCTTGATGAGGCCTCACCTGGAATATTGTGTTCAGTTTTGGTCTCCAAATATGAGGAAGGATGTTCTTGCTATTGAGTGAGTGCAGCGAAGGTTCACCAGACTGATGCCCGGGATGGCAGGACTGACATATGAGGAAAGACTGGATTGACTGGGCCTGTATTCGCTGGAGTTTAGAAGAATGAGATGGGATCTCATAGAAACATATCAAATTCTGATGGGACTGGACAGGTTAGATGCAGGAAGAATGTTCCCGATGTTGGGGAAGTCCAGAACCAGGGGTCACAGTCTAAGGATAAGAGGGAAGCCATTTAGGATCGAGATGACGAGAAACTTCTTCACTCAGAGAGTTGTTAACCTGTGGAATCTTCTTCCGCAGAGAGTTGTTGATGCCAGTTCGTTAGATATATTCAAGAGGGATTTGGATATGGCCCTTACGGCTAATGGGATCAAGGGGTATGGAGAGAAATCAGGAAAGGGGTACTGAGGTGAATGATCAGCCATGATCTTATGTGAAACATAGAAAGTAGGTGCAGAAGTAGGCCATTCGGCCCTTCGAGCCTGCACCACCATTCAATATGATCGTGGCTGATCATGCAACTTCAGTACCCCATTCCATGGTGAAGATACTCCCACAGTGCTGACTTTATTGTAGCAGTTTGGTACAACTGAGTGGCTTGCTAGCCATTTTAGAGGGCTGTTAAGAGTCAACTACATTGCTGTGGGTCTGGAGTCACATATAAGCCAGACTGGATAAGGATGGCAGGTTTCCTTCTCGACAGGATGTTAACCAGTTGGGTTTTTCTGAGAATCACGGTTACCATTACTTTTAATTCCAAACATATTTAATTAGCTGAATTTAAATTCCTCAGCTGCCGTGGTGGGATTTGAACTGATGTCCCTAGATTATCAATCCAGTCTTCTGGATTACTAACCCAGTAACATAATCACTATGCTACCATACCCCAAGTGCCAGGCAATGACCATCTCCAACAAGAGAAAGGTTAAGCACCTCCCCTTGACATTCAATGGTATTACAATCATCAAATCCCCCACCATCAACATCCTGGGGGTCACCATTGACCAGAAACTCAACTGGACCAGCCACATAAATGGTGGAGATACCCGGTCCCTGAGGGGGAAAGGACAGTGTATTTAACACACTACGGTACCCGATCGCAGAGGGGCGGGAAATTAGAATTTTTTTAAACGCAGCCAATGGTTAAGATCTGCCAGAAAGGGTGTTGGAAACTGATCCAATAATAACTTACCAAAAGGAATTGGATAAATACTTCAAAAGGAATCATTTGCTGGGCTTTGGGGAAAGAGCAGGGCAGAGGGACTAATTGTGTAGTTCTTTCAAGGAGCCAGCACAGACATGATAGACTGAATGGCCTCCTTCTATGTTGTACGATTCTATGATACTGTGTTTTGAGAGATCAGATACAATTTGAAGAATCGATCTGTTGTCATTTGAAAACGTTTTCATCCGAACTAATTTTGCATTGCGGAGTTAGTGTTCTGAATGTGTAATCGACCAAAAAGCCTTCTTTTAATCTGGCACAAGTTCTAGGACAGGAAGGAGCTGTACCGATGGGATGGGCTCCACTTTAACTGGGATGGGACTTGTGTCCTAGCGGAAGGTAAATAGGGAGGTGGCAAAGGCTTTAATTTAAATGAGTAAGATGGGGAGGGATCTTCAAGAAATGTAACCAGCCTAAATATCAATAAAACAGGAAAAGAGAGCAGAGGAAAGAATAAAGTAAGGGAGAACATTGATAGCAAGGCAATAAATAGAGTTATAGAACAGGAGTCTAAAAAGATGATTAAACATAAATTGAGAGGAAATCCTATTAAAAATGAATTAAACAGTCTGTAATAAAACAGGGGAGTTGGAGACAATCATGCGTTGCGAGGAACCAGACATAGTAGGTGTTATGTATGAATAGAGAGTCTGACTGGATGCTGTGAGCTCAAAGTAGAGTGCGACCTTAGTCCTTTATTGCAGGTCTCCAGAGTGCCACTCCAGCCTGTGAGGCCTTCTTAAGTACCTGTGTTCCCAAGGGATTGTGGAATCCCTTGGGACTCCAGGGGATGAGCCCTCTGGTGGCTATACAAGGCATATACAGGTTTACATATATAACACACTCCCCCCCGCCAAAGTTGACAGCGTAACTATTTACAAGGTGAGTCGATCTGGGGCCTTTCTTTCCCTGGTTGATCGTCTCGGTGCGAATGCTGGTTTTGATGAATCGTCTGTTGGGCGCTCGCTGCGCTGCTGTGCAGCTGGCCTTGCTGGGCTGCCTGGTGTGGTGAGTCCTGCTGGGCTGCTGCGGGTGATGGGTTCTGCTTCGTGGCCAACCGCGGTGTCGGTTGCCACTGGTGTGTATGTTGGATGGTCAAAGAAGGTAGGATCCAAAGTGGGTTGCTCTGGATAGTCCGTGAATCTGAGTTTGAGTAGGTCCAAGTGTTTCCGGTGAATGAGTCCATTTGAAAGTTTGACCCTAAACACCCTGTTCCCCTCTTTGGCCACAATAGTGCCGGGAAGCCACTTGGGATCATTGATTTCAATTTCGCGTGACACATTTGCGCTATCATGATATGTACTTTGTTGAAGCCGCCTGCTCTTTACCTGTTCATGTAGATCAGGGTGAACTAACGAGAGCCTTGTCTTAAGTGCCCTTTTCATGAGCAATTCAGCGGGTGGAATCCCAGTGAGCAAATGGGGTCTCATGCGGTAACTAAGCAGGACTCGGGATAGGCGAGTCTGCAGTGAGCCTTCAGTTACCCTCTTCAAGCCCTGCTTGATAGTTTGCACTGCTCTCTCTGCCTGACCATTGGATGCTGGTTTGAACGGGGCAGATGTAACATGTTTGATCCCGTTACAAGTCATGAACTCTTTGAACTTGTCACTGGTGAAACATGGCCCGTTGTTGCTCACAAGGACATCAGGCAGTCCGTGCGTGGCAAACATGGCCCGCAGGCTTTCAGTGGTGGCAGCGGACGTGCTTGCCGACATTATCTCTCATTCAATCCATTTGGAGTACGCATCTACAACCACAAGCATCATTTTACCCAAAAACGGGACTGTATAGTCGACATGGACCCTGGAACCTGGGTCCAGGGTTTGGAGGGCCAAGACCATAAACTTAGTAGCACCTCCCTGGGTGCATTGCTTAACTGCGAGCATGTGTTACATTTGTGCACTCAGGACTCTAAGTCCGCATCGATACCGGGCCACCACACGTGGGATCTGGCTATCGCTTTCATCATTATGATGCCCGGGTGAGTACTGTGGAGGTCACTGATGAAAGTGTCCCTGCCCTTCTTGTGGGCTAATACCTGATTATCCCACAGAAGGCAGTCTGCCTGTATAGATATTTCATCTTTGCGCCGCTGGTACGGCTTTATCTCGTCCTGCATTTCCACTGGAACACTGGACCAGCTCCCGTGAAGCACACAATTTTTTACTAGGGACAGTAAGGGGTCCTAGCTCATCCAGGTTCTAACGTGTCGGGCTGTGACAGGTGATTGCTCACTCTTGAATGCTTCCATTACCATGACTAAATCTGCGGGCTGTGCCATTTCCACCCCTTGGTGGGCAATGGCAGCCTACTGAGAGCATCGGCACAATTTTTTGTGCCTGGTCTGTGGTGGATGGCGTAGTTGTATGCGGACAACGTGAGCGCCCATCTCCGGATGTGGGCCGATGCATTCATATTTATCCCCTTACTTTCAGAAAACAGGGATATTAGTGGCTTATGGTCAGTTTCCAATTCAAATTTGAGCCCAAACAGATATTGATGCATTTTCTTTACCCCATAAACACACGCTAACGCTTCTTTTTCAATCATGCTGTAGGCTCTCTCAGCCTTAAGCAGACTTCTGGATGCATAAAAAACCGGTTGCAATTTCCCAGATTCATTAGCTTGTTGCAATACACCCCCGACGCTGTACGACGACGCATCACATGCGAGTACCAAACGCTTACATGGATCATACAACACAAGCAATTTGTTTGAGCATAACAATTTTCTAGCTTTTACAAAGGCATTATCTTGGCTTTTGCCCCATACCCATTCATCTCCTTTATGCAGTAAGGCGTGCAGTGGATCTAACAGTGTGCTGAGACCCGGTAAGAAGTTACCAAAGTAGTTCAGGAGTCCTAGAAACAACCGCAGCTCCGTCACGTTCTGTAGCCTCGATACGTTCTCGATTGCCTCCGTCTTCAAATCAGTGGGCCTGATGCCGTCTGCCATGATTCTTCTCCCCAGGAACTCCACTTCAGGCGCCAGGAAAATTCACTTCGAGCCTTTTAACCTGAGCCCCACGCGTTGAGTCGACTAAGAACCTCCTCCAGGTTCTGCAGATGCTCGACTGTATCTCAACCTGTAACCAAGATGTCATCTTGGAAGACACCGTGCGCGGGACCGACTTCAGTAAGCTTTCCATGTTTCTCTGGAATATCGCCACGGCTGATCGGATACCAACGGGCATCTGTTGTAAATGAAGAAACCTTAGTGCGTGTTGATGGAGGGGAGGTCCTTCGATGATTCCTCCAGCTCCTGCATCATGTAGGCCGAGGTCAAGTCCAGCTTTGTGAACGTCTTTTCTCCCGCCAGCGTAGCAAAAAGGTCATCAGCCTTTGGTAGTGGGTATTGATCCTGCAGTGAGAAACGATTGATAGTTACTTTGTAATCACCACAGATTCTGACGGTGCCATCTCCCTTGAGGACTGGAACAATTGGACTGGCCCAGTCATTCAATTCGATCGGTGAAATGATGCCCTCTCAGAGCAGCCGGTCTAGCTCGATCTCTACCCTTTCTCTCATCATGTACAGTACTGCTTTCGCCTTGTGATGGATGGGTCGCACCCCCGGAATTAGGTGGATCTGCACTTTTGCTCCTTGGAACTTCCTGATACCTGGTTCGAACAGCAAAGGGAACTTGTTTAAGACCTGGGCACACGAAGTGTCCTCAGCGGACAAGAGCGCTCGGACGTCGTCCCAGTTCTAGCGTATCTTTCCCAGCCAGTTCCTGCCGAGCAACGTGGGACCATTGCCCGGTACCACCCAGAGTGGTAGCTTGTGCAAAACTCCATCGTAGGAGACTTTTACAGTAGCACTGCCGATTACGGGAATCAGTTCCTTTGTGTAAGTTCTCAGTTTTGTGCGAATTGGAGTCAAGACTGGCCTTGAGGCCTTGCTGCACCACAATTTTTCGAAAGTCTTTTTGCTCATAATGGACTGGCTTGCGCCCGTTGACACTGGGAGTCCATTTAGTTCAACCTTCAGCATTATCGGGGGACACTTTGTGGTGAATGTGTGCACCCCATATACCTCTGCCTCCTCGGTCTGAGGCTCTGGTTCATTGTCATCCGCCGTGGATCTGTCCTCCTCTGCAACATGGTGGTTTGCAGGATTAACAGGATTAGCAGCTCGCCTGCACATACGTTGGAGGTGTCCCATTGTTCCACAGCACTTGCAAGTGTATCCTTTGAAGCGACATGAATGGAAACGATGATCACCCCCGCAGCGCCAACAAGGTGTTAATGACCTTGCATTCATCACCCTTGATGGTGGACTCTGAGACATCTGCGGACGTGCAGCTGCAGGCATGTGGGGCCTGCCCTGTACGTTGCGATTTGAAAACACCATCACTTTGTTCACAGTATTGTAGCAGTACTCGTGTGCTGAGAGATTTGCTTAGTATTGTCACTGGTGGCAATGAACGCCTGGGCTATCGCTATGGCCTTACTCAAGGTTGGGGTCTCTACAGTCAAAAGTTTGCGAAGTATCACTTCATGGCCAATGCCAAGTACGAAAAAGTCTCTAAGCATGTGCTCCAAATGTCCTTCAAATTCGCAATGTCCTGCAAGGCGTCTTAGCTCGGCGACATAACTCGCCACTTCCTGGCCTTCAGACCTTTTGTCGGTGTAGAACCGGTACCTCACCATCAGAACGCTTTCCTTTGGGTTCAGATGCTCCCGGGCCAGTGGGCACAAATCATCGTATGATTTCTCTGTGGGTTTCGCTGCAGCAAGCCGATTTTTCATGAGGCCATAAGTTGGTGCCCTGCAGACGGTGAGGAGGATCGCTCATTGTTTGGCAGCATTCGCTTCGCCTTCCAGCTCGTTGGCCACGAAGTATTGGTCGAGTCGCTCCATGATCATTTCCCAATCATCTCCCTCCGAGAATTTCTCCAGGATGCCACTGTTCTCTGCATCGTTGGGTTCATCATTTGTATCTCGTCGCTAGTTGTTATGTATGAATAGAGAGTCTGACTGGATTCTGTGAGCTCAAAGTAAAGTGTGACTTTAGTCTTTTATTGCAGGTCTCCAGAGTGCGTCTCCAGCCTGTGAGGCCTCATTAAGTACCTGTGCTCCCAAGGGATTATGGAATCCCTTGGGACTACAGGGGATGACCCCTCTGGTGGTTAAACAAGACATATGCAGGTTTACATATATAACAGTAGGAATTACTGAAATATAGCTACAGAAAATTCAGGACTGGGAATTAAACATTGCAAGGTTTAACATATTTAGAAAAGATAAGAGAGGGAAAAGGGGAGGTGTAGTAGTTATACTTATTAGGGATAACATAGTGGCAGTAGAAAAAAGTGACACAGCTATTAGCAAGACAAAAATAGAATCCATATGGATTGAGATAAAAAATAATAAAGGATCAATCACACTAATAGGGGTAGTCTACAGACCACGTAATTGTAGAAGGAAGGTGGAGAAAGAAATATGCAGACAAATTAAGGAAATGAGTAAAAAACATAGAATAATAATCATGGGGAATTCCCACTATCCCGATATTAATTGGAGAGAAGAGGTAGCTAAAGGGGATAAGGGAATGGAGTTCCTACAATGTGTACAGGACTCTTCTCTAACCTAATATGTAAAAAGCCCAACAAGGGAGGATTCAATATTGGATCTAATAATGGGGATTGAAACATAGAAACATAGAAAATAGGTGCAGGAGTAGGCGATTCGGCCCTTCGAGCCTGCAACGCTCGAAGATCAATAAGATCATGGCTGATCATTCCCTCAGTATCCCTTTCCTGCTTTCTCTCCATACCCCTTGATCTCTTTAGCCGTAAGGGCCATATCCAACTCCCTCTTGAAAATATTCAATGAACTGGCATCAACAACTCTCTGCAGCAGGGAATTCCACAGGTTAACAACTCTCTGAGTGAAGAAGTTTCTCCTCATCTCAGTCCTAAATGGCCTACCCCTTATCCTAAGACTATGTCCCCTGGTTCTGGACTTCCCCAACATCGGGAACATTCTTCCTGCGTCTAACCTGTCCAGTCCCGTCAGAATCTAATACGTTTCTATGAGATCCCCTCTCATCCTTCTAAACTCCAGTGAATAAAGGCCCAGTTGATCCAGTCTCTTCTCATATGTTAGTCCAGCCATCCCTGGAATCAGTCTGGTGAACCTTCGCTGCACTCCCTCAATAGCAAGAACGTCCTTCCTCAGATTAGACCAAAACTGAACACAATATTCCAGGTGAGGCCTCACCAAGGCCCTGTACAACTGCAGGAAGACCTCCCTGCTCCTATACTCAAATCCCCAAGCTATGAAGGCCAACATACCATTTGCCTTCTTCACCGCCTGCTGTATCTGTATGCCAACTTTCAATGACTGATGTACCACGACACCCAAATTTCGTTGCACCTCCCCTTTTCCTAATCTGCCGCCATTCAGATAATATTCTGCCTTCGTGTTTTTGCCCCCAAAATGGATAACCCCATTTATCCACATTATACTGCATCTGCCATGCATTTGCCCACTCACCTAATCTGTCCAAGTCACCTTGCAGCCTCTCAGCGTCCTCCTCACAGTTCAAACCGTCACCCAGTTTAGTGTCATCTGCAAACTTGGAGATATTACACTCAATTCCTTTATCTAAATCGTTAATGTATATTGTAAAGAGCTGGGGTCCCAGCACTGAGTCCTGCGGCACTCCACTAGTCACTGCCTGCCATTCTGAAAAGGACCCGTTTATCCCAACTCTCTGCTTCCTGTCTGCTAACCATTTCTCTATCCACGTCAGTACATTACCCCCAATACCATGTGTTTTAATTTTGCACACGAATCTCTTGTGCGGGACCTTGTAAAAAGCCTTTTGAAAGTCCAAATACACCACATCCACTGGTTCTTCCTTGTCCACTCTGCTAGTTACATCCTCAAAAAATTCCAGAAGATTCGTCAAGCATGATTTCCCTTTCATAAATCCATGCTGACTTGGTCCAATCCTGTCACTGCTTTCCAAATGCGCTGCTATTTCATCCTTAATGATTGATTCCAACATTTTCCCCACTACTGATGTCAAGCTAACTGGTCTATAATTCCCCATTTTCTCTCTCTCTCCTTTTTTAAAAAGTGATGTTACATTAGCTACCCTCCAGTCCATAGGAACTGATCCAGAGACGATAGACTGTTGGAAAATGATCACCAATGCATCCACTATTTCTAAGGCCACTTCCTTAAGTACTCTGGGATGCAGACTATCAGGCCCCGGTGATTTATCGGCCTTCAATCCCATCAATTTCCCTAACACAATTTCCCGCTTAATAAGGATATCCTTCAGTTCCTCCTTCTCACTAGACCCACTGTCCCCTAGTACATTCTGAAGGTTATTTATGTCTTTCTTCGTGAAGACAGAACCGAAATATTTGTTCAATTGGTCTGCCATTTCTTTGTTCCCCATTATAAATTCACCTGAATCTGACTGCACGGGACCTACGTTTGTCTTCACATATTTATAGAAGCTTTTGCAGTCAGTTTTTATGTTCCCTGCAAGCTTCCTCTCATACTCTATTTTCCCTCTCTTAATTAAACCCTTAGTCCTCCTCTGTTGAATTCTAAATTTCTCCCAGTCCTCAGGTTTGTTGCCTTTTCTAGCCAATTTATATACCTCTTCCTTGGTTTTAACTTAATTTCCCTTGTTAGCCACGGTTGAGCCACCTTCCCCCTTTTATTTTTACAAATAACCAGAGCAGATAAGAGAATTAAAAGTAGGGGAACATCTCGGCAATAGTGGTCATAATATAACATGCTTTAAGATGATAATTGAGTAGGACCAGGGTAATAGATTGGAGAAAAGCTGATTTTGAGAGGCTGAGAATAGAACTTGGGAAATTAAAATGGGCAACAATATTGGCAATCAACGATGTAGAACAGCAATGGGAAATATTTAAAACAGTGTTCAACAGAGTACAGGTACAATATATTCCGCTAAAAGGAAAGAACAAACTAAACACTAATGAGACTCCATTGATGAAAAAAGCCATTCGGGAACAATTGAGGGTAAGGAAAGAGGCATACATTAAATACATAGGCAGCAGGGGCGTACACGATAAGGGAGAATATGAAGAGATTAGGAGAGAAGGAAAAAAAAATTAGGAAGGCAAAGAGGAACTATGGACTAGAATTTCCCCAGCCTAACGCACATTTTAACGTGATTTTTTCATGTTGAAGTGCTTTTTTGTTCTTAAAATGAAATGCATAAAATTCCCCAAACTTTAAGAATGGCGTTTTCAAAATAGTGCCGAAAAGCGGATTGCCAATGTGCAATGCGAAAAAAAAAGTACCGCCTAAGTTTGGCCATTCGATGAACCCGTTCTCGGATGAAAAAAAAACGCACGAGAGAAGCAGGTGTTGCAGCCTAAGAAATGTCGGTAAGTAGGAAGACTTGCAAAAAAGGTAAGTTAAAGTTTTTAATTTTTAATTCTTTTGCAGCAATTATTTAGTTAAGGGTCTTGTAAATGTTTTGTGATTTTTGATTTTTTGTTTTTTGCTATTTTTTTGTGTTTTCTCCCCTCCCAGGGCTTGTATTTTTGCCGTTGATAGACCTTGGGCGAATGTTGGCGGAATCACGGTTTTTAACGAAAATCGTTGTGCAACGCCTTAAAAAATGGCGAAATTTGTATTCTCATTCACTAAAATGACATTACTTATCAAATAACGACAGGCTGGGGAATTTCTAGCGCTATGAAATGAATTTATCAAGGAACATAAAACAAAATAGTAAAATATTTTACAGACACATCAATAAAAAAGGTTGGGATGGGAATAGGGCCATAAAGGGATAGACAGAATAATACCACAGCTAACGATAGAAAGATGGCAGAAATATAAAATAATTATGCTTCAGTATTTATCAGGGAGATAGAACAGGAGATAGAGCGGCGTAAGATTGTGGCGAAGGTGCGGCAAGTGATTGAGGCAGAGGAGCGATGAGAGATTGTGGCTGAGATTCGGCGAGTGATCGTGGTGGAGGTTCAGTGAATGTTTGATGCGGAGGTGCGGCGGGAGATCGTGGCAGAGGTCCGGCGAATGTTTTTGTGGCGGAGGATCGGCGAGAGATTGTGGCGGAGGAACGGTGAGAGATTATGGCGGAGATGCGGCAAATGAGGGTGTGGGGCCCAGAAGAGCCAAGGGCCCAGGGGCAGCACGGGCCAGCCCACACTGCAATATGTATGCGCACTAGGTCCGTGCAGCAGAGCAGGTTAACCCTTGTCACTGGATAAAGGCCTAGCTCTGTCAAGCCCGTGTGGTGGCTGATGTGCAACGGTCACCACACGTTAAAAAAATCCACGCACAGGCATCTTCCACCCCTTCAATTGGAGTTCATGACTGGAACATCGGCTCCTTCATTGAAACATCTGTGAACTCATGTGGAAGCAAGTCATCCTCGTTCGAAAGACCGCCTATGATGATGAGAACAGGTGGACGTGACATTGGATGATGAGATAAGTAATGAGATAATTGCATTTAAAATTAAAAGAGGGGATATATTAAATAAACAAATCAAACTCAAAGAGAATAAAACCCCTGGGGCTAGATTTTCCACTTTTTTTGCATGCTTAGCATCCACTTACCGCCCATTTTACCGCTGAAATGATATATAATGCCCATATAGCGCCCATTTAGCCACAAAATGGAAACTGACGGGCATTTTTCGGAAAATTATCACCGAGCGTTACTTTCCCCATGTGCTTAACGCCGGGAACAAATAATACTGCCCGCCCACTTTTTTTCGACAGAATCATAAGAATGGGCGAAATCAACGCCAATAATATCGCCCAGTGTTAATTTCCGCACTGATTTAACGCCAAGATTCAATAATACCGCCCGCCCACTTTTTTTTGTCATAAAGAGCATATTTACTGAAACTAGCAGCCATGAGATCGCTCAGCGTCACTTTCACCACCTCGCACACATATTGCCCACAATATCGCTCGCCCAAAAAACCACCCAGAAAAAGTGGAACTAACTGGAACTAATCACAGCATTATGGACACCATGTTCTACATTCCGACGCATCCTTTCAAAGGCTGCTGTGCTTCAACCTCGGGGGAGTTCGGATGTACTCTGGAGGTCATTGGAGATGATGTGAACATCTCTAAAAACATCTTGACCACACTGTGACCAATTGGAATTAAATAGGTGTCTTTGTCAGGACATTCATTGTTTGTGACCAATCGGTGGAAAACAGAGAGCTATTGCAATGAGGCCTGTCCTTTCTCACCCTCTCTTGATGACCAATTACATGCAGCAGACACGAGATCGCCGAAGGTACGCTCCACAGCATTATGTGCCCAATGTAAGATGTGCCAGACTGATGAGGAGGACTAGATGTTACACCCCCCACAAATACAGGGAGAAGCATTCTTACCTCGACTTGCCCAACACCACCTGCCTTCGGAGACTGCGATTCCACAAAGAGGTTATCATTGAGGTATGCCAGCTCAAAAGGGGATATCTGCAGCCTGCCAACACCATCAGTACTGCACAGTCCGTCGAGGTCAAAGTCACCACGGCACTGTTGTTCTACACCTTGGGTTCTTTTCAGGCCACAGCTGGCGACATTTGCGGACTGTCTCATCATGCCACACATTGCTGCATTAGACAGGTCACTAAAGCCCCGTATGCATGGAGGAGGGACTTGATCAGCTTCCCTATGACCAGGGAGGCACAGAGTGAGGGGGCTCTAGGATTCTCCAGAATTACAAACTTCCCCAAGGTGCAGGGAGCAATAGACTGTACGCACATCGTGATGCGGGCACCTTTTCAGGATAGAAACATAGAAACATAGAAACATAGAAAATAGGTGCAGGAGTAGGCCATTCAGCCCTTCTAGCCTGCACCGCCATTCAATGAGTTCATGGCTGAACATGCAACTTCAGTACCCCATTCCTGCTTTCTCACCATACCCCTTGATTCCCCTAGTAGTAAGGACTTCATCTAACTCCTTTTTGAATATATTTAGTGAATTGGCCTCAACAACTTTCTGTGGTAGAGAATTCCACAGGTTCACCACTCTCTGGGTGAAGAAATTCCTCCTCATCTCGGTCCTAAATGGCTTCCCCCTTATCCTTAGACTGTGTCCCCTGGTTCTGGACTTCCCCAACATTGGGAACATTCTTCCTGCATCTAACTGCTGAGGTTTTCAGGAACCGCAGGGGATTCCATTCCCTGAATGTCCAACTGGTTGTTGACAACCAGCAAATTATTATGGCAGTGAATGCTAAATTTCCGGGCAGCATCCATGATGCTCACATCCTGCGTGAGAGCACTGTATGTGACTTGTTTAACAATCAGCCACAAGGTCAATGCTGGATGCTTGGTGACAAAGAATATGGCCTCGCCACCTGGCTGATGAGCCCCCTGCGTGACACCCACACCGAAGCCGAGAGGCGATACAACGAGAGCCACAGAGCCACTCGCAATATCATGGAGAAAACCATTGGAGTGCTTAAGCAGCGCTTTAGATGCCTGGACCACTCAGGAGGCACCCTCCAATACCACCCTGAGCAGGTAGCTCAATTTGTGGTGGTGTGCTCCATGATGCAAAACTTGGCTATCAGGAGGGGGCAAGAATTGCCTGATGAGTCTGACAGTCCACCTCACCAGAGAGAGGAAGAGGAGGATGAGGAGGCAGACTCTGACATCGGCCCACACAATCAGGCTGACGCCGAAGCCATGCCCCCGCCCCCCTGCAGACTGCATGAAAGGGCCCGTGGTGGCATTATAGGTGCAAAGAGCCTTATGTCAGGAGCTCATCAATGAGTGGTTTACCTGAAAGAACATTGGTGTTATTTATAAGGCTGACACACTACTGGGTGTGCAGGTCATACATCAATGGTGGGCATCACCTCGGTGACAGTTAAAAAGTTTAAGTTGATTGAAGTTAAGTGTAATTATACCCTTGATGTTAAGGAATCACCAGCGTGTAACGGTGCAGCTATCTGAGCCAATGCGCAAGAAGGTTTTGTTAAATAAATAACATTTAAACCGAACAGTTGTCTGAAATCATTAGTATTTCTGTAAAAGCCAACCCTTCCCCCCCTCTCCCCCCCCCCGCTTCTCCTCCCCACCTCTACCCCTTCCCCTACTCCTCCTGACTCCAAGCCAACTGGCCGAGGAGTTCCTCAGGCGATGCTTCATTGGGGGGGGGGGGGCGCGGGGGAGAATGGTGGCCGAACCGCTGCTTGGACGGATACAGGAGAGGACGGTCCTGAGGTGGGAACGTGCTCCGAGCTAGAAGCAAGATGTTGCTGCTGGCTGTCGTGTGGTTGGCAATGGATGTGCGGCATCTTGGGGTGCAGTGTTGCGCTCCGGGACCACTGGGAGCCCTCTGCCACCAGTGTTCCTGGCTATCAGCTCCAGGGCCTCCTCCATCCCTTCCATGTTATATCTTATTTGTTTGACAAAAACGCACTGCTAACTATGTTCTTGGTGCTTAGTAGCCTTTTTGCTGTTGGTGAATCTCCCTCGTGCCTCCCACAACAGCCAAACAAGCACACACCACACCCATACACGCTTTCAGTCCCTCTCAGCTCCCTCTCTCTCTGTCTCCTCTTCTGCGCATGTCATGATGACCCTTGACCTCCTGAATCGCAGGAATCGAGCGTCGCCATGCCGTTACTAAGGACAGCGACACTTTACGGCAGAAAGTCAGAGAGACTTAACGCTACCGCCCATTTCATATTGCTCGTGGTAATTTCAAAAATGGAGACTAGGTGTTTTGAGAATGGGCGAGAAGCCGGCGATCTGAAAACCCATTTTTAGCGCCCACGCCGGAAATATCGCCCATTTTTGGACGGTATGCACAAAAGTGGAAAATCTAGCCCCTGGTCAGGATGGATTGCATCCACGCATTTTAAAAGAACCTAGGGAAGAGATAGCAGAGGCATTACTACACTTATTTAATAATTTGTTAGAAAAGAGTGTAGTGCCAGAGGACTGGCAGATAGCTAATGTAATACAGGGTACCTATATTTAAGAAGGGGGATAGAACATGTCATGGGAATTATAGACCAGTCAGCTTAACATCGGTGGTAGGAAAAATAATGGAATCCCTACTAACGGAGAAAATAGAAGAACATATAGAAACCAAAAATATAGTAATGACTAATCAGCAATAATTTCAAAAGGGAAAGTCTTGCTTGACCAACCTCATAGAATTTTTTGAAGAGGTCACAGAGAAAGTAGACAATGGTAAGATCAGAGAATGCGGAGTCAGGGAACAAGCAGCAGAATGGATCGCTAGCTGGTTTCAATACAGAAAGCAGAGAGTAGGAGTAAAAGGTAGCTATTCACAGTGGCAGAAGGTGGGTAGTGGTGTTCCACAAGATCAGTGCTGGGACCACTGTTGTTCACAATTTAAATTAATTATTTAGACTTTGGAATCAAAAACATAATTTCTAAATTTGCGGATGACACCAAATTGGGGGGATAGTCAATACTGAGGAGGACTGTGACAAATTACAGTAGGACATTAATAAACTTGCAGAATGGGCATTTAATTGGCAAATGAAGTTCAACACAGCTAAATGTGAGGTATTACATTTTGGTAGGAAGAATATGGAGGTCACTTATTACTTGGAGGGTGAGAGTCTGGGTGGGGTAGAGGAACAAAGGGATCTCGGAGCACAAATACACAAATCACTAAAAGTTGCGACACAGGTTAGCGAGGCCATAGAAAAAGCAAACCAAGCACTAGGGTTTATTTCTAGAGGTATAGAATTGAAACGTAGGGAAGCTATGCGAAACCTGTATCGAACCGTGGTTAGACCACGCTTAAGACCACAGCGTACAGTTCCGGTTGCCATATTATAAAAAGGATATAGAAAAGGATATAGAGGCACTGGAGAGAGGGAAGGGAAGATTTACAAGGATGATACCAGAAATGTGAGGGCATACATATCAGGAAAGAATGAACAGGGTGGGTCTCTTTTCAAGAGAAGGCTGAAGGGTCACCTAATCGAAATCTTTAAAATTATGAAAGATTTTGATAGAGTGGATACAGAGAGAATGTTTCCACTTGTGGGGAAGAGCATAACTAGAGGCCATCAATATAAGATAGTCACAATAAATCCAATAGGGAATTCAGAAGAAACTTCTTTACGCATAGAGTGGTGAGAATGTGGAACTCGCTGCTACAGGGAGTAGTGGAAGCAAATAGTGTCGATGCATTTAAGGGGAGGCTGGACAAGCAATGAAGGAGAAGGGAATAGAGGGTTATGTGGATAGAGTTAGATGAGGAAAGACAGGAGGAGACTCGAGTGGAGCATAAACACCGGCATGAACTGGTTGGGCTGAAAGTCCTGTTTCCATGCCGTATATCCTATGTAATCCTATGCAATTTAATGTACATAGCGATCTGGTGATGTTGACTGAGGGATAAATATTGGGCAAGACACTGGGGATAACTCCCCTGCTCTTCTTCGAAATAGTGCCTTGGGATCTTTTACATCTACCCGAGAGGGCAGATGGGGCAATCTTTTCTGCTCATGGACTGCCACTCATAAAGAAAAACTTGCTTTTATATAGCAGCTTTGAGAAATTCCTAAAGCACTTTTGTGCCAATGAAGTACTTTTGAAGTAGAGTCACGATTATAGGAAACATGACGGCCAATTTTCACACAGCAAAATCCCACAAACAGCAATGTGATAAAATGACCAGATAATCTGTTTTTGTCATGTTGGTTAAGGGATCATTATTGGCGAGGACACTGGGACAAACTCCCCAGCTCGTCTTTGAAATAGTGGCACAGGGTCTTTTACATCCATCTGAGAGGACAGACGGGGCCTCAGATTAATGTCTCATCTGAAAGATGTCACCTTTGACAGTGCAGCATTCCCTCAGTGCTGCACTGGAGTGTCAACCTAGATTTTTGCACTCAAGTCGCTGGAATGGGACTTGGAAGCCAGAACCTTCTGACTCAGAGGCAAGGGTATTACCCACTGAGCAACAGCTGACACGCTATATAGATTTAGAGTGGGGGGATGGGTGGGGGGCTGGATATAGGGCCAGAGGAAATTGCAGAAATAGGGTTGGGCAAGGTCTTGGAAGGATTTATAGTCAAGGGCAAAGATTTTTAATTTACTGCACTGGAGGACGGGAACTCAGTGTAGATCAGCAAGGAGGGGGTGCTGGCTAAGTGGGACATGGTGCAGGACCGGATATGAATGCCAGTGTTTGGACTAGTTGGAGTTTATAGAGGGTGGAGGATGGAAGGTTAATAGGAGAGCATGGAATTGTCAAATCTGAAGGTATCATGGTATAAAATTGTCATTAACATCTTTTATCAAACATGAATCCACAATCTTCTGGGTTAGAAGACCAACTTTATCTCAACACAAGGTAGATACGGCAAAGGAAGGTTATTTGATTCATTCTAGTTCATCTGTGCAGATGCCACCCATGTTGGAAGGATACACAGGAGTCCAGAGTCAGAGGACTAAAGGACATAAGCCGGGATGGGCTGAAAGAGGTTGCAGAGGTAGGGAGGGATGAGGCCATGGAGGAGTTTGTTAACAAGGATTATGATGATGAATGTGATGTGTTGGCATTGAAGCGACAAGGACATGGGCAATGGGTCAATGGGGCTTGGTGTGGGACAGAGCACAAGTATCATCAGTTTAGGACATGTTGGGCTTTCTGTAAGCTGCAGCTTAGGAGGGCAACAACGGAGTCAATACTGGAGCTCACAAAAGAGTCAACGAAGGTTTCAGTGATGGGGAGCGTCTGATTAGGGAGGGGCAGGCAATGTTGCAGAGGTGGAAGCAAACAGTTTTAAAATCTTGCGACAGGTTTTTTAAGCTATTCCATTTATCCTCATCACTCCCCGTTCAGCCATAGCACTGTGGTGGCCCTCTCACGTCTGGGTTCAAGTTCCAACCTTGAGACTTGAGCACATAATCAAGACCGATACCTGTGCCATACTGAGGGAGTGCTGCACTGCCAGAGGTGCTATCTTTCAAGATGTTAAATTGACCAAGCACCATCTCGGGTGGACATAAACGATCCCGTGGCACTATTTCAAAGAAGAGCAGGGGAGTTATCTCCGGTGTCCTGGTCAATATTTATCCCTCAACCAACATTACTAAAACAGATTATCTGGTAATCACATTGCCGTTTGTGGGAGCTTGCTGTGCACAAATTGGCTGCCGCGTTTCCTACAACAGTGACTACACTCCAAATGTGCATTATTGGCTGTACAGAGCTTTGGGACGCCCTGAGGTATTTAAATATAAATGCAATTCTTTCCTTCAGCACTTCCTTCATCCCTTTTATGTTAGCTTTTAAAAAAAATTGTACACCTCGAGGGGGAAAAATCTTTGAAGTTTCTCCCCAGTCCCCAAAAAGACACAATGAATTTTCAAATTGTCAAACTTCCCCTCCCATTGTCTGAAGGAAGATTCCGGCTACCAAGGGAAATAAAACATTGTAACTCAAATTCATCAAATGCCTGAGTGGCTGGATCAGCTGACAACCCATTGCACCCACAATTTCCTGGCTTTATAAGAACATAACAAATAGGAGCAGGAGTAGGCCCTACGGCCCCTTGAGCCTGCTCCACCATTCAATAAGATCACGGCTGATCATCAACCTCAACTCCAATTCACCGTCCGATCTCCGTATCCCTGGATTCCCCGAGAGTGCAAAAATCTATCTCAGCCTTGAATATATTCAGAGACTCAGCATCCACAGCCCTCTGGGGCAGAGAATTCACAATTATGTGCTGTGGATTACACATTATGTTGACCCCCTTCCTTCTTTTACCCCTGCCCAATGCATTTGTTGTTGTGGATGTGAGTGGGGATTCCTCTACTGTATTGTACTCCCCACACTGACGCATATAGACTCTGATGGTGAGCTGTGCACACTTTTTTTTTCAGACAAGCAGCTCCCAGTTTAGCATCTGTTTGCTGGAATTCTGCAAGTTCCGTACACGAACTGCGACTGAAGCCGAGTTGTAAGCCCACAGTCACTCCTTCCTCTTTCCATGTACAGTCCAAACATCCTGTGACGTGATGCTGGTGGTGGGGGTGGTCGCATTTCCCGCGTTCCTCTCTTCCCTTATTTGGCCTTGAAACTGACATCATCGTCCTGATGCAAATGAGTTTGATTCAAGAGATTTCAAAGACGTGCAAAGACGCCTGCGCGGAACGTAACTCACACCAGCCCGCCTCCCCCTTACCCAAAAAAAAGCAAAGCAGCGGCGTTACCTACATCAACAACGAGGTTGTAAAAAGAAAGTGAAGTTGACGCTGAGGCTGGTGAGTGCATTTTCTTCTTGTAACATATTTGCACGATCGTATGATGAACAATCTGTGTCCAATCTGCTTATATTCGGCTGGCAACGTGCGTGTGTACATATATATATATTTGCACATTATGCTGTAAACTTTTTCTGATCTTGTTGCTTGCAACAATGAGCCGAGATTGGAACGTGGGCGCGCACCGCGTTCGAATATCGAACCTTTCCCGGATTTTCCCGGTTGTCACACGCGTCCGATCTGACACCACGTTCCATCGCTCCGCCGCTCCCCCCTCCACACAAAGAGAGGAAAAGTTTGTCCATTTACAACTTAGCTGCTAACTTGCAAAAGGATTTTCCCCCATTTCTTTGCAACCTCCCCTGCTGCAGTCTGTGCAGCGTGCACACATCCACACACCACTGCTGGGTGATCCGTCTCTGCGACACCAGTCTCTGCTTCCTGGCTTCATTAAATCATGCTCATGGGGGTCAAGAATTTTTTTTGTTTGTTGCTTGTTGCAATTTTAAGAACTTTCAAGGCTTTTTTTTAAAACCTCACTCCCTCCTGCCCTTCCCCTTTGGGAAGTCCTCGATTCATATTTTTTTGTGAGATGATGGCGTCATACGAACTTCATCCAAGCAACTCCACAGGCCGTTTTATTTTATTCCTAGACTTAATTTTTTTTTTGGGGGGGGGAGAGATGGAGAAGGTGCAGTGGCGGTGTGAGATTGAAGTGCAGAGGTGGGAGAATGGGCCAGGAGGAAAGCTGCTCGATGCTGTCTGCTGTTTTTGTTGGGGAGATGTCTCCCAGTGTGGGGAGGTGATGTTGCACGTAGACAGCGAGCACGCCGACACTGAAAACAAAGAGCAGCGTGTGGATGCTCTCCCAGCCAGCCCATCACACATGGAGCGGCTCGCTACGTCTACCCACCCAGAGATTCCCCGCTTTCCATTTATTTTCGCGTCGACTCGTGCGTTGAGATTTTTTTTCTTCTAATGCAATCAATTAGGAAATATTTAGCCTTATAGCAACGCGTTTTAGTTACAGGTGACATTGTTTGCTGTGTTAAATCGTCCCTGCATTGTCATTGCTAATTCTTTCAAAATAAAAAACAATATATAGATATATTTTCCGTGTTAGGAAGTGGAGTAGAGGCGATTTACTTTTCATTTTGTTGATCCGCTGTTTGTGTTTTGTGATTTCCGGTGAAACGGTGCTACTGCCGGGAATTGTTGATAAATGTCCTTTTTTAAAATTAAAACAATAAAGTGTTGGGTTTCGGGTGGGCCATGTTTTAGGGGTCGCAGCGTGTACAGTAGAGGATCAGAAGAAAAGGCTTGTTTGTGCAATTAAAGACAAAAAGCACAGCACAACACACCAAACAGCCAACAACCAGCGTGCGAGTCAACTCGACCCACCTCCCAGACACGTCTGAGGCACCGATTGCAATATTGCACGGAGCAGGACATGGTTTAATAGAGGATTCTGGCGTGTCTTTTAAAAGAAGCCTACACGCACATATTTCGGGAGCGAGGGACGATACTATGTAGCGTGTGTTGTATCGCTGAGGAGGCTGCACCGAAATCTGGCCAGTTTCAGCCAGGGAAAGTCCATTTCCTTTCAGCTCCTGAAATACGCAACTGAAATGGACAGGATCCTCAGGGAAGCATGGGGAGTATTTGTCATGCAGGTTGCGTTTAAATGAAAGGCTTCTCCTGTTTTTGTAAAACGTAGGAGTCGAGTTTGAGTTCAGTATTTGTGGGTGTTAAATGATTCGACAACGTTAGTATTTTCGTCCTCGATAAATAGGCGAAAGGCCATCGACCTGAAACATTAACCCTGCCCCTCCAGACCTGCAGAATGCTTCCTTCATTTTCTGTGGAGGTTTTTTTTAAGCAACCCATTTTGTTTTGGCAGCTGAGTGTCTGACACCCGAGCGCATCCTTCAAAATGTTTTAAGAATAGCCCAAAAGACTGGGGACTGTTCAAAATTAAAAATCAAAAGATTTTGAAAGAGTAAATAAGAAACAGTTTCCACTGGTGGGTGTGTCAGTAACCACAGGGTAGGGATTTAAGGTAATTGGCAAAAGAACCAGAGAGGAGACGAGGAGAAATTGTTTTGCACAGCGAGTTGTTGTGATCTGGAACGCACTGCCTGAAAGGGGGGTGGAAACAGATTCATTGGTAACTTTTAGAAGAGAATTGGATAGATACTTGAAAAGGACAATTTTGCATGGCTGTGGGGAAAGAGTGGGTCTGATGGGATAGCTCATTCAAAGAGCTGCCATGGCCCGAATGGCCTCCTGTGCTGTATGATTGCTGACCTACATTGGCTCGCAGTCTACCAATGCCTCGATTTTAAAGTTCTCATCCTCGTGTTCAATTCCCTCATGGTTTCGGTAACCTCCTCCAACCCTCTCGAGAACTCTGGCTCCTTGTGCATCTCCCACATCTTTCGCCCCTTCGTTGGCGGCCGTGCCTTCAGCCACCTAGACCCTGGACTCTGAAATTCCCATCCCAAGCCTGTCTGCCTCTCTCCTTTCACCATCTTCATCATAGACGGTCTCTCGAAGCGAGGGTGACTTGCTTCCACGCCAAATAAAGGACGAGTTCACAGGTGTTTCAATGACAGACCCGAACTACATCCTAAAGGGTGGAAGATGCCTGTGGGTGCATTTTTTTAATGTGGGGTGGCCGTTGCACACGAGCCACCACACGGGCTTGACAGAGCTAGGTCTTGGTCCAGTGGCAAGGTTAGACAAAGCTGCGGGTCACCTGTCCTAAACTCTCCTTGTTTGGGTCGGTATCGATTTTCTTTCTGATTATGCTCCTGTGAAGCGCCTTGGGGCATTTTACTATGTTAAAGGTACGATGAAAATGCATGTTGTTGACTTGCATGTTATGATGCGGACTTCAGTAAAGTGTCATGATATGGGCATTTAAAATTTCCATACTATGTCCACTCAAACTGCAAAACACATTCAGCAGTGCAAGTCCAAAGCTGGCTTGTGTCTGGAGAGTCCTGATCTTTGGGCACCCTCTGCGGAGGGGAGCGGGTAGGTCCGAGGGCCTCCTCGTAGGGCTGCTCCTGGGCATGGCCAAGGGGGCCATCAGCCGGTCCAGGCAGCGGGTGGTCGAGGGGGTCGTTCAGCCTGACTGCCTGCCTGCCTCTCTTCTGTGCTTACATCCGGGCCAGGGTGTCCCTATAGATGGAGCACGCGGTGTCCACCGGTACGCTCGCGGCCTTCCGCAAGAGGTGGGCGCCGGAGGGACTGGAGTGCATTATCACCCCCGGCAACCAAATTTGAATTAGATTTTTTTTTAAGTATAATTTGTTTAATTGCCGGATTTTTAGTGTCCCCCTCCCCTTTTATAGGGGGCACTTGTAAACGTTATGATTTTATTGCCCCAAAAAAAATCACAAAAAAAGTAATTTAAAAAAAACACAAAAAAAAGGACAGTTGAAAAGTGGCTGGAGTGTTCCCCAGATTAGGGGGCACTTGATTTAATGTTTATTTTGTCTCCCCCAAAAGTGTTGTGTCTGGAGAGATCATAATGCCTGGGGCGCAGGTAGCATTAGGGATAATTGAGATTACACAAAGCACTGAAGTGTATTGATTCTGATTACTGTTCTCTGTGCTGCATTGGTATCAGGTGACTTTGGTTCCCAAAGCTCTCCACTACTAGTGGTTTCTCTTGTCTCATGTCTGGTCAGTTGTACACTAATTGATAGAGATTGATTACAATGAATCATCAACAACTCCATTCTCATGGCATCATGGGACTATCAGAATGGTAAAAGGCGAACTAGATGGACCTTGGTCTTTCGTCGTCTGGCAATTCCTATGTTGCTATCAATGCTAAGCCTAGCGATAACATTGGCCTAAAAGCACTTAATGTCCAGGTTCACTGATGAAGAGGGGCTTTTTGAGTGAGGCTATCAGCACATGGAATTGCATAGAATCTGCAGCACAGAAACAGGCCATTTGGCTCAACTGGTCTATGCCGGTATTTATACTCCACACAAACCTCTCCCCACCCTGCCCCCTTATTGCACTGTTCCCTTCTGTTGCCTCACTGGTTGATATATCTTAAATCTATTAGTATCAGCCATGCATGCACCAAGCCTCTGTTTAAATATTTTCTGTTTCAACCACTCCACATGGCAGTGAGTTCCATATTCTTGCAACTCTCTGTAAAGAAATTCCTCCTAAATTCTTTATTTGATCTGTTAGCAACTATCTTATATTTACGCCTCCTTGTTCTGGACCCTTCGACAAGTGGAACCAATTTCTCCACGCCCCCATATCAAACCCCTTCGGAATTTTAAAGACCTTTAACAGGTCTGCTCTGGAGTCTTCTCTCTTCCAACCTGCTCAATCCTCCTGCACTTTCTTCAGTGCTTCCATATCCTTTTTATTAGCATGGAGACCAGAACTGCTTACATGCAGATCCATACCCCAGCAAGAGCCTACCTTCAGAGCAATAGGAGCGGAGACACTTGACCACCTTCTCCTCAGTGTCTTCTGTTTTGAAGCTGTTGGAGTGAAGATTGATATTCAAGAATTTGTAGGAACTCCTGTTGCAATCAAATCCTCCCCCAGGCCGCATTCTCTGACACCAGATCTTTGGGATAGATAAAGAAAGAACATGTAAAGTTTAAATACATATTCTGATTAACTTTCCTCTATCTCAGCTGGCTGACACTAATAGATTTAAGGTATATCAACCAGTGAAGTAACAGCACTAAAACCAGCTCTTAATAAACCTTCAGAACCAGCAAATTCAAACAGGCCAAACCTGGAAATAAGTATATAACAATAACTGAGATTCGGGGCCTGTGGGTCATATTTTGGAGACTTTAAGGCAGTCAGCACCATCAGGACATAAGGACAGAACCTGAAAGCAAGAGTTAGATTATGGAAGAAAGTGCCTTTCATGACCTCAGGACGTCCCAAAGTGCTTTACAGCGAATGCAGTGCTTTTGAAGTGTAATCACTGTTGTAATGTAGGGAATGCGACAGACAGTTGCGCACAGCAAGCTCCCATTGACAGCAATGAGATAGTCACTACAGAAAAATCAGGACTAGGAATTAAACATTACAGGACATAAAGGGGAGGCGGAGTAGCTGTGCTTATTAGAGATAACCGCTGTAGCAAAAAGAGACGTAGCAATCAGTAAAACAGAAATAGAATCCATGTGGATGGAGATAAAAAGATAATAAAGGATCAATTCCATTAAGAGTTTACAGACCACCTAATAGTGGAAGGGAAGTGGAGGAAGAAATATTTGACCAAATTAGGGAAATAAGTAAAAATAATAATCATGGGGGAATTTCAACCACCCTGAAATTAATTGGCCAGAAGCAGTTAGTAAAGGGGATGGAGTTCCTACAATGTGTACAGGACTCCTTTCTAACCCAGTGTGTAAGACGTCCAACAAGGGAGGATTCGCTATTGGATCTAGTAATGGGGAATGAACCAGAGCAGATAAGAGAAGTAAAAGTAGGAGAACATCGAGGCAATAGTGTCCATAATACATACGGTTTAAAGTAACAATTGAGAAGGACATAAGTATGACAAAAATCAGAGTAATAGATTGGAGAAAAGATGATTTTGAGGGGCTGAGACTAGAACTTGAGAACATTAAAATGGACAACAATATTGACAAACAATTATGTAGAACAGCAACGGCAAACATTTAAAACGGTGTTCAACAGAATCCAGAAAAATATATTACGCTAAAAAGCAAGAACAAGCTAAACACTAATAAGGGAACAATTGAGGGTAAGGAAAGAGGTATACATTAAGTACACGGACAGCAGGGAAAGAACATGTAAAGTTTAAATACATATTCTGATTAACTTTCCTCTATCTCGGGTGGCTGACACTAATAGATTTAAGATGTATCAACAATTAAGTTAACGGTGCTAAAACCAGCTCTTAATAAATCTTTAGGACTAGCAAATTCAAACAGGGCAAACCTGGAAATAAGTATATAACGGTAACTTGAGCTCAGGGCCGTGTGTGGCCTGTAGGTCATATTTTGGAGATTAAGACAGTCAGCACCATCAGGACATAAGGACAGAACCAGAAAGCAAGAGTTAGATTATGGAAGAAAGTGCCTTTCACGACCTCAGGATGTCCCAACTTGCTTTACAGCGAATGGTGCTTTTGAAGTGTAATCACTGTTGTAATGTAGGGAATGTGGCAGCCATGACAAGTGAGAATACGAAGAGATTAGGAGAGAAATCATGAAAACAATTAGGAAGGCAAAGAGGAACTATGACATTACATTATCAAGGAACATAAAAATGAAAATAGTACAGTATTCCTCAGGCACATAAATAAAAAAGGAAAGTCGGGATGGAAATAGGGCCGGGATGGACAGGATCAAATCACAGGCAGCGATAGAGAGACGGCAGAAATATTACAAATAATTATTTTGCTTTAGTATTTACTAGCGAGATCGATCAGGTCGACATGACATCGGAAGATGATATTAAAAATGATAAAACCGCATTTAAAATAAAAAGAGGAGAAATATTAAGTAAACTAATGAAATTCAAAGAGAATAAAACCCTTGGTCCGGGCGGATTGCATCCGCGCATTTTAAAAGAATCTAGGGAAGAGATAGCAGAGGCATCATTGCACACATTTAATAATTCGTTAGAACAAGGTATAGTACCAGAGGACTGGCATATAGCTAACATTATATTTATATTTGCAAAGGAAGATATAACATATCCAGGGAACTATAGACCAGTCAGCTTAACATCGGTGGAGAAAAGATCAATTTTACCCAGAGAATGAGGCAGAGCAAAATTGGAGGCCATCAATATAAGACAGTCACCAAGAAATCAAATAGGGAATTCAGAAGAAAATTGTTTACCCAGAGAGTGTTGAGAATGTGGAACTCACTACCACAGGAAGTAGTTGAAGCAAATAGTATAGATGCGTATAAAGGGAGGCTAGACAAGTATATGTGGGAGAAGGGAATAGAGGGTTATGCCGATAGAGTTAGATGAGGAAGGATGGGAGGAGGCTCGAGTTGAGCCTAAATGTTGGGTTGGGCTGGATGGCTTGTTTCTATGCAGTAGATTCTATGTAATGACCAGATGATCTGATTTATAGTGATTTTCATTCAGCTAGATATCGGCCAGGATACCGAGGAGAACTCCCCTGTTCTTCTTGGAAGTAGTTCCATGAAGTCTTTTACACACACCTAAGAGAGCAGACACTGTGGGACGTCTCATCCGAAAGACGGCACCTTCGACAGTGCAGCACTCCCTCAGTACTGCGCTGTGTTGAGGGAGTCTCGATTTTGTGTCCAAGTCTCTGGAGTTAGGCTTGAACCCATAACCTTCTGACTCAGAGGAGAGTGTTACCACTGAACCACGACTTGCAACAGATGGCAAGGTTAAATAATGCAAAGTGCAGAAATCGGGCAAATGTTTGGAAACTGGAACATTTTCACATCAGGCGATTCTTCGGAATATATAGTGCGTTTTGAAACCACTTTCCCAGCCTCCTGCTTGCATATTGGAGCAGGGAAAACACATATTACCCTATGAGGAGGCACTGCTGCTCTGGCCACTGCGGTAGACAGCAGTCAAGTAACACTTAATCACCCATGTTCACAAAATGTTTGGCCTTTGCAGGTTTCAGATTCCAACATGTACAGCGAAGGAAAGTGATTAAATCTCCCATTAAGATTAAAATGTATTCGTTCTTGGGATGTGGGCTTTGCTGGCAAGGCCGGCATTTATTGTCCATCCCTAATCGCCCTTGAGAAGGTGGTGGTGAGCCGCCTTCTTGAACCGCTGCAGTCCGTGTGGTGATGTTACTCCCACAGTGACTTGGTCGTAGTGGTTTGGTACGACTGAGTGGCTTGCTAGGCCATTTCAGAGGGCAGTTAAGAGTCAACCACATTGCTGTGAGTCTGGAGTCACATATAGGCCAGACCGGGTAAAGACAGCAGATTTCCTTCCCTTAAGGAAATTAATGAGTCAGTTGGGTTTTTCTGACAATCTGGTAGTTTCATGGTCACCACTAGCTTTTTAATTCCAAATTTATTGAATTAACCACATTGGATTATGAGTCCAGGCCTCTGGATTACTAGCCCAGTAACATATCCGCTATGCTACCATTCCCGAGATCCTATGGCACTATTTCACAGAAGAGCAGGGGAGTTCTCCCTAGTGTCTGGCCAACATTTATCCCACAATCAACACCACTGAAACAGATTATCTGCCCATTTATTTCATTTATTTTTGTGGAAGCTTGCTGTGCGCAAATTGGCTACTGTGTTTTCTGCATTACAACAGTTACTACACTTCAAAAGTATTTCATTGGCTTTAAAGCTGTGTGTGTGTGTGTGTGTCTGTGCACCTGTATGTGTGCATGTGCACACGATTTTGTGTGTGTGTGTGTGTGTTTTGAGGTAGTATTCGAGTTACTGTTTTGGTGTCAGTGCCTGCAGTACACTGTTCAAACACATTATGTAGTTCCAGGGTAATTTGGCTCAGATTCTGGTGTCAGCTGTCCTCAAATTGATTGAAATGAACGAAAGTTTTTTTTTAAATGGCCCATTGCGCATCATTCACAGACTGTCGCCAATAAGATTTTGGCAAAATGTGATGACATGAATTAAACCCATTTCTGTACAGTGAGATTTCAGTATTGTACCATAATATAGTCACTTGAATGGTGAAGAGTACGATTATAGACTCTGCCCTTCCTTGTTGTGTTAGGACATAGCACTTTGAACTGTACAGCCCTAGGATGGTTAACTGAATATTATAGTGACCTGTTTCACTGTTAGGAACACAGGAATAGGAGCAAATCATTCAGCCCCTCCAGCCTGTTCTGCCATTCAGTGAGATCATTGCTGATCTGCGACCTAACTCCATAGACCCACCTTTGGCCTATATCCCTTAATACCTTTGGTTAACAGAAAGCTATGAAGCTCCGATTTAAAATGATCAATTGATCTAGCATCAGTTGCCATTTGCGGAAGAGAATTCCAAACTTCTACCACCCTTTGTGTGTCGAAGTGTTTCCTAATTTCATTCCTGAAAGGTCTGGCTCTAATTTTTAGACTATGCTCCCTAGTCCTCGAATACCCAACCAGCAGAAATAGTTTCTCTCTATCTACCCTATCTGTTCCCCTTAGTATCCTGAAAACTTTGATCAAATCACCCTTTAACCTTCTAAATTCCAGGGAATACAACCCTAATTTGTGTAATCTCTCCTCGTAATTTAACTCTTGGAGTCCAGGTATCATTCTAGTAAACCTACGCTGCATTCCCTCCAAGGCCAATATATCCCTCTGAAGGTGTAGTGCCCAGAACGGCTCACAGTGCTCAGGTGTGGTCTGACCAGGGTTTTGTATAAATGGATGTGGCCATTGTTGGCCAGGTCGCTATTTATTGCCCATCGTTAGTTGCTCTGAGAAGGCAGTGATGGGCCTTATTCTTGAATTGCTGCAGTCCGTGTGGTGAAGGTGGTCCCACAGTGCTGTTCGGTGGAGAATTAAAAAGGTATCAGTAAAGTGACCACGGAACTGACGGATTCGTTTTTTTTTAAAAAAGGAAACCTTCCACCTGTAATGTATTTGCTTCATGGGTTCTTTGCTTAAAGATTCATAGCAACGCATTGCTATTAAGAACCAGTTGGTTTATTAGCAAAGGTTTAACAATCACACTCACATTACTAGTTCATCCACCACGCTCACAACTACCTGCCTCATCGTGGATCCCCTGAACCCAACTGGCTGGGGTTTTATTAAGTCTTGTTGAACATCACGTGACTGGCTAAGCCACTCCCAACTCAACAACCTGTGAGCATCCTCACAGGTGCATACATTACACTGCCCTTACCCTGTCTGACTTACATGTGCCTCCCGTTCCACACCAGCGTGCTTGACTCTTAAATGAAGTGGCCTAGCAAGCCACACAACATACAAGGAGAAGGCCTATCACTACCTTCTCAGGGCAACTAAGGATGGGCAATAAGTGGCCAGCGATGACTAAGAAACAGTGCCCATATCAAGGTATTGTGTTATGTAGGAACTGATGGTACTCCCATGACCTTGCTGGTCTGGTCTGGTGTGTCATCCCAGCAATAAGCAGGAACCTCAGTAGGGAGGGGGCTATTTAAACCTTGCTTCCTAGTGCCACCTATTTTGAAGCTTTTACATTGAAAGTTGAATTTTCACAACCTCAGAACGTCCCAAAGCACTTTTCAGCCAATTTAATTACTATTGGAGAGTAGTCACTGTTGTAATGTAGGAAACGTGGTTGTAACACGCGGGAGCCAATTTGCACACAGCAAGCTCCTACATACAACAATGAGATAACGTACTGAAGTCGTGAAAGGCGCTTTAAAAATGCAAGCCTTTATGGTGAGCCAGGGGCAGGCAGTTAACTGTCCAATGACTCGCTTTGGGTCTTAGTCACATCATAATAACACGAAAGCCCAGTTTCTCCCTTACTAACATACGCAGCCTGTGAAGTAGTTCTGCGGGTCTGTCATGCTGCAGTTTAGCTCTGTGAAGATGTCCGAATTTACATGAGACACGAGTGCTCATCCAGGCTGGTGATGGTTTAATCGGAAGTCACTTTTCCTGGCATCGGCCAGTTTGTATGTTTCGAGTGTAAATGGCTAAACCTTTCCGTTTGCAGGTGGTGTGTTTTGGTTTTGAGTTGGCCAGAAGATGTTCGGCTTCCACAAGCCTAAGATGTACCGCAGTTTGGATGGCTGCTGTATCTGCAGGGCCAAATCATCGAGTTCACGATTCACTGACAGCAAGCGCTACGAGAAAGACTTTCAGAGCTGCTTTGGGTAAGGAGGGGGGAACCACCCCCCCTCAAAAAAAATCGTAATCTTTTTGCGGACACGCTCTGGTCAGGTCAGATTGATGGCTCATTATTCTCTCGTGGTGTTTTTGTCTCTCGAAGGTTGAACGAAGCCCGTTCGGGAGAGATCTGCAACGCCTGTGTGTTGCTGGTGAAACGGTGGAAGAAACTCCCTGTGGGTTCCAAAAAGAACTGGAATCATGTAAGTACAGTGAGCGGGCCGAGTGGGGGACTTAGTACTGTCGCATAACAGACGTACTGCCATCTTAATTTTCACACTGTCCCAATGGCAGCTGAAGAGATTAGAACTGTATAAAGTGGGCGTGCACATTATGTGTCTGTGTGTGCAATCGGATGTCTGTGAGTACACACACACACATCTATGGGGCTGGATTATTGGTCTTTTGCCACCCTGGAATGGTGATGGAAAGCACTTGCGCCTGGGTGGCATGTTTCCAGCGCCCTGCCGGGACATTCGGTGCTGGTATCGAGCATTACCGTCCGGAAGTGGCAAGCCGGTGTGCAATATCCCTGGTTGCGACACAGGCTCGATTTTTGGTTCCCGCCCGACCCGTAGCACCCCCTGGTGGGAAACATAGAAACATAGAAAATAGGTGCAGGAGCAGGCCATTCAGCCCTTCTAGCCTGCACCGCCATTCAATGAGTTCATGGCTGAACATGCAACTTCAGTACCCCCTTCCTGCTTTCTCGCCATAACCCTTGATCCCCCGAGTAGTAAGGACTTCATCTAACTCCCTTTTGAATATATTTAGTGAATTGGCCTCAACTACTTTCTGTGGTAGAGAATTCCACAGGTTCACCACTCTCTGGGTGAAGAAGTTTCTCCTCATCTCGGTCCTAAATGGCTTACCCCTTATCCTCAGACTGTGACCCCTGGTTCTGGACTTCCCCAACATTGGGAACATTCTTCCTGCATCTAACCTGTCTAAACCCGTCAGAATTTTAAACGTTTCTATGAGGTCCCCTCTCATTCTTCTGAACTCCAGTGAATACAAGCCCAGTTGATCCAGTCTTTCTTGATAGGTCAGTCCCGCCATCCCGGGAATCAGTCTGGTGAATCTTCGCTGCACTCCCTCAATAGCAAGAATGTCCTTCCTCAAGTTAGGAGACCAAAACTGTACACAATACTCCAGGTGTGGCCTCACCAAGGCCCTGTACAACTGTAGCAACACCTCCCTGCCCCTGTATTCAAATCCCCTCACTATGAAGGCCAACATGCCATTTGCTTTCTTAACCGCCTGCTGTACCTGCATGCTAACCTTCAATGACTGATGTACCATGACACCCAGGTCTCGTTGCACCTTCCCTTTTCCTAATCTGGCACCATTCAGATAATAGTCTGTCTCTCTGTTTTTACCACCAAAGTGGATAACCTCACATTTATCCACATTATACTTCATCTGCCATGCATTTGCCCACTCACCTAACCTATCCAAGTCACTCTGCAGCCTAATAGCATCCTCCTCGCAGCTCACACTGCCACCCAACTTAGTGTCATCCGCAAATTTGGAGATACTGCATTTAATCCCCTCGTCTAAATCATTAATGTACAATGTAAACAGCTGGGGCCCCAGCACAGAACCTTGCGGCACCCCACTAGTCACTGCCTGCCATTCTGAAAAGTACCCGTTTACTCCTACTCTTTGCTTCCTGACTGACAACCAGTTCTCAATCCACGTCAGCACACTACCCCCAATCCCATGTGCTTTAACTTTGCACATTAATCTCTTGTGTGGGACCTTGTCGAAAGCCTTCTGAAAGTCCAAATATACCACATCAACTGGTTCTCCTTTGTCCACTTTACTGGAAACATCCTCAAAAAATTCCAGAAGATTTGTCAAGCATGATTTCCCTTTCACAAATCCATGCTGACTTGGACCTATCATGTCACCATTTTCCAGATGCACTGCTATGACATCCTTAATAATTGATTCCATCATTTTACCCACTACTGAGGTCAGACTGACCGGTCTATAATTCCCTGTTTTCTCTCTCCCTCTTTTAAAAAGTGGGGTTACATTGGCTACCCTCCACTCCATAGGAACTGATCCAGAGTCAATGGAATGTTGGAAAATGACTGTCAATGCATCCGCTATTTCCAAGGCCACCTCCTTAAGTACTCTGGGATGCAGTCCATCAGGCCCTGGGGATTTATCGGCCTTCAATCCCATCAATTTCCCCAACACAATTTCCCGACTAATAAAGATTTCCCTCAGTTCCCCCTCCTTACTAGACCCTCTGACCCCTTTTATATCCGGAAGGTTGTTTGTATCCTCCTTAGTGAATACCGAACCAAAGTACTTGTTCAGTTGGTCTGCCATTTCTTTGTTCCCCGTTATGACTTCCCTGATTCTGACTGCAGGGGACCTACGTTTGTCTTTACTAACCTTTTTCTCTTTACATACCTATAGAAACTTTTGCAATCCGCCTTAATGTTCCCTGCAAGCTTCTTCTCGTACTCCATTTTCCCTGCCCTAATCAAACCCTTTGTCCTCCTCTGCTGAGTTCTAAATTTCTCCCAGTCCCCAGGTTCGCTGCTATTTCTGGCCAATTTGTATGCCACTTCCTTGGCTTTAATACTATCCCTGATTTCCCTAGATAGCCACGGTTGAGCCACCTTCCCTTTTTTATTTTTACGCCAGACAGGAATGTACAATTGTTGTAATTCATCCATGCGGTCTCTAAATGTCTGCCATTGCCCATCCACAGTCAACCCCCTAAGTATCATTCGCCAATCTATCCTAGCCAATTCACGCCTCATACCTTCAAAGTTACCCTTCTTTAAGTTCTGGACCATGGTCTCTGAATTTACTGTTTCATTCTCCATCCTAATGCAGAATTCCACCATATTATGGTCACTCTTCCCCAAGGGGCCTCGCACAATGAGATTGCTAATTAATCCTCTCTCATTACACAACACCCAGTCTAAGATGGCCTCCCCCCTAGTTGGTTCCTCAACATATTGGTCTAGAAAACCATCCCTTATGCACTCCAGGAAATCCTCCTCCACCGTATTGCTTCCATTTTGGCTAGCCCAATCTATGTGCATATTAAAGTCACCCATTATAATTGCTACACCTTTATTGCATGCACCCCTAATTTCCTGTTTGATGCCCTCCCCAACATCCCTATTACTGTTTGGAGGTCTGTACACAACTCCTACTAACGTTTTTTGCCCTTTGGTGTTCTGCAGCTCTACCCATATAGATTCCACATCATCCAAGCTAATGTCTTTCCTAACTATTGCATTAATCTCCTCTTTAACCAACAATGCTACCCCACCTCCTTTTCACCTGTGAAAGCTAGCATTCGAAGCTGCAGCGGCCACAATGAGGTAAATAATATCGACCTCCGGCAAGTGTGATTGTCCAAAAAAAATGTGTTTTTTGCGATTTATGGTGTGGTGGCGTGAGCTATGTATCAGGAATGTTTTTGGTGGGTTTTTTCAGGTCCCCCAGGCCTATGTTAGGGCGCTCCAAGGCTGGCTGTTTAGCTCGGGATTTTCCCTTGCTCAACCAGCTTAGTGCCCTAAAAGAGTTGTGCAACGCCTCCCTTCGCGTCCCGCTCCAAACTTCGGGCCCAGCTGATGAATTTTGTGACAGCAGACGCAAACCATTTGCCGGCGCAAAATGTACCACTCTGCCCGGGACACCGCCCCAAACTGAGGCACGACTGATTTTCTCCCCCAGTCTACTGATAATATAATGTAATTCCTTGCGCTAAAGAAAAATGCAATCTGATTCGAGCAGCGTAAATAATAATACAGTGGGGATTTAGTGCTTAAAAATATTGAATTGGCAGATCATTTGAAATGCACCGCGTTGAATTAAGAATAGGCCGTGAATAAAATTTTAAAATGTATGTTCAACATTTCCACCAGGAATTTTCACGGGATGAGTGTGAAGATACGGAAAGAAGAACAATGCCACCCTGTCAGATTATTAATCAGTTTGTGAATCCTTCTACTACTTCATCCTATTCTCTCCAGGGGAAGAGTGCAAAGACACAACGACCAGTTTGTCCTCCTGTCAGTTTAACGGGTTTCGCAGCGCTGGCTGGGGTAGAGGTCTCGGCGACACGGGCAGCAGTAACTCGTTGTGTGGACCTATTGTGTCTTGCAGGTGGTTGACGTTCGAGCAGGACCAAGCTTGAAGACAGCATTGAAGCCCAAAAAGGCAAAATCTCTCACTGGGAGCAGAATAAAAGCCAGTCAGATCAGCAAAATCCAGAAAGAGCTCAAACGTCAGAGTAAGTATCTGCGTGTTGCAATATTGTTTCATTCTCCAGCTCGCTCGATGACCTTCTCCTACTGAAAATGCAGTTTTCAGACAGTGGTACACAATGTGCTGAAATATCTGCAAATAATTCAATACCTTCACTTGCCTCCGTCTGATGAAAATGATCTCGGGCCCAGGACATCGACTGCTGGTGTTCCTTGGGCCATGTCCTTGGCCCAACCATCTTCAGTTGCTTCATCAGTGGCTTTCCCCATCATCATAAAGTCAGGAGTGGGCAGTTGACTGATGATTTTGCAGTCTTCATTCACAACTCTGGGACCTGGATACCATCCAGACTTAAGCTGAGGATTGGCAACTACCATTCATGGCACATAAATGCCAGGTAATGATCATCTCCAAGGAGAAGAGGCCTAACCACCTCCCCCTGACCTTCATCAGCACCATTACCAAGCCCCACGCCCCACCCCCCACCATCGATAACCCCGGGGTGGAGGGGGGGGGTGGGTGAGGGGTCACTATTGGCCAGAACCTGACCTAGACGAGCCGTATCAACACCGTGACTACAAGAACAGGCTGGGTGCTCAGCGACAAATGGTTCTCGTCCTGCCCCCTCAAAACCTCCCCAGCATCTACAAGGCTCGTCAGGTGTGCGATGGAATTTCACCAGTTGCCTGCATGATGCACTCAAGAAATTCAACACCCTCCAAGACAGAGCAGCCAACTTGACATGGGGCCTTGCCACTGGACTCCATATCCAGCACCGATGCATTGTAGCTGCTGTACAGACGATGCACTGCAGCATCTCACCAACCTTGCGTCAACAGCATCTCCCACCTCTGGAACCTTTATCACCAAGAAGGGCAACAATAGCAATGTTGTGGGAACACCGTCCCCCTCCAAGTCACACACCATCCTGATCTGTCGCTCAGTCATTATCATCATCATCATAGGCGGTCCCTTGTAGCGAGGATGACTTGTTTCCACGCCAAAAAGAGATGAGTTCACAGGTGTTTCAATGAAGGACCTAATATTCCAGGTCCTGAACTACAGGTTGAAGGGTGGAAGATGCCTGTGCGTGGATTTTTTTAACGTGGAGTGGCTGTTGCACACCAGCTACCACACGGGCTTAACAGAGCGAGGTCATGGTCCAGTGACAAGGATTAACCAAGACGACTGGAGACCAGCTCTGCTGCACGGACCTATCACGCACACATATCGCAATGTGGGCTGGCCCGTGCTGCCCCTGCGCCCTCGCCTCTCCTGGGCGCCATCACCACAAGAGCTACAGTGCTTAAAAGGAAAGAGTCAAACGGGGTTGGGGGTCATATATTAGCATGGATAGAGGATTGGCTAACTAACAGTAAACAGAAAGCCGGGATAAATGGTTCATTCTCTGGTTGGCAATCAGTAACTAGTGGGGTGCCGCAGGGACCAGTGCTGGGACCGCAACTATTTACAATCTATATTATCGACTTGGAAGAAGGGACTGAGTGTAACGTAGCCAAGTTTGCTGACGATACAAAGATGGGAGGAAAATCAATGTGTGAGGAGGACATAAAAAACCTGAATAAGGACATAGACAGGCTTGGTGAGTGGGCAAAAATTTGGCAGATGGAGTATAATGTTGGAAAGTGTGAGGTTATGCTCTTTGGCAGAAAAAAATCGAGGAGTAAGTTATTATTTAAATGGAGAAAAATTGCAAAGTGCTGCAGCACAGCGGGACCTGGGGGTACTTGTGCATGAAACACAAAAGATTAGTATGCAGGTACAGCAAGTGATCAGGAAGGCCAATCGAATCTTGGCCTTTATTGCAAAGGGGATGGAGTAGAAAGCAGGGAAGTCTTGCTACAGGTATACAGGGTATTGATGAGGCCACAGCTAGAATACTGTACAGTTTTGGTTTCCATATTTGCGAAAGGATATACTTGCTTTGGAGACAGTTGATTCCGGAGATGAGGGCATTGACTTATGAGGAGAGGTTGAGTAGATTGGGCCTCTACTCATTGGAGTTCAGAAGAATGAGAAGTGATCTTATCGAAACGTATAAGATTATGAGGGGGCTTGACAAGGTGGATGCAGAGAGGATGTTTCCACTGATAGGGGAGACTAGAACTAGAGGACATAATCTTAGAATAAGGGGCCGCCCATTTAAAACTAAGATGAGGAGAAATTTCTTCTCTGAGGGTTGTAAATCTGTGAAATTCGCTGCCTCAGATAGCTGTGTAAGCTGGGACATTGAATAAATTTAAGACAGAGATAGACAGTTTCTTAACCAATAAGAGATTATGGGAGCGGGCAGGGAAGTGGAGCTGAGTCCATGATCGGATCAGCCATGATCGTTTTAAGTGGCAGAGCAGGCTCGAGGGGCCGTATGGCCTACTCCTGCTCCTATTTCTTATGTTCTTATGTAACCCACCTTCTCAGGGCAACTTTGGATGGGCAATAAATGTGACTGTCAACAGCACAAGCTGTGAACTTCGAAGGAAATTTCCTTTCAGGTTGTTATCAGTTTCAAATCTAATTACAAGTTGAATGACCAAACCTCAGCCAATTTAGAAATAAAACATCGGCTCAATTTGTACTGTGTCCACTTGTACTGTGAAAACACCCAGTGGCCCAGTCATAGATTCTGTCGTTCCAAAGTTGTGGCGTGTCTGCAGTCCAGTTTTCACTGATGTGAGTGAAGCACTGATGGGCACAGGTCTGTTGGTTAGGAGTATCAGAAAAGCTGGTTTCAAAAATCTGTGGAAAATCTTGGCTTTATAAATAGAGGCATGGAGTACAAAAGTAAGGAAGTCATGCTAAACCTTTATAAATCTGTGCTTAGGTCTCAGCTGGGAATTGTGTCCAATTCTGGACACCAGACTTTAGGACGGATGTCAAGGCCTGTGAGAGGGTGCAGAGGAGATTTACTAGAATGGTACCAGGGATGAGGGACTTCAGTTAAGTGGAGAGTCTTGAGAAGCTTGGATTGTTCTCCTTAGAGCAGAGAAGATTAAGGGCAGATTTAATAAAGAAGTTTAAAATTATGACGGGTTTTGATAGAGTAAAAAGGGAGAAATTGTTTTTACTAGTGGGAAAGTTGGTAACCAGAGGAGACACATTTAAGGTCATTGGCAAAGAATCGGGGGAGATGAGGAGAATTTTCCTTACGCAGCAAGTTATGATCTGGAATGGGCTCCTGTGCTGTATGATTCTATGAAACAATTTTTCCTATCATGTATCAGCACACTAAATAAGAACAGCGCAGTCAAAACAGCCTAGAACCCCGAGCGTTCTGAAAGATATCTAGGCCTTGGCGAATACTCAGTCACCGTACAGTCTGTCGCAATAACTGCATTCTTGAAAGAAAGCTTCTTGTACATTAAACAGAAGAATTGAGGGAGAGGGGAGGTTAGATGAAAGTAAACAGGGAGGAGGTGAGGGCGGGGCGGGGTGTGGAAATGGAAGAAGATTTGGCCACTGGTAGATTTTTGTTAGGGAAGGGTATTAAGGGTTATAGAACCAAGGTGCTAAATGGAGTTTAAATGCACCAGCCCTGTTCTAACTAAATGGCCGAACGGAACAGGCTTAAGGGGCTGAATGGCCTACACGTGTTCCTATGGGCCCAAGTTTCCACATGATTTGCGCCTGATTTTTAGGAGCAACTGGTGGAGAACGGACTATCTTAGAAATCGCAATTCTCCACATTTTTTTTTCTGCAGTTCTAGTCAGGTAGAACAGTTCTACTTTGGAACAGAATTTTTTCTTCAAAAGGGGGCATGTCCAGCCACTGACGCCTGATTTGAAAGTTTCCACAGTGAAAATGTACTCCAAACTAAAGTAGAATGGAGCAAGTGAAGATTTTTGTAGAACTGAAAAAACCTGTTCTACACATTAAAAAATCAGCGCAGGTTACAAATTAGGCGTCCAGAACGAGGTGGGGGGGAGGGGGAAGTCATTAAATTCTACAATACATCCTTATTTATAATTATACAAATATTATACAAATAAATCCAACCTGAATAAACATTTATAAGCAAAGAAAAGATTAAATAAACCATCTTCCTACCTGTGTGAAAGTGCTTCAGGCAGGCCTTTCGGGACCGAAGGCTGAACGGGCCGGCCCGAGACTTCGGGCAGGGCCCGTCCCCAGCACCAGATTTACAGGTAGGTGGCGTTGGGTTGGGTTGGTTCGGGTCGGGGGGAGAGAGGGGGGTGGGAAGAGAGAGAGAGGGGGGTGGGAAGAGAGAGAGAGAGGGGGGTGGGAAGAGAGAGAGAGAGAGAGAGAGAGGGGGGTGGGAAGAGAGAGAGAGAGAGAGGGGGGGGGGGGAAGAGAGAGAGAGAGAGAGGGGGGGGAAGAGAGAGAGAGAGGGGGGGGAAGAGAGAGAGAGAGAGGGGGGGAAGAGAGAGAGAGCGGGGGGGGAGAGAGAGAGAGAGAGGGGGGGGAAGAGAGAGAGAGAGAGAGGGGGGGGAAGAGAGAGAGAGAGAGAGGGGGGGGAGAGAGGGGGGGGGGGAGAGAGAGAGAGGGGGGGAGAGAGAGAGGGGGGGGAAGAGAGAGAGAGAGGGGGGGGAAGAGAGAGAGAGAGGGGGGGAAGAGAGAGAGAGGGGGGGGGGAGAGAGAGAGAGAGGGGGGGGAAGAGAGAGAGAGAGGGGGGGGAAGAGAGAGAGAGAGGGGGGGAAGAGAGAGAGAGCGGGGGGGGGAGAGAGAGCGGGGGGGGGAGAGAGAGAGGGGAGGGAGAGAGAGGGGAGGGGAGAGAGAGGGGAGGGGAGAGAGAGAGAGGGGGGGGGGGAGGGAGGGAGGGAGAGAGCGTGAGATGGGGAGGGGGGGAGGTCAAGTCGGATCCAGTCTGGGAGCGGGAGTCGGGTCGGGTCCAGCAGTGTGGGGGGGGGAGCGCGGGTCGGGTCCAGTGGGGGGGGGGTCGGGTCGGGGGGTGGAAGCGCGGGTCGAGTTAGGTCCAGTCGGGGGTGCGGGGAGCGGGAACAGGAGCGCAGGTCGGGTCGGGTCCAGTCGGGGGGGCGGGGAGCGGGAACAGGAGCGCGGGTCAGTCGGCGGGGGGGGGGGGGGGGGCGCGGGTGTCGGGTCTGGTCCGGGGGGGGGAGCGGGTGTCGGGTCTGGTCCGGAGGCGGGGGGGGGGGGCGGGTGTCGGGTCTGGTCCGGAGGCGGGGGGGGGAGCGGGTGTCGGGTCTGGTCCGGAGGCAGGGGGGGGGCAGGGAGCGAGGAGCGAGTGTCGGGTCTGGTCGGGGGGGGGGAGCAGGAGCTGGCCGTGGGAGGAGCCTTATTCACGCAGCCCCAGTGAGGCCATTCAGCCAGGGCTAGGGGATGCGTGCTTCGGGCCCCTCCCACACAGTTCGGCGCCTGGAGCTACTGCACTTGCGTGCCCACTGTAGCGCACATGTGCAGAGGTCCCGGCACTGTTTTCAGCGCAGGGACCTGGCTCCGCCCCCCCACAGCTCGTGCTGGCTGCGCCGAGAGCCAGAGGACCTGCAAGTAGGTGGAGAATACCGAGGATTTTTTTAGGCGCACTTTGTGGCGCGAAAAACGGGCGTCCAGGTTGGGACTGCGCCGTTCTAGGCGCGTGTGGAAACTTGGGCCCTATGTATCTACAAGTTTATACATTTAAGTAAATGGAGCAGATTGGTGTTTGGTGCATTTGTAGCGTTATAATATGCTCACTATTTTAGCTACTGTCGATTTACTAATTGTAATGATTTTCTTGCTTGACTGCAGACTCTGACGCGCACAGTACCACCTCCAGCATGTCTCCCGCACAGTCCCCCTGCTACAGTAACCACTCAGATGAGGGATCCGATGCAGAGATGGCATCCGGATCCAACAGGGTGCCTGTCTTCTCCTTCTTAGACCTCACATACTGGAAAAGGTACAGCAAGAACGTTACTGTCCATTTTCTACACTGCTCCCATCCGTACCTTATCTCGCACAGCCAGTTGGAATTGTATTGAACACGCTGTGTTTAGAGCCGGAAATGGAAGCTTTCTGAAATGGATGTTGAACCGAGAGTCCGTCTGCCCTCTCAGGTGGACATAAAAGATCCCTCGGCACTTATTTTGAAGAAAAGCAGGGTGGTTCTACCCGGTGTCCTGGCCAACATTTATCCCCCAGTCAACACCTAAAACAGATTACCTAGTCGTTATCACATTGCTGTTTGTGGGAGCTTGCTGTGCGTTACTTGCCTGTCGCTTTTCTCACATTACAATAGTGACCACGCTTCATTAAGCACTTCATTGGCTGAAAAGCGCTTTGGAACATCTTGTAAGTTGTGTTATCATGGCAATGTGATAATGACCAATAATCTGTTTTTTAGTGATGTTGGTTGAGGGATATATATTGGCCAGGACACTGTGGAGAACGTCCCTGCTCCTCTTCAAAATATTGCCGTGGGACCTTTTATGTCCACCTGAGAGGGCAGACGGGGCCTCAATTTAACATCTCATCTGAAAGCTAGCACCTCCAACAATGCAGCACTCCCTCAGCCTAGATTATGTGCTCAAGCCTCTGGAGGGGGACTTGAACCCACGACCTTCTGACATCAGAGGCAAGAGTGCCACCCACTGAGCCACAGCTGATTACTTTGGAACTGCAGCAGAATCTTTGAAAATTCAAAGCTGGCTTTGTGTTTGTGAATAAATATGTTAAGTATTAATAGCACCCTTATTTGTTTAAGAAACTCCAAACTTCCTATGATTTAAGATTGGTGCTAATAAGATATTGCAAGAAGCATGGTATTTGACCAAAGCTTTGAATCCAGAACCCAACTACACAACTTTACCAAGGTGTGTCGGTGTGGCTTAGTTGGAAGCAGTCACACCTTTTTTGTAAATTAATTCTTGGGATTATGGGCACTGCTGACAACGCTGACATTTATTGCCCATCCCTAGTTGCCCTTGAGAAGCTGTTGATGGGGCTTCTTTCTTGAAGCACTGCAGTCCTGGGTGAGCCAACATTTCCACCAATTAAGTATTGGGAAGACTGAACCTATTGTCTATGGTACCTGCCACAAACTCCATTCCCTAGAAACCGATTCCATCCCCCTCCCCACTGTCTCGGGCTGAGACAGACTGCTCGCAACCTTGACATCCTATTTATCACTGAGCGGAGCTTCTGATCCTGTACTTCTCCATCACCTCCTACTTCAACATCTGTAGCTTTGCCCGTCTCCGCCCTTGCCTCAATCCATCTTCTGCTGATACCCTCATCCATGATTTTCTAAATTCCAGACTCAACTACTCCAATGCTCTCCTTGCCGGCCTCCCATCTTCCACCCTCCATAAACTTGAGCTCATCCAAAACTCGGCTGCCCGTGTCCTAACTCGCACCCATCCCGTACACCCATCGCCCCTGTGCTCACTGACCTACATTGGCTCCTGGTCCACCAACGCCTCGAATTTAAAATTCTTATCCCCGTGTTCATGGGCCTCCCCCCGCCCTATCTCTGAAACCTCCTCCAGCCCTGCAACCCTCTGGGAACTCTACGCTCCCTCCAATCCTGGCCTCTTGTGCACCCCCGCTATCTTCGCCTCACTATTGGCAGCCCTGCCCAGGCCCTAAAGCTCTGAAATTCCCTCTCTAAACCTCTCCACCTCTCCTCCTTTAAGATGCTCCTTAAAGCCTAGCTCATTGAACAAGCTTTTGGTCACAGGTCCTAATATCCTTCTTTGGTCTCGTATCAATTTTTTTGTCTGACCACGTACCTGTGAAGCACCTTGGAACATAGTACTGTGTTAATTATTTTCCAGAAGAATTCCCCCCCCCCCCCTTTATTGGTTTTTTTCTCAGGAGATTACATGTGTGTGCGTGGGGGAGGGTAGGAAGTGTGTAATCCTGATATTCCAGGCATGAGTGTGTGGGGCAGGCTTTTTGCTGGCTGTATTAACCATTTCCCCTTATTATTCTACAGGCAAAAAGTATGCTGTGGAATCATCTACAAGGGTCGGTTTGGAGAGGTGCTAATTGACCCGCATCTCTTCAAGCCCTGCTGTGCTAATAAGAAGAGAGTGGTGGAGCCTCCAGAGCAACAGGTGGTTCAGTCCCCCTCCGCGGCGAAAGATGACGAATGGTGAACTGGCTCATTCAAACAGAGTGGGGTAGAGAGAGAGACTGAATGGGGCAAACTACACTGAAAAGAATGTGTTGTCAAAAGGATGAACTGAATGGAAAACTGCCCCAAAAAGGCAAATTGTGATTGCTTTGCGACTGAACTGACCTGCCAAAAAGACTTGACGATTCTCCTAATTTTCCTGGGGGTCAGTTGATTTGACGTGTAAAAGAAAACTGTAAATGTTGTAAAATTTCACGGAGCTGCACGCGTATTAAGTGGAGCGGAGCGCGCCTGTAAAGTGCTTTTATTTAGGGTTTATTTCATTCAGTTATCGATGGATTTTTCTTTCATGCAGAGTGAGTGAAATTGGGAATGTGAGTGAGCATTGTAATATAAAATATGACTAGCTCCCATCGTGTGTTTAGAAAGCATTGGTTGTGTTAACTGTCTGTGAGCTGGCTTGGCTGCCCCTTTGTGTTCTGCCTCAGTGAGTTTTGCCCAGTGAGTAGTTGAGCTACATGGACCAGGAAGGACCCAAGTTTTGATCCCCTGCTCCTGCTGAATGGCCGCTGTGGGTCAAGGTACCAGTACGGGTGTTAGATTGCCCTCCATTTCTGCTATAGGTTAGGAAGTGAAGTCGGGGTGGGGGGGGGTAAAGATCAGCCATGATCTCCTGCTTATGATCACTATCCCACTGGAAAGTGCAAACGTTGGGAGGGAGTGGGGGGGGGGGGGGAGGACTGGATTGGGGGTTGTGCTGCCCCCCACAGTACAATATCTTGTCCAAGGCTTGTATGCGAGGTTGTGGAAATTAATGCCGTGTTGCGGGGAGGGAGGAGGGTGGGGTCTGTTGAACCCTGCCGTCGGGACGGGAGCTGAGAAAATCGGAGCGCAGGAAAACAACGGCTTTACAAAAACCTGGTCTGGCACTTTCTAAAGTAACCGAATGTAGCAAAGGGGATGGGAAAAAAAGACGCAGTTTTTGCACATAATGGGGAATCACCTCCCCCGCTTCCCCATTTAGAATCGGCCTGTCAGCCACAAAGGAAAGGCTCCCTTGTTGTTTGGTGCTCATTGCAGTGTTGTGTCATTGAGATATTTTCACCGTCACCACAATCTGGACGGGAGGCGGGGATAACATGCTCAGGACTCCCCTCGGTATAACCCGACCATTACTAAAGCAGGTCTTGTTACTTGGCTCCATTTCAGTAAATGGGATTTGCTGATCGTGTCTCTTGTGCTGAGTCAGCTCACAAACATACAAAATCGGCTGCCGTCAAAGCCACCATTTTGAATCTATCACTTTGCTGTAAAGGCAGCTGTTTTGCGAAGTTTGCTGTGTTTGGTCACTGGATTTGCTATCATTTTGACTTATCCAACAAAAGTTAAAACACCTCTCCCCTTCCCCGCCGCCCCCCCCATACTGCCATATTGCCTCCTACTGAAGGCACAGTGCCATTGATACCAGCTCATCAACCGCGTGGTTGTTCCTCGTGCGTGAGGCCCAGGCGATGAGTGCCGGAGGGCTGTTTTTTGACTGTCGGGCTGATCCTCTCTGTCCAATCGGAAGTCGTAACCCTGGCTGGTTTTGGGGGAGTGCAAGGGTCAGTTACCACGGGTAGCTTTGGCAGAGGAGCCACAGAAGCTATGGGAGACAAACCATAGAATCCCCTGCGTGAAATTCACCCCATTCGTTCCCCCCGGGCCACCACAGCCCAGTGGCACTGAGGCCTGCTGCAGACGCCCAGACGATGATCAGACTTGGGATTTCTCCGAGAACAGCATTCTGACTGGGAACCCGGTGCTGTGTAGCTGAACCGGCTTGATTCTATTTAATGCAGCAAACGTGTGCAACTACAAGGAAAGCAAAGCTGACTTTTAGAAACAGCCCAGTGCTGATGAGGGGCTCACTCTTGCAAAGACCTCACACTGAGTGAAAATTAAAGCAGGGGAGTGGGACTAATTAGACTGTTGCTCCAAGAGAGCTGGCACACTGGGCCTAATTGCCATCTTCTGTGCCGTATGATTCTATAACAATGCAAAGGAATGCAATTATAGAGTAACATAGCCCCAATGAGGAGCCATCACCAAAATGACCACCTCCTGGGCTGAGATAGTGTTTTATTAGCAGTTGCCAAGGTGACGAGCGTTAACCGCACAATGGCCAGGTTTCAGGGAGCCCGATGTTGCCAGAATTTAGCTTCTGTCGCCCAAATTGTGCCATTCTCAGATTTGAGGGAGGGGCATGAGCTTCTGGGTGTTTACTTCCTGTTTCCACGCTACCTACTGAGCATGCTCGCGGCCGTTCATCATCACAAAATGTTTGCTGTGGGGTTATTATTTTTATTTGTTGGTCCGTACGGTTTGTGTGTGCGCGCGCGTCTATTAAGCGTGTTGGGGAAAGGGCACATGAAATTGCGCCAATCGCTTCACTGCATGAACAACCCCTGGTAGTGCAGATTTTTGGTTGAATGTGAGCTTGAGGTCTGGGTTCAAATTCACTCTCTGGGCTTTGCGCCTGCGCTTAACTCCCCTGTCACTCTATTTATTATTTATTTATTTTTTTCTCTGCCACAAAGACCGCCACTGTCTCCTTTCCCTCCATGACCTAGTTTAGTGCAGCAGGATGTATTTTAGTGATGCACTTTGTAATGTATTAGAGATCTATGGAGCCAGTTTTGTACTTTTTTTATACTGTTGATATTCTTCTACTCAGAATTTTTTATTAGTCTTGAAATAAAGTAGACTGCTTTATAAAGAAGGTCCTATCTTTGTGGTTTATCTTGCAGTGGTACCGGATAGGTCAGCTGGTACAACATGACCTGCAGCCAATCTCTAAGGCAAGCCCTGGCTAGCAAACTCACCTCTGTGTCAGAAGGTTTAAGCCCCACTCCAGAGACTTAAGTGCAAAATCTAGGCTGACACTCCCAGTGCACTACTGAGGGAGTGGTGCACTGTCAGAGGTGCCTTCTTTCGAATGAGACGTTAAACCGAGCCCCTGTCTGCCCCCTCGGGTGGTTTTAAAAGATCCTATTCAAGGAAGAGCAGGGGTGTTCTCCCTATTGTCCTAGCCAAAATTGATCTCTCAACCAACATCACTAAAACACATGATCTGGTCATTTTTCTCACTGCTGTCCGTCGGGCCTTGCTGTGCACCAATTGGCTGTCGCATTTTCCTGCAGTACAGCACAGGGCTCATGGTGTTGGGGATAATATACTAGCATGGTTTGAGGATTGGTTAACGGAGAGAAAACAGACAGTAGGAATAAACGGGTTTTTCTCGGGATGGCAGACTTAACTAGTGGGGTACCGCAAGGATCAGTGCTTGGCCCCCAGCTATTCACAATCAATATCAACGATGAGGGGACCAAATGTAATACAGGTTGAAACCTCCCTTATACTGCACCCTTGGGACCTGGCCTGTGCCGAATACGGGATTTTGCCGGATGAGAGGAGGTTGGCGCCCGGGACAGGCCCAAAATGTCAGCATGCCCTTGGCGGGCCGCGAAGGAAATGTCGGCGGGCCGAGTGTCTGTCCGTCCCCAGCGGGTGTCGGCGGGCCCCAAAGTCGGGGTGGAGGTCGGCTGCGTTCTGCGCATGCGCCCCCGGCCGCCAGAATCATGCCAGATATGGGGTGGTGCTGGATAAGGGAGTCCCGGATAAGGCGGGTCCAACCTGTATATCCAAATTTGCTTATGATACAAAGCTAGCTGGGAATGTAAGTAGTGAGGAGGATGCAAAGAGACTTCAAGGGGACATAGACAGGCTAAGTGAGTGGGCAACAACATGGCAATGGAATATAATGTGGAGAAATGTGAAATTACCCATGTTGGTAGGAAAAACAGAAAAACAGTATTTTTTAAATAGCGAGAGATTGGGAAATGTTGGTGTCCAGAGGGACCTGGGTGTCCTTGTACACGAATCACTGAAAGTTAACATGCAGGTACAGCAAGCCATTAAGAAAGCAAATGGTATGTTGGCCTTTATTACAAGAGGATTTGAGTATGAGTAAAGATGTCTTACAGCAATTATATAGGGCCATGGTGAGACCGCAACTGGAATATTGTGTACAGTTTTGGTCTCCTTACCTAAGGAAGGATATACTTGCCATTGAAGGAGTGCAACAAAGGTTCACCAGACTGATTCTTGGGAAGGGGGGATTGTCCTATGAGAAGAGATTGACTAGACTAGGCCTATATTCTCTAGAGTTTAGAAGAATGAAGGGTGATCTCATTGAAACATACAAAATTCTTACAGGGCTTGAAAGAGTAGATGCAAGGAGGATGTTTCCTCTGGCTGTGGAGTCTAGAGCCAGGGGTCACAGTCTCAGGATAAGGGGTCGGTCATTTAGGATTGAGATGAGGAGGAATTTCTTCACTCCCGAGGGTTGTGAATCTTTGGAATTCTCTATATTCAAGACAGAGATCGATAGATTTTTGAATATTAAGGGAACCCAGAGATTTGGGGACAGTGCAGGAAAGTGGAGTTGAGGTAGAAGATCAGCCATGATCTTATTGAATGGTGGGCGGGGGAGGGGGTGGAGGGGAGGGAGTTGGATCTGCTGCAGTCAGCCCTGGAGTGGTCTGAGATGCAGTGCAGAATTTTGACGCCATGTATAGGAACCCTACCAATGCAGGCTGACCACACCTGGACTCGAATGTGGGAAAAAAACCTATCAAATCAGTACCGCGACTGACAAATGCTAAAAATGTACCAATTTAAAAGTAGAACGTTTAGAGTTTGGAAACTTTAACCTGAATTTTTCACCGAAGCGCAGCCCCTGCCGGATTCACAGCCGTTGCCCAGCGTGCTCTCTGATTCGCCAAGAGTAAGTTTTGCTTCTAGCATGTGTTTGGTCCCTCACAATCCAGACACAATACTCCAGATGTCATACGTCATATGTCACACTTTGTTTTTAAACAGAAATATAGTCAATTAGTGCAGCACGTTCCCGATCCAGAACAGTAAACTTGCGGCATTTTCCAATCTGCACAGTCCCCTCGCCAAACAGCAATTAAACTCTAATTGGCCTCAGACTCTGTTTATTTAACAACAATTAGACTTTATGGGACACCTTAGCAGCAGAATAATACTTTGTGCATTCCATGGTATAGCACTCCCATCCTTGTGAAGCAGAAATGCTATTTTACTTAACAATGAACAATGCCACAGAACTGTTGGTATCTAAAATGAAAAAATAAATACTTTGGGTCACGTAGAAAAACATGTGGATGCACATACCAGATTTGCACGATTCAAATAATAGTCTGCAATTTAACGCCAGTGATTGCTAAATAAATGCAAGGTTGGACACAAAGAAAGACTTGAATTAATATAACACCTTTCATGACCTCAGGATGTCATAGAATAACATGGAATATATAGCACAGAAACAGGCCATGCTGGCGTTTATGCTCCACTCGAGCCTCCTGCCACCTTTGCTCATCTAACTCTATCAGCATAATCCTCTATTCTGTTCTTCATATATTTAGCCTCCCCTTGAATGCATCTATACCATTCGCCTCAACTACTCCCTGTGTGTAGCGAGATCCACATTCTCACCATTCTCTGGGTAAAGAAGTTTCTTTGGAATTCCCTATTTGATTTCTTGGTGACTGTCTTATATTGATGACCTCTAGTTTTGGTCTTACCCACAAGTGGAAACATTCTCTGGCCGGGATTTGTTTCGGCGCTTGGAGGGAAGGCTCAGTGGCGGTTCCGCTGTCAAAATGTAAAAGATTGACCGGGTCGGGATCCCACTGTGAACCCGCCTCCGCGTCAGTTTCCCAAGTGCCGGATGTTTCCAGAAGAGTGGACAAGGGAGAACCAGTTGATGTGGTATATTTGGACTTTCAGAAGGCTTTCGACAAGGTCCCACACAAGAGATTAATGTGCAAAGTTAAAGCACATGGGATTGGGGGTAGTGTGCTGACATGGATTGAGAACTGGTTGTCAGACAGGAAGCAAAGACTAGGAGTAAATGGGGACTTTTCAGAATGGCAGGCAGTGACTAGTGGGGTACCACAAGGTTCTGTGCTGGGGCCCCAGCTGTTTACACTGTACATTAATGATTTAGACGAGGGGATTAAATGTAGTATCTCCAAATTTGCGGATGACACTAAGTTGGGTGGCAGTGTGAGCTGCGAGGAGGATGCTATGAGGCTACAGAGTGACTTGGATAGGTTTGGTGAGTGGGCAAATGCATGGCAGATGAAGTATAATGTGGATAAATGTGAGGTTATCCACTTTGGTGGTAAAAACAGAGAAACAGACTATTATCTGAATAGTGACAGATTAGGAAAAGGGGAGGTGCAAAGAGACCTGGGTGTCATGGTACATCAGTCATTGAAGGTTGGCATGCAGGTACAGCAGGCGGTTAAGAAAGCAAATGGCATGTTGGCCTTCATAGCGAGGGGATTTGAGTACAGGGGCAGGGAGGTGTTGCTACAGTTGTACAGGGCCTTGGTGAGGCCACACCTGGAGTATTGTGTACAGTTTTGGTCTCCTAACCTGAGGAAGGACATTCTTGCTATTGAGGGAGTGCAGCGAAGGTTCACCAGACTGATTCCCGGGATGGCGGGACTGACCTATCAAGAAAGACTGGATCAACTGGGCTTGTATTCACTGGAGTTCAGAAGAATGAGAGGGGACCTCATAGAAACGTTTAAAATTCTGATGGGTTTCGACAGGTTAGATGCAGGAAGAATGTTCCCAATGTTGGGGAAGTCCAGAACCAGGGGACACAGTCTAAGGATAAGGGGTAAGCCATTTAGGACCGAGATGAGGAGGAATTTCTTCACCCAGAGAGTGGTGAACCTGTGGAATTCTCTACCACAGAAAGTTGTTGAGGCCAGTTCACTGAATATATTCAAAAAGAAGTTAGATGAAGTCCTTACTACTAGGGGAATCAAGGGGTATGGTGAGAAAGCAGGAATGGGATACTGAAGTTGCATGTTCAGCCATGAACTCATTGAATGGCGGTGCAGGCTAGAAGGGCCGAATGGCCTACTCCTGCACCTATTTTCTATGTTTCTATCTGCCTGCACTTTACCGAGCTGATATTAAACGGCAGGTGAGCCAATTGAAATAGTTAAGAGTTAGGTAAAAGGTATTTAAATAGCATTTTACCATCTACTTACCATTTTTCCAGCTTTTTCACCAGGCGCTCGGGGATCACGACAGGCAAGTAGGTCGGGTTTTCAATTATTCTCCATCCATCTGAAAAGGTGACAGCTGCAAAACTGGTATAAAAGCTACCATTTCACAGCTGTTCACTTTCCAATGTTAGAAACTGGAACCTTCAGGATTTGGAACACATTTGAGCTTTATGCAATTTGGAAGTGTTTGGACTAAACTCTCTATTCACTGTCACTTCCTTAGAACAACCTCTCTCGCCGTTGACAGATCTGCCATCTATTCCATCAGCACAGTACCCTTGAAAAAATCTCACCTTGGTGCTCAGAATCCCACCACAATCAGCCCCAACACCAACATTACCAGGCACACCAACAACAGCACCAACTTTCTCCGCAATAAACTGATGCTGCACAGGACACAGCATCAGCACCTGAGCACATTGCTGCCTGGGATGGCCTCACCATGGCCACATTTACTTCACTTGACGCTGCACACTCTGGCTGCCAGGTTGGCACCACCTCACACCAGCTCCATAAAGCATCCCTGCAATGCCCAAGCCATTTCTTTCAGACTCATCACCATTGTGGGGAGTACCCTTATGTCTCACCATTCATTACAACTCACTAAGCCACTTCCAAAGGGCCAAATCTGTCCAAGAAGGCAAAGTGTGCAAATAAAGATTTCAATGTTTGACAACACATTAGCAGAAACTTTACATAAACATTACATAAAACACCCAAGTGCCTACCCTTGTGTGTTGTTAGTTGGTACGATTGGACAAGGATGAGTGTGAGGGGTGGCTAGTGAGATGGGGATGTGATAATGTAGATAGAGAGAGAGGGATGGATGGAGGTTCAAGGTAAGTTGGTGTGAGTGAGGATGTGCAGGAGTAGGGTAGGGAAGGCAGAGTGATGGGGGTGTGATTCGTGGCATAGCAGGATGAGGTTGAGTGTGGCTTTGCAGTAACGTTTCGTGATCTACTGAGATCATTGAAAGATTTGCGCCACTGCAGGCAGCTCCTCGACATCCCTGCTTGTGCCCTCCTGTGCAATGTGCAACCAGGCTGCGATGGTCTCCTGGGGAGCTTTCTTCCGCCCATTGGAAGGGAAGAGAACCTCCGTGCGTGCTGTGTATCCCTCTATAAGCATATGGAGGGAGTGATGGGAGAGCCTGAGTGCAGCCGTGCACCTCTGCGCAGTGTTTGTCAATGTTTGCAGCAACTCGATGCTGTAGAACACTGACAGCACAACTGTCAAAATAAAGTTGGCTATGGTCCCTTTAAGAAAACTGGCTGATGAATTGTCATCAAATTACATCATCAGACCCGCTTCTTTTTAATTGGCCAGGAACCTTGCTGGGCGGGCTTAGCAAGCCCAATCACGTGCAAGTTGTGGTGGAAGCCGGCATGGAGACAGGAGTGGGGTTGGAACCAACCCCCAATGTTGCCCGCCTCACTCCTGGCCCGGTAAGCCTCTTGAGTCTAATCTATCAAAACCTTTTATAAGAACATAAGAATTAGGAGCAGGAGTAGGCTATACAGTCCCCGAGCCTGCTCCGCCATTCAATAAGATCATGGCTGATCATCGACCTCAACTCCACTTTCCTGCCCAATCCCCATATCCCTTGATTCCCCTGGAGTCCAAAAATCAATCGATCTCAGCCTTGAATATACTCAACGCTTCAGCATCCGCAGCCCTTTGGGGCAGAGAATTGCAAAGGAGTAACCCTCCGAGTGAAGAAATTCCTCCTCATCTCAGTCCTAAATGGCTGGCCCTTTATCCTGAGACTGTGCCCCTAGTTCTAGACTCCTCAGCCAGGGGAAACAATCTATCAGCTTCTATCCTGTCCATACTCCTCAGAACCTTAAATGTTTCACTGAAATCACTTCTCATTCTTCTAAACTAGAGTATAGACCCAGTCTCCTCATGAGACAACCCTCTCATCCCAGGAATCAATCGAATTTTAAAATAATTTTAAAGACCTCTATTAGGTCACCCCTCAGCCTTCTCTTTTCAAGAGAAAAGAGCCCCGGCCTGTTCATCCTTTCCTGATAGGTACAACCTCACATTTCTGGTATCACCCTTGTAAATCTTTATTTACCCTTTCCAATGCCTCTATATCCTTTTTATAATATGGCGACCAGAATTGTACCAAGGTTCGACACAAGTTTAGCCTAACATCTCTACTTTTCAATTCTATCCCTCTAGAAATGAACCCTGGTTCTTGGTTTGCTTTTTTTAATGGCCTTATTCACCTACGTCGCTATTTCTAGTGATCTTTGTATTTGTACTCCGAGATACCTTTGCTCTTCTACCCTATTTATGTGACCTCCTTATTTTTCTTACCAAATGTAATACCTCACACTTAACTGTGTTGAAATTAATTTGCCAATTATATGCCCATTCTGCAAGTTTATTAATGTCTTCTTGCAATTTGTTACAGTCCCCCTCATTATTGACTGTCGCCCTCCCAAATTTGGTGTCATCCGCAAATTTAGAAATTGTGTCTTTGATTCCAAAGTCTAAATCGTTAAGATAAATTGTGAACAACAGTGGTCCCAGCACTGATCCTTGTGGAACACCACTACCCACCTTCTGCCACTGTGAATAGTTACCCTTTATCCTTACTCTCTGCTTTCTGTCTTGAAGCCAGCTCACTATCCATTCTGCTACTTGTCCCCTGACTCCACATTCTCTGACCTTGTTCATCAGTCTATTATGTGGTACCTTATTGAAGGCCTTTTGGAAATCTAGATAAATTACAACTATTGCATTACCCTTGTCTACTCTCTCTGTTACCACTTCAAAGAATTCAATGAGGTTGGTCAAGCAAGACATTCCTCTTTGAAATAACTGCTGACTTCATTATTTGGTTTCTAGACGGTTTTCTATTTTTTCCTTTAGTAGGAATTCCATTATTTTTCCTACCACCAATGTAAAGCTTACTGGTCTATAATTCCTTAAAGATGCTTTATCTCCCTTCTTAAATATAGGTATAATGTTAACTATCTGCCAGTCTTCTGGCACTGTACTTTTTTCTCACCATTAATAAATACGTGTAATAGTGGGCTGAATCTTAACTCCCAAAAACAAATTGATTGGGGTTGTGTCACAGGTTAAAATGCAAAAATCTGAAACAGGAACCAAACCCACCTCAAATCTGCCCAATTCCTGTTTTAACGGTTTCAGGACGTGGAACGGGCGACCAATCCACTCACAGGAAGCGGGTATAGTCATTTAAATGTTATAATGATGCTGACTGCCTTAATTTTAACAGTCATTCTATTTTTAACTCATTTCCCAGGCCTCGGGAAACCTGACAGGGGAAAGTAGGCGAGAAAGGCTGAATGCATGAGATAAGTGCCTTTACAGCGCTGCTTGTAGGCCAGGAGGAACAGGAGTGTTTCCACCAGGCTCAACAAGCTACCCAGTAAACCGCCCCCCACCCGCCGATCTGTCTGCTTCCGCCCCCCCCCCCCACCATTGAACTCCCCGGCCACCATCTACTCCCCCTGACCACCATCGGACCCCCTGACCAACATCGCACCCCTGGCCACCATTGGACCCCCGGCTACCATCTGCTCCCCCCAACTCCCGACCACCATCAGACCCCCTGACCAACATCGGACCCCCTGACCAACATCGGACCCCCTGACCAACATCGTACCCCCGACCACCATCTGCTCCCACCATCTGCACACCCCCCCCACCGACCACTATCGGAGCCCTCTGACCACCATATTCTCCCCCCAACAACCGACCACTATCGGACCCCGACCACCATATTCTCCCCCCAATCCCTGACCACCATCGGACCAACGACCACCATCTGCTTCCACTATCTGCCCCTCCCCCCCGACCACCATTGAACCCTCCGACCATCATCTGCCCCCCCCCCCAACCACCATCTGCCCCCCCCCAACCACCATCAGACCCCCAACCACCATCTGCTCCCCCCCCACCACCATCGGACCCCCAACCACCATCTGCCCACCCCCCAACCACCATTGGACCCCCAACAACCATCTGCCACTATGAGCTGTACATTTAACAGTTATGTGCCTAACAGCCCTGTATGATCCAACTTTCTGGCAGGTGTGTGATATTTGGAACAACCTGTGCTATTTCCAATAGCAGGTGGTTAAAACAACATCCGTTACAACACATCATGCCATCATCATCATGACACGCTGTCTACTGCATTGCCACTCTGCTGAAGAGGATATAAGACACATGACTCGCAATGGCTTAAAACAGTCTCTTATCACCATGCCAACGGCATCCACTTGGCAAAACCTAACTGCAAGCCACCACAATGTTTTTAAAAAGACTGTTGCTACCTTGGGGAGGGAACTTTGATGCAACATGAAGCTGTAATCTGCAAGCAACACAATGCATTTGAAAGATCCTTAAAATAATCAGTAAAATAGCTTGAAGTAAGCCAGCTATTTTACTTGGGCAATTAGAGAAATGACTATAAGACATGAATAACAATTTGCATTCAGATGGTGCCTTAGAATATAGAATAAACATCCCACAGCACTTCACAATGGCATAAAAATGGATGCCGAGCCAAAGGAAATATTAGGAAGTGACCAAAAATTTGGTCAAAGATGCAGGTTTTAAGGAGGGCCTCAAAGGCGGAGAAATGGGTGGAGGTACCTCGGAAGGAAATTCTAGTGTGTGCACAAGACAACTGAAGGCATGGTCGCCAATGGTGGGGTGAAGGGAAGGAGGAACGGAGAGGTCAGGATCGGTTGTAGGGCTGGTGGAAGTTGCAGAGATAGGAAGGGGTAAGGCCATGAAGGGATTTAAACTCAAGGATGAGAGTTTTAAATTGGAGGCATTGGGGGACTGGAATTCAATGTGGGTGGGTCAGCAAAGACAGAGGTGATGGGCAGGGACAGACTGGCCATGAATGGTTCCATATCACTGCAATATCGGGTGCCCCCCTTTTCCGTGGGTGTCCCGCTCCCTTCCGGGGGGTCAGTTCCATCCCTGGTCATGCGTGAGTGAAACTTGGTGCAGGATAGGATATGCGCAGCAGAATTTCGGATGAGCTGGAGGTTACATATGGTAGAGATGGGAGACTGGCTGGGAAAGCATTGGAGTAGTTGAGTCTGGAGTTGGCAAATGTATGGATGAGGGTTTCAATGGCAGATGGGCTGAGGCAGCAACAAAGACGGGCAATGTTATAAGAACATAAAAAATAGGAGCAGGAGTAGGCCATACGGCCCCTCGAGCCATTCAATTAGATCATGGCTGATCCGATCATGGACTCAGCTCCACCTCCCTGCTCGCTCCCACAACCCCTTATCCCCTTATCGTTTAAGAAACTGTCTATTTCTGTCTTAAATTTATTCAATGTCCCAGCTTCCACAGCGCTCTGTGGCAGTGAATTCCACAGATCCACAACCCTCTGAGAGAAGAAATTTCTCCTCATCTCAGTTTTAAATGGGCGGCCCCTTATTCTAAGATCATGCCCTCTAGTTCTAGTCTCCCACATCAGTGGAAACATCCTCTCTGCATCCACCCTGTCAAGCCCCCTCATAATCTTATACGTTTCGATAAGATCACCTCTCGTTCTTCTGAATTCTAATGAGTAGAGGCCCAACCTACTCAACCTTTCCTCATGGGTTAACCCCTTCATCTCCGGAACCAACCTAGTGAACCTTCTCTGAACTGCCTCCAAAGCAAGTATATCCTTTCATAAATATGGAAACCAAAACTGCAAGAGGTAGTGTGTAGGCAGTCTTTGCGATGGAGAGAATTTGGGGGTCAGAAGCTCATAAGAACATAAGAATTAGGAACAGGAGTAGGCCATCTAGCCCCTCGAGCCTGCTCCGCCATTCAACAAGATCATGGCTGATCTGGCAGTGGACTCAGCTCCACTTACCCGCCCACTCCCCGTAACCCTTAATTCCCTTATTGGTTAAAAATCTATCTATCTGTGATTTGAATACATTCAATGAGCTAGCCTCAACTGCTTCCTTGGGCAGAGAATTCCACAGATTCACCACCCTCTGGGAGAAGAAATTCCTTCTCAGCTCGGTTTTAAATTGGCTCCCCCGTATTTTGAGGCTGTGCCCCCTCGTTCTAGTCTCCCCGACCAGTGGAAACAACCTCTCTGCCTCGATCTTGTCTATCCCTTTCATTATTTTAAATGTTTCTATAAGATCACCCCTCATCCTTCTGAACTCCCAACGAGTAAAGACCCAGTCTCCTCAATCTATCATCATAAGGTAACCCCCTCATCTCCGGAATCAGCCTAGTGAATCGTCTCTGTACCCCCTCCAAAGCTATTATATCCTTCCTTAAGTAAGGTGACCAAAACTGCACGCAGTACTCCAGGTGCGGCCTCACCAATATCCTGTACAGTTGCAGCAGGACCTCCCTGCTTTTGTACTCCATCCCTCTCGCAATGAAGGCCAACATTCCATTCGCCTTCCTGATTACTTGCTGCACCTGCAAACTAACTTTTTGGGATTCATGCACAAGGACCCCCAGGTCCCTCTGCCCCGCAGCATGTTGTAATTTCTCCCCATTCAAATAATATTCCCTTTTACTGTTTTTTTCCCCCAAGGTGGATGACCTCACATTTTCCGACATTGTATTCCATCTGCCAAACCTTAGCCCATTCGCTTAACCTATATAAATCTCTTTGCAGCCTCTCTGTGTCCTCTACACAACCTGTTTTCCCACTAATCTTTGTGTTATCTGCAAATTCTGTTACACTACACTCTGTCCCCTCTTCCAGGTCATCTATGTATATTGTAAACAGTTGTGGTCCCTGTGGCACACCACTAACCATCGATTTACAACCCGAAAAGGACCCATTTATCCCGACTCTCTGCTTTCTGTTAGCCAGCCAATTCTCTATCCATGCTAATACATTTCCTCTGACTCCGCGTATCTTTATCTTCTGCAGTAACCTTTTGTGTGGCACCTTATCGAATGCCTTTTGGAAATCTAAATACACCATATCCATCGGTACACCTCTATCCACCATGCTCGTTCTATCCTCAAAGAATTCCAGTAAATTAGTTAAACATGATTTCCCCTTCATGAATCCATGCTGCGTCTGCTTGATTGCACTATTCCTATCTAGATGTCCCGCTATTTCTTCCTTAATGATAGTTTCAAGCATTTTCCCCACGACAGATGTTAAACTAACCTGCCTTTTGTCTGCACCCTTTTTTAAACAAAGATGTTACATTAGCTGCTTTCCAATCCGCTGGTACCTCCCCAGAGTCCAGAGAATTTTGGTAGATTATAACGAATTCATCTGCTTTAACTTCTGCCATATCTATTAATACTCTGGGATGCATTTCATCAGGACAAGGGGACTTGTCTACCTTGAGTCCCATTAGCCTGTCCAGCACTACCCCCCTAGTGATAGTGATTGTCTCAAGGTCCTCCCTTCCCACATTCCTGTGACCAGCAATTTTTGGCATGGTTTTTGTGTCTTCCACTGTGAAGACCGAAGCAAATTAATTGTTTAACGTCTCATCCATTTCCACATTTCCCATTATTAAATCCCCCAATGAGAATGCATACTGAACATGGATATTAAATGTATACAGACATTTAAGTCGAGAAGTTTAGAACGTGGGAATTATATGTGGACAGTATAAGCTAACAAAGAATTCATGGAGGAATAGCCATGACATCTCAGACTCGAGACTGCAAAATATTACAATACTAACACAGTTTTTAAAAAAACCCACAGCTTGCAAAAAACCTCAAGGACGTATTAACTCACACTGCTGACCTGAAACATTAACAGTAAGGGAATAATGGGCCTTTGTATAAAATCAGACCATTCTTAGATCGGCTTATGAGTGGACAAAGGGAAAGAGGGATCAAAGAGGATAGGCTGAACTAGGATGTCACTCTAATTGTATCTTGTTATCTTTTACCGAAAATGTATAACCGTCGACCCTTTACAATGTAACGTCACTTTGTCCGTAGGAAGTAGGTGCGATCTATCAGAAAGCATTCCTTCTGTCTGATAAAGTCCCCGAGCGGGATTTGCCTTGAAATAAAAGCTTGCTTTGTTTAAAGCAGAATCGGTATTCGACTCAGTGATTTCGCTGTACCAGATTGAGGGAAAAGAATCCACAAATCAACATTTGGTGTCAGAAGTGGGATCTCAACGGACAACTGCCGAAAACTTGCGAATTAAGAGCCAGACTAGCCTTGGACGAGATGAGGGGAAAGTGGCCACTGGAGTAAGTATACTTTCAATACTGCTCCAGTTTCCCCCCGGTTTCAAAAGTCTGAGGACAGTTTAGCCACTCGCTGGTTCTCAGGTAGTGTCTGAACGAGATCCAGGACAATCTGGTCAATACCTTTCAAACTTAGAATAGGGATAGAGATAGGGAAATGCGCGGTGACGCAAACCGAGCGGTGACTCGGAAAGATAGGTTAGAATAGGTAAATAGGGGTGGGTTCGAGGCCCAGTGTCTGCGTGGGTTCGAGGCCCAGTGTCTGTGTGGGTTCAAGGCCCAATCGTGTGGCGACACGAACAGTAAAACCGCGCGGCTACGCGGAAAGAGAGAGAGAATCGCGCGATCCGCGTAGGGAAACGCGGAGGTTAGGGAATTACGTAAAATTAAGCCGTGGGGCGACGCGGGACTGTGTAAATTTAAAATTGTACTTATTTCAGGTACGGCGTCGATCTTGTATATCACTTGGTCTGCCTAGGCTCTGGATAAGATAACTTAAACCACCACGGGGCGACGTGGGGACAATCGGGACTAATTAGGACCCTGATCCAATGTGCGGCGACACAAGGATAGGTAATTTAGATAAAACTACGAATTCCCTGAAAGGTCATGGATCCAAAAATAGAGCCAGCCAAAACAATTAATCGGAAAGAAGAGAGACTCTTGTGAACGTCTGTTTTAAGATGAGAAGTGCTTGTGTGATTTTGACTGTGGATAAGAAAGCCTGTTTGGAAAACCGGGGAGTTGTGGTTTGTTTTAGCTCCACCCACTTTTTCAAACAGAGTGAAAGTTTTTTTAACCCTTCGTAGTGTTGTCCTGTATGTGGGAAGTTTAAGAATGTGAACCTTATTGAATTACGTATATTCGGATGATAAGTTACGGAGCCAGGAAATACACAAAGGATAGGTTTGTTGAGTAAAAGAAAATGCAATGATTGATATACATGGTCCCGGTGGTTAAAAAATAATTTATTTGACATGCTCACTTACTTGTCGAAAGAAAACATGCAATGATTGATTACATTGGGTTGAAAGACGTAAATTTAGTCTCGGAATGAGATAAAGAATGCCTTAAAAAAAAACTTCTAAGCTCAAAAAAGTTTTAAATAAAGATTGAAATTACAAAGTTTGAATTGGGATTTTGAGATATTCAGAGAAGACACAGCAAAATACTGAGATGGATTCAAAAGGATTCAAAAAAATTATTATTATATTAAATCTGCAGTTTAGAAGAGACAGTATAACACGACCTTGAGGCTGGAACAATTGAGATAACGAAAAGCAGCCCTTAGTCTACGTGCCAGACTTCCCTCTCGTTATGGAAAAGACGAAAAAAAAGACGTAACGTACTAAATAGGTGCTGAAAGAGAAAAAAAAAATGTTCTGAGATTTTAAATTATGAGAAAAGTTCCACTGCAGTCTGAAAAAATGCATCACTTCTGTCGAGTTGGCAGAAAAACTCCATTAAATTAGGGCTTTCATTGACAGAAGGAGGACATATTAAAAACCGTAGACGTCTTAAAGAAAGAGTGTGCGCACGAGAAACGTACTAAGAGTTCCACTGGGACCTCTGAGAAAGGTATCGATAGACTACGTAGTTAAATGGTTGGCTTTGCATTGACCGAGGCTGATGACGAAATTGAATTTCAGTAAACAATTAGCTATTAAAAATGTGTGGTCTCGTTTTAAATCAATTTAAAAAATATCTTTGGCAAGTATTTGAATTAGAAGTTAAAAAAAATTGGAGTTTAATCAAATGCTGCCTTTCCTGATGAGAAGACTTTTTTTTTCAGATGGTTACGTGAAGTCACGTAATGACATCAGGTCTTCTTACAAACCTGTAAAGGAGTTAACCCTTTCCATTGACAGCCGTTTTATTCTGAACATTATTAATTTGGATTTCTTAATAGAAAAAAGACTCACCTAACAGAGAAAATGGTGCGATAGTCAGAATGAAAATAAAAACAGAACTAGCTTATGTAATAATACTTGCCTGATACAATAAAGAAATAGATACTCAAACAAAACAAATTGAAAAGTTAAAAGGCTAAGATAAATAAGCTGAAAGAGATCCACAAACCCAACTTAACCCTGACCTCCGATTTCATGGAGTGACCTCGACATGCATGGATAAAAGGTGAGTCAGACTACCAGTCCCAGTCGTGAAAGGCATAGCAAACACTCCCGCCGATCGAGATGCGGAGGTGCTGTGCAGTCAGATAGCTCCGAACTACCCCACCATAGATGTCTATGTGCCCTGGAAACCGAACGAAATGATGGCCCTTCTGGCCACCATACCAGATCGAAAGAGAGAACTTGTCAAGTTTATAGATCATCTTCGAACTACTATTTCAGTTTATAATGCAGAATCAAAGGACCTGTGGGCCCTGGTAAAGCAAACCCTGAGCCCAACTGAGCATGCCCGATTTCTAACTCACCTAGGACGTGCTACTCATGATGCATTGTTAGCTGCTTACCCTAACAATGCCCAGGACCGCCTAAACGTTGTCTTTAATGCCCTCAGCACGACCCTTCAGAAGCCCATCAGTATGGCAGCAGTATTAGAAACTAAACCCAAATGAGACGAAACTGCTGACGAATTAGATAATGCCTTCAGGGCAGGAGAGGATTCTCCTCAATTCTGCGCTATAATACTTCAGTGCCTGCCCTATTCGATTGCTCACGCTATCCGGACAAATAATATGAATTGGGCAGATAACAGTAAAGCCCAGATGGAAAGGGCGGTTAAATATTATTGGCAGGAAAAGAAAGGAGAGGGGGTAGGTGCGTCCCCAACCCGGGTCAAGACTGAATACATGACTAGAAAGGAAGAGCCGCCTCGGGTGGAAGGACCAAAACCCGACCCAAGGGGATACCAGGTGGAACCGCAGTATTGCGTGCAGGGTTGGGTGGATAAACAGGGATACGGTTATACCAAACACCCAAATGGCCCGAGCCCTGCTAATTACGGACCGCCCTATTGTCCCCGGCCTGGTATGGGAAGAGGTCGGGCTGGGAAAGACGAGATGGATGCTTTAATTGTGGGCAAGAAGGACATTGGAGTAGAGAGTGTCCCTCCCGTCAGCACGAAAGAGGAAGAGGAGGAAGAGGAGGGGGGCAAGGGGGGAGAGGACGGGGATCTTACACTAACTTCTCCCAGAACAACCCCTTTGGCCAACCGTCCCCCGATTACGTAGCTTGATTGTACAGAGAACCTCCCCGGATGACGAACCGATTTGCCAGTTTCTAGTCCCTCGCACGGCTAAACAAATGCGACAGTGGTTGGGGATGATCAATTACTGCAGATCCTGGATCCCTAATGTCGCCCTGATGACTAAGCACCTCACACCATATACAAACAAGGAAGGCAGATTTAAAATAAAAACCGCAGACGTCCAAGCCTTTAAGGAACTAAAGACAGCTCTGCTGCATGCTCCAGCTTTGGGCCGGCCCCTCTATGACCAGCCCTTTCAACTGTATTGTACAATCCTGAAAGACTGTGCTACCGTTGTCTTAACACCTCTCACTCCGTAGCTGCCCTCCTGGGCCAACTGCACACTCAACACCTTACAATGGCCAGGCAAAGCAGATATGAGACCTACCTACTAAATAATCCTAAGCTGACCTTTCGGCACTGTACTGCCATTAATCCGGCCTGTTTTCTTACTGAGCCACCCCAAGATGAGGAAGAACCCAGTCATGATTGTTTATCTTTAATTCAAGAGGCCTCATCAGTCAGGGAAGATTTAGTTGATGTACCAATGGAAGACCCAGACTGTATTATGTATGTTGACGGAAGCTCTTCTATTGATCCAGAAGGTGCATGAATTTCAGGATACGCCATAGTAAACCAGGAGAATCAGGTCTTGGAATCTGCCGCCTTTGAAACCTATTCCGCCCAACAAGCTGAACTATTCCCACAGGGGAATGAGATATCCCATAAGCAACTAGTATCTGACTTGTTGCAAGCCCTCATGCTCCCCAAGCGCATTGCCATTGTTAAATGTACCGCCCACACCACCGGAAAATCCCCGATTGATATAGGGAACCACTGTGCTGACAAAGAGGCTAAACAGGCCCCTCGTGACCAACAAATGGTAGTGCCCAGAATGATGAGTCAGACTAAAAGTCCTGCAAAGGATAAGTTAGCCTCGGAAAAACCAATGCCAACCATCCAAGATGTCATTAAAGCACAGGAGGACGCTCCTGAAAAAGAAAAACTATTGTGGAAAAATTATGGATGTATTTATGACAATGTTTCTAAACTCTGGACCACTCCCGCGGAACAGACTTGCATGTCTGACGAGTTGGCTCTATGGGTTATTGAATGTATGCATTTTGCTACTCATTGTGGAGCAAGGACCACGAGTGACACACTTTTGGCTACTTGGTGGCACCCTAGACTCCAGGCGCTCGCTCAGAACATCAGTAGCCGTTGCCTGGTTTGCCAGCAACATAATCCAGGGAAAGGAGTCCCCTGTGATTGGGGTAAAACGCCCCTACCTGAAGGTCCCTTTGAGACATTGCAGTTGGACTACATTGAGTTGCAAAATGTTCAGTGTTACAAATATGTGTTAATAATAGTAGATGTGTTTAGCAGATGGATTGACGCCTACCCTACCCTGGACAATAAGGCTCAAACTGTTGTTAAGATGTTAATGAGGGAAAGGGAAGGTGCAACGAGACCTGGGTGTCATGGTACATCAGTCATTGAAGGTTGGCATGCAGGTACAGCAGGCGGTTAAGAAAGCAAATGGCATGTTGGCCTTCATAGCGAGGGGATTTGAATACAGGGGCAGGGAGGTGTTGCTACAGTTGTACAGGGCCTTGGTGAGGCCACACCTGGAGTATTGTGTACAGTTTTGGTCTCCTAACTTGAGGAAGGACATTCTTGCTATTGAGGGAGTGCAGCGAAGGTTCACCAGACTGATTCCCGGGATGGCGGGACTGACCTATCAAGAAAGATTGGATCAATTGGGATTGTATTCACTGGAGTTCAGAAGAATGAGAGGGGACCTCATAGAAACGTTTAAAATTCTGACGGGTTTAGACAGGTTAGATGCAGAAAGAATGTTCCCAATGTTGGGGAAGTCCAGAACCAGGGGTCACAGTCTGAGGATAAGGGGTAAGCCATTTAGGACCGAGATGAGGAGAAACTTCTTCACCCAGAGAGTGGTGAACCTGTGGAATTCTCTACCACAGAAAGTAGTTGAGGCCAATTCACTAAATATATTCAAAAGGGAGTTAGATGAAGTCCTTACTACTCGGGGGATCAAGGGTTATGGCGAGAAAGCAGGAAGGGGGTACTGAAGTTTCATGTTCAGCCATGAACTCATTGAATGGCGGTGCAGGCTAGAAGGGCTGAATGGCCTGCTCCTGCACCTATTTTCTATGTTTCTATGTTTCTATGAAATTGTTCCTAGATATGGTATCCCAGCTCGACTGATGACCACCTATGTTCTTTCTCTGACTCAGGCTCTGCGAATAGCCCACAACCAGGTTCAAGATGCTCACCTCGACCTCGCAGTTTTACCTGAATTGTCCCTCGTGGCACCAGGGAAGTATGTCCTGATTAAGAAATGGATTCGGAAGGGATTAGAGCCACGATGGGAGGGGCCTTTTCAGGTGTTACTCACTACCCCCACTGCAGCTAAGGTTGAGGGGAAAAGTGCCTGGGTTCACCTGCACCACTGCAAGCTCATCACCCTCTAACAAACCTATTTTACTGGTTATTCTAATTCTTGTTTCTGTTCCAGATTTCCTCTTCTCCATAGCTGAACAAGGCCGTTGGCATCCTAAATGGAACATGGACCAGTTTGAACTTTTACCCGTAGTGATAGACAGCCAGCTACACCGACGGTGACCTGAGAAGAGAGACGGGAAAACTGAACTCTTTTAATCAGCAAAATAATTGGACTATTTATCTGAATCCTGAGCCATAAGATGAAACTGTGTCTGTATGCCACAGTCTGTATAATAGTGTTGATATATGACAGTTTCGGCGCATGGGAGGGGAGACAGAGACAAGAGCTCCATGTAAACACCTTTTTGTACATGTCTTATGTTTATGTGCAAAATGGGAACTTTTCTAGATGTTGGGTGTGTTCACATATCCCTATACATTCCAAAGGGGGAATTCCTTTGCGCCCCGTTCCACTAACCCTAACTGAGACTGTCAGATGGATTCAGAGCCAAACTATCACGAGAGGAGGGGGGCCAATACAAATACGAGAGAGGAAAGGCGGGTCAAAAGAGGGATCACGGAGATCAGGAGGAGTATCATACCGTTACCACATGAACGACCATGGGGAGGTCACCAAGTGGGAGAGTGCTGGAGACCCCATTAATCAGACGTTCTAGGGATGGTACCAACCAACCTACGACCGTGGAAAGGAACCCCCATTCTTAGCCCTGACCAATACCTCGGGGATTGGGAGGCCAACCGGGGACATATGTCTAACCCAAAATGACACCAGTAACAAGGGACATATCATAGAGTACAGCAAATGCCCAAACAGTCTCAACATCACCACAGGTACACGAGTCACCATCCTCTCTCACCTTCCGAATAAAACAGGAGGTTTGTGGGCCCAGTCCTGGGACCCGGAAGCAATATATCAGAAAGCAGCTTTTAACAGCACGTATTTCGTGTGCGGTCATAAGGCATATCCTTGGTTGCCTAGGCGATGGACAGAGTCCTGTTATCTGGGATATGTGGTGCCATTTGTGCGGCAAGTACGTACCCTGGCGGAAGCACATGCCTCCAGCCGATACAAGCGAGCCATCACCCCCGCCGACAAGTTCTTTGTGGTCATGATGTTTCCAATCGGGATAGGACGTCTCATGGATGAAGTACAGAATCTAGAGACGATATTGGAACAGATAGCTAATAATACTATTGAAGCTCTGGAGGGCATCACAGCTGAAATGGTAGCAATAAGGACCGTAGCATTACAAAACCGAATGGCCTTCGATTATCTGTTAGCTGAGAAAGGGGGAACGTGTGCCCTGATAGGATCTGAATGTTGCACTTCCATTCCTGATAGTTCAGAAAACATAACCAATCTCGCTGACCACATAAGAAGGGAGGTAAAGAAGTTATCCACACCAGCAGAAGGATCTAGCTGGTTTGATTGGCTATCAGATGGATCTTGGAGATCCTATCTAATGCATGGGGCAATTATTCTCATCGTAGTAATAATTACCTGTTGTTTGATTGTTGGTTGCCTTAACCTTTGTTGTAAATTAATGATGGCAAGGTTAGCAAACCCTCTTGTGGTCAAGGGCTCCCGAGTTATGATCCAACGAACTAAAGAACTACTCGACAATAACAACAATATGATTCAGGAAATAGAGTGTGAACGGATGAATGCGATACTCCTAGAATAATCCTAAGTGTTATCATGGAATGATAAAAGGGGGGAATGAGAATGCATACTGAACATGGATATTAAATGTATACAGACATTTAAGTCGAGAAGTTTAGAACGTGGGAATTATATATGGACATTATAAGCTAACAAAGAATTCATGGAGGAATAGCCATGACATCTCAGACTCGAGACTGCAAAATGTTACAATACTAACACAGTTTAAAAAACCTCAAGGTCATATTAACTCACACTGCTAACCTGAAACATTAACAGTAAGGGAATAATGGGCCTTTGTGTAAAATCAGACCATTCTTAGATCGGCTTATGAGTGGACAAAGGGAAAGAGGGATCAAAGAGGATAGGCTGAACTAGGATGTCACTCTAATTGTATCTTGTTATCTTTTACCGAAAATGTATAACCGTCATCCCTTTACAATGTAACGTCACTTTGTCCGTAGGAAGTGGGTGCGATCTATCAGAAAGCATTCCTTCTGTCTGATAAAGTCCCTGATCGGGATTTGCTTTGAAATAAAAGCTTGTTTTGTTTAAAGCAGAATCGGTATTCGACTCAGTGATTTCGCTGTGCCAGATTGAGGGAAAAGAATCCACAAATCAACACCTTCTCATCTTCTAAGGGACCAACATTTACTTTAGTCACTCTTTTCCGTTTTATATATCTGTAAAAGCTTTTACTATCTGTTTTTATGTTTTGCGCAAGTTTACTTTCGTAATCTATCTTTCCTTTCTTTATTGCTTTCTTAGTCATTCTTTGCTGTCGTTTAAAATTTTCCCAATCTTCTAGTTTCCCACTAACCTTGGCCACCTTATACGCTTTGGTTTTTAATTTGATACTCTCCTTTATTTCCTTGGTTATCCACGGCTGGTTATCCCTTCTCTTACCGCCCTTCTTTTTCACTGGAATATATTTTTGTTGAGCACTATGAAAGAGCTCCTTAAAAGTCCTCCACTGTTCCTCAATTGTGCCACCATTTAGTCTGTGTTTCCAGTCTACTTTAGCCAACTCTGCCCTCATCCCACTGTAGTCCCCTTTGTTTAAGCTTGGGGTTGAACAGAACGTTGAATTTGCAAACTCTCTGCTTCAGCCTGAGACAGTAGTTGGAGAGGGGTGTAATCGGTGGTGAGGGAAAGGAGTTTGTGGCAGGATCCAAAGATGTTGGAAAAAATTGTGGCTCACCCAGGACTGGATGTTGGATCAGCAGTCTGCCAACATAGAGGCAACGGAGGGATTGAGAGGGGTGGTGAAGAGGTAGAGCTGACCCCATGTCTGTAGATGATGTTGTTAAGTGGAAACATGTGGATTAGGGAGAGGAGGGGGGCAAGGATTGATCCATGATGGAACTACAGAGGTAACGGTCCAGGGGTAGGAAGAGAAGCCATTGCGGGAGATATTAAAGCTAATATCAACAGTAGGTAAGACACAAGTACAAAATTCACAAACCTCGAGTAAAGTTAGACATTTGGATAATGACGACATTCCCACAGGATAATGTATATGTGGAACAGGCACCAAGGAAAGTATCGATTCTTGGTCAGTTAATCCTTTAAAAGGAATTGGATCAATATACTTTGAGAAGCAGGATTGAGGGTTACAGAGATATAACAACACTGCTTGAATCCTTTTCCATGGGGAGGTAGGAATAGAAATGTGTTATTCCGTAGAATGAGCAAGTGAAGTGCGAGGGAAGTCCATAACAGAATAATTATACATTGGCTCCAGGATGGAGTGGGCTTGATGGGCCCATTGGCCTTTACGTTTCAGGCTTCAGGACAACCTATGGTGCCACAAGTTATGCTTCCGTGGCATGGTGGTGTCATTCTGTTGTGACCTGTAACATTGCAATTCACGCTTGTTTCAACAGCCCAGAACGAGGCCTGACAGCTGTACATAGGGCTGAGGGTTTTTTTAAATGGCACTGAAGTGTAAGATTGTCGTACGCTTGATCTACAGGTGGAAGCTTCATTCCCTTCTCAAGACTGTACCATCACAAACTCTTCAAATCAATGATCACCTTGGCGGGCCTGTACCTTTAAATGGAGCGATGTCAGACAGTGCTTATTACAAACACCATGACCCAAGCTGTCAATAATGCGCACAATGGAAGGGTGTTACAAGGCGAGGTCAATTTGTATTATTGACTTGCTGCTTCGCAGGAGGCCAATGCGGGTTGGAGCTTGGAAACTGAGCACGGGCACGTTTGGTTCACGGGATGTGGTGAAACTGATTACATCCGCTGCTGAAACCCTCATCCATGCCTTTGTTACCTCTAGACTTGACTACTCCAATGCACTCCTGGCTGGCCTCCCACATTCTACCCTACGTAAACTTGAGGTCATCGAAAACTCGGCAGCCCGTGTCCTAACTCGCACCAAGTGCTGCTCACCCATCACCCCTGTGCTCACTGACCTACATTGGCTCCTGGTTAAGCAACGCCTCGATTTCAAAATTCTCGTCCTTGTTTACAAATCCCTCCATGGCCTTGCCCCTCCCTATCTCTGTAATCTCCTCCAGCCCCACAACACCCCCCCCCCCCCCCCCGAGATGTCTGTGCTCCTCAAATTCGGGCCTTTGGAGCATCCCTAATTATAACTGCTCAACCATTGGTCGCCGTGCCTTCACCTGATGGGCCCGAAGCTCTGGAACTCCCTGCCTGAACCTCTCTGCCTCTCTACCTCCCCTCCTTTAAGACGCTCCTTAAAACCTACCTCTTTGACCGAGCTTTTGGTCGTCTGCCGTAATTTCTTCTTATGTGGCTTGTTGTCAAATTTATTTGTTTTGTTTTATAACACTCCTGTGAAGCACCTTGGGACGTTTTACTACGTTAAAGGCGCTATATAAATAAAAGTTGTTGTTGGTACCTGTGGTTCACAGAGTGAAACTGACTTGTTTTTCAGTGAGCTGGGGCCGAGTGTAGATAAAGGTTGGCTGATAATCTTGTCTCCCCACTCCAAGCTTTTTTTTTTAGGATAGATCAATGCCTTGGTTCCTCTTGAAGAGATTTCTGTACTTTTATTGGCGTTTTTGCTGCACGATTTATTTGATGATTCTGACTCGCAGGTAAGAACCCTCCCCATGTCCTGCTCCCTTTCATTGAACGTTGCCAAGTTATCATTCCCATCATTATCTGCCAAGGTTTGAATCACAGGATGTAACCTTCTATGGATGGAGGAAACTGGTGCTTGTGTCTGGGCGATTATGTATTCTGAATCCAAAGCTTGTAGAACAAAACTAAAGGGAGAGAGCTTGTGTTGGAGAAAATGTGTCTGCAATATTTGAAGTCAGAGGGGCTGTTTATATTAAAAACTGCCAGACAAATTTCAGACCTCACAAGAGGTATGCATTCTTGGCATAAGGACGTGGTGAAAAGTTTTTTTTAAAAAAAAGCATTACATTTTTTCCTAAAAAAGATTAAATTATGAGGACAGGTTGCAAATACTAGGCTTGTACACCCTTCATTTTAAACAACTACAACTTGTATTTATATAGCGCCTTTAATGTAGTGAAATGTCCCAAGGCGCTTCACAGCAGGATTATGCAATAAGAAGTTAGTGCAGGTGACCATAAGCTTGGTCAAAGAGGTATGTTTTAAGCAGCGTCTTGAAGGAGGAAAGAGAGGTAGAGAGGTTTAGGGAGGGAGTTCCAGAGCTTGGGGCCTAGCCAACAGAAGGCACGGCCACCAATGGTTGAGCGATTATAATCAGGTATGTTCAGGAGGGCAGAATTACAGGTGTGCTGACACCTTGGGGGTTGTGGGGCTGGAAGAGATTACAGAGATAGGGAGGGGCGATGTCATGGAGTGATTTGAAAATAAGGATGAGAATTTTGAAATCGAGGTGTTGCTTAACCGGAAGCTAAATGTAGGTCAGTGAGCACAGGGGTGATGGATGAGTGGGACTTGGTGCGAGTTAGGACACGGGTAGCCGAGTTTTGGATCACCTCTAGTTTACGTAGGGCAGAATATGGGAGGCTGGCCAGGAGTGCATTGGAATAGTCAAGTCTAGAGGTAACAAAGGCAGGGATTTCAGCACCCGATGAGCTGAGGCAAGGGCAGAGACGGGCGATGTTACGGAGGTGGAATTAGGTGGTCTTAGTTATGCTGTGGATATGTGGTCGAAAGCTCATTTCAGGGTCAAATATGACACCAAGGTTGTGGACAGTCTGGTTCAGCCTCAGACAGAAGTTGGGGAGAGGGATGGAGAGGGATTAAAGGGTGATTTAATTGAGGTGTTTAAGATGATTAAAGGAGTTGATAGGAGAGAAAATATTTCCTCTGATGGGGGGGGGGGGGGGGGGGAACGCCAGAACAAGGCGGCATAACTTTAAAATTAGAGCCAGGCTGTTCAGGGGTGATGTCAGGAAGCACCTTTTCACACAAAGGGCAGTGGAAATCTGGAACTCATTCCCCCAAAAAGCTGCTGAGGCTGGGGCTCAATTGAAAAATTCAAACTGATTCAAACAGATTTTTGTTAAGTAAGGGTATTAAAGGATATGGAACCAAGGCAGGTAGATGGAGTTAAACTACAGCACAGCCATGATCTCACTGAATGGCAGAACAGGCTCGAAGGGTTGAATGGCCTCCTCCTGTCCTTGTGTTGTATTATGGCCTGTTGCTCGCTTAAACTTGGTTGATATTTGCTTTGTGTAGGATTCTTACAGCCAATAGAGTGACAGGAACTTTCCATCCAATCAATCCAGGCTGGATTTAAACCAAGGCCCTGAAAAACCAATACCCGACCCACTGCCCTCCCTTGGAATCGGAAGTTTATTCTCATTCATTTTATTGCTGGTTTCCATTCTTAAATTATTTTTATCCCCTGCTTTTTAGGCTTGTAAAGAGTTGAGTCTTGGACCCCTGGTGCAAGTGAATATTGTTCATGGAGACTTTGACTGAGAGACACCTAATGGGAAAATGTTTCCCAAGAGAAAATTCTCTGTAATGTAACAAACACTTTAAAACACGGGGAGAAATTTGGCTGGATGCGAAATTCGCTCCCGCCCCCTGCTGCATCGCGGACGTCAACAATGGCAGCAAGAGGAGGTGTTGTCACCTCTGCTGGCCGCTTGGGGAACGCTAATTAAAGGCAGTAGTGTTCAGGTAGGCCAAACTTTATTCTTTGCACCAGTCTGGTGCCTGCTGTAAGTTTTTGAAGCCTCATTGCTGCGTGACGTCCAAGCCCTCCACTCTCTGAGAATGACTGGGGCTGCAATGGCAGTCGGGCAGGTCACCGGACTACAAGAATGTTGCAAACCATCACTGGCCCTTCCCTTTAAATGAGGGAAGCAGCCTCTGATGCCGGTAACACTGCACTGCATATTCTTCAGCGCTCTGCCACTACTGTCCTCTCACACACTTTAGCGCCCTAAGAGAAGTGGTTAGCGCTTGATTTAGCACTCCATTTCCCTCTTGGTGCACTAAAGCTGAAGTTCCCGGGAGCAAATAAGGATAATCACCTGCCGATACTTTTCAAAAGGTATTGCCCCAAACAGGACGCAATGCAACAGTGTCTTTGGGAGAGTGCCTCAAAAAGAAAAGAAAGAACTTATATAGTGCCTTTCATAACCGCAGGACATCATTAAGCGCTTTGCAACCAATTAAGTACTTTTTGAAGCATAGTCACTGTTGAAATGTAGGAAACACCAATTTGCACACAGCAAACTCCCTCAAACAGTAATGATAATAACCAGATCTTCTGGATTAGATGTTGGTTAAGGGATAAAATATTGGCTAGGACTCCCCTGCTCTTCTTCAAATAGTGCCATGGGATATTTTACATCCACATGAGGGGGCAGACAGGGGCCTGGGTTTAACGTTTCATCCAAAAGACAGCACCTTCAACAGCACAGCACTCCCTCAGTCTGGCACTGGAGTGTCAGACTGGATTTCAGGTCCCTAGAGTGGGACTTTACCACAGGATATTCTAGACTCAGGTGAGAGCACTACCCAGTGAGCCACAGCGGACACCTAGCACTGATGCCTAAGCCCCAATCTTTTCTGGTGTGGGATTTTCAAGCTGGTGGGGGGCGGCAGGGGGCAGGGGCAGCGGTGGTGGGGGCCGGAAAAATTCTGGAACATGTTTTTTTTCAACAGGATCCCTACCCGGAAGCCAGCCTGATTGATAGGATTGGTTCACTGTCGGGATGGGAGCGCTGCAGAAGAGGGCACAGCTGAGACGCAGTTAAGTTTCCTGCTGCTGGGCTAGAAACAGTGAAGGAGGGGGATGGGTACAGCATGGCTTGGAGGGTCAGTGTGTTATCGCGGCGGGGGGGCGGGGGGTCAGAGAGAGGTCGGGGGCAGAGATGGGAGTTCGGGGGTTGGGCGGGGTGTCGGTGATCACGGGGGTTGGGGGTTCGGTGATCTTGGAGGATTGTCCAATTGTGGGGGGAAGGGTCGGTGATCGTGGAGGTGGGGGGGTGGAGGGCGGAGGGAGGGGAACCGATCATGGGAGGGAAGCAGGTTAGCCTGGGGGACTGGGGGAAGCAGTCCTGCTCCTTCTGGCCCACAAGCAGTGTTGGATAAACAATTGCCTCTTCCACACAGCTGTCCTCGCCTCCCTTCAGTTGTTGGCTTTCCTGAGGTCTGGAACAGAGAAAAAACCTGAGGTACGCAGTGATATTAAAATATTTAAGTGAGTAACCCGCCTCCTGGGAGTGGATTGGTTGCCCACCCCCATCCGCCTCCGTTAAAACTAGAATTGGGTGGATTCGAGGCGGTTTAAGTCCCCTTCTGTACCTTACCCATGCGGCCATTTTCTGTACAGAAGCCTGGACAGTGAGCATTGGCTGGCTATTCAACTATCATGCATTTGAGCTGTGCTTGATCATGCCCATGCCTGATGTTCACACATGCACATTTACAACTCGGATCAGTGCCCAGCAGCAGGGAATCGTGGCTCGGCTATCTGTCCACGATCGGGAATGGGAATCGTGGCTCGGCTATCTGTCTACGATCGTAAATGGGAATCGTGGCTCAGCTATGTGTCCATGATCGGGAATGGGAATCGTGGCATGGCTATTGTCCATGAGATCGGGAATGGGAATCGTGGCATAGCTATCTGCCTACGATCGTAAATGGGAATCCTGGCTTGGCTATCTGTCCACGATCGTGAATGGGAATCCTGGCTTGGCTATCTGTCTACGATCGGGAATGCGAATCCTGGCTCGGCTATCTGTCTACGATCGGGAATGGGAATCGTGGCATGGCTATTGTCCATGAGATCGGGAATGGAAATCGTGGCATGGCTATCTGGTCAAGAGATGGGGTGACTAATTGTACCAAATCTCTGTTGTCCCTGCCTAAGATCAGCAAGTCTAACCTGGTCTCTGTGTAATTCGAGCCAGGTTAAGAATCTGATAGTGTAGTGGTTATATTACAGGTTATATAATCCAGAGATTGGCCTGATAATCCAGGGAATGTGAGTTAAGATCTCACCATGGCAGTTTAAGGATTTGAATTCAGTTTTAAAAAGCTGGTATTTGTAGTGTCAGCTGTGGCTCAGTGGGTAGCACTCTTGCCTCTGAGACAGAAGGTTATGGGTTCAAATCCCACTCCAGGACCTTAAGCACAAAAAAGAATCTAAGCTGACACTCCAGGGGAGTGCTGCACTGTTGGAGGTGTTGTCTTTTGGATGAGATGTTAAACCTGGGTCCCGTCTGCTTCCTCAAGTCAATGTAAAAGATCCCATAGCACTATTTGGAAGAAGAGCAAGGGAGTTATCCCCGGTGTTCTGGCCAATATTTATCCCTCGATCAACATAACAAAAACAGATTATCTGGTCTTTATCACATTGCTGTTTGTGGGATATTGCTGTGCGCAAATTTCTGCCGCATTTCCCACATTACAACAATGACTGCACTCCAAAAGTACTTCATTGGCTGTAAAGCGCTTTGAGATGTCCAATAGCTGTGAAAGGCGCTATATAAATGCAAGTCTTTCTTTCTTCTTTTCTTTCCATGATGCTGTTGGACTGTCGTAACATCTTTTAGGGAAGGAAACCTGCCGTCCTTACCCAGTCAGGCCTCTATGTTCTACACTCACGGGGTTGACTCTTAACTGTCCTCTGAAGTGGCCTAGCCAACCATTTAGTTGTATCAAATCGCTACCCAAGTAGTTAAAGAAGACGGCCCTGCTGTTTCCCCCCCCCACCCCCCGCCATTCCCCCCCCCCACCGCCAGACCCACCTTCTTGGGGCAACCAGGGACGGGCAATAAATGCCGGTCTTGCCATATCCCAAGAATGAATTAGATAACAATAAAGCCACAGAGACATTAACTTGTATTTAGAATTGGTGGTTTCATGCTCTATATTATCCCTGCCATAGAATTTAATCTGAACAGTTACATTCTCATTATACACTTACATTAACAAAAGATATTTCATTTTTCAGAAGACCGTGTCTTACAAAATGGCAAGTTCTATACACTCCTACTCCACAACAGACGTCACTGCAGAGCAACAGGGAGGAAGGAAAGGAATGAATCCAGATCACTCTAGCACCGCCGTAATTTCCATGAGACTGGGAACAGGGAAAGGGTTTGGTGCTAGGAACCGACACACCTCCCATGAGACGTTCCAAGAACAGGGAGGCATGAGCGAGCCATGTACAAACTCAACTTCGGAAGTTTCTCCCGGGTTGCCTGGTTTCAGTAGTGCCTGGAAGATCATGAGGGTGGGGGCGCGGGGGGGCGGAATGGTGGAGTGGGTGAGTGGTGGGTGGGTGGGACGGGGCGGGGGGAGAGGGGAATGGCGGGGTGGGTGAGTGGTGGGTGGGAGGGGGCAGGGGGGTGAGTGGTGGGTGAGGGCGGGGGGAAATGGCGGGGGTAGTGAGTGGCGGATGAGGGCGGGGGGGAGTGGCAGGTGAGGGGGGGAGGGAATGGAGCATGAGGGTGGGGGCAGGGGGCAGGGGGGGAATGGTGGGGGATGAGTGGTGGGTGGGAGGGGGCAAGGGCGGGAGGGGAATGGCAGGGGGGTGAGTGGCGGGTCTGAGCGGGGGAAATGGTGGGGAGGTGAGTGGCAAGTGGGAGCGTAGGGCAGGGGGGGAGGGACAGGTGAGGGGGGAGGAGTGGCAATATTAGGCTGAGGCCTCTGTGCACATTCCCATAGGCCCTGGCATCAATCCACCCTCTCTGTGTATGAGCACCACAAAGTGCAATATTTTGCCACTGGGGACACTCCACAATAGGTCTTTTATTTTCTCCAAAGTTTCCATTGAGTGGCAAATTTGTGTAACTATACAGTTTCTTAATATATCCTTGCTTTAACACTATTGTATAATTTATTGTTCTAGGTTGACATTCCCAGTAGTAAAAGTGCTTGTGTTGCAAACCATTTGCCATGACAGCATGTGATCAACACCTACTCCTCTGACATCAAGCTCTTGTTCAGCAAACACAATGGCACAGGTAGCTGGTTATTCATAGAGTCAAAGGAACTGGGCTCATCGAGCCCGCTCTTCAGCTGGATCTGCCTATTAATCTTATACTGTGTGATGGACTTTGAGGTCTCAAAATTCCTGGGGTTGGGAGAAGGCACAACATGGGTTGCCAACCCTCCAGGAATGCCCTGGAGTCTCCTGTAATTAAAGATTAATCTTTAATTAAAGATTAATTAATAATTAAAGAACACTGCTGTGAGCAACCCCGGAGAAAAATCACAGTGGCATTAAAAAAATGCTGTACTTTTTCATTTTCCTCGAACACTTCCATTTATTAGTTATAAAAAAATATTAGAGATGGGGGAGGAAAAAAAAAGTCCGTTTTATCCAGCGGGCCAGTTATAGCATGGAGATCATGTGATGAAACCTCCAGGAATAGCTCCAATCAGAGTTGACAACCCCTGGTGGAGCAGCAAAGTTGTGTGGAACCCGGGTTCTGTAGGATTCTGCTCCAGTTCTGTTTCAACCCAAATTCTGGTTGGGTGGCGTGATGGTGGGGTGGGGGTGGTGGGGGTGGGGGGTTGTGATGCGCCCCTTCCAACTCTCAGAGAAAATGGACTTGCCGTATTTCTTCAGGCCTGCCTTGCCTCAAGCAGCCCCTGTCACAGCCGTAGCTTGCCCACCCCGATTCATCATCATCATAGGCAGTCCCTCAAAATCGAGGAAGACTTGCTTACACTCTAAAAGTGAGTTCTTAGGTGACTGTACAGTCCAATACTGGAATTACAGCCTCTGTCACAGGTGGGGCAGACAGTGGTTGAAGGAAAGGGTGGGTGGGACAGGTTTGCCGCACGCTCCTTCTGCTGCCTGCACTTGCTTTCTGCATGCTCTCGCCGATGAGACTCGAGGTGCTCAGCGCCCTCTCGGATGCACTTCCTCCACTTAGGGCGGTCTTTGGCCAGGGATTCCCAGGTGTCAGTGGGGATGTTGCATTTTATCAAGGAGGCTTTGAGGGTGTCCTTGAAACGTTTCCTCTGCCCACCTGGGGCTCGCTTGCCGTGTAGGATTATGGGCATGGCCTCGTCCCCCGCAGCAATAGAATGAGCCAACACCTCGGCTCAATGACGGCCGGGAGTCCTTTTGGACCTTTCAGAAAATCTCAGCTGAGCGACTGAAGAACCACAAGGAGTGCTGAAAAATACACTTACCTTCTGGAGCTGGCAGCTCCCTACATCCTGTCACTGCCAAGTTTCCTGACCCCTGGGAATCCCGTGTGGCAGCAATCAATTTTAAATTGGGCTCCCAATTGTACCATGAGAGCCCCATTTAAACACGTTAACTCAGATGCCCCGATATCCGCTGCTGTAAAGAAGGCAGCTGGTTGGGGTCGCGCTCCCTGTATTTAACCCTTTAACCCTCTCCCTGACCCTCTCCTGTCCATCATGGCGGGGGGTGAATATCAAGGCCGTAGTTATCAATTCCAAAATGATTTATTTTCACATGGGAATTGTACAACTCACAGAGTTTGATTTATGCTGGTTCCCGTCCAATATGAACCAATACATACGAGCTTTAAAGCATCCAGGGCAGAGAAAAGACCAAAGTGCTCCTCCACTAAGCAGGTTCTTGGCCCTCAATATCAATCCCAGAAGATTTTTTGCAAAATTGAGGCTTCTCGCCTCCGTGCACCACTTGTTGAAGATCAGATGACTACAAATTATAAGGAAGAAACTAAAAAAGGCTCAGCTCCTCCGATCACCTCCGTTGTACAGCTGAGCGGTGTAGCCCAGAAGATTGCAGGTTTGATCTCCAGTTTGTCCTCAAGTTAACTAATCTCAACCCAGATGGTGGGAGCCCTTACATTGACCATGGTGCCTCTGAGTTGAGAAGGGGGAAAATGTGCCAGATTCCTGCTCCTGATCACTGCCCAGTGACCACTGCTGGAAAAAGTGTGTGTTTAGGATGCCTCCTGTGATTGGATAGTTCATCAATGCTCTTCTGGGACACCAACACCTCGATTGTTAAAATTCTGTGGCTTTGCCCTTCGCTATCTCTGTAACCTCCTCCATCCCTACAACCTGATTATAATCACTCAACCATTGGTAGCCATGCCTTCTGTTGCCTAGGCCCCAAGATCTAGAACTCCCTGTCTAAACCTCTCAGCCTCTCTAACTCTCTTTCCTCCTTCAAGATGATCCTTAAAACCTACCTCTTTGACCAAGCTTTTGGTCACCTGCGCTAAATTCTACTTTTGTGGCTCGGTGTCAAATTTCTGTCGCATAATACTCCTGTGAAGCACCTTGGGACGTTTCACAATGTTAAAGACGCTATATAAATACAGATTATTGTTGATGTCTCCGCAAGATCCTGCAAATCCCCTGGGAAGACAGACGCACCAACGTTAGCGTCCTCGACCTGGCCAATATCCCCAACATCGAAGCACTTAACTGTCCTCTGAAATGGCCTAGCAAGCCACTCAGTTGTATCAAAAGGCTACAAAAAAAATTTGCAATCGCCCGATTTTTCCGAGAGCAGCAAAGGAACAGCTTTCGCCACTCACCTCGCGCACAGTTGCTCACAGACTTTTAGCGAGCTTGCCAGCAGAGATTTCTACTCTTCCGGCTTCTGGTTGAATTTGGCACCCTCTGCAGGGGATCTGTGATGTATGTGAGCAGACCAAGCAATAGGGAAGCTGTGCAACCAATCAGATTGAAGGCTCCTCACACACAGCAAAGCAAGAAGTAAAAAAAAAAAGAAATATAAAAAGAGACGTGGATTTAACTAGCATCTTTCTTGCTATTGAGGGAATGCAGCGAAAGTTCACCAGACTGATTCCAGGGATGGCTGGACTGACATATAAGGAGAGACTGGATCAACTGGGCCTTTATACACTGGAGTTTAAAAGGATGAGAGGGGATCTCAGAAACATACAAGATTCTGATGGGACTGGACAGGTTAGATGCGGGAAAAATGTTCCTGATGTTGGGGAAGTCCAGAACCAGGGGACACAGTCTTGGGATAAGGGGCAGGCCATTTAGGACTGAGATGAGGAGAAACTTCTTCACTCAGAGAGTAGTTAACCTGTGGAATTCCCTGCCGCAGAGAGTTGTTGATGCCAGTTCATTGGATATATTCAAGAGGGAGTTAGATATGGCCCTTGCGGCTAAAGGGATCAAGGGGTATGGAGAGAAAGCAGGAAAGGGGTACTGAAGGAATGATCAGCCATGATCTTATTGAATGGTGGTGCAGGCTCGAAGGGACGATTGGCCTACTCCTGCACCTACTTTCGATGTTTCTATGTTTCTATGTTTCACGACCAGCGGATATCTCAAAGCAGTTTACAGCCAATGAAGTACTTTTGGAGTGTAGTCACTGTTGTAATGTAGGAAATTATGTTTAAATCATTGTTCAGGAAGCAAAGTAAAGATTGGGTCATACACTTCGGGTTAAGGGAACGACATGAAAGAGAAAAACACAAAAATTATATTAAAAACAATTATTTTAATTTTTACTTTTTAATAAGTACGCAACATTCATTTTCTCCTGAGGGAATGAGACTCCACACTTGTAAAATTAATTTTTCAGGGCCAGAGAGGTTGTTCAGCAGTAATTATAACTTACTATGCCGTTAAAACTCAGATTGAACAAGGCTTTAGTTTTTCATCAGTCTTTAGTTTGATAATAGTGGATAATTAGCTTTAGTTCATGCCTAACATGATTTTCATGTTGCATAAGAACATAAGAAATAGGAGCAGGAGTAAGCCATTTGGCCCCTTGAGCCTGCTCCACCATTTAATAAGATCACGGCTGGGCTGAGCTCCATTTCCCTGCCCGCTCCCCATAACCCTTCACTCCCTTATCGTTCAAAAATCTGTCTATCTCCACCTTAAATACATTCAATGAATCATCCTCCACAGTTCTCTGGGGCAGAGAATTCCACAGATTTATGACCCTCTGAGAAAAGAAATTCCTCCTCATCTCAGTTCTAAATGGGCGGCCCCTTATTCTGAGACTATGTCCCCTAGTTCTAGATTCCCCCATGATTGGAAACATCCTCTCTGCATCTACCTTGTCGAGCCCCCTCAGTATCTTATATGTTTTAATGAGATCACCTCTCATTATTCTAAACTCCAATATGTATTGGCCCAACCTGCTCAACCTTTCTTGTTGATTCCATTGGCGAAGATTGCAAGAGTGCACACTGTGGAGGAGCAGAGTATCACTGGCAGCATCTTCCCGATTTCCACATTCAAATGCATAAGCGCAGATGCTAGAAGTTGCTGTCGGTTTTACACAGTAATAACAGTGAGCTTTGACAGCGTCGCCATTATTAGTACAGCCAAATCCAGGCCATTAAGACTAAAACTATTGTGTTCCTAACACAGATGAGACTGCACACAGGGAGGTTAAAGTAACAGTGATCTCAGTCTTTATTAAGACACTCCAGAGTGAGGAACAGCCCTTAGGGGCCGGCTTATATACAGTGCTCCCAAGGAATGCTGGGATCCCTTGGGACTTCAGGGGATGCGCTCCCTGGTGGCGAAACATGGGAGTGCATGCTTTACAGATACACAACATCACAACCCCCCAAAGTCAAAGTGAAAACTATTTACAAGGTGAGGCGGTTGGGAGCCTTTCTTTCCCTGGTGGACCGCCTCGGTACAAATGTCTGTTCTGGTGTGTTGGCTGTGCCCTCGCTGGGCTGGCGTGCTGTTGGCCCTGCAGGGCTGCTGGGTGAGCTGCTGGGCTGTTGGGCGTGATGGGTTTGATTTCCTGGTCCGGGTTGGTGTCGTTGATCCTTTGGGTGTGTGTTGTGGGCTCGAAAAAGGTGGTGTCTGCTGTAGGTTGTTCAGGGCAGTCTGTGAACCGCAGCCTCATTTGGTCCAGGTGCTTCTGCAAATTTGTCCATTGTCTAGTTTAACTAAAAACACCCGACTCCCTCCTTTAGCTATCACCATGCTCGCGATCCACTTGGGACCATGTCCATAGTTTAGCACATACACAGGGTCATTCAGATCAATTTCCTGTGACACAGTGGCGCGACCATCGTTTACATTTTGTTGCTGCCGCCTGCTCTCTACCTGATCATGCAGGTTGGGGTGAACCAGCGAGAGTCTGGTTTTAAGTGTCCCTTTCATGAGTAGCTCAGCCGGGGACACCCCTGTGAGCAAGTGGGGTCTCGTGCGGTAGCTGAGCAGTACTCGGGACAGGCGGGTTTGGAGTGAGCCTTCTGTGACTCGTTTAAGGCTCTGTTTGATTGTTTGTACTGCCCGCTCTGCCTGCCCATTGGAGGCTGGTTTAAACGGGGCCGAGGTGACATGTTTGATCCCATTGTGGGTCATGAATTCTTTAAATTCGGCACTGGTGAAACATGGCCCGTTGTCACTGACCAGTATGTCAGGCAGGCCGTGGGTGGCAAACATGGCCCTCAGGCTTTCAATGGTGGCAGTGGCGGTGCTTCCCGATATTATTTCACATTCAATCCATTTGGAAAAAGCATCCACCACCACCACCAAGAACATTTTATCGAGAAACGGGCCCGCATAGTCGACATGGATCCTCGACCATGGACAAACTTAGTGGTGCCTCTCTGGGCGAGTTGCTCAACTGAGCACACATGCGGCATTGCCATACACAGGACTCTAAGTCAGAGTCGATACTGGGCCACCACACGTGGGATCTGGCTATCGCTTTCATCATTACTATACCTGGGTGCGTGTTGTGGAGATCCAAGATGAACGTCTCCCTGCTCTTTTTGGGCAGCACTATGCGGATACCCCACAACAGGCAGTCTGCCTGAATGGACAGCTCATCATTTCGCCGCTGGAATGGCTTGAATAGCTCTTGGATTTCAACGGGGATGCTGGCCCAGCTCCCATGCAGTACACAGTTTTTACGAGGGACAGCAGAGGATTTTGGCTAGTCCAAGTCCTAATCTGGGGTGGGCCCTGACAGGTGATTTATCATTTTCAAACGCTTCCATGACCATCAACAAGTCTGCGGGCTGCGCCACCATCAACAAGTTTGCAGGCTGCGCCATTTCCAACCCCATGGTGGGCAATGGGCAACTGAGAGCACCCGCACAGTTCTCGGTGCCTGGTCTGTGGCAGATGGTATAGTTATACGCTGATAGCGCGAGTGCCCACCTTTGTATGCAGGCTGAGGCATTAGTATTTATCCCCATGTTTTCAGCGAACAGGGATATGAGGGGCTTGTGATCAGTTTCCAGCTCAAATTTGAGGCCAAACAGATACTGTTGCATTTTCTTTATCCCGAACACACACGTCAATGCCTCTTTCTCAATCATCCTGTAGGCCCTCTCTGCCTTAGACAAGCTTCTGGAGGCATAGGCGACAGGTTGCAACTTCCCCGCAACATTAGCTTGTTGTAATACACACCCGACTCCATACGACGACACATCACATGCTAGCACAAGTCTTTTACATGGGTTATACAATACAAGCAGCTTGTTGGAGCATAAAATGTTTCTGGCTTTCTCAAAAGCAATTACTTGTTTTTTTCCCCATACCTAATTCTCACCTTTACGCAATAACACATGTAGGGGCTCTAGGAGGATGCTTAACCCCGGTAGGAAGTTACCAAAATAGTTGAGGAGTCCCAGGAACGACAGCAGCTCCGTGACGTTCTGTGGCCTGGGCGCGTTCCTGATAGCCTCTGTCTTGGCATCTGTGGGCCGAATGCCATCCGCCGCGATCTTTCTCCCCAAAAACTCCACTTCTGTTGCCATGAAAACGCATTTCGACCTCTTTAGCCGCAGCCCTACGTGATCCAGTCGCTGGAAGACCTTCTCCAGGTTTTGTAGGTGTTCGACAGTGTTCCGACCCGTGACCAATATGTTGTCCTGAAAAACCACTGTGCGTGGTACCAACTTGAGTAGGCTGTACATGTTTCTCTGGAAGATCGCTGCAGCCGACTGAATTCCAAACGGGCATCTATTGTAGATGAACAGTCCCTTGTGCATGTTGATGCAGGTGAGGCCCTTCAAAGACTCCTCCAGCTCCTGCGTCACGTAGGCCGAAGTCAGGTCGAGCTTGGTGAACGTCTTGCCTCCTGCCAGCGTCGCAAATAGGTCGTCTGCCTTAGGTAGCAGGGTATTGGTCCTGTAGCGAGAAACGATTAATAGTTACTTTATAATCGCCGCAAATCCTGACCGTGCCATTACTTTTGAATACTGGAACAATCGGGCTGGCCCACTCGCTGAGTTCCACTGGGGAGATGATGCCCTCGCATTGCAGCCTGTCCAGCCCGATTTCCACTCTCTTCCTCATCATGTGAGGTACCGCTCACGCCTTGTGGTGAATAGGTCGTGCCTCTGGGACCAAGTGGATCCGCACCTTCACCCCGGAAAAGGTTCCAGTGCCTGGCTCAAAAAGGGAAGGAAATTTGTTAAGAACCTGGGTACATGAGACCTCATTGGCATGTGATAGCGTTCAGATGTCATCCCAGTTCCAGCGGATTTTGCCCAGCCAGCTCCTTCCAAGCAGTGTGGGGCCATCGCCCGGGACAATCCAGTTGGCAGTTCGTGCACCATGCCCTCATAGGTGACCTTGACCATGGCGCTGCCCAGGACAGTGATGAGCTCTTTCGTGTACGTTCTCAGTTTCATGTGGATGGGGCTCAGGGCTGGTCTGAGTGCCTTGTTGCACCACAGTCTCTCAAACATCTTTTTACTCATGATGGATTGGCTAGCGCCAGTGTCCAGTTTCATGGCTACGGGTAAGCCATTCAATTTTACATTTAGCATTATAGGTGGACATTTCGTCGAAAATGTGTGCACCCCATGTACTTCAGCATCTGCCTCCTCTCTCTGAGGCTCGAAATTGCTTTGATCCACCATGGACCGATCTTCCTCTGCCATGTGGTGGTTAGCAGGTTTTGCATAGCTTGCAGCTCATCTGCAAGCTTGTTGGAGGTACCCTATTGTTCCACAGCTCTTGCACACATACCTTTTGAAGCAGCATGAATAGGATGAATGGAAGCCTCCACAATGCCAACAAGGTGTGAATTGCCTTGCATTCATCCTTTGTTGCGGACTCTGAGTGATCTGGGTCACCTGAGGCCTGCTGGCAGTTGCAGACTCATGGTTTCTGCCCTGTATATTTTGCTCGCAAACACAGTTCCAGTTAATTTATGAACACTTGTGTGCTGAGAGATTTGTTTGGTGTTATCACTGGTGGACATAAACGCCTGTGTTATCGCAATGGCCTTACTGAGGGTTGGTATCTCTACAGTCAAAAGTTTTCGTAGGATGGTCTCGTGGCCAATGCCCAGTACAGAAAAGTCTCTGAGCATCTGCTCCAGGTAGCCATCAAACTCACATTGTCCTGCAAGTCGCCTTAGCTCGGCGACGTAGCTCACCACTTCCTGACCTTCAGATCGCTGGCACGTGTAGAACCGATACCTCGCCATCAGCACGCTCTCCCTCGGGTTAAGATACTCCCGAACCAATGTATACAGCTCCTCATACGACTTATCTGTGGATTTCACCGGAGCCGGAAGATTCTTCATGAGGCTGTAGGTCGGTGCCCTGCAGACCGTGAGGAAGACCGCTCTCCTTTTTGCAGCGCTTCCTTCTCCGTCCAGCTCGTTGACTACAAAGTACTGGTCTCGCTGTTCAACATAGGCTTCCCAGTCCTCACCCTCTGAGAATTTCTCCAGGATGCCCACAGTTTGCTACATCTTTGCATTGGATTCGTATACTCGTCGCCAGTTATTGTGTTCCTAACACAGATGAGACTGCACACAGGGAGGTTAAAGTAGCAGTGACCTCAGTCTTTATTAAGACACTCCAGAGTGTGGAACAGGCCTTAGGGGCCAGCTTATATACAGTGCTCCCAAGGGATGCTTGGGACGTCAGGGGATGCGCTTGCTGGTGGCGGAATATGGGAGTGCATGCTTTACAGATACACAACAAAAACCAGGTGGCAACTTGGCATCGACTTAGGCATTGATTTCGGACACGATAAAGGAACTCGCAGCCGAGTTGACACTGCAAAGTCCTTCTCACCAACATCTGGAGACTTGTGCCAAAATTGGGAGAGCTGCCCCATAGATTAGTCAAGCAACAGCCTGACATAGTCATACTCACAGAATCATTCTAATCAGCCAAAGTCCCAGACTCCTTCATCACCATCCCTAGGAAAATCCTTTCCCATCAGGAGAATAAACCCACTAGAGGTGGCAGAACAGTGGTGTACAATTGGGAAAAAGTGGCCCTGGGAGTCCTCAACATTGACTCCAGACCCCATGAAGTCTCATCAGGTCAAGCATGGGCAAGGAAACCTCCTGCTGATTACCACCTACCGCCCTCCCTCAGCTGATGAATCAGTATCCTCCATGTTGAACAGCACTTGATGGAGCACTGAGGGTAGCAAGGGCACAGAATGTACTCTGGGTGGGGGACTTCAATGTTCATCACCAAGAGTGGCTCAGTAGCACCACTATTGACTGAGCTGGCCGAGACCTGAAAATCTTTGCTGCCAAACAGGGCTGGCGGCAGGTAGCGGGAGAACAAACATGAGGGAAAAAGCTACTTGACCTCATCCCCACCATCTGCATCTGTCCACAACAGCATTGATAGCAGTGACCACTGCACAGTCCTTGTGAAGACGAAGTCCTGTCTTCACACTGAAGCCACCCTCCATTGTGTTAAGAACATAAGAACATAAGAAATAGGAGCAGAAGTAGGCCATTTGGCCCATCGAGCCTGCTCCACCATTCAATGAGATCTTGGCTGATCAAGTGTTGTATGGCACTACCACCGTGCTAAATGGGATAGATTCAGAACAGATTTAGCAGCTCAAAACTGGGCATCCATGAGGCGCTGTGGGTCATCAGCAGCAGCAGAATTGTATTCCACCACAATCTGTAACCTCATGGCCCAGCATGACACATTACAACAGTGACTACTCTCCAAAAGTACTTCATTGGCTGTAAAGCACTTTGAGACATCCGGTGGTCATGAAAGACGCTATATAAATGCAAGTCTTTTTTTCTTTCTTTTTCTTTCCTATCCCTCACTCTATCAGCTCCATCAAGCCAGGCAACCAACCCTGGTTCAATCAGAAGTGTAGAAGAGTATGTCAGGAGCAGCATCGAGTGTACCGAAAAATGAGGTGTCAAGCCTGGTGATGCAGCCACATGACTACATGCATTCTAAACAGTGGAAGCCAAGACAGAGAAAAGCAATCCCACAACAAATGGACCCAGTCATGAATGGTGGTAGACAATTAAACAATTAATGGGCAGAGGCGGCTCCATCAACATCCCCATCCTCAACAATGGCGGGGCTCAGCACATGGGTGCAAAAGACAAGGCTGAAGCATTTTCAGCCACCTTCAGCCAGAAGTGTCAAGTGGATGATCCATCTCGGCATCCTCCTAAGGTCCCCACCATCACAGAAACCAGAATTCAGCCAATTTGATTCACTATGGGCCCCGACAACATCCTGGCTGTCGTGCTGAAGACTTGTGCTCCAGAACTGGCTGTGCCTCTAGCCAAGCTGTTCCAGTGCAGCTACAACACTGGCATCTACCCGACAAAGTGAAATATTGCCCAGGTATGTTGTGTCCACAAATATTTGGACAAATCCAATCCAGCCAATTACGACCCGATCAGTATACTCTCAATCATCAGTAAAGTGATAGAAGATGTCATCAACAGAGCCATCAAGCGACACTTACTCACCAATAACCTGCTCACCGATGCTCAGTTTGGGTTCTGCCAGAACCACTCGGCTCCAGACCTCATTACAGCCTTGGTCCAACACAGACAAAAGAGCTGAATTCCAGAGGTGAGGTGAGAGTGACTGCCCTTGACATCAAGGCAGCATTTGACTGAGTGTGGCATCAAGGAGCTCCAGTCAAACTGGCTGAAATCATACCTAGCACAAAGGAAGATGGTCATGATTGTTGGCGACCAATCATCTCAGCCCCAGGACATTGCAGCAGGAGTTCCTCAGGGCAGTGTCCTAGACCCAACCATCTTCAGCTGCTTCATCAATGACCTTCCCTCCATTGTAAGATCAGAAGTGGGGCTGTTCCCTGATGATTGCATAGTGTTCAGTGCCATTCGCGTCTCCTCAGATAATGAAGCAGTCTGTGCTCGCAGGCTTGGGCTGATAAGTGGCAGGTAACAGTTAAGCCACACAGGTGCCAGACAATGGCTATCTCCAACAAGATAAAGTCTAACCACCTCCCCTTGATATTTAATGGCATTACTATCGTCGAATCCCCCACCATCAACATCCTGGGCTTACCATTGACCAGAAACTTAACTGGATCAGCTAAGTACTGGTGGCTACAAGAGCATTCAGGTTTGGGCTGAGAATTGGTAAGAAACATTCACGCACCAAGTGCTAAGCAATGACCATCTCCAACAAAGAAGAGCCTATCCAAGTCCCGTTGACATTCAATGACATTACGACAGATATTGCCAAATTCACCACCATCAACATCCTGGGGAGCCCTTTTGAGCAGAAACTGAACTGGACCAGCCACATAAATACTGTGGCTACAAGAGCAGGTCAGAGGCTGGGTATTTTGCGGCAAGTGATTCACCTTCTGATTCCCCAAAGCCTTTCCACCATCTACAAGGCACAAGTCAGGAGTGTGATGGCATACTTTCCACTTTCCTGGATGAGTGCAGCTCCAACAACACTCAGGAAGCTCGACACCATCCAGGACAAAGTAGTCCACTTAACTGACACCCATCCACCATTTAAAACATACACTCCCTCCACCACTGGCGCACCATGGCTGCAGTGAGTACAGCTTGAACTTCTCAAACCGCCACTTTTTTATCTGGCAACCTCTCTTGTCCGGCATCATTCCCAGCCCCGTTGGGGGCGGGGGGGCGTGGGGGGGCAGGGGCGCATGCGCAGAACGTGGCCGGGTCATTGACAGCAGCATTGTCAGCATCACCTGGTAAGAATTACCTTCTAATTCGTCGACATTTAATATAGCAGCCACTTTCTGTTCTTTAAATCTTTCCCCCTCTCTCTGGCGCTCCCCCCCCCACCCCCCCACCAAATGGTCACTGTGCAGTAGGCTTCTGCACAATGTCATTGTCAGCAGCGTTGTCAGCAGTGACAAATCAGCATCGCGAGAGAGGGAGGCTCGAGATTTCAGCATGGTGTTTCCCCACACTTCCCACCACACTTCCTGACTCCGTCGAGAGCTGCTGCTTTGTGTCGGTGGTGTCCTGGTTGCCAGTTCCCAGTGTTCAGTGCTCTAATTAACCCTGAATATGGCTTCAAAGAGACCAGCAAGCAGTGGAAGTGCTGCTAAGCGTAAGCATGTGTCGTTAGCCATACAGCAAAAGATGCAATTGTTGAAGAAATTGGACAAGGGCACGTCGATGCGAACCTTATACGAGTTTTACAATGTTGGTTCGTCAACAGTATATGACTTGAAGAAGCAAAAGGATCAGATCCTTCAGTTTTTTGCTGACAGTGAAAGTTAGAAAAGTATGACCTTTCGTAAGATATCGAGGGAAGGAAAAAGTTGGGATTTAAGGCCAAAATTTGGCCCACCCATTTTTTCGGCACACTCACCGGAGATGTGCCGACTTCCTAGGGTGAAAACAGCACCAAAAAGATCTCCCCAGATTCTGGCCACTCTATGGTCTCTCCCATGGCTTGGTGCAGCGTCGTCTGTCCATTAGGGGGCGAGCTAGAGCCCTGCGTGAAAAACAGTGCCGGCAGCTCAAGGCATGTGCACTGGAGGTTTCGCGCAAGCACAGTAGCTCCTGCCTCCAGCTGGAGAGTCCTCGGAGAGAAGTCCTCGGAGAGAAGTCCTGGAAGTCGTCGGAGAGAAGTCCTCAGAGAGTCGGAGAGTTCTCGAGAGAGAGTCGGAGTCGGAGAGAGAGTCGGAGTCGGAGAGAGAGTCGGCCCGCTGACTTCCCGGGCCGAGTTAGGAAGGTAGGACTTAAGTTTTATTTTTTATTTATTATTGATGGTTTTTATGCTTCTTGAATGTTGTTGTGAAGGTGTTTAGTGCTTTGCAAGATCCTCCGCTACCCTTCCCGTCGCGCCGCGCCCCCCCACCCCCCAACTCTGGCTACCTGCGCTGATTTCTTAATTCTCCGCAACAGTTTTCTGTGTGGCCACAAGTGGCCACATACACTGGCCTAAGTTAGTTTGGAGCAACTATTAGCTTAAATGGCCAAAACAGGCGTAGGTGGCTGGTAACGCCCCCTTTTGAAATAAAAACTAAACTAAAAAAAATCCTAACTAACTCACTTACACTGGTGCAAATTAAATGTGCAGAATGGGGATTTTTAAGATACTCTAGAAAAATCAAATTGCTCCAAAAAAAATGGAGCAACACCTGGGCAAATTTGGGCCCTTAGATAGTGCACTCATACAGCGGTTTGGACTGCGTCGGAATGATGGTGTTAGCATTTCTGGTGAGATGATAATGGCGCAAGTGAAAATATTCCACAAGGAATTTAACCTACAGCATGAATGTGAATATTCTCAAGGATGGCTGCAGAAATTTAAAAATAGGCATGGTATTACTCTACATTGCATGTGCGGTGAAAAAGAAGAAGTTTCATTTTGGAGCAAGAGATCATGTATGTCTACAAGCTACAAGGGAAACTCATTAAACAAACACCGAAATACATGAGGTAAGTCAAGCTGCAAGATTGGTTCAAAAAGACCCCAGACGTCACCACACCCGAGACCCCAGATGTAACTGAAATGTAATTTGTGTTAAGTTACGAGTTACCAGTTCTTCTTTTGTGGCTTGGCATCAAATGTATCTGTTTTGTCTTGTTACATCTTGTTACACTGTTGTTAATCGTTTTTGGATGTTTTACAATGCTAAAGGTGCTACAGGTGTATAAATAAAAGTTATTTTTTATTATTATTGTATTATTATTCATCATCATCATAGGCAGTCCCTCAAAATCGAGGAAGACTTGCTTCCACTCCAAAAGTGAGTTCTCAGGTGACTGAACAGTCCAATACGGGAATTACAGTCTCTGTCACAGGTGGGACAGACAGTGGTTGAAGGAAAGGGTGGGTAGGGAGTTTGGTTTGACGCATGCTCCTTCTGCTGTCTGCGCTTGTTTTCTGTATGCTCTCGGCGACGAGACTCGAGGTACTCAGTGCCCTCCTGGATTATCATCACATCAGTACCACTTGGGACTTTGAATCGCATCACTAATTAGCATCAATGGTGCAACAGAGTTACACAGCCTGACATTAATATACTGTGAAGACATGTATCTCTTTAGACCAGAACAAAGGGCCATAAATATAAGACTAATAAATCCAATAGGGAATTCAGGAGAAATGTCTTTACCTAGAGAGTGGTTAGAATGTGGAGCTCGGTACTGATATGTCCTTACTATACAGTATAAATGCACACGAGGCTCATGCTTGAGAGAAGGTTAGTCTGTGACCTGTCCTTTATTCCTTAGCACTCAAGTGATGAAGGTGGGTGGAGCTTCTCCTTTTATAACTGAAGGTCCAGGTTAGGAGTGTCTCCCACCTAGTGGTCATTGCTCTCACAGTGTACAACTTAGGTCAGATTATACATGGGTTACAATGCTGGTTGAATATATGACATCACCACCCCCCAAAGTCTTATTGGGATCACAGGTTGAGTCTCTCTGGTGGTTTATGCTCTCTTGTAGAGCGCCTGAGTTGGGGCTCCGGTTGTTGGGCGCTGGCCTGAGTGTCTGCTGTTTGCGGTGCCTCAGGCCTATCCAGACTGCCCACAGTGATTGGGCTCTGCACCCTTTGGTTCCTGTGTTCGGTCACCTGTGGTGGAGTGAACTCTACATCGTGTTCTTCCCCTGCTACTTCTATGGGGTTGCTGAACCTCCTTTTTGTTTGATCCACGTGTTTGCAGCAGATTTGTCCATTGGTAAGTTTAACTACCAGAATCCTATTTCCCTCTTTGGCAATCACAGTGCCTGCGAGCCATTTGGGCCCTGCAGCGTAGTTGAGGACAAAAACAGGATCATTTACATCAATATATCGCGCCCTCGCATTCCTGTCATGGTAGTCATATTGTGGCTGGTGCCTGCTCTCGACAATTTCTTTCATGGTGGGGTGTATAAGGGATAGCCGGGTTTTGAGCATCCTTTTCATTAGCAGCTCTGCGGGTGGAACCCCTGTGAGCGAGTGTGGTCGGGATCTGTAGGCCAACAGGAGGCGTGATAAGCGCCTTGGATTCTGAGCATCCCCTGTTTGATTTATCTGCACTGCTCGTTCTGCCTGGCCGTTTGAGGCCGGCTTGAACGGTGCCGTTCTGACATGGTTAATTCTATTGCCTGCCATGAAGTCCTGGAATTCAGTGCTTGTGAAGCACGGGCCATTGTCGCTGATCAAGACGTCGCTGACAGCGAACATTGCCCGTAGACTTTCTACCATGGCAGAGGATGTGCTTGAATTTAAAATGTCACACTCGATCCATTTGGAGTAGGCATCTACTACAACCAAAAACATTTTTCCATGAAAGGACCTGCGTAGTCCACATGGATGCGTGACCAAGGCTTGGCGGGCCATGGCCAGGGGCTAAGGGGGGCTTCCCTGGGCGCATTGCCCAGCTGGGCACACGTGTTGCACCTGCGAACACAAAGTTCCAGATCTATGTCTATCCCTGGCCACCAAACGTGTGACCTGGCAATTGCCTTCATCATGACAATGCCCGGGTGCTCATTGTGGAGTTCTCTGATGAACACCTCTCTGCCCATCTGGGGCATGACTACACGGTTTCCCCACAGTAGGCAATCGGCCTGAATCGAGAGTTCATCCCTGCACCTGTGAAATGGTTTAAATTCCTCAGGGCATGCCCTGTACGTGGCTGCCCAGTCCCCATTCAGGACACATTTCTTGACTAGAGACAATAGCGGGTCTCTATTTGTCCAGACTTTAATCTGACGGGCTGTCATGGGTGAGCCTTCGCTTCCGAAAGCTTCAACAGCCATGACCATCTCAGCAGCATGCTCGGTAGCCCCTTCAATGGTGGCTAGTGGGAGCCTGCTGAGTGCATCGGCGCAGTTTTCGGTGCCCGGTCTGTGCCGAATTGTACAGTCATAGGCGGCTAACGTGAGTGCCCACCTCTGTATCCGGGCCGATGCGTTTGCATTTATGGTCTTGTTGTCGACCAAAAGGGACGTTAGGGGTTTGTGATCTGTCTCCAGCTCAAATTTCCTGCCAAACAGGTACTGGTGCATTTTCTTTACAGCATATACACATGCGAGCGCCTCCTTTTCTACCATCCCGTAACCCCTTTCTGCCTGGGACAGACTCCTGGAGGCATAAGCTACCGGCTATAACTGACCCTTGACATTGACATGCTGCAACACACACCCGACACCATAGGACGACGCATCGCACGTTAACACAAGTTTCTTACATGTGTCGTATAGTGTTAACAGAGTGCTGGAACATAACAAATTGCGTGCTCTATTACAAGCCCTTTCCTGGCTGTCCCCCCAGACCCATTCGCGACCTTTGCTTAGGAGCACATGTAGCAGCTCTAGCAGCGTGCTCAATTTGGGAAGAAAGTTACCAAAATAGTTCAGGAGCCCCAGGAACGAACGCAGCTCCGTCGTGTTACGGGGTCTGGGTGCTCTCTGGATTGCTTCCGTCTTGGACGCAGTAGGGCTGATCCCGTCTGCTGCTACCCTCATCCCCAGGAATTCTACCTCTGGAGCTAGGAAGACGCACTTCGCCTTTTTTAGTCGCAGTCCTACCTGGTCCAGTCTGCGTAGCACCTCTCCAGGTTGTGGAGGTGTTCTTCAGTATCGTAACCCGTGATGAGGATGTCGTTCTGAAAAACCACCGTCCCTGGAATCGACTTGAGGAGGCTTTCCATATTTCGTTGGAAGATCGCGGCGGCCGAGCGAATCCCGAACGGACATCTGTTGTACTCAAAAAACCCGCTTGTGTGTTGTGATGGTGGTCAGCTTCTTCGACTCACTCGCCAGCTCCTGGGTCATGTAAGCTGAGGTCAGGTCCAATTTTGAAAAAAGTTTGCTACTGGATAGCGTCGCAAAGAGGGCCTCCACTCTCGGTAGCGGGTACTGGTCTTGGAGTGACACCCGATTGATGGTGGCCTTGTAATCACCACATATCCTGACCGATCCATCCGCCTTGAGCATCGGCACGATCGGGCTCGCCCAGTCACTGAATTCAACTGGCGAGATGATGCCTTCCCTCAGCAGGCGGTCCAATTCGCCTTCTATCTTTTCCCGCATCATGTACGGCACCGCTCTGGCCTTGTGGTGTACTGGCCTGGCGTCCGGGTTTATGTGAATCACTACCTTGGCCCCCATGAAAGTGCCGATGCCGGGTTAAAATAATGAGTCAAATTTGTCTAGGATCTGTGAGCATGATACTCGCTCCACAGAGGAAATTGCATTGACATCGCCCCATTTCCAGTTCATGACAGCAAGCCAACTCCTCCCCAGTAGTGCGGGACCATCCCCTGGGACAATCCAGAGTGGCAACCTGTTCTCCGAATCTTTGTGAGTCACGACTACCGTGGCGCTGCCGAGCACCGGAATGATCTGCTTTGTGTAAGTCCGTAGTTCTGCGTCAATCGGCGATAATTTTGGCCTCCTGGCCTTGGACAGCCACAACTTTTCAAACTGTTTGATACCCATCAGGGACTGGTTGGCCCCCGTGTCTAGCTCCATTGATACTGGGATGCCATTGAGGAGCACTTTCATCATTACCGGTGGCGTCCTGGTGTATGAACTGTATACGTGCTCCACATGAACTCGCTGAACTTCAGCTTCCAGCGATTTCCCCCAGCATTCATTTCTGCAATTTCTGCAGGTATTTTGCTCATCTCTGCAAACTCCGGCTGAGTGTGTGCCTCCACGCCTCCAACATGAGCTGTTGTTGGAAACAAAAGGTCCCTTGACAATCGATCGTCCCTGACTGCCCCTGTGACTGTCCTTGAATGCGCCATTAACATGTGTTGATGGCCCCATTACTGGCTGCATTGTCCCTTGCAATGGCTTGAATCGCCGTTCAACTTGCCATTGTCTCTGTCGAACTCCCCCTCGGGTTCGACTAAATGTTGGAGCATGCCCGATTGCCCTTGTCTGCCTGGAGAACTGTGTGCTGCTTTAACAATGTTGAATCTCTGTCCCAACCATTCCTTAACACAGTACCTCTCGTCTGTTCTGCTAATGGCCATGCTTACGTGGTTTAAATCCCAGTTTCTCGTCGCCATTGATACGTCCTTACTATACAGTATAAATGCACACGAGCCCCATGCTTGAGAGAAGATCAGTCTGTGACCTGTCCTTTATTCCTGAGCACTCAAGTGATGAAGGTGGGTGGAGCTTCACCTTTTATACCTGAAGGTCCAGGTTAGGAGTGTCTCCCACCTAGTGGTCAGTGTTCTCACAGTGTACAACTTAGGTCAGTTTATACATGGGTTACTATGCTGGTTGAATACATGACAGGTACCACATGGGGTGGTTGAACAGAAGTACAAAAGGGAAGGTCTGTGATATGGTGGAATGCGGGAGAGATTAGATAGACAAAAGGGATGATGGGCCAAATTGAAATGGTAATGCCAGGAGTTAGAAAAACATTCGTCAAGATAGGGTGTAAATGGCAGATTAATGACCAGCTGCCATTGAAGACAAGGAAAAAAAAGCATAGGCTGGGTGGGGGGGGAGGGTTTATTATGTACATTTCTTAAGATCCAACCACATGTGTTTATAAGTACATGTTGTAAAACAGACTCATTTGAGATCACTCCAAAATGAGCATGAATTAACTCTCAATGCCAGGTTTCTTACTATACATATTCTTTTTGGTGAGTGAGTCGCCTTCTGCGCTGCGCATGCACAAATCCAGCTTCGGGTCGGGGCTCCATCATGTGAGGCAACGTTCAATATAGCAGCGCGGAGAAGGAGTGTGACAGGAGTTTTGGAGCCAGAGCGTGGCGGAGGAGATCAGGGGCATGAACGCTGTTAACAGGACCTGGTAAGTCGAGGGTCAGCGTGACCTCCCGTCGTCCAGCAAATTTCCTTGTCTGGCACAGGCCAGGTCCCGAGGATGCCAGATTTGAGAAGTTCAACCTGTACCATTTACAAGATGCACTGCGGCAATTCTCCACGGCTTCTTCGGCAGCACCTCCTAAATCCGCGGCCTCTACCACCGACTCAAGTCCCACTCCAGGAACTTGAGTACATAAATCAGTGCAGTGCTGAGGGAGCGTTGCACTGTCAGAGCTGCCGTCTTTCAGATGAGATGTTAAACCGAGGTTCCATCTGCTCTCTCAGCTGGATGTAAAAGATCCCATGGCACTATTTCGAAGAAGAGCAGGGGAGTTATCCCCGGTGTCCTGGCCAATATTTATCCCTCAATCAACATAACAAAAACAGATCATCTGGTCATTATCACAATGCTGTTTGTTGGAACTTGCAGAGCGCAAACTGGCTGCCGTGTTTCCTATATTACAACAGTGACTACACTACAAAAAGTAATTCATTGGCTGTAAAGTGCTTTGGGAAACTTTTAAAAGCCAGCAAAGAACAACTAAAAAAATGATAAAGAGAGGGAAGATAGATTATGAAAGTAAACTAGCACAAAATATAAAAACAGATAGTAAGAGTTTCTACAGTTACATAAAAAGGAAAAGAGTGGCTAAAGTAAATGTTGGTCCCCTAGAGGATGAGACTGGGGAATTAATAATGGAGAATAGGGAAATGGCAGAGACGATAAATACATATTTTGTATCAGTCTTCATGGTAGAAGACACTTAAAACATCCCAATAATGGATAATCAAGGAGCTATAGGGAGGGATGAACTTAATACAATCATTATCACTAATGAAGTAGTACTCGGTAAAATAATGGGACTAAAGGCAGACAAGTCCCTTGGACCGAATGGCTTACATCCTCGGGTCTTAAAAGAAGTGACTGCAGAGATAGTGGATGCATTGGTTGTAATCTACCGAAATTCCCTGGATTCTGGGGCGGTCCCAGCGGATTGGAAAACTGCAAATGTAACGCACCTATTTAAAAAAGCAGGCAGACAAAAAGCAGGAAACTATAAAACAGTTAGCCTATTTAAGGAAGGATATACTTGCATTGGAGGCTGTTCAGAGAAGGTTCACTCGGTTGATTCTGGAGATGAGCGGGTTGACTTATGAAGATAGGTTTAGTAGGTTGGGCCTATACACATTGGAGTTCAGAAGAATGAGAGATGATCTTATTGAAACATATAAGATAATGAGAGGGCTCAACAAGGTGGATGGAGAGAGGATATTTCCAGTCACGGGGGAAACTAAAACTAGGGGACGATGAGCTAGATTTTACACTTTTGTGCTTATCGCCAAAAATGGGCATTATTTCTGGTGTGGACAGTAAAAAAGGGTTTTCAGATCACCAGCTTCTCGCCCATTCTCAAAGCACCTAGTCTCCATTTTTTAAAATGGACATTACCGCGAGTGATATGAAATGGGCGGTAGCATGAAATTTTTTTGACCTTCTGCCGTAAAGTGTGGCCGTCCTTAGCAACGGCATAGCAATGCTCGATTCCAGCGATTCAGGAGGTCAAGGGTCATCATGACATGCGCAGAAGAGGAGACAGAGAGAGAGGGAGCTCAGAGGGACACAAGGCGTGGCTGGGTGTGGTGTGGCTGCTTCGGGAGGAAGGAGGGAGACTTTAGAGCTTCACAGCAAGTAGGCAAACAAAAATTAACTGTTACCAGCCACATATTTGCCCAAATTTGGCCTATAATAGAGAGAGAGGAGGAGGCATCACAGCACGCTGTGGAGACTGATGCTGAAGAGAGCAGTGAGGTGGGTGAGGAGCACATTGGAGGGCACAAAAGAGCCAGGACGTTCTCGGACGAGACAAATGCCTCCCTCTTGCAGGAGGTCGAGTTACGCTGGGATGATTTGACCCAGGGAAGGCGTGGGAAGCCCAAAGGCCTACCAGAAGATATGGGCCGAGATAACAGAGGTGGTCTCGTCGGCGACCAACGAGGTGCGTAAGGGCAACCAATGCCGCAAACGATGGACCTATCTTGTGCAAGAGTAAGTATTACATTGATTTATTTGTACTTATGTATTTACATAATTTGATTTGTACCAGTCATGAGTGACTATCAGCAGATGTGAGGTCTTTCAATTTTATTAGGAATGTTTTACTCAAAGCCTGCAGTCACGGTGCACATCTTTAGGTAAAGAATGATAATTTTCATAATAATCATGATTACATCTATCGGTTATGTGTTGTATCAGTCTCTGTGACAGTACCTAGCAATGATATCATGCAATGCTCTTATGCCATGTCGTCCTGTCACCTTTTACAGAAAAAGCTATCGACGATGAGGTCCATGCAGAGGCGAACGGGTGGGGGGGCCTCCAGTCCCCCGCGACATCACTGAGATGGAGGAGTGGGTACTCGCACTCGTGGGGAAGCACACCCGGACACCCACGGATGCATCTGCACAACCTGAAGTGATACCACGTGAGTAAAGCTTACACCATTGCGTGATGTAAAGTCAATAGATGCCACACCCACTCATATCCGAACAATCATATATGATAGATGATTTCTAAAATTGTCATAGAAATAATGATGGCCTAATGAAAATCATTGAAATGCAAATGTGTTGATGGTCATGAAATGTGATGTCTCTGATGATTTTGATAGCAGTGGTGCTTTTGTCGTGCATATACTGTGTGTAGCACTGGACTCACCTTGTGACCCTAGCACCCCCTTCTCCTCTATTAACCTCATTTGTGTTTTGTAGCTCAGCCAGCAGCGCGGCCCCAGGCAAGAGGCCAGAAGGTGGGGGCGCGGGGCCCGATTCTCTGGACAATCCTACATCTGGTGCTGAGGAGCTCCAATTTTCACCCGTCAATCCGCTGGGTCTGTTCTCAACGGATGAGAGCGCGGACTTCGAGGAACCTGCATTGCCACGCTCCAGAAGCCATTCCATTCCAAGGCCATCTAGTGGTCCTCCGGTCATTCCCACCTCCACTCTGGAGGTGCCGGCCCCAAGCACCTTGCCACAGGGCACCCTATTTGTCTCCAGGGCCGACCCTGCGAAGATCTCGTGGACATGACAGGTCTGTTCCACGAGCGCCACATGACAGTAGAGAGATGGTACAGTTGTCCAGGAGGACTGTAGATATTGTTGACCAGCTCATCAAAGCATTGGGTGGCATATCCCGACAGCTGGCCCCCATGACCGAGTACATTCCGCGGATGGCGGAGGCCCTGGATGCGATAGCCAGGAACACTGCTGCCACAGGCCTGTCCCAGTAGTCCCCGAGCGTGGCACTCCACCCCTGTGAATGACAGATGACAGCAAGGACTAAGATCCTGCTTCTGCATCAGAGAATGTTGCCCCCTTGGCACCCCCTGTTCCTATACCCGTGCAACCACCACATCTGCCTTCATCTTCCCCAATGAGGCACCGCCTGAGGAGCTCCTCGGCCAGGCGCCGTGGGACGAGGAGGGGAAGGGGTAGAGGTGGAGAGAAGAAGGGGAGGGGGGAAGAAAAATGAGGTGCATGTCCGCAGGTGATGGTTGTGTTATATCTCCATCTGGGTGTATGCAATTTGTTATAATGTAGGGGGCTGGAGACCACGCTCCTGCTTTGCCTTTGTATTCTGTGTTGCTGGACATGTTGAACATTTGAGTGATGTCAATGATGGAAAAAGTGGGGTGTGGGCGGGGGTTGGGTGTTATTGCCTGTGATACTTATGATTTCAGACCATTGTTGGTATAACATTTTTTTTATTGAACATAACCTTGTTGCGCATTGTCTCAGATAGCTGGACCGTTACACTGGTGATTCCTTAACATGAAAGGGTTAAATACAACTTAACTTCATCAACGTAAACTTTAACTGGCACCAAGGTGATGGGCACCATTGATGTCTGAGCTGCACACCCACAGCAGTGTGTCAGCATTGTCACTCACATTAATGCTCTTTTACGCAAATTGTTCAGATATCAGCTCCTCATGTAAGAGTCTTGCAGCTATGTAGCCACCCCGGGCCCTTTCCTGCGGTCTGGAGGGGGTCGTGGGCATGGTTGCATAGCCAGCCTGATTGTCTGGCCCTAGGTCAGCATCCAGCCCCTCGCCGTCCTCTTCCTCTCTCTCCTGAGGTGGAGCATCAGTCCCATCTGGCAATTCTTGGCCCCTCCTGATAGCCAGGTTGTGCAGCATCAAGCACACGACCACGAATTTACCTTCTTGCTCACGGTTGTATTGTAGCTTCCCTCCTGAGTGGTCAAGACATCTGAAGAGCTACTTAAGCACAGTTATTGTTTGGTGGTCTCATTGCATTGAAAGTATAATAGCAATTGATCAGAAGCAATGATTTCCTCACTAAAATACACCTGGAGTCAACCCCCAATAGTCCAGAGTCTGAAAATATGTCTGTTGAGATGTTCACTTCACCTGAGAAGAACTCCAGAGTCAATGCAAAGTCCCCCAAAGTTGAAGCAGCCTTTTGAATGAAGTGACCTGCGATTTTAAAAATGGCAGCCGCATCGCTGGCGTTGGTTCAGAACAGTTCCACTTTTTCTGGGTGTTTTTTTGAGCGAGCGAGCGATATTGTGGGCGATATGTGTGCGAGGTGGTGAAAGTGACGGTGAGCGAACTCCTGGGCGTTAGTTTTGCCAAATATGCTCTTTACGACAAAAAAAAGTGGGCAGGCGGAATTATTGAATCTCGGCGTTAATTCAGTGCGGAAAGTAACGCTGGACGATATTATGGGTGTTGATTTCGTCCATTCTGATGATTCCGTCCAAAAAAAGTGGGCGGGCAGTAATATATTTTCCCGCCGTTAAGCACATGGGGAAAGTAACGCTCGGCAATAAGTTTCCGAAAAATGCCCATTCGTTTCCATTTTGTGTCTAAATGGGCAATATGTGGGCATTATACATAATTTCAGCAGTAAAATGGGCGTTAAGTGGCCGTTAAGCATGCAAAAAAAGTGGAGGTTCTAGCCCATAGCCTCAGGATAAGGGGCCGCCCATTTAAAATTCAGACGAGGAGGAATTTCTTCTCTCAGTGGGTTGTAAATCTATGGAATTCTCTGCCCCAGAGAGCTGTGGAGGCTGGGTCATTGAATATATTTAAGGCGGAGATAGACAGATTTTTGAGTGATAAGGGAATAAAGGGATACAGGGAGCGGGCAGGGAAGTGGAGTTGAGTCCATGATCAGATCAACCATGATCTTATTAAATGGCGGAGCAGGCTCGAGGGGCCAAATGGCCTACTCCTGCTTCTCTTTCTTATGTTCTTATGGGATGTCCGGTGGTCGCGAAAGGCGCTCGAAAATGCAAGTCTTTCTTTCTTATAACAACACTGTGGGAGAAGCTTTACCAGATGAACTGCAGTAATTCAGGAAGGCGGCTCACCACAACCTTATCTAGAGCAATTAGGGTGGGCAATAAATGCTGACCTTGCCAGCGACGCCCACATCCCGTGAATGCATTTTTTAAAAAGTCTCTAAGGCCTTGACATCCTTCCTAAAATGTGGTGCCCAGATTTAGACACAATACTCCAACTAGGGCCTAACCAGTGATTTATAAAGGTTTAGCAAAATTTCCTTGCTTCTGTACTCCATGCCTCGATAGATAAAGCCAAGAATCCCACATTTTTTTTTATCAACATTATCAGCTTGTCTTTCCACCTCCAATAATGACCATTTTTTAAATAAAAAGCTAAATACTCTGAAAGCAACCTGATGTTCAAAAGATTCAAACACTCCCTCTACTAATTAATTTTGCTTGTGCTGCTTTTAAAAATTTGGAGAAAAACATTTCGGACTGTTTAATTTGGTCCGAAATGGGCTCTGCTTCAAGGATGGTTCCGCATGGAATGGAAATATCACGGTTGCGCAATAGCACTTGCCCCTGTAAGGTTGCAGTTAAAGAGTTTTGTTCGGATAGTTTGTGGAAGGGGGGGGTTAATCTGATTAGTTTCAAGGTGAAACCAGATGTAGAAAGGAAACGACTTGCCATTCACAACCTTAGGATGTCCCAAAGCGCTTTACAGCCAATGAAGTACTTTTTTTGAAGTGTACTCACTGTTGTAATATAGAAACAGTGGCAGCAATTTGTGCACAGCAAGGTCCCACAAACAGAAATTTGATAATGACCAGATAATCTGTTTTAGTGATGTTGGTTGAGAAAGAACGAAAGAAACACTTGCATTTATTTAGCGCCTTTCACGACCACCGGATGTCTCAAAGCTCTTTACATAAGCACATAAGAACATAAGAAATAGGAGCAGGACTAGGCCATTCGCCCATCGAACCTGCTCCACCATTCAATAAGATCAGGGTTGATCTGATCACGGACTCAGCTCCACTTCCCTGCCCGCTCCCCATAACCCTTTACTCCCTTATCGCTCAAATATCTGAATCTCCGCCTTAAATATATTCAATGACCCATCCTCCACAGCTCTCTGCTCTCTTTACAGCCAATGAAGTACTTTTGGAGTGTCGTCACTGTTATAATGTGGGAAACACTGTCATAGGCCTTTGTAAGGTCAAAGAAGGCCATGTACAAGGGTTGGTGCTGTTCCCTGCATTTTTCTTGCACCGCAAGGGACTATGGAGCCTTCTCCTCGTTTCGGCTGCCCCCAAAAGTTTGTCACCATCCTCTGCCTGCTCCACGATGACATGCAAGCCATGATCCTGACCAACGGATCCATCGCAGATCCAATCCACGTCCGGAGGGTTGCGTCATCGCTCCAACCCCCTTCTCGATCTTCCTCGCTGCAATGCTCCACTTCACACTCAACACACTGGAGTGGAACTAAACTACAGAACCTGTTCAACCTTCGCCGTCTCCAGGCCAGATCCAAGACCGTCCCAAACTCTGACATCGAGCTACAGTATGCAGACGACGCTTGCGTCTGCGCACATTCAGAGACTGAACTCCAAGTTATAGTCAACATCTTCACTGAGGCGTACGAAAACATGGGTCTTACATAGAAACATGGAAAATAGGTGCAGGAGACCATTCAGCCCTTCGAGCCTGCACCACCATTCAATATGATCATGGCTGATCATGCAACTTCAGTAGCCCATTCCTGATTTCTCTCCATACTCCTTGATCCCTTTAGCCGTAAGGGCCACATCTAACTCCATTTTCAATATATCTAATGAACTGGCCTCAACAACTTTCTGTGGTAGAGAATTCCACAGGTTCACAATTCTCTGAGTGAAGAAGTTTCTCCTCATCTCGGTCCTAAATGGCTTACCCCTTATCCTTAGTCCGTGACCCCTGATTCTGGACTTCCCCAACATCGGGAACATTCTTCCTGCATCTAACCTGTCCAGTCCCATCAGAATTTTATATGTTTCTATGAGATCTCCTCTCATTCTTCTAAATTTCAGTATATATAAGCCTAGTCGATCCAGTTTTTCTTCATATGTCAGTCCTGCCATCCTGGGAATCAGTTTGGTGAACCTTCGCTGCACTCCCTCAATAGCAAGAATGTCCTTCCTCAGATTAGGAGACCAAAACTGTACACAATATTCAAGGTGTGGCCTCACTTAAGGCCCTGTACAACTGCAGTAAGACCTCCCTGCTCCTATACTCAACTCTTCTCGCTCTGAAGGCCAACATGCCATTTGCCTTCTTCACCACCTGCTGTACATGCATGCCAGCTTTCAATGACTGATGTACCATGACACCATGTACACTAAACATCCGTAAGACAAAGGTCCTCCACCAACCTGATCCTGCCACACAGCACTGCTCCCCAGTCATCAAGATCCATGGCGTGGCCCTGGACAACGTGGACCACTTTCTATACCTCGGAAGCCTATTATCAGCAAGGGCAGACATCAACGTTGAGGTTCAACACCGCCTCCAGTGTGCCAGCGCAGCCTTTGGCCGCCTGAGGAAAAGAGTGTTCGAAGATCAGGCCCTCAAATCTGCCACCAAGCTCATGGTTTACAGGGCTGTAGTGATACCCACCCTCCTATATGGCCCAGAGATGTGGACCATATACAGTAGACACTTCAAATCGCTGGAGAAATATCACCAACGAAGTCTCCGCAAGAACCTGCAAATCCCCTGGGAGGACAGACGCACCAACGTTTGCGTCCTCGATCAGGCCAACATCCCCAGCATCAAAGCACTGACCACACTCGACCAACCCTGTTGGGCGGGCCACATTGTTCGTATGCCTGACACAAGACTCCCAAAGTATGCGCTCCACTCGGAACTCCTACACGGCAAGCGAGCCCAAGATGGGCAGAGGAAACGTTTCAAGGACACCCTCAAATCCTCCTTGATAAAATGCAACATTCCTGTTGTAGGCATTAGGCACCCTAGGGCAACGGCACCTGTAGGATAAGGTTAGAACTACACCTGTAGTATAAGGTTAGAACTAAATATGTAACTTGTACCATAAAATGGCTACCAGTGAAGCCTCAAGGGATTTCTGTTAGCTGAAATTAGACCGCATTCTTGGAGACTGATACTTGTTGTTTCCCACACACAGGACTAGAAGCAAACTCTGCAGGTGTCTCTAAATCAGCCAGGCCTCAGGACTAAATGTTCTGTTGAAAGTAAGGACAATACGACTCTGTAGCAGGATTGAGATAAGGAGGCTACCCAAACACAGCATCCAAGGACAGTAAGATAAGGGGGCCTGGAACATGAGTCGTTCCTAGCAACACACCTCTTAGCAACACATCTCTTGGCAACACATGAGCCACTTTACGTTTAGAGACTAACTCTATCTATTAGTCTAATGTAACTGTAGTAAACTGTTGTATGTAACTGTAGTAAACTGTTGTAAAACATATAAAGATCCATGAAACCCTTTGTTCTGCGGAGTGAAGGGCCTGGATCCAGTCCTGAGGCTTCCTCCCCACTGGCGTTAATAAAGGCCGCATTGGCGTTGGAACTGACTCTGAGTGTTGAGTGATTCTTCTATAAAACACTAACACTAACAGTGGCATAGTCAGCAGGATTTCCCGGAGTCACTGGACACCCTTGGAAAAACCCGGGTGAGTATAAAAAACGATTTTTAATTATAAAGGGTGCGGAAGGTGGAAGCTGGTTGATCGACACGAGGAGACGGTCTAATATCTCAAACGCCTAGCCTGAGCCTGAATTAAGAGGACTTTTGTCCCACGTGACGGCCAGGAACCAAGTAGGTGTAGGGAACACACTTAGACCGTAGGATCGTGATACTGAAAGACATCTTCCGGACCCAGCAGAGTAATTTGAAATATACCCCGGGGTAGAACCAAGCGGCTAACGGAATCCAAACCTGTGAACAGGGTCGGACCAACAGACAAAGCGGTGGTAGGTAGTCGTTAAGGATACGTAGAGCGCTGCGGGAATTGCTTAAACGCGTTTTAAGAATCGTATAAGTTTGTGTAACAGCAAACTTGTGACCTGACAGCAGCCCAGAGATGGTCTACTACAAGTTGTGCAAGGTAAAAGGCAAACCTCTGAGAGTAGATTCCTAACGGTTCTAGTCCTACCCAGGAATGGCCAGAAAAAGCAGATAAACTCGAGTGGGAATCAGAAGGGTCCCTTACCCGCCATCTGGCGGAAAAGCAAAAGAAACTAATCGAGAAAATGATTAGAGCAGGGTGGGATCCTCAGGACCTGCCAGCAACCCAACGGGAATGGTGGGTGAAGGAACGGAAAAACCAATACCGGTAGTCCACTACAAAAGTTATGTGAGGAATTATTTAGATAAAACTACTAATTCCCTGAAAGGTCATGGATCCAAAAATAGAGCCGGCCAAAACAATGTATAGGAAAGAAGAGAGACTGTTGTAAATGTCTGGTCATTGAGTGAGAGTCCCTATGTGATTTTGTGACTGCGGAATGAATTTTTTTGTTGTCCTGTTTCTGAAAGCCTGGTTGGAAGAGGAATGCAAGTGTCTGTTTATTTTAGCTAACCCTTTATAGTGTTGTCCTGTATGTGGGAAGTTTTAAGACATTTTAAGTTAGAAACGCAGGTGTGGATTTATTCGGATGATAAGTTACGGAGCTAGGAAATGTACAAAGGATAGATTTGTTGAGCAAAAGATAAAAAATACAAAGTCCCGGTGGTTAAAAAAAAGAATAAAGTTTGAATTGGGATTTTGAGATTACATTGGGTTGAAAGACATAAATTTAGTCTCGGAATGAGATAAAGAATGCCTTAAAAAAAAGCTTCTAAGCTCAAAAAAGTTTTAAATAAAGATTGAAATTACAAAGTTTGAAACTGGAGCATTTTGAGATAACGAAAAGCAGTCCTCAAACCCTCAAAGCTGGACTCCATTCCAGTTATGGAGAAAAGAAAAAGATAAAGACGCCACTTTGAAAGTAAACAAATGATTTTAAAATTAACAAATGTGTTTGTGATGGAAAAAGACATAACTTACTAAATACTAGTTGATGTTTGCTGTGAAAAAGATATTGGTTTAATTAGAAGAGAAAAAAAATTGAAAGAGGTAAAAAAACACTCTACATGGATTCGAATTTTAAATTATGAGAAAGTTTCAATGCAGTTTGAAAAGATTTCCAAAATGGACAGTGTTTATCAAGAAAAGTCCCGAACAGTCTAAACAAGCAGGAGGGTTTTGAAGATCTAAGCTATGCGAACTCAGCACAGAAAAAAAACTGGGAATTAGAGAATCTTACTGAATTCTTAAATTCTTATAGAAAATGGAACTGGCACAGAAGTTTAGATTTTGTGCTGAGAGAGAAATTTAAAAGAAAAACAAAATTGAATTTCAGTAAACAAAATTGCTATTGTATGTGTGGTCTCGTTTTAAATCAATTTAAAAATAAGAGAATTTTTCGGATGATTACGTGAAGTCACGTAATGACATCAGGCTTTCTTACAAACCTGTAAAGGAGTTAACCCTTTCCATTGACAGCTGTTTTATACTGGACATTATTAATTTGGATTTCTTAATAAAATAAAGAAGACTCACCTGACAGACAGAGGAAATGGTGGGAAAAATTGGGAATTAGAGAATCTTACTGAATTCTTAAATTCTTATAGAAAATATTCAGAATAAAAATAAAACGGAACTAGCTGGTCAAGAGTTAAAAGCTAAGATAAACAGGCTGGAAGAGATGTTTTAAAAAAAAACGGGACTAGACGGATAGGGCAGTGCGCAGCCATAGCACCATCACCTATGGCAATAGAGCCAATGTACCCCACGGTGGGTAGGTGTAGTCCACAAACCCAACCTAACGGTAAAGCAGACAGCGATGTTTGGAGGAATAATGGTGGCATTGGTGTTGATTGGAGTTTGGATAATATTTAGATGGGTCATCGTGCAGGCTCGAGCACAGCAGGCTCAAACGCAAAACCGACGGCAGCCCAGTCAGGGACATGAAGTGATAGAGATGGTACGACTATAAAGAATATGGTTAACCTAATCCTTACCGTCGATTCCACAGAGTGACAGCGACACAAGTAGACCAGAACCTAACACCTGGTGACGACCAGGCTATCTGTTTAAAATTTTCAGATAAAACACTCACCAAGATGGGACCGCAGTGTGACTTCGACACTGGGGACTCATGCTACTGGGAACCTCAAGACCCACGCAAACACTGGATGATACCAACGGATTGCAGCGCACTCAGGAAATAAACAACTACATGAACTATGGAGTCTTGTTTAATTTAACGGATGGAATGTGCATCCCAGCAGCCAAGGACTGGAGCAAGGACAGGACTTATTTTAATGCATGGTTACAATCAGTCATCCGCAAAAAGGGAGTGGGGCTGTGTGGGTACTACGAGGAGGTGGGGGCGGCTGCAATATCATTGTATGTATGCTTCTCACCCCCTCCGACACCATGCCCCATAAGAACCACTACATTGCCCGAGGAACTGCCTTGCCCCATAACTACTAAGGGATCAGAAAATGGGATTGTAATGTACAACGAAGGGGAATTATTGTATGATAATGTTAAACATGAAATTGTGCCTGTCCTGATCAATATTTCAGGCATCCAGATGCCGGAATACTGTACAGAACAGTCAAGGAAAATGTACAATGTATTAAGTAAAGTTGTAATGCAGCAGGCTGCCGATGCAATGGGTGCCAGTAGATTCCGAGGACAGGGGTCAGCCCCCAGGATAGAGAGGGGAATAGGGAATGATATTGCCACCGTTTTCAATACGGGACCTACGTAGTAAACTCAATAGATATACAAGGGTTAAATGAGAGGGTGGAACAGCTTAGAGGGGTGATGAAGGGGTTATTACAGAGGGTGAAAAAAAAAAACCAGGAAGACCAAGCCAACCTAGGAAAGGAGGGTGCCGACATCCAGTTGGATGGCATCTCAGTCCTGGAAGCTCACGCCAAAACCATTTGGCTCAGTTGGCAAACCAGAGGGGGACTCTGGATAATTGTACTCTGAAGGGACTGACCCGAGTATACCCAGCAATTCCAGATTGCAAGATGGGTAGGACTACTGGGATAGGGATAGTCCTGATGATCCCTATAGCCACGCCGGACTCAGGGCCGTTCTCCCTATACCAACTAGAGAATATCGGAGTAATACGGGAAAATGTCTCCATACGTTACTATCTGACCACCACCTCCGCCGTTCGTCGAAACGACATACTTACTGGGATTTCCCTAACAGAATGCAAACAAAGGGGGGAGATCACAGTATGCCCTCACCCGGTAGGCCGAGGTGAGCTAGACGAGTGCGGGTTTAACCGAACCGACGGGTGTGTACTAGAAATAGTGCCCGCACACATGCACTTTGCGAGGGCAGGCAACGGAGGGAAAGGAAGATACTGCATCTCTACTACTGAGCGTTCATACCAGTATAATGACCTGCAGTGCCCAATACCACAGCCGAACTTTTGCTTTACGCCACTACGACTTGTCACGATTGGGCCAGTGCATATCACCCAGGTTAGGCGCTGGAAGCCCGAAGTTATTAATGTAACCGATCAGCTCCATGATCATTTGCAGGATTATGACGAGCCAGATCAGGTCCCTATCCCACATCTAACCAAAGTATTACGAGAGTTGAGGCTCAAGGTGGGTCAATCCGTAAAGCTCTACCACCAACTGCAAACTAAAATCAAAGTACTGGAAGAAGATATCGATGTAGACTTACAAAATCAGAGTTGGTGGAGAAAGGTCTGGGACTGGGGAATGAATGTGAGCATCCATCCTTGGATTCGAATTATATCACACATACTGGTCGGAGTACAGCTAGTTTTAGCATTGACATGGGGCGTCATGGCTTGCCGGTCTTGCAGATATAATGCACAACAATGGAGGTTAAACACCAAAGCTCAGATAAGCAAGGAGATTCGTGTAATAGGCGAAAGGAGTAATTCGAACTATATTGATTTGATCTAAACAACTGGGACTCCTGAAATTGTGTGACTGGCCAGCACGTTGAAGCAGGGAGTACCAGGTGATACAAAACTATAACAGATTATAATTAGGGTCGGTTAAAGGGGGGCTAGGACTAGTCCCCTTACCGAAAGGAGGGAATGGTTGTAGGCATTAGGCACCCTAGGGCAATGGCACCTGTAGGATAAGGTTAGAATTACATCTGTAGTATAAGATTGGAACTAAATATGTAACTTGTACCATAAAATGGCTACCAGTGAAGCCTCAAGGGATTTCTGTTAGCTGAAATTAGACCGCGTTCTTGGAGACTGATACTTGTTGTTTCCCACACACAGGACTAGAAGCAAACTCTGCAGGTGTCTCTAAATCAGCCAGGCCTCAGGACTAAATGTTCTGTTGAAAGTAAGGACAATACGACTCTGTAGCAGGATTGAGATAAGGAGGCTACCCAAACACAGCATCCAAGGACAGTAAGATAAGGGGGCCTGGAACATGAGTCGTTCCTAGCAACACACCTCTTAGCAACACATCTCTTAGCAACACATCTCTTGGCAACACATGAGCCACTTTACGTTTAGAGACTAACTCTATCTATTAGTCTAATGTAACTGTAGTAAACTGTTGTATGTAACTGTAGTAAACTGTTGTAAAACATATAAAGATCCATGAAACCCTTTGTTCTGCGGAGTGAAGTGCCTGGATCCAGTCCTGAGGCTTCCTCTCCGCTGGCGTTAATAAAGGCCGCATTGGCGTTGGAACCGACTCTGAGTGTTGAGTGATTCTTCTGATAAAACACTAACAGTAACAATCCCCACCGACACCTGGGAGTCCCTGGCCAAAGACCATCCTAAGTGGAGGAAGCGCACCCGGGAGGGCGCTGAACACCTCGAGTCTCATTGCCAAGAGAATGCAGAAAACAAGCGCAGGCAGCGGAAGGAGCGTGCGGTAAACCAGGCTCCCCACCCACCCTTTCCTTCAACCACTGTCTGTCCCACCTGTGACAGAGACTGTAATTCCCGTATTGGATTGTACAGTCACCTAAGAATTCACTTTTAGAGTGGAAGCAAGATTTCGAGGGACTGCCTATGATATGATGAATGTGGGAAATGCAGCAGCCAATTTGCGCACAGTAACTCCCACAAATGAGAGATAACTATTGGCCAGCACACCGGTTATAATTCTTCTTTGCTTTTATATCCAACTGAGACAGTAGACGTATTCTCGGGTTAATATCTCATCTGAAAAAGAAACACTGCCAACAGTACAGTACTCCCTCAGTATTAGACCTAGATAGTAGGCTCCATTCTCTGGAGTGGGATTTAAACCGCCAACCTTCTAACTCAGAGGCAAAAGTGCTACCACTGAGCCACATCTGACATGTCTAAAGTCAGCAAGCTATTCCACCAGAGGGAGGTCACAGCCAGCCTGATTCTGTCGTGATTCGACATTTTCCATTTCGGCCGAGATCATGTGCTCAAGTCTCTGAAGTCGGGGGAGACAAACACCTTCCCTCCCCCAATACTGAGGTTTACTTGATAAGCACAAAATATTTAGGGATGTAGACGACATTAATAGTGATTGCAACTGAAACAAAGCAATTCACAGATTGCTTTCTGTATAAATCTAAAGCAGGCTTTCTGACTCTCTGCAGTGAAGGAAATTTCATAGATTCTTAAAGGATTTCCTTAGCTTATAACCAGCTAGCAGCAGGCAGTGGGCTCCGACCTTAGAATTCAACTTCTCACCTCCTCCAATCATCCTCCCGCAGTCATGGCTGGGGTGGGAGAAGGGGGAGGTGAGATCCAGTTCTCACGAACTGTAATTAGCCCTCGCCTACTCCGATATTACAGACCTCACTAGCTGAAGCATGAGAAGCTAGCTCCTGTGTTGTCACAACAGATCATATAATGGAATAACCGGTGTTTCAAGACCTTTATAAATGTTCGATATTAAGCAATCTTGTGTTGCCTAGCGCTAATCAATTTGCCAACTTATTTGGTATTATCTATTGCAAGCATGCTTTTTTACGATTGTGCCTGTACTCATTTGACACCAGATTCAATACGTTGTATTTAGTAAATTTGAGCTTATCCAAATTTCTGCTGCCCGTGTCCTAACTCGCACCAATTCCCATTCACCCATCACCCCTGTGCTCACTGACCTACATTTAAAAAATCTCATCCTTGTATTCAAATCCCTTACCTCCTCCAGATCTACAACTCTCCGCGATCTCTGCGCTCATGCAATTCTGGTCTCTTGCACATCCCCCAATTTGTTTTGGTCCACCATTGGCGGCTATGCCTTTAGCTTCCTAGGCCCTAAGCTCGAACAAACCACTTCTCTCTCCTTTAAATCACTCCTTAAAACCTACCTCTTTGACTAAGCTTTTGATCACCTGTCCTAATAGCTCCTTATGTGGTATCAATTCTTGTCTAATAATGCTCCCGTGAAGCACGTTGGGACGTTTTACTATGTTAAGGGCGCTATATAAATTCAAGTTGTTTTGTTAGTATCATTGTCTTGGGGCTCCAGTCCAAGCCTTTGCACGAGGCCCCTGCAAAACAAATACCATCCCCGATGCGCAGCTGGCAAATGGCTCTCGGTGCATCTGTGGTACATTTAGATCCAATGTCCCAGAGGTGCTCTGGTGCCTTGCCCCAACTGTCAATGTCAGCTGTGGCTCAGTGGGTAGCACTCTCGCCTGAGTCAGAAGGTTGTGGGTTCAAATCCCATTCCAGGGACTTAAGCACAAATAATCTAGGTTGACACTCCAATGCAGTGCTGAGGGAGTGCTGCATTGTTGGAAGTGCTGTCTTTTGGGTAAGACGTTAAACCGAGGCCCCGTCTGCTCTCTCAGATGGATGTAAAAGATGCCATGGTACTATTTCGAAGAAGAACAGGGGAGTTATCCCTGATGTCCTGGCCAATATTTATCCCTCAATCAACATAACAAAAACAGATTATCTGGTCATTATCACATTGCTGTTTGTGGGAGCTTGCTGTGTGCAGATTGGTTGCCGCATTTCCTACATTACAACAGTGACTACACTCCAAAGTACTTCATTGGCTGTAAAGCGCTTTGAGATGTCCGGTGGTCACGAAAGGCGCTATATAAATCCAAGTCTTTCTTTCTTTATGTTCATCCATCTTTCTCTCACATTGACTCGGACCTTCTAACTTTATCAAGCCAGTTTTCCCGACATCAGCAGTCTTTAATACTTAAAACGATCAAAGTGAATAATAAAACAATGAATGAAAAGACAAAGCAGCATTAAAATAAATCATTCTGGATGCAGTTCTTCACACAAAGAGTGATCAGTATAGGGAATGGCCTTCTAAGTTGGGTAACTCCAGGATCATTGAAGAAGCCGTGAATGGGGCTGGTGGGCCTCGATGGAAGAATCAGATGGGGCTAAAATGTGCCTCAATTGAACTTATCCTTGTTCTATTGTTTTGTTATTTTTCCCAAGCCTACAGATGATGACAGTCCCTCTCTAGGAAAGGTGTCCAGAAGGGTAAGGACATTGGAACTCTGCTCCCTTCTTTTCCTTTCAAAGGGTTCAGAAACAAGGGGAGAAAACAGGACAAGCAATGGGTCCCAACAGAGAAAGGTAAAGATCAGAGGAAGCAAATAAATCCGGGGTTTTTGAAAACAGTCGGAGGCAGTGTTTTCTCTTCACTCCTCCTCTCATGAAGATGTTGACTCCTTGCAGAGTTACAGATCCGTAGGCACTGCTTGTCCTCTGGTACCTCACCCCTGCCCCCCGCCACCCCCCCCCCCCCCCCACCCAACCCCACCACACCATGGGCATTTTTCGTGTTTGAGCTTTGACACTATGGGGCTGAAATTCGCTCCTGCCCAAAATGGGTCGCACCTTCCGCTTTCAAAGTTATTTCTCCGCCGCGTCGGATGACGTGGGCTCTTGAGCGAAATTCAGCTCTTGGTCGTTGTTTTTGCAGCGAACCAGAAGTCGGTGATAATGGGGGCAGAAGTGGGGCGGTAAGTGCCGGTGAGGGACGGGAGTGAAGGTGGGACAGAGTCTTCGCCACTGTCAGTCAGCAGCGGAGCGATGGTGCCGTCATTACGCGTGTGCATTACCACGCTCTCCCCTACACGTAAAGGGGAGAGAAGGAGCGATTCTTTAGGTTCGGCCCACTGGGCCACCAGGGAAGGTTTTGACGGGGCCAGCAGCCTGACACCCAAGAGGGGGTGCCAGGCTGCTGGCCCGGCCAAAACCTTCCCTGGTGGCCCAGTGGGCCGAACCAAGAGGGGATGCCAGGCTGCCTGTTGCCGGCCCGGCTGAACCAGGGGGCACAATTGTCGGCCGACATGGAAAAAAAAATGGCGGCCACGGCAGTGGGACCTTGCCTTTAATGGCCGCTTCACAGCCAAGTCCCATACACAAAAGACAAGGTGCACCGGCAGAAAAAGCTGTCGGGGGCACCGCTTGACAGCTGGAAGATTTTTACAGCTGGCTTTGGCTGGAAGATTTTTACAGCTGGCTTTGGCTGGAGGTGCGGGAGATCGGCGGTGCGTGCTTTGATCACACACTTAGGATGGTCGGCAGTGGCGGGGTGGAAGTGGGGACTGCCAGAAAAATCCCTGAGCTGAAGTTAGCTGCCGGCGGCCATTGGACCGGAAGCCGGCAGCCACTCGGCTCCGGCGGTAAGTGGCCTTTTTGGGGAACTGAATTTCGGCCCCTGAGTCTCTCCGGCCTATTTGACTGCTGGGAGGAGAAGACTTCACAACTGAGCCCGGCCCTGTCCTGCTGCAACATCCCTGTAGTTCCAGCAGGAGTCACTAAAAGAAAAAAAGAAAGACCTACATTAATATAGAGCCTTTCACGACTAGCAGAGGTCCCAAAGGGCTTTCCAGCCAATGAAGTACTTTTGGAGTGTAGTCACTGTTGTAATGTAGGAAGCGCAGCAGCCCATTTGCGCACAGCAAGCTCCCACAAACAGCAACGTGATAATGACCAGATAATCTGTTTTTTTTGTTATGTTGATTGAGGGATAAATATCGGTCAGATTTTATTTTGTTGATTGAGGGATAAATTTTGGCCAGGACACCGGGGATAACTCCCCAGTTCTTCTTTGAAATAAGTGCCATGAGATCCTTTACCTCCACCTGAGAGAGCAGACGGGGCCTCGGTTTAACGTCTGATCTGAAAGACACATAGTGAGCACTATATGGCGACAACAAGGTGGAACCGGTACGATTTGTTTTCCCTTCCTAATCCGGGGGTACTGAGGCCAATTGTAGTGCCTGAACTGAGGTCAGCTAACTAAGCACAGATTGGGGATTGAACTTGGAACCTTCCGATCCGTATGGCTCAATTCTAGACCAGGTGAACTTCCTGCGTTATCATGGGAGCTATAACAAATTATATTTATGTAGCGCCTTTAACAAAGTAAAACATCCCAAATGCTTCATAGGAGCATTTGACACCGAGCCACATAAGGAGATATTAGGACATGTGACCAAAAGCTTGGTCAAAGAGATCGGGTTCAAGGAGTGTTTTAAAGGAGGAGAGAGAGGTAGAGAGGCGGAGAGGTTCAGAGAGAGCATTAGGGCCTGGGTAGCTGAAGGCATGGCCGCCAATGGTGGAGCATTGAGAATTGGGAATGCACAAGTGGCCAGAATTTGAGGAGCGGCAAGATATCGGAGAGTTGTAGGGCTGGCAGAGGGTACAGAGATAGAGAGGCGGCAAAGTCATGGGGGATTTGAAAACAAGGATGAGAATTTTAAAATCAAGGCATTGCAGTGTAGCTCAGCAAGCACAGGAATGATGGGTGAATGGGACTTGGTGCGAGTTAGGATATGGGCAGCAGAGTTTTGGATCTACTCAAGTTTACGGAGGGTGCAAGAAGGAATTTAATTCGTTCATGGGATGTGGGCATCGCTGGCATTTATTGCCCATCCCTAACTGCCCTCGAGAAGGTCATGCTAAGGTGCCTTATACAACTGAGTGGCATGCTAGGCCATATAAGAGTCCAGTTAAGGGTCAACCACATTGCTATGGATCTGGAGTCACATGTAGGCCAGACCGGGTAAGGGCAACAGATTTTCTTCCCTAAAGGACATTCGTGAATTAGATGAATTTTTATGACAATATGAAAGTTTCATGGGACCCAAATTTGGCCATCCCGTTTTTTTCGGCGCGCTCACGTGAGATGCGCCGACTTCCTAGGATAAAAACGGCGCCAAAAAGTTGTCCCCGCATTCTGGCTGCTCTGTGGCCCCTCCCATGGATTGGCGCGGCGTGGGGGTGGAGCTAGGGTCCTGCGCTTAAAAGAGTGCCGGCAGCTCAACACATGCACACTGGCACCTATCCCCGGCCGAGTGGCCTCCCGCACCGGCCGGCCAGCCTTCTGATTTCCCAGGGGGGACTTTTGATGGGAGGGGAGGAGTTTTGATCGGGGGAGAGTTTTGATCGGGGGGGGGAGTTTTGATCGGGGGGAGGGAGTTTTGATCGGGGGGAGGGAGTTTTGATCGGGGGGGCGTTTTGATCGGGGTGGGAGTTTTGATCAGGGGGGGAGTTTTGATCAGGGGGGAGGGAGTTTTCATCGGGGGGAGTTTTGTTGGGGGGGGGGAGTTTTGATTGGGGGGAGGGTTTGATCGGGGGAGTTTTGATCGGGGGGGGAGTTTTGATCGGGGGGGGAGGGAGTTTTGATCGGGGGGGAGTTTTGATCGGGGGGGGAGTTTTGATCAGGGGGGAGTTTTTGTTGGGGGGGAGGGGAGTTTTGATGGGGGGGAAGTTTTGATCGAGGTGGGGTTTTGATCAGGGGGGAGTTTTGATTGGGGGGGAAGTTTTGATCGGGTGGGGGAGTTTTGATCGGGGGGGGGGGTTTTGATCGGGGGGGAGTTTTTGATCGGGGGGAGAGTTTTGATCGGGGGGGAGTTTTGATCAGGGGGGAGTTTTGATCGGGGGTGAGTTTTGATCAGGGGGGAGTTTTGATCGGGGGGGGAGTTTTGATCGGGGGGGAGTTTTGCTCGCAGGGGTTTGATCGGGGGGGGTTTGATCGGGGGGAGTTTTGATCCGTGGGGAGTTTTGATCAGGGGGATGTTTTGATCGGGGGGGAGTTTTGAACGGGGGGTTTGATCAGGGGGAAGTTTTGTTGGGGGGATGTTTTGATCGGGGTGGGGAGTTTTGATCGGGGGGGAGGGAGTTTTGATCGGGGGGGAGTTTTGATCGGGGGGGAGTTTTGTTGGTGGGGAGAGGGGAGTTTTGATCGGGGGGAATTTTGATCGGGGGGGAGTTTTGTTGGGGGGAGGGAGTTTTGTTGGGGGGGAGGGGAGTTTTGATCGGGGGGGAGTTTTGATCAGGGGGGAGTTTTGATCGGGGGGGAGTTTTGATCGGAGGGGAGTTTTGATTGGGGGGTAGTTTTGATCGGGGGGAGGAGTTTTTGATCAGGGGGGAGTTTTGATCGGGGGGGGCGTTTGCTCGGGGGGGAGTTTTGCTCGGGGGGGTTTGATCAGGGGGGGGAGTTTTGATCGGAGGGGAGTTTTGATCGGGGGAGGGAGTTTTGATCGGGGGGGAGTTTTGATCAGGGGTTGTTTTCATCGGGGGGGAGTTTTGATCAGGGGGGAGTTTTGATCGGGGGGGGGAGTTTTGATCGGGGGTAGTTTTGTTGGTGGGGGGAGGGGAGTTTGGATCGGGGGGAATTTTGATCGGGGGGGGAGTTTTGTTGGGGGGAGGGAGTTTTGTTGGGGGGGAGGGGAGTTTTGATCGGGGGGGAGTTTTGATCGGGGGGCAGTTTTGATCGGGGGGGGAGTTTTGATCAGGGGGGAGTTTTGATCGGGGGGGAGTTTTGATCGGAGGGGAGTTTTGATTGGGGGGTAGTTTTGATCGGGGGGGGGAGTTTTGCTCGGGGGGGAGTTTTGATCAGGGGGGAGGAGTTTTGATCAGGGGGGAGTTTTGATCGGGGGGGGGAGTTTTGATCGGGGGGGAGTTTTGATCAGGGGGGAGGAGTTTTGATCAGGGGGGAGTTTTGATCGGGGGGGGAGTTTTGATTGAGGGGGGAGTTTTGATCGGGGGCGGAGTTTTACTCAGGGTGGAGTTTTGATCGGGGGCGGGGAGTTTTGTTCAGGGGAGAGTTTTGATCGGGGGGGGCGTTTTGCTCGGGGGGGAGTTTTGCTCGGGGGGGTTTGATCAGGGGGGGGGAGTTTTGATCGGGGGGGGAGTTTTGATCGGGGGAGGGAGTTTTGATCGGGGGGGAGTTTTGATCAGGGGGGAGTTTTGATCGGGAGGGGGGGAGTTTTGATCGGGGGCGGAGTTTTGCTCGGGGGAGTTTGATCAGGGGAGAGTTTTGATCGGCGGGGGGGGAGTTTTGCTCGGGGAGTTTGATCAGGGGGGGAGTTTTGATCGGGGGGGGGAGTTTTGATCGGGGGGGAGTTTTGTTGGGGAGGAGGGGAGTTTTGATGGGGGGGAGTTTTGATCGAGATGGGGTTTTTGATCAGGGGGGGAGTTTTGATCGGGGGGGAGTTTTGAGCAGGGGGGAGTTTTGATCGGGGGGGGAGTTTTGATCGGGGGGGGGAGTTTTGATCACTGTGGAGGAGTTTTCATCAGGGTGGAGTTTTGTTCGGGAGGGGGAGTTTTGATCGGGGGGGGAGTTTTGATCGGGGGCGGAGTTTAATCAGGGGGGAGTTTTGATCATGGGGGGGAGTTTTGATCAGGGGAGAATTTTGATCGGGGGGGGAGTTTTTTTGGGGAGGAGGGGAGTTTTGATGGGGGGGAGTTTTGATCAGGGGGGAGTTTTGATCAGGGGGGAGTTTTGATCGGGGGGAGTTTTGATCTGGGGGGGAGTTTTGATCGGGGGGGGAGTTTTGTTGGGGAGGAGGGGAGTTTTGATGGGGGGGGAGTTTTGATTGAGGTGGGGTTTTGATCAGGGGGGAGTTTTGATCGGGGGGGAGTTTTGTTGGGGAGGAGGGGAGTTTTGATGGGGGGGGAGTTTTGATCGAGGTGGGGGTTTTGATCAGGGGGGAGTTTTGATCGGGGGGGAGTTTTGATCAGGGGGGAGTTTTGATCGGGGGGGGAGTTTTGATCGGGGGGGGGAGTTTTGATCACTGGGGAGGAGTTTTGATCAGGGTGGAGTTTTGTTCGGTGGGGGGAGTTTTGATCGGGGGGGGGAGTTTTGATCGGGGGCGGAGTTTAATCAGGGGGGAATTTTGATCATGGGGGGAGTTTTGATCAGGGGAGAATTTTGATCGGGGGGGGGAGTTTTGATCAGGGGAGAGTTTTGATCGGGGGGGGGGAGTTTTGCTCGGGGGGGGGAGTTTTGCTCGGGTCGGTTTGATCGTGGGGGGAGTTTTGATTGGGGTGGAGTTTTGATCGGGGGGGGAGTTTTGATCGGGGGTCAGTTTTGATCAGGGGGGAGTTTTGATCGGGGGGGGGAGTTTTGATCAGGGAGGAGTTTTGCTCGGGGGGTTTGGTCAGGGGGGGGGGTTTTGATCGGGGGGTAGTTTTGATCGGGGGGGAGTTTTGATCGGGGGGGGGAGTTTTGATCGGGGGGGGGAGTTTTGATTGGGGGGGAGTTTTGATCAGGGGGCAGTTTTGATCGGGGGGGGAGTTTTGATCGGGGGGAGTTTTGATCGGGGGAGAGTTTTGATCGGGGTGGAGTTTTGCTCGGGGGGGTTTGATCAGAGGCGGGAGTTTTGATCGGGGGGGGAGTTTTGATCGGGGGGGAGTTTTGATCGGGGGCGGAGTTTTACTCAGGGGGGAGTTTTGATCGGGGGGGGAGTTTTGATCAGGGGAGGGTTTTGATCGGGGGGGGGGCGTTTTGCTCGGGGGGGAGTTTTGCTCGGGGGGGTTTGATCAGGGGGGGGAGTTTTGATCGGGGGGGGAGTTTTGATCGGGGGGGGGAGTTTTGATCGGGGGGAGTTTTGATCAGGGGTTGTTTTCATCGGGGGTGGAGTTTTGCTCGGGGGAGTTTGATCAGGGGCGGTGTTTTGATCAAGGGGGAGTTTTGTTGGGGGGGGGAGTTTTGATCAGGGGGGAGTTTTGATCGGGGGGGAGTTTTGATCTGGGGGGGAGTTTTGATCGGGGGGTAGTTTTGATCGGGGGGGAGTTTTGTTGGGGAGGAGGAGAGTTTTGATCGGGGGGGAGTTTTGATCAGGGGGAGTTTTGATCAGGGGGGGAGTTTTGATCGGGGGGGAGTTTTGATCTGGGGGGGAGTTTTGATCTGGGGTTAGTTTTGATCGGGGAGTAGTTTTGTTGGGGAGGAGGGGAGTTTTGATGGGGGGGGAGTTTTGATCGAGGTGGGGGTTTTGATCAGGGGGGGAGTTTTGATCGGGGGCAGTTTTGATCAGGGGGGAGTTTTGATCGGGGGGGGAGTTTTGATCGGGGGGGGAGTTTTGATCACTGGGGAGGAGTTTTGATCAGGGTGGAGTTTTGTTCGGGGGGGGGAGTTTTGATCGGGGGGGAGTTTTGATCGGGGGCGGAGTTTAATCAGCGGGGAGTTTTGATCATGGGGGGGCGTTTTGATCAGGGGAGAGTTTTGATCGGGGGGGGGGAGTTTTGATCAGGGAGAGTTTTGATCGGGGGGGGGAGTTTTGCTCGGGGGGGAGTTTTGCTCGGGGCGGTTTGATCGTGGGGGGAGTTTTGATTGGGGTGGAGTTTTGATCGGGGGGGAGTTTTGATCGGGGGGGAGTTTTGATCAGGGGGGTGTTTTGATCGGGGGGGGAGTTTTGATCAGGGAGGAGTTTTGCTCGGGGGGTTTGGTCAGGGGGGGGGTTTTGATCGGGGGGGAGTTTTGATCGGGGGGGGAGTTTTGATCGGGAGGGGGAGTTTTGATTGGGGGGGAGTTTTGATCAGGGGGCAGTTTTGATCGGGGGGGGGAGTTTTGATCGGGGGGAGTTTTGATCAGGGGGGGGAGTTTTGATCGGGGTGGAGTTTTGCTCGGGGGTGTTTGATCAGAGGCGGGAGTTTTGATCGGGGGGGAGGGGGGGGGGGTTTTGATCGGGGGGGAGTTTTGATCGGGGGCGGAGTTTTACTCAGGGGGGAGTTTTGATCGGGGGGG